>NC_057348.1:95115491-95762991 GCF_016509475.1 Prionailurus bengalensis
TCTCACAGCTTGTGAGTTCAAGCCCCGCATCAGGCTCTGTGCTGACAGATTGGAGCCTGGAGCCTGCTTTGGATTCTGTGTCTCCCTTTCTCTCTGCCCCTGACCCACTTGTATTCTGTCTCTGTCTCTCTCAAAAATAAATAAACATAAAAAAAAAAAAAGATGTTCTCTCTCTCTCTCTCTCTTTCTCTCTCTCTCTGTCTCCCTTTTCCCCTCTCTCTGCTCACACTCTCCCTCTCTAAAATAAAATAAGATGATAATAAAAAAATAAAATAAAAATTAGTTTTAAAAAGAGAGAGGTAAATAACTATTCTAGTCATTACTTGGCTTACCTATTTTAACTATAAATCTGTATCATCTATATTAAAATAGAATGTCAACTTCAAAAATATATGATCTTTTGATCAGAAGAAAATTTAAAATTCCATATTTCATCATCCCTTGATCATCACTGTGAATAATTTGGAATATAACTCTCTAGAATCCTTGCCTTCAGTATTGAAATTTTCCACGGTTCTGTACTTGAGACTCTTTTCCACTTTATATGCCAGTGATTCTTAAATTTTCATATAAATAAGGATTATTACCTGGGAACTAACCAGAGATTCCTGGACTTTCCACAGAGTACAAGTCATTAGGTGAGGGATGAGGCTTAAAGTAAGTGTTGTAGAGATGCCTACAAGTGGGCCACTCTCTGAGAAACATTGCTGCACACATTTATCTAATGAAACCCAAGGTTTCAAAAACCACCCAAAGAATAAAGAGTGTATCTACAACCTGACTTTAATAAAGTATTTGAGAGGCACCTGGATGGCTCATTCGGTAAGCATCTGACTCTTGATTTCAGCTCTGGTCATGATCTCACTGTTCCTGAGAACAAGCCCTGTGTCAGGCTCAATACTGACAGCACAAAGCCTGCTTGAGATTCTCTCTCTCTGCCCCTCTCCTGCTCACACCTCTCTCTCTCTCTCTCTCTCTCTCAAAATAAATAAACATAAAAAAAAAAGAAATACAACCTCAAATACTTCATTTTGTTAAGTTTGTTTATTTTGAGAGAGAGTACATGCATGTGCACATGAGAGTGGGGGGAGGGGCAGAGAGAGAGAATTCCAAGCAGACTCCAGCACAGAGCCTGTCTCAGGGCTTGATCTCATGAATTGTGAGATCATGACCTGAGCAGAAATCAAGCGTCAAAAGAGTCGGACACTAAACCAACTGAACCACCCAGGTGCCCCAAGGTTTGCATTTCTAAATATCTTTTTAACAATTTTCTCCCCAATCTAAGGATGTTCACACCTGAACTCCTCTTTTCTCCCATTGTCTTGATACATGAGTATCAACACTCATTAAATTATCCTGCCAGAAACTTGAAAGTCTACTTTACTCCTCCATCTCTGTTAAACTTGGCCACAATCTTACCATTTCTCTTTTTAAGTGTCTCTCATCCTTCCAGCATACCCACCCCCACCCTCTCTAGCTCTTTCCATTCCCACTGTCACTGACTTAAATTCAGGCTGTCATTAGTTTCCATCTAAATTGTATTCTCCTGAGTCCTGGTCTCCCATGTTGCCATTCTCCTTTCACCCTATTAATTTTTCATATTGCCATTAGACTGTTCTTTTAAAATTCACATCTGAGCATGTCACTGCCTTGCTGAAAAATCCTTCACTAGCGTTCCACAGACTTAAAACCATCCAGACTCTTTAGTAGACCTTTATGACCCAAATTTCTTTACTTGAACTGTCAGTCACCCCATTCCTTTACTTACGCCTTCTTAATTAACCATGTCTTTCAGGAAGCCTTTTCTGCTTATGTGTTCCCAAGTCTGCACTGAGACCCTTCCTGTCTATTCCTACTAAATCTTCTGTCATACACTTAGAATACAATGTTATGATAATCTCTTTTTTTGCTTTTCTTGGAGCTTAACCTGGGAAATACAATATTATGATAATCTCTTTTTTGCTTAACCTGAGATCTCTTAGAGGATAGCTTTTATTATTTTTTGTTTCCAAAATATCTGACATACATTAAGCCCTCAGAAAATGTTTACAGAAAGAATAATACATAATAAGTACTATACCTGAAACGTTATTTATATATACATTATTCCTGCGCATATTGCATTGGCTAGAATTTGGTCACTTGGCCACACTTAACTGCAAACAACAGTTCTGCACTGCAGGATTTTTTTTGTATTTATACCATTTTTGCCTTAGGAATCTACAATCACCTAGATAATACAATGTATCATAGCTCCAAGTCACGATATAGAGAGAATCCAAGGCTAACTTTACCAATAATTTTTTAAAAGAACATTTTCATCTGTATCTGTTTACCGTATATCAAGTATTATTAAATAATCAACTCCATTTTTACTCCATTGATATTTTCCTGTTACTTCTTTTACATAATAGGGGTCAGTTCTAATAGGGTGATATCTAATTGAATTTTCCTATTTGGCATTTATCTATTCTGTGATAACTTTCTTGATAACTTACTTACATATTCTATATTTTACTTCCCTATTAAGGAATAAAATAGAGGCTAGCGGGTTTTCAAATGGACATCTCTTCTAATTGTTTGGGTAGTATTGGTGACAATGACATTTGACAATCAAATAATATTTACAGATATAAATGATGTTAGAGAATAAAATAGTGCACAGAACCACAATTTATACTAATTGCTCTCAAAACCTGAATCGGCTTTGTTTCAGAACTATTAAACTGAACTATTTGGAAGATTTATAGATTATATCCTTGGTCACATTCACTCAGCTTTACACAGGAAAATAGATTTGAGCACTATATTATCTGTTGTCAAATTTAGTCCCAAAGTAATGAAGTTGATCTAGATTAAGCAGAAGACCGAAATGTTGAGCAGTATTTGCTGAGCAGTAATTGAATTTTAAGGAAGACTCTGTTAGGAATACAGAGGTCATTATCTAAGTATTGCCTCATTAACACAAGTAATACATAATTGAATGCTACCTAATAAGAAAATAAGTAAAATTTACAAAATATGAGACCAAGGCTAATTTTGTGCTTAGAGTTCATTTACATTGAAGTATTTTTTTAAGCTCCTTTGGAGATTCGTCATGTTCTATAGGCAATTAAATGTCAGTGGCCTATATCTTCTCAGCCTGCTCTCTTCCTAGGAAATTATATCTTCTCTCAAGGTTTATATAGGTATAGATTTTTCCCTTTGGACTAGACTTCTTAGCTCCACATGTTTATACATAATTGCCTATTTTAAAGCATCTCTAGGATATCTCAGAAGCTCCTTAAACCTCAGTATGGGGGCGCCTGGGTGGCGCAGTCGGTTAAGCGTCCGACTTCAGCCAGGTCACGATCTCGCGGTCTGTGAGTTCGAGCCCCGCATCAGGCTCTGGGCTGATGGCTCGGAGCCTGGAGCCTGTTTCCGATTCTGTGTCTCCCTCTCTCTCTGCCCCTCCCCCGTTCATGCTCTGTCTCTCTCTGTCCCAAAAATAAATAAACGTTGAAAAAAAAAAAAATTTTAAAAACCTCAGTATGTCTAAAACTAAGATCATTCTCTGGTAGTCCCTATTTACATAGATGGTATCAACCGGCCAACTGGATAAACCTGGGACACCAACTTTGGCATATCTTGTCCTTCAGACCCTATGTGCTGTCATCACCAAATTGTCACTTTCACCTTCCATGTCTTAAACTTCTCTCTTTCTCTTTATCTCCACTGCAGCCACCTGGCCCTAGCTTCATCTCTCACTTATACTACCCATTACCATCCTATTTGGACTATCTTCCCTCTACTTCTGCCCTATCCAGTTTCTTTGTTTGTTGTAGTCACAATGATCTTTTCAAATCTGATTGTGATAACCTGTCCTTCTTAACCCCAAGCTCTACTTTTCAGTGACTTTCTATCACTCCTAAGCTGATGAAGTGTTATTAAAAAGTCTTGCATGATCTAGGCCCAGCCTATTTTTTCAGCCTTATCTCATATGATGCCTCCCCTCTGATCTCCATGCTACAGCTACATTGACCTTTTTTTCTTTTAAGAGACTCTTTTTTTTTTTTTTTTAAGTTTATTTCTTTATTTTTAGAGAGAGGCAGACAACAGGGGCGGGGAGGGGGCAGAGAGAGAGGGAGAAAGAGAGAATCCCAAGCAGGCCCCGCACTGTCAGTACAGAGCCTTGATGCGGGGCTCAGACTTACGAACTGTGAGATCATGACCTGACCCAAAATCAAGAGTTGGATGCTTAACTGACTAAGCCACCCAGACACCCCTACACTGACCTTTTTTTTTTTTTTATTTTTTTTTTCCAACGTTTATTTATTTTTGGGACAGAGAGAGACAGAGCATGAACGGGGCAGGGGCAGAGAGAGAGGGAGACACAGAATCGGAAACAGGCTCCAGGCTCTGAGCCATCAGCCCAGAGCCTGACGCGGGGCTCGAACTCCCGGACCGCGAGATCGTGACCTGGCTGAAGTCGGACGCTTAACCAACTGCGCCACCCAGGCGCCCCTACACTGACCTTTTTAATTTCACAAGAATGCCACCTTCCCTCCTACCACAGGGTCTTTGAACATGCTGTGTACAGCCTGTCTAGAATGTCTTCCCCCCCACCCCACCCCTTTTATTAGTTAACTCCCACTATCCTTCATTTGTCCACTCCAAACTGTTTCTCCAGCGTCACCTTCTCTGACTCAGATTCTCTCCCTCTCCTCCATGGCACTCTGATGGTGATGATTCTTTTGTTATTGTATTGACTTTTTACTTCATGTCTTTCTCCTTACTAGACTATAAGTTTCATGAAGGCAGGGATCATGCCTGATTATTCCTCCCATTGTATCCCTACTGCCTGACAGTGCATATAAAAGACATTTAGTAAATATTTGCTAAGTGAATGTTATAGAATCCAAGCAGAATTTGTGCTGAAAAATATTTCTAGTAGATAAAACTAAAATTTAGCATACTTAATATCTGTTTATAAAAATTATAGTAGTTCTCTCTTTTTCCTTTATTAAAAAGTGACATAGGGGCGCCTGGGTGGCACAGTCGGTTAAGCGTCCGACTTCAGCCAGGTCACGATCTCGCGGTCCGGGAGTTCGAGCCCCGCGTCAGGCTCTGGGCTGATGGCTCAGAGCCTGGAGCCTGTTTCCGATTCTGTGTCTCCCTCTCTCTCTGCCTCTCCCCCGTTCATGCTCTGTCTCTCTCTGTCCCAAAAATAAATAAACGTTGAAAAAAAAATTAAAAAAATATATATATTAAAAAGTGACATAATGGATACTTTGGAAAATAATCCTACTGTTCGAAGAAAAGTAATTTTAACTTTTTAAGTAAGTAATGACCTATCAAAACACTGATGTCCATGTAGCAACATTTCCCAGAATGCACTCATACATTTTTTTTTCAGTTGTTAGATTTTTCTTCCTCTTTGTAATCTGATTCCTTTTCCAATCTTGTTTTCCATCTTTTCAAACCACAGTATGATATGCTATAACTTTACAGAATTGCTCATGTCTCTTCATTATACTTCTGTGCCTTTTCACAAATGGTTTACACAGCCAGAAACACACCCAGTCTATCTGTATTGCACCTCTAAGTTATAATAATTATGCTGTTAAACCACCAAATACACTGATTTAATATGGTCAGAAAAAGTCTTGCATAGGAAATTCCTATAGTTCTTTGTGTTAGAGCTGTAAAATTGTATAGAATGGGCCTACGTTGAATAATTGACTCTAGGATGACTCTTGACCCTGTACTTCACTGTGCTACAGTGGAAAGAAAACAGGTTTTGGAATTACAGAAATTGATTTCAAATTTCTCACTATCTGTGTGAGCCGGGGCAAGTTATATAACTTTCCTGAGTCCTGGTTTCTTCACCTAAATAATGATTGAAAGGTTTGTTGGGAGGAATAAATTAAGTAATGTCTATAAAACAGCTAACAAAATTGGATGTACTTATTTATTATTTTTAATGGGTTAGTTTTTATGGCTCTGGACTTTATAACACACTTCACTTGGCTATTTTAAAAGTGTTCATAGTAGGGGAGGCGCCTGGGTGGCTCAGTCGGTTGGGCGTCCGACTTCAGCTCAGGTCATGATCTCACCGTTCGTGAGTTCGAGTCCCACGTCAAGCTCTGTGTTGATAGCTCAGAGCCTGGAGCCTGCTTTGGGTTCTGTGTCTCCCTCTCTGTCTGCCCCTCCCCCACTCAGGCTCTGTCTCTCTCTCTCTCAAAACTAAATAGACATTTAAAAAAAAAGTGTTCATAGTAGGAAGATCATCTTTAGTTCAGTCAGATGTGAACTCAATACAGAATTTATACCTAATTCACTAAAACTTTATAACCATAATCCCTTCAGAAGTTTCTTCTGCTTTCAAGCTGTATATCAAATGATTTTTGGACTTACTGTTGACATTTTGACATGTTTATAGTAAGCTGTCCAATCATTTTACCACTTGACACTGGTGAAACCAGTTGGAAAATTTACATATTTTTCTTGAAAAGAGTAAAATGGCTAAATGAAACCTATGCCAAAAAAAAATTTAGTAACTTCCAAAAGTGATGAGGCATTTCTTTTGATTATTAGAAATGACTGGGAGTTTTGATGATATTGGTAGATATTGACATATTTGTAAACCACAGTAGATTATAAAAGTTTAAATTCTTGTTTAAAAATATTAGTGCATATAACATACCTGAATACTCATTTGCAGTTACTACTTTCATATAGAAGAGATAGCCTATATCACTTTAATTTATCCTCTTTTGTTATTATGAAACTCTTAAAACATCACCATGTTTTCTGTTTTTTGAGAGCTATCTATTCCATTTTTCTTAAAGACTGGGACAGGGAGAAATTACTTGAGGCTTGGATGTCCAACCCAGAGAACTGCTGCCAACGATCAGGTGTTCAAATGCCAACTCCACCACCGAGTGGGTATAATGCCTGGGATACGCTCCCTTCTCCAAGAACTCCAAGGACTACACGTTCTTCTGTCACCTCTCCAGATGAAATAAGTTTATCTCCTGGGGATTTGGACACCAGTTTGGTATGGTTCGGTATTCAGTGTATTTCCCCTAATTTTGTGTTTAGTCTTTTAACTTTTAACTTATTTAATGTTGTTTCATGGAACCTTTTAGCTAAATTCCTATAATTGAATCCTATACCCTTCTTAAAGGGTTCAGTTGTTTCACCTTTTGGTAAGTATTTATTATCATAGAATATTTTGGTGATCTCTGAATTACAGATTGAAAAACAAAAGCTCTTCTTTTCTCATTTCAAAACAGAAAACAGAAAAGAGTTTGAGAAAGCCATCTACTGTATTTTTACTTAAAATCTCCAGGTGTTTAAAGTTTTAAACACACCATGCTGAAATATTAAAAGTTGAGTTTATGTAGGCACTTTAAATAAAAAATATGAAAATGCTTACAATAAAATATTGATAATTATGTATTTGTTTCAGTAAAGCTTGAGTGTATCATCTAGATTTCCATAGTAAATGTTTTTTTTTTTTTTATTGAGAAACAATACTGCCATTGTCTGAGTTTTTAAATGGCATACCATTGTTATGCTGTTATACTCAAATATGTGATGAAAATGAAAGTATTCTGGGTTTTATCTTGGCTTTCTCAGAAAACAGGATTCTACTTCTATAGTTTGCATCTGTAACATTGGAATGTTTGCTCCTGATAAGTCATTGTTTAGAAGATACATAGCCTTGCAGCAGGGTTCCCTGGGTAGAAATCCTTAAATTGCTACTCTAAATACCCTGAGTTTTTATATTGAAAACACAAAGTTACTCTGTTTTTGTAGATTTTCTGGGATGAGTATGGGCTAAAGAACATGATATTGAAATGGTTATTTTGCAGTGGACAATTTGATCTTGACCTGAGTAGATTTTTTTTATTTTTTTTGGACCTGAATAGACTCTAATAGTTTGCTTCTTATATTTTTCTTCCCAAATGGATAGTTGCATTTGGGAAATTTGGAATTTAAGAGTTTGACTTGTACATTAAAATATTTAAATCCCTTAATAGTTTATAATGAAGTAGGCATGGTATTTGGTATTCAGTCAAAAATAAGCATACTAACTGTAACTTCCCTTATAACTATGAAACACTTAACTTTGTAATTACTACAGTAGCATTTTTGTATTAAACTAACAAATGAATGAATATATTGTTCTCTCTACAAAGTATAACTTCATTTAAATCATTGCTTTTCTTCATCTCCAGTGTGACATTTGTATGTGCAGTATTTCTGTGTTTGAAGACCCAGTGGATATGCCCTGTGGACATGACTTTTGTAGAGGATGTTGGGAGTCGTGAGTATATGTGCAGCTTATTAGTATTTCTTACTGCATGACAGCACTCTGATTTGGTAATGAAATTGCTTGTTTTTGATATTTAATGATATGGATTATTAATATTGGTTTCAGAGTTACACTGAAATATACTTTACTACTAAGGAAGAATTTTTTTTCCCTTATTTTTACATCTTCCCATTTATTAATACAGTAAAATCATTTGATTTAGTAATAAATGTTATTTCACTTAATGTAAGGTACTTCTGGTAACAAAGCAGGTATGCATAAATAAGTTTCCTTAGTATTTTCATTTATATTACATCTAATGTAAGTTTCAAGCCTACACCTAAATATCAAGAATAACTTTTTTTATATTCCAGTAATTTGTAAACATTTGTTTTATGCTTTCTCTAAATTTTTTGTGACAAGCAAATAGCCTTGAAAATTTGTAACAGGATGGATGTTTAAAATCCCTTCTTAGGGGCTCCTGGGTGGCTTAGTTGGTTAAGCATCCAACTTTGGCTCAGGTCATGATCTCGCAGTTCATTGGTTCAAGCCCCGCATCAGGCTCTGTGCTGACAGCTCAGCGCCTGGAGCCTGCTTTGCATTCTGTGTCTCCCTGTCTCTCTGCCCCTCCCTTGCTCTCTCTCCCTCTCTCTCTCTCTCTCAAAAATAAACATTAAAATTTTTTTTAAATCCCCTTTTAACCTATTCAGAGTTCAATGTCTCTTCTAGACATGGTTTGGGTATATTTTAAAAATGGGAAATTTATTTTGTTTCTCATGTTTATTTTTGTTCTCCTTCCCATTATCTTGCCAAGAGTTATACTTTCTTTCCATCCATTAACTTTGCTCTAATGTCGCACTTTTCAAGAGAGGTTTATAAACAAAATGAAAGAGAAGATCAGTGTAATTAGTGAGCAATACAATAACCATGTTATCTCTGGAGCACATAAATCTACTGATTAATGACCTAGGCAGAGCATGTCATTAGTATTTAAGGAATCTTAAAAAATCAGAAGTTTTCAAAGTATTATTTTTCATGGAGTACCAGGTACCAAGTATAGGGACCTGGGGAATACCGTGTTGGGTGAGAGAGCAAGAACCTGAGCAAATTTTCTGTTGTTCTTATAAACAGATTTTTTAACAAATTTTGTTGGAGTATAATTGACATATGATAAACCACATATTTAAAATAAATAATTTGATAAGCTTTGACAAATGTACACACCCATGAAACCATTACCAACATCAAAATAATAAAAATATCCATCATCCCGCAAAACTTCATTTCTCCTTGAAATCCCTCCAGTCCTCCTTTCTCTGTCTCCCTCATCCTCTGCACACCCTCCTGCCTCCAATTTGTAGACAACCACTCATCTTTCTGTCATTCTGGTTTTGAGTACATTTTGTTTTTTAAGTCAGGGTATAGCGCAAGATTTCATTTGGAGGGGGAAATACTGCTTCTTAAAAAGTCAGAATAAATGAGACTACATGGTCGGTTTTTTTTTTTTTCTTTAAACAGACTAGACTCTAATTAAATAAGATCAAATTAGTACAGCTAATACAAGCAACCTAATTGGTAAGGGTCAGGGTTTACAATCCAAAGCTAACTTTGACCTAGTTCTGGATGCAGAAAATCTTCCACACGTACAATACTTTGTTTAGCTTAATTGTTAACTCTGTTGCATTAGGGAGTATTTTCTGGGTTCTACCAAGTTTGCTACTTTGGACCTTGGTTTCTGTGTGAAAACTCAGCCTCCCCAAGGGATTTACTTGAATTTTTTTGAACTTCCTTTACCTCCTTCGCCACACTTCTGTCACAGGAACCATCTCCCATACTCATCAGACTAGCCATGGGAAGTTTATGGTAAGATTTAAATTTGAAAGATCTAATTATTATTTTCTGTGGTACTTTATCAACCTACCTAGGATTCCCCTTCCATCAGCCTGCCAGTAGTTCTTGTCAAATCAAGCAGCAGTAAAACAGGTTCTAGGTTGGGTGACTTATATGTTGATAAAATCATTTTTAAATTAAATGTAGCCCTTTCTAGGCATATAGAAAAGAAACTTCTTTGTTTAATAAGATTGGAAGAATTTTAAAAGATCCTTAGATAGTTGAAAAACCTTTCAATTTATTTCACTCTTCCCTACCCCATGATGTCATCAATCCAGCCAGGTGCTTGGAAGCATCTACTCCAAGGGCTTAAATGAAAAAAAATTAATATTTTCTACCCAGCCTAGAATATCTTCCTGCTACTTATTAGTTGTTAATTTAGCTAAGTGGTAACCTCCTTGTGCCTCCATTTCCTTATCTATAAAATGGTGATAATAGTACCTCATAAGATTGTTGTCAGTTTACTGTCAAATGACTTAATGTATGTAAAATACTTAGAATGAACAGGGCCTGGCACATAGTTACCACTTGATAAATGGTAGTTATTGTTATCTTCCTAAGGGTGGGTAACCAACAAGATAAAAATGCAAGTAAAGTTTGCCCAGATTTCTCCCTTTTATTAACGTTCATCAACTCCATGTTCCGCTCATAAATTTAGTGGGAAATTGTATCTTGATGAAGATTAATAGCATGGCTCACAGGGAAATATCTTGCTTTCAGTTGAGATCTTCTCAGTTCTGTCATTTAAACTCCCAGAGATAGTTAAACCTGCTCTGATTAGAGTACATAAAATTCAAAACATCATCATATAGGAACTGTAAGCAAACAGTGCACTTTCACAGGAGACTATTAAGATATATTCAGCTCTTCAGGGAACTTATTCATAGCTAAAAGGAATAATAATAAACCCATTATTTATGTGTTAACATAAATAACATTTACTGTGAATAATTAACTATTTTCAATTAAAAAATTAGAAGAGTCGTGTTGTTTTGCAAATCCCTTTAATGTCTAGCTTAATAACAGACAGCTATACTCCCATACATTCAGTCTATAATAATATATTGTTTTGGTTGACATATATAAAGAATATGTGGCTTCACAAAGATGTGTAGATGGAAAAAAGAGAAGCATATTAATAAGTTTAGATACTCTAATATACATCATACTGGTAGTTTCTTAATGGTTAGCTGCAGTATAAAATCTGAAACCTTATCAATAGATTTTTTTTTTGGTACCTCTACATTAAAATCTGTTGGTCTATCTTGCACTGCATCATTTTGGAAAACATTTATTCACTGGGTTATGTAGATCTTCCAGTGTTAACATATTTCACTACACATAAATATAGTAAAAAAAAAAAAAAAAAAAGCACATTAATTACTATCATCACCAAACTCATCAGAAAAGGCTCATATGTGGAATTTAAAAAACACAACAGATGAATATAGGGGAAGGGAAGGAAAAATAAAAACAGAGAGGGAGGCAAACCATAAGAGGCTCTTAAGTACGGAGAACAAACTGAGGGTTGCTGGAGGAGAGGTGGGCAGGGGGATGGGCTAAATGAGTGATGGGCATTAGGGAGGGCACTTGTTGGGATGAGTACTGGGTATCATATGTAAGTGATGAATCACTGGGTTCTACTCCTGAAACCAATACTACATTGTATGTTAACTAACTTGAATTTAAATAAATAAGTTTTTAAAAGAAAAAAAGAAAAGTCTATAAATATTGGGAAGCTGTCAAGTTCACAGTAGCATTAAGAATTTTTCAAAATTCTAATTTTTATGTGAAGTCTTGAACTTTATCATTGGCAACAAATACTGTCAACTTTTTTCCTTGACATGACAGGCTCATTTAATTAATTTTCTAAATAAACAGTGTTCAAATAAAAATAGCATTCCATGATAAAAGTAGGTAGGTCCACTTCTAAATTGAACATTTTCCTAAGTACTTTTCCCCGAGACAACTAGCATGGTTTGGTATGCAGCAGAAGTTCATTATGCTTACTTCCCATTTCTTTGCACAGCATACCCAAAAGATGTGTACTTGTGGGCTAAGACTTACTATAATAAAATAAATAATAAAATTTATTAATAACCAGTAATTCATAATTATTCCATCAAGGCTATTCTTAAATGAAACTGGCTTTTTAACTACAAGTGTGAAGCAGTGAAGAATATAAAGTCTACCAGTACGGTTTTAACACCACTGCCATGATTCTTGCTACAGCATCAGCAGTTTTAACTGAAAAACAAAGTTTTAATACCATTATGAAAGTAGTTTGGACCTCATAAACCCCCTGAAAAGTCTCAGGTCCACAGATCACACTTTGGGAACTGCTGCTCCATAGCATTTCCCCTAAACACTTCATCCATCTTTATTTCTGTGAAATTGTTTTTCTTGACACAGAGTATATACAGGTAATTTTTAACTAGTAACTAAGGTACAGAGTGGCCTTCTGTTGACATATGTCAGTTTTGTGGAGTGTGTGTGGCTTTTAAATTATACTGAGAAATAGAAGGGAAGATTTTAAACATGTTGAATTTTAAATGCATATGAGGCATTTAAACAAATATTGTGTGTAGTAAAATCTATAGCTAAGGAGAGATATCTGGGCTTTAAATTTCGGAGTCATTAGCATATAGGTGGTAGTTTAAGTTAGGAGTATTTTAAAAAGTTTTTTAATGTTTATTTTTGAGAGAGTGCAAGTGGGGGAGGGGCAGAGAGAGAGGGAGACACAGAATCTAAAGCAGGCTCCAGGAACTTGAGCTGTCAGCACAGAGCCTGACACGGGTCTCGAACCCCCAAACCATGAGATCATGACCTGAGTTAAAGTCAGACACTTAACCAACTGAGCCACCCAGGCACCCCAAGTTAATATTCAGATCACCCAGGAAGATTGAATGGAATGGGAAGAAAAGAGTTTTGGTGTGAAAACCCTACAGAACATAAAAATCAGTGATCAGAGGAGTAAAAGTCACTAGTGGAAAAGATGGATAAGGAGCAACCAGAAGTAAGAAGATAATGCCAACAGAAAAAAAATAAGTCCTAGAAGCCAGAGAAAAGAGAGAATCTAAAAGAAGGAACTGTTTAGCGGTGTCTGATGCTCCAGAGAAGTCAATGCAGATAAAAATTGAGAAGTCTTGAATCCTTGGGCTAATGGATAGTCTTATGGCCTTGTTGAGAGCTGGCCATTCAGTGAAGAGGTGACAAAAGCTAGAGTGTTGCAGGTTGAATGGGATGGACTTGATGTAATGACAAATCATTGAACTATTTTGTCAAGAAAATTTGATATGAAAGGAAAGTAGAGCTAAAAAGGATCATTTGGTTGAGAAATGTTTCAGGGTGGGAAAAAACTTGAGCATATGTATTATGCCAAAGAAAAGAGCCATTAGGGAGACAGAGAGACAGAAACAGAGACAAAGAGGGGATAGGTTTCTGGATTGTGCAAGTTCCAGAGCTGGCCAGAATATTTAAGGATTAGCTTGGGGGTGAAGAAGAAAGCCCTCTTTCACTGAAGTGAGAAGGCAGAGACAGCTAAAGATATGGCTAGGTCTGGGGTATGTTAGAAAGGGTATTAGGAGAGGGTTCTGGGGGCACCTGGGTGTTCAGTAGGTTAAGCATCAATTCTTGATTTCAGCTCAGGTCATGATCTCATGGTTCGTGGGTTCAAGCCCCGTTGGGCTGTGCTGACTGCAGAGCCTGCTTGGGATTCTCTCTTCTTCCTCTCTGTCCCTTCCAGCACATGTTCTCTTGCTCTCTTAAAATAAGTAAATTAAAAAAAAACAGAAGAGAGGGCTCTGTTTTCCTTAAAGTGCCAGAATGAAATTGTGGAAGAAGGAAATGGAGCAGAGGGGGTAGATCTGATGACAGTAAGTTTGATTTTTTTTTTTTTTTAAGTGCAGTAGAATTAAGAGCCTGAGAGAACCCGAAGGAAAAATACTGCAGGCAGAAGAGTCAAACAGTTGATAGTGACCACTAGAGAATGGTGACTTAATTGCCTGGCTTTCCATTTATTTTCTCTAGGTTTAAGTGTTAAATCACACTTTAAAAGCTCATTTCTTCTTGTTTGTCCATAGGAAATATTAATAATAAAAATAAAACCCTTGCTAAAATTTATGAATTCTTATCTATGCCAGGCACCATGGAGATGTTCATACATTATATCATATAATCTGTGTAACAACCCCAAGAAATGCTTATTATTACCTCCATTTGACAGATAGTGAAACTGAGGGGCAGACAGGTAAACAGATTGCTAAAGATCATATGACTTGTTAGTGGCAGACCTGGAATTGTCTAACTCAAAATCCTGCTCTTAAGCACTTAATTCACCTAGGGCTACATTCCTGTCACTCTCCAGGATGCCTTTTCCCTGGGCAACTAGGGAACTAGTTGACTAGGTCAACTAGTGTGCCTGGAGTAGGACATGCAACTTAATACTCGTCTGAATGAAATACAAGCAGAAAGTCTTTTCTTCAAAAAGGTATGCTATTTTGCAATGCCACTCCCAAATCTCTTGGATTATCCAGGATTTTAATTCTGTACAATTGCTCCCTTTTCTTTAAAAGTACGAAATATTGAGAATTGAATGTGACCTTTCCAAATCACTCATTTCTTAAATTTTAATGTTATGTATATTGTTTCAGATTTTTAGAATAAACCAAAAGAGGAACATGTATAAAATATATATATAACATAAATATGAGTATATATATTCATATATGTGTGTATGTATGAATAAATGAATGAATGGTTGGGCAAATAATATTTAATAATATTTGTGAATTATGTGAATTATATATATTTTATTAAATCAGTTGTATTATAATTGATATTCCACACTTTGTTCATTGGTGTTATTTTAATTACACTCTAAAAGAAAATTGAGCATAAAGAAAAAATTTTTAGAATGTGAAAATAAGTTATATTTTTCCTTTTTTTCTATCAATTGATAATTTTAATAGATTTTTGAATCTGAAAATTCAAGAAGGTGAAGCTCACAACATTTTCTGCCCTGCATATGATTGCTTCCAACTTGTGCCTGTGGATATCATAGAAAGTGTAGTTTCTAAGGAGATGGACAAACGATACCTACAGTTTGATATTAAGGTATGCTGCCAATTATCTGATTTCCATCATTTTAATTTTATTAAAACTGTATAACAGATTTTATTTAACTTTTTTTTTTTTTTTTTGAAAACACGTGAAATAATGGACTCTGACTTTTGTCTCCCAGAAAAACTGCATGAAGGAGTGGTGGCATTAATTACAGTTTTAAGCTAAAGCATTATTTTGTCATGATAGAAGTAAAAGTAGGGGCACTTGGGTGGCTCATTAGGTTGAGTGTCCAACTCTTGATTTTGGCTTGTCACGATCCCAGGTTTGTGGGATTAAGCCCCCCCACCAGGCTCCATGCTGAACATGCAGCCTACTTAAGATTCTCTCTCTCTCCCCACTTTTGCCCCTCTCCCCCACTCGCTCTCTCGCTCCCTAAAATAATTTTTTTTTAATTTTAAAAAACAAGTAAAAATTAAAAGCCGAAGTAGTAATTTACAGAAAATAAAAAATGTTGGTCAGAACTGTATGCTGATTTGCCTGTTGGCACTTTTATAACTGATTGATGAGAACAGTATTCAAAGTAGGTAGTACCTATTTGAAGTTTTCTAAAAGACATATTTTACATTACTACATGTAAATATTCAGAAATAAAGATTATCAATTTAGAATGGGTTTTTTGAAAGAATAGTTTCATATAATGAATTATGTTTCCTTTTTATGCATTCTTTATTTTTGTTTAAGAGTTGTGCAGAAGCATAGGTAAGTTACTTTCTTGTGTGATTTAAAAATTATACTTTGACTGCTTTATGCAGATTTTTTTGTGGTCTAACCCCTATAACATATGGACTTTTAAAAAGACATTCTGCTGTTTCATAACGTAGAAAGCATCATAATATTGACTTCTGTATTATTAGGGCACCATTTAGAAATTTGCAGTTCTAATGTAACTAATAATCACATACAAGATTCTATTCTATAATTATTTGCCATCAGAAAAGCAGCATATTGTATGAGAAAACATGTTTAAATTACACATTTTCTTTGTGAATAGTTATGTTTTACTTCATCATCATCTACCTGGCTTTTGTATTTTTTATATATTTTTTAATTTATTTTGAGAGAGAGCAACTGTGGAGGTGGGGCAGAGAGAGAAAGAGGGAGAGAGAATCCCAAGCATGCTCCACACCACCAGTGCAGAGCCTGATGTTGGGCTCAAACTCACGAACCATGAGATCATGACCTGAGCCAAAATTGGAGGCTTAACCAACTGAGCCTCCCAGGCACCCCTACCTGGTTTTTATATTAAAGAAAATATAAATTTAAAAAGTCATGTTGTTACTAAAGTAATTACCTCTTTTTTCCTTCTTACTTTTAAGTTTCATACTTTCTGGTACTATTTTAAGTATCTCTTTAGACTGATTACTCTTTGTTTTTTATTTCATGCCTTTTTTTTCCCTCTAAATTAAATTGACATGGGATATACTCTGAGAATTTAGTATTAAAATATTTTCTGTCATGTTTTGTTATTGCTGTTCCAACAGGCCTTTGTTGAAAATAATCCTGCCATTAAATGGTGTCCTACTCCAGGCTGTGAAAGAGCAGTCAGACTTACAAAACAAGGGTCAAATACATCTGGGTCTGATACACTCAGCTTTCCCTTGCTCAGAGCTCCTGCTGTGGACTGTGGAAAAGGACACCTCTTCTGCTGGTCAGTACAAGACAAGTTGGAATAGCCTATTCACTTAACAGACTATGCACCTTTAATTAGGCCTTTAAAATGTAGTATATTTTGATATCATTGTTAGTAATTGAAAAAATGTGTGATAAGTAGTAATAGTTTATATTTATTGTGTGACTGATGTGTGCCAGGTGTTATGCCAGATATTTTCACCTATTGAATTCTCCCAACAATGCTATGAGTTGAATGCTGTTATTATATCCAATTTACAGATAAAGAAACTCAGGCATATAGAAATTGCCCAGGTTATACAGCTAGGAAATGGCAAAAATGGGTTAGAGCCCAGCTCTGACTCCAGAGCTCATGCACTTAAACAGTAATACCAAATTGCTGACCACAGATTAGAACATGTTTAGAGCTTAACTTTTTTTCTTAAAATTGAAGACTCCAGGGATAACCAGAATTAACTAAGACAGTTTTCCCAAATTTTCATCTAGACACCAACAAGTAAGATTTTGATAATAGATTTTGGAGTAGGGCCCCAAGAAAGAAGCTCCTAGGTGGTTCTTAATGCACAGTCCTACTTAGGAATCACTTTGTGTGTCTTGTGTTTTGTTTAATAAAGAAAGTACTTAATAAGTATGAACTGGTGATAAATCAGTAATGGATAGGCTGACTATATATCTGACATCAGCATTCTGCTTTGTTCAGAGTCAATTCAGTCATAATTAACTGTTTTGTTTTAGTTAATTAAATGATCACAATAAGAAATAGTATTTGTTCTCCTTTTTTCTCATTTCCAAATTTATCACATATGCAAGGATATACTTTAGGTGGGTATAAAACTCTTATCTACTTATCAGAAACCAAAGTCAAATTCTAGCACTGTTAAGTAGTAAGAAGGTGTAGTTATGGAAATATTCATACCCTGAAAGGTCTATTTCTTACCCTCATCATCATTATCATTAGCTAAAAATATCTCTTGAACTGTCAGTCTATATGTACCACTGAACTCTGGGTCAGGTGTCAGAAAACTACTGTCTCCACCAATTTTTTATTTGAACATAGCCATACCCATTCATGCCAGTTTGTTTACCTATTGTGTATAGCTGCTTTCAGGCCATGACAGCATTGCCTGGTTGTAACAGAGACCATATGGCCTACAAAACCCACAATATGTATCATTTGGTTCTTTACAGAAAAAGTTTGCTAGACTTCTGTACTAGGTGCTTCAATGAAGGGATTAATGAAAGGAAAACCATATTGACTACTTTCATGGCTAAATCAGACTCAGAAAGTAAAACAGCAACAAATTACTGAGTAATAGATTATATCCACATATAATAGTAATTTATTATATTTTAAGAACTATAGTAATTTCTCAAAACATTTAAAAGACAAATTCCTAATTTTTAGTTTTACATGTTTTACTATTTGCGGATTGGTTCTTAACCCCACCTTACTACCTCACCAGAGGAGTTCAGGATCCAGCTCAGAAGGGACAAGTGGGTTAATGAATACACAAGAGTTTAATTGTTCATGAATAAATAGTCCTTAGATGAATATGAACCCACTTTACTACAATATAAGAAAATTAAAGTAAGAAAAATAAAGGGGCTCCTTGTTCTGACTTAGTGTGGAGTTCCTTCAGAAATTTAAGCACATGTGCCATCAGGCACCCCATCGTGTGCACCCTGTGCATCTAAAATGGTACTAATTATGTATTATCCTTGGGAACGTTGAGGCAAGTTACCACATAAATCAGTTTCTGAGTTCTCTGGTTCATGTAAGCATCGTGGTTGAACAAGGCTAATTCAGAGGATTGGTGGAGAAGCTACAAAAATAGAAAAGGTAAATTAATAAAACATTTAGAAAATAAGAAGATAGTATTTGCTAAGATCAGAGAATAAAAAGTTTTGAAGGGGAGAGAAGAACCTATGATTGGCATTGTCTTCTTAAGCTCTATGGTTTCTGTGGTCTAGCTTTTACTAGTTTTTATTGCAGATTAGCTAATTTTTTTTATGTTCTTCCCCACCTTTCTTTGTATGCTACAAGTAGTAGATTTGGTTTGACTGAACATGATGATACTAATGGAAAAACCTACCAATGACAGATTCTAAAAGCTGTATCAATGTTTCTATAAACATATATGATGCTACAAATTGTACATTTCTAGACCAGTGTTTGGAGAATTATATTAGCTTGCTTTTTGTCACACCCCAGTCAGGCTAGGTGGTACTGTATGCCAAGATCACAGGCCCTCTTTTGAATTTTATCCCAGTTCAGAGGATCTGTGAATGGCCACATGGATTCAAAGTCACATTTGGTAATCATTTCTCTTGCTCTTATTCATAAGGGTAGTAGAGGGCTTAGCAAAAAGAACCATCATTTTCTGGACATAGCAATTCTAGTTCTAAATCCTATTCTAGGATTTTTACATTGCCTGTTTCACCTCTCTAGGCATTAATTTGCAGTCTCTGTTTTTACATTCTTAGCTTCCTAATCTTATTCATGTAGTAAAAGAGCTTTGTCTGTAATCAGAAATTCTAAAAATTAAAACAATTCTAAGTAGAATTCTACTGCCCTTATCTAGTATTTCAAAAAGAGGCAAAATCAGCTCTATGCAAATGAAAGCTTTGTAAGAGAAATCTTTATAAAATAAAGGTATATGATTCTCGATTTCTTTCTTTCCCCAGAAACCTCAGAAATATTCTCTAAAGATGATTACAAAAACCATGAGAAAAGACAATAATTGTTCCTCCTCCTCCTCCTCCTCCTCCTCCTTCTCCTTCTCCTTCTTCTTCTTCTTCTTCTTCTTCTTTTAAGTTTATTTATTTTGAGAGAGAGTGCATGAGCAGAGGAGAGGGAGAGAGAGAATTCCAAGTAGGCTCTGCGCTATCAGCACACAGCCCGACACAGGGCTTTATCTCACAAACTGTAAGGTCATGACCTGAGCCAAAATCAAGAGTCAGATGCTTAACCGACTGAGCCACCCATGTGCCCCTAATAGTTCCTTCTTTTTAAGAGCTGCATGTGACAGAATGAGTTGAGAGCCATCCCCAAGAGGGATGTGGGCCTGGGTATAACTGAACATATTTATTGATAGGAGGGAAGGTAGGAGTATACATTTCCTTTCCCACCACAAAGTAGTCCTTTCTTTTGTAACTTTTTCACCCACCAGTTCTGTGCCCTTAATAACTGAACCTAGAATGCTTTCTTCCCTTAGCCTGTATAATTGTATTTTGTCTGATCTTGACAATATTGTCCATAGACCGAGTTCATAACTTGAGCCAATGAGCATTTCCCCTCTGTTTTCCTCTTTATGAAGTAGAATATGCTACTATGTAACTTCTATGCCCTCTGAACTAATGCAAAGTCTTTCTTTTCCAAGGCAACTTTTTAAAGATTTATTGTCAAAAATACTTCTTAATACCACCCAAATTCTAATCTGTGAGGAGAAGAACTCAAATTTAACCTTATGTATAATGGTCATATCTCTCCTATATTACTGTCCTCAGTCCCTTTAATCACCATTGTTGCCATTGGAAATGGAGAACTTAAATAGAATTCATCTCTTCTAAATCCATAGACTGTCAAACATATTTTTGAGTTATTGAATAAAATTGAATGGCATGAATATTCTAAACAGTAATGTTATGTGGTTTTTAATATATCACCCAGCCTGTGGAGCATTTATTTTCTGAAACTATGCAAAAGAACCCTTTAACGTAGTGTCACCATCACCATGAAACAAATTGAACCCAAGAAGAAGATTTGGATTATAGTGATGCAACTGATGAGAAACACCAGCGTCAGGTTTCTAGTCCACTGAAGTTTCCAGTGAATCAAAGTACAATGTGCAGACTTGTCAGGTATTTCAGGAAACTTCACAAGTAAATGTCTGCATTAATATTGTCAGCTCATTCTGTTTTCCTCCAATACCCACAATAAGGATTTTGATAAAATCTACTCTCCTGTTAGGATCATGAATCTTGATTGAGTTAAAGCAGTAGTTTCATGCTTCATCTCCTCCACAGACTTCACAGGCAACAGACTCTTTAAGAGTCCTCTGGGAAAAATACATGATGTTGTTCTTGTTTGTGGACCCTAATAGTTGAGTCTCATCTTCTCTTGCAAAATTAGAGTCTCAAATCCTTACTTAGCTTAATAAACTCTGGCTCTGGAAAAAAATTTTCCAGATTGGCAGTATTTAGCTATTTTAGTATCAGAGTCCTGCTAACTAGCAGAATATATTCACCAGCTTGTCTAGGCCCAGAAATGAAACATGATATTTATTTGATAGAAATTGATCATAAGACCCTGTTTAAATATCGTGTCTACTCTATACAAAGTATCATACCCATCTAAATAAATACTGTTGAAAGTTCAATTTATCAGATTTCAGTGGAGCACATGATTGACATGGGAAACATAGGACCTGCATTTGAGACTTAACTGCCATTAACTAGCTGTGTGACTTGATGATAAACAAGCATCTTCTCTTATAATACAGTGATACAATTGAAGCCTTTGTAACTGATGCAGTCAACATAAAATGTACTAGTTCCAAAGTCAAACAATTTGGCTTCAAATCTCAGCTCATCTGCTTGCTCCTTGTGTGACCTTTGGCAGAGTATTGAGCCTCTCTGTGCATTTTAGATAGGATGATACGGGGGCACCTGGCTGGCTCAGTCAGTTAAGTGTCCGACTTCAGCTCAGGTCATGATCTCATGGTTCTTGAGTTCGAGCCACACATCAGTCTCTATGCGGACAGCTCAGAGCCTGGAACCTGCTTCAGATTCTGTGTCTCATTCTCTGCCCTCCCCCACTCACGCCTCTCTCTCTCTCTCTCAAAAATAAATAAATATTAAATAGGGATAATAGGGGCACCTGGGTGGCTCAGTTAGTTGAACATCTGACTTCGACTCGGGTCATGATCACTGAGTTTGTGAGTTCAAGCCCCATGTCGGGCTTTGCACCGATAGTGCAGAGCCTGCTTCAGATTCTCTCTCTCTCTCTCTCTCTCTCTCTCTCTCTCTCACTCTCAGTCTCTCACTCTCACTCTCTCACTCTCTGCCCCACCTCCACTTATGTGCATGTTTGGTCTCTCTCTCAAAAATATATATTAAAAAATTATAAAAAAAGAAGAAGAAGAAAAGAAAGAAATTTTTAAAAATGGGGATAATAGTACCAATTTGAAAGAGTTGTTATGTGGATTAAATGAGTCAGTATATGTAAGGTATTACAACATTGCCTGGTAAACTCAAAACTACTAGCTTTTTTTTTTTTTTTTTTTCTCTCAAGAGGATGGGGGAGGGGCAAAGAAAGAGGGAGAGAAAGAATCCCAAGCAGGCTCCGTGCTTTCGGCACAGAGCCCAGCGTGGGGCTCAAATTCCTCAACTGTGAGATCATGACCTGAGCTGAAACCAAGAGTTAGATGCTTAACCAACTGAGCCACCCAGGTGCCCCCCAGATTCTAGTTTTTTTGAATTATTATTTTTAGTTGATTTGTTAATTAAGGGAGAAAGTTAACTAAAGGAAGAAAATCATAAAATGAGGATTTCTACTTAATCAGGATTCATCATTAATATAGTTCTAAAATGGCAGTGAACTGAAATTGTCAACTTCTTGATAGAAATTTCTTCCATCAGGTGATGAAACTTTAGTAGAAGGTTTTTACTTTTCCAGAATCCTTTGGAGTCACTGTATATTTCTGCCAATGGTTGTGCATATTGACAAATTTTCAAGGAAAGAACCATTCCTTGATCTCTTGATATTAGTTAACTATCATATTTGGACAGGGTTAAGGATTTTATATTAGATAACCTCTTTTTCCTTTATAACGAAGCAGTTTTTCCCCTTAGTGAACTCACTCTATTGGTGTGTCTACATTTCATTTAACTATATAACAAAATTCCTCTTCCAATTCACTTGTTTTTAGTGACATTTTGAGGTACAGTCTCAACAGCAGGTGCTAGGTCTGTCAGAAAACTTGTCACCAGTTATTGGTGTCTTGGTTGAAACTTTCTTCAGATATTTAACTTTCCAGTGTTTGCAGAATATTCCAGTCTCTATTACTTCTCTCAGAATAACCCTTTCCCTACACATGGCATAATTCAGATTTTCAACCATGTAATGTCTGGTAACATTGTTATTACCATACTTTAAAGTAGTTTGGGCTTATTTTCGCAAATGCCTTAGTTTTAAAATAACTCCCTTTTTAATTTACAGTCCTTGCTCTAACTTATTTATTATTTATAAGCCTCTCCTATTTATATACCCACTCTTAGCATTGCTCTGGAAACTGTGCCGCCTAGTTATAACATTCAGAGTGATCCTGCTGATTGAGCTAGCACCTGAGGAAGCAGCAGGTCTATATCCTCCAGTGAGGTTCTGGAAAAGAACATTTGTATTGCTGTCTAATGCAGCACCTTAGAGAACCAAGCACACCGATAAGCAATTATGGCCTTTTGAAGAAATAGCATTTATTTTTTCAGATTCCATTTGTAAACATTGGGTTTTCCCCTCACAACCCTCATGATTATTTTCCTGGTTCTGTCAGAAAATGTTCTGACACCAGAGCCAGTCATACTGGTATTGATTCTAGTAGGGAAAAAATATTCAATGTGTTGTTTAATCTTCATGGGGAAAAAACTTTAAAGTTAACAGAAATAATTTATTTCATTGGCTTCATTTAGATACTGCAGATATAGAAGTCTATTTTTTTTTAAATTTTTTTTTTCAACGTTTATTTATTTTTGGGACAGAGAGAGACAGAGCATGAACGGGGGAGGGGCAGAGAGAGAGGGAGACACAGAATTGGAAACAGGCTCCGGGCTCTGAGCCATTAGCCCAGAGCCCGACGCGGGGCTGGAACTCACGGACCGCGAGATCGCGACCTGGCTGAAGTCGGACACTTAACCGACTGCGCCACCCAGGCGCCCCATATATAGAAGTCTATTTTACACCTAAATTGTTTTTTAATAAGTCATGACAAATCTAGACACTCTATTCCTGCATGTATTCCTAAGCACCATATGGAAACACTGTTCCTAGATCTGCGGCATATTTTTTACTCTAGTGTATGCTAGTATATGTGCCAAATTAAAATTAACAGTTATCACAGATATCCCTTATATTTCTGGAAAGCAGAGTCAATTTTAATATGTACTAAAGTGAATGTAATATATAATACGTCTACTTGCATTTTTTTTACTTCCATTTTTAATCAACCCAATATTTTTTGAATGACTGTTAAGTCACCACTAAATTCCTAAGAAACTTTATAAAACCACACTTACGGAAAAGATTTCCCAAATGCCAGATTCAGTAATGTCAGGAATTTTTTTTTAACACTTTTTTTTTTTTTTTTAATTTAAAGAGAGCACACAAGTGGGGCAGAGGGCCAGGGGGGGCAGGGTGGGGGGGGAGAGAGAAAGAGAAAGAGGAGGAAGGAAGGAAGGAAGGAAGGAAGGAAGGAAGGAAGGAAGGAAGGAAAAGAAAAAGAAAAAAAAGAAAGAAAGAAAGAAAGAAAGAAAGAAAGAAAGAAAGAAAGAAAGGGAGTGAGGGAGGGAGGAAGGAAGGAAGGAAGAAAGGAAGAAAGAGAAAGGAAGAAAGAAAAAGAAAGAAAATAAATCTTTAGCAGTCTCCATGTTCAGCTCGGAGTCCGACTCAAGACTCAATCCCAGGACCTTGAGATCATAACCTCAGCTGAAATCCAGAATCAGATGCTCCACCAACTGAGTGACCCAGGCACCCCAGTAATATCAGGAACTTAAGCAAACTAAATTACTCTTTCAAGATAATTGATGCTTTTTTTTTTCCCTTCAAAGCATTTTTAAGTATATAATTCAGAGGTTTTAAGTACATTCCTAATGTTGTGCAACCGTTTCCTATCCATTTATAGAACTTTTTACCTCATACCAAACAGAAACTCTAACCATTAAACAATAATTCCCCATCTTCCCTTGCCCCATAGCCACTGTTAACCACCATTCTACTGTCTGTGAATTCCTTTTTCTGAATATTTAATGTAAGTGGTATCATACGATATTTATCTTTTTGTGTGTGACTTATTTCACTTAGCATAATGTCTCAAGTTTCATCCATGTTGTAGTGTGTATCAGAATTTCATTCCTTTTTATGGCCAACTAATAATTCAATTGTGTGTATATATACCACATTTTGTTTATCTGTTCATCTGTTAATGGATATATGGGTTGTAAACCATATTCTGGCTTTTGTGAGTAATGCTGTTATAAACATTGGTGAGAAAATTTTAGTCATTGCGAAACTTTCAATTCTTTTAGGTATATATCTAGGAGTGTAATTGATAGATCATGTAATAATTCTGTGTTTTAAATTTTGAGGAACCATCAAACTGTTTTCCATAGCAACTGCATCATTTTAGATTCTTACCAGCACTGCATAAGGGTTCCAGTTTCTCCACATCCTTCCCAACACTAGTTAGCATCTATTTTTTTAATAGTAGTTAAGGAGAATTGAAACATTCATTCATTCATTCAATTCATTTGTTTGTTGGTTTGTTTATTTACGTGGTTGTTTATTTATTTTGAGATGGAGTGAGCAGGGGAGGAGCAGAGGGAGAGGGAGATACTGAAATTTAGCAGAGCTGTCAGCACAGAACCCTGTGCATGGTTCGAACCCACAAACTGTGAGATCATGACCTGAACTGAAGTCAGACGCTTAACTGAGTCACCCAAGTGCCCCAAAACATTCTTAATATAGTAAAATGTTCTTCAGAGTTGGTAAGACTCTACCTGCATCAACAGGTGTGTCTTCTTAAGACTTAAACTTTGCAAATAAGATCTTTGTTTAAAATAACACATGATGATGATGATGATGATGATGATGATGATGGCACCTACAGATTGGGTTTTTCTCCTTTCAAAATGATATTTTGTTATTTACTGTAAAATTTCCTTTGTACTACAGAATATACCATTGTATTGAATTAAAATAAGTAATTTTTAAAGGCCTTAAGCCTTTTTTTTTATGTTTATTTATTTATTGTGAGAGGAGGTGAGGGAGAGGCAGAGAGAGGAAGAGAGAGTCTGCCAAGCAGGCTCCGAGCCATCAGCACAGGGCTCAATCCCATGACTGTTGAGATCATAACAGTCAGACACTCAACCGATTGAGCCACCCAGGCTCCCCCTTAAGCCTGTTGGATTTTCTATATAGCTATAGAAAGAATGTAAAATCAAGTTACAAATGATAAATTGATATGTTTTTAATTATTTAAATCAAAATTTGCCAAATTCCAGTTAAACAGAAAATTGGGATTCAGCAAACTCAATGGTAAATTAAATTGCCCTAGCTGTTACTTGGGGATTCCAAGTCAAAGTAACAAAAATGTAATGTAAAGCAGTACTTTTCAAACTTTAAAATGCAGACGGGTCACGTGGTAATTTGATAAATTGTAGATTTAAATCAGTAGGTCTTATGGGCCTGCTCTTCTGCATGTTTAACAAGCTCCTGAGCAGTGGCAATGCTGCTATCCCAGGGAACAAACTTTGAGTAGTATTAGTGAGGACAGAACCTAACTGATAAAAATATTTTATAGCTCATAACTTATAGCATGCAAAACTAAATTATAAATGTTAGGTAATCTATTTGGAACTTTTAAAAATGTGTAAATGAATGTGCTGCTTTAAAAAAAAATTGACCTGGCAGTATCAAGCTCTAGAATCATATTTTCACTTCCTCTATTGAAATACTTCATTTCTCACTAGTCACTGTGCTTCAGTTTTCTCAGCTTTAAAATTGGAAGAGCACTGGGGCACCTGAGTGGCTCAGTCAGTTAAGTATCCAACTCTTGGTTTCAGCTCAGATCATGATTTCATGGTTCATGAGATTGAGCCTGGCATTGGGCTCTGTGATGCCACTGCAGACAAGAGCCTGCTTGGGATTATCTCTCTCTCTCTCTCTCTCTCTGCCCCTCCCTCATTCGCTATCCGTCTCTCTCAAAAATAAATAAACTTAAAAAAAATGTTTTTTTAATTGGAAGAACACTTTTCACCTGTTCTTTTGCCTTGATGTTGATAAAGAATATTTAATTGCCTTTTCTATGTTTTCCTCTTCAGGGAGTGCCTTGGTGAAGCACATGAGCCTTGTGACTGCCAAACATGGAAAAATTGGCTACAAAAAATAACTGAAATGAAACCAGAAGAACGTAAGAGGAATCTTAGAAAGCTATACTATATGTTCTAATAGCATTCAAAAGATAATATGGTCATATTACTTAGAGTCTTCATTAAGTAAGTTTTCAATGCTATAGCTCTCCTGTTTAACATTACACCCCTAACCAACACCCTTTTGGACATCACAAGGTTTTTGCAATGGTGAATCAGAGGTTCCATATTTCTGATGGACTGTTTTAAGTTAAGATAAACAGGGTAAACAGGGGTCACATTTAAGTCCTTCTCCTACAGCCATTCCCCTTTATCCTGGGGTGGACCAACTAGCTTTTCTGTACTTTAAGGGAAGAAATGTATAAACTGTAGTGAGAGGAAGTTTCTCACTTCCCTGGAATCTCCCATTGGATGATAAGACAGGTTAATTTCTTGGTATTATGTGGCTCTGTAGATTTACTTATATTAAATGCCATGTCTATAACTATTTTAACTGAGATTTTTATAAATATTAATCCTACAGAAATGCTTTGAAATTGGTGTTAGTAATTCCATTTTGCAGATGAGGAAATTAACCCTTAGATTGGATTGAGTGACATCAGGAACAGGGTATGTGCCTAGAAACAGAATGGGTTTGAATTAGCCTTCTAATAGCAATTCCTGCATTTAACAAGTAAATATATCTGCTTTGCAATAATTTCTCATCCCGTAAAGTGTTTTATGACAACTGTTTATTTTCAAATTAATATAAAAGTTAATTTTTTTAACTTTTTATATAATGGAATTAGTTGCAGGTATTACAAATCAGGATTAAGAATTAACTGGGGCACCTGGGTGGCTCAGTCAGTTGATCATCCGACCCTTGATTTCGACTCAGGTCATGTTCTCATGGTCATGAGATCAAGGCCTTCACTGAGCTTCGTCTGGACATCGAGCCTGCTTAAGATTCTCTCTCTCTTTCCCTCTGTGCCCGTCCCCCCGCCCCGCTCATGCATAACTGCACATGTGCTCTAGCTCTCAAAATTAAGAATAAATAAAAATTTTAAAAAAAGAACTCACTCAGGGGCACCTGGGTGGCCCAGTAGGGTAAGCGTCCAACTTCAGCTCAGGTCATGATCTCTCAGTTTGTGAGTTTGAGCCCCTGTTGGGCCCTGTACTGACAGCTCAGAGCCTGGAGCCTGCTTGGGATTCTGTGTCTCCCTCTCTCTCTGCCCTTCTCCTGCTCACACTCTGTCCCTCTCTCTCTCAAAAATAAATAAACATTAAAAAAAATTTTAAAAAAATTTCACTCAGTGAACCCATACTTATTATGAGCAAAGCACATGATGATGATGCCAGCCTTCAAAAAGTAATAGGCTAGAAGGGAAGCAGTCAGATCATTACAGTATCACATGATAACTACTATAGTTGGATAAAGATGAGAGTAAATCAGGCTGGGCAGGCGGGTGTCATAGAATCTTCCTGAAGGTGGGCACCTGGGTGGCTCAGTCGGTTAAGCATCTGACTTCAGCTCAGGTCATGATCTCACGGCTCATGAGTTCAGCCCCATGTCAGGCTCTGTGCTGACAGCTCAGACCCTGGAGCCTGCTTCAGATTCTGTGTGTGTCTCTCTCTCTGCACCTCCCCTGCTCGTGCTCTCTCTAAAATGAATAAATGTTAAAAAAAATAATTTTTTTTTTTTTTTTAAAGAATCCTCCTGAAGACAGTGAAAGAGGAATTGGGTTTTAGCATATCTGCAGAGGCAGAGATCTGGCAGTTATTCCTGTCAGCAGCTGAAGTGACGCTGGCAGAGTCTGGCTGACAGCTATGAAACCCTACAGTTTTGTATTCTATCAGGCAATATACCATTGCCTAAGAGCTTGTCCTTAGCGTTTTAGATTCACAAGATTCATTTTATGCATTGACTCAGGGTCATTCAAATCCATGAAGAAGAGACTACTGTGTAAACCAGAATATCAGTTTATTAATTGATAATGAGGGAGATACCTTTCACATGATGAGAAGGCTTATGTCCCTTATCCAGGAGAAAAAGAAATGGATAATCTTAGGATATTTCATGGTGAGATCCAATTAAATATTTCTACCCTGTACGTTCTATCATTCAATCAACAATTCTTTTTAATATTTCCAATTCTTTTTTTTTTTAATTTTGCTTATGCTTTTTTTTTTTTTAATTTTTTTTTTCAACGTTTATTTATTTTTGGGACAGAGAGAGACAGAGCATGAACGGGGGAGGGGCAGAGAGAGAGGGAGACACAGAATCTGAAGCAGGCTTCTGGCTCTGAGCTTTCAGCACAGAGCCTGAAGCGGGTATCAGACTCACAAATCATGACCTGAAGTCGGACTCATAACTGACTGAGCCACCCAGGCCCTCCTCAGCAAATATTTTTTTGAGTACCTGGTACATGCTAGGAACTTCCCAAATCAAAAACACCTGTATAGATTGTTTTTATTCCCCAGGTACGTTGTGTGTCTTTCTTGAATCCCAGATAATAGCTTGCCATTGCTCCCTTGACACCCATCCATTTTCCCTATTCTCCTGATATGTATGGGTCTGTGTACATGTGTGAGTTCCATAGATTAATACTAATATCCTGCAACACCTTTAAACATGACAAGACAATTGGGTTTTGCTTTCTCTTTTTGCTTCAGGAACCAAGAAACATATTTATTAGACATGGTTTGCTATTGCCCACCTACTTACATTTCTTTATACATTTATATGAAGCCTAACATTAGTGTCCATGGGAGAATTTGTAAGAGATGAGGCTGGAAAGATAGGTGTTGCCAGATTGTGAAGTTTTGCCAAATTGTCTGAAGTTATTTTATTAACAGAATAAGCCATAGAATGCATTTTTTAAGTAGGGAAGTGGCATCTGAGATATTTTTATAAAGATAAGTGATGACTAGGAAGGTTAGACTGAAGGAGAGATCAAAGTAGGGAGGGGAATTTTTAATTTGAGTAAGAGGGTAGATCATTGGTCAGCCTAGAAAATTCAGTTATGGGTAACTTTTGGGGCTCCTGGGTGGCTCAGTCAGTTAAGCGTTCGACTCTTCATCTTAGTTCAGGTCCTGATCTCACAGGTCATGAATTCAAGCCCCACATCAAGCTGTGTACGGACAGCGTGGAGTCTGCTTGGGATTCTCTGTCCCTCTGTCTCTGTCCCTCCTCCCACCCCCACACGAATAAATAAATAAATAAATATTTTTTAAAAAACAGTAACTTTCAGGGAACAATAATGAGTTTTGTTACAGACATTGTTAACTTGAGGTACTTGTAGGACATATATGTGGAGATGTCCAGTGGGATTTTACAAGTGCTTATCTGCAGCTTAGAAGAGATGCTGAGAAAACTTAGAAATAACTTGTTGCTTTTAAGTGATATCTTTATTATTTATTTAACATTTATTAAGTGGTATTTTATATTAGAATATGGAAATAAGGTGACCGCTACTTGAAATTTACATTTTAGAGATGAAGACAGCTATATACAAAACTAAGAAAAAGAAATATTATTAATGCTGTGAAAGAACAGCATACCTGTGGCACATTGTGAGGGAGGGAAGAGAGCAAGAGAAGACCAGTTCTCTACGAGAGTGTGAGGAAAAGCATTATAAAAGAATTGGTGCTTGAGCTGCTTCTTGAGAACTGGTAGATGTACTTCACGCACACAGGAAGGGTACTGGGGCTTTGGGTGAAGCAGAGCTGTGAGATAGCATGGTGTATTCAAGGGCTGCAGATACTGAGTACAAACCAGTGCAAAGGAAGGTGCTGCACCAGAGATGAGACTGCACAGGCAGAAGTCCAAATCAGGTGTCACAGGTGCGGCGAGGTAGAGGTTATGTGCAATGCTGGGAGGTCTGACTTCATCCTGAGACACTGAAAAGTAGTTTTGAGTCGGAGAGTGATAATCAAAGATGCTTACTGAGAAAGAACACTCAGGTGGAAGTGTGGATGGTGAATGAGGACCATTGAGACAGTAGGTAAGAACACTATTTCTGAGAAAACTTCAGAATGTCCAGGTAAGAGGATATGAGGGCTGGAACAAGACAGAGGCAATGCAAGTAGGAGAGGAGAGTTAAGAAGATGTAATTTTATTAAGTTGTGAATCTAGTGTACTTACCAGTTGCCTAGAAGACTTAATGCACAACAGGAAGTAATTAGTACAATATATTATTTAATTCTTGAGTAGAAAACGGCCATGTCTGATTTAAGATATAAAACAAGCATTTTGAAATGGGTGATTATTTTTAGTTATCTTTTAACATTGTAAAATTTAAAATTGGTCAATCATTCCATACCCACAAATAAGTTTTTACTAGGGAGAAAGAAAGAGAACAACCTAGCTAGTAAGTGCAGATTATTGGTGGAACTGTGACAAAATATCTTTACATACGATAATGATTCTGATAATGAAAAGAGAAGAGAAATAGAAGCACTAGAAAATGGTATATATAGTCTATACATAGTTACTTTGGTGGCCAGAGACAGGGAGACCTCAAATTAAAAACCGAAGATTCATTTAAAGAGTTCCAAATAGGGTTTTAATTCAGAAAAATGGAGGAACTTTAGAAAATTGGATAGAAGACAAAAGACTGAGGATACCTAAAAAGTTGTCTACCAGAGAAGGACCAAAGCCAAGACTGCAGAAAAGTTCCCAGTTGCTGAGAAAAACCTAGGAATTTTCTCATTGTCCTCCATACTGAAATATGATGACCTGTTGACCACTATTAATGGCCACTGAAGTTTATGAAATTTAGGATAAGGCTTAATGCAAACAATAGTGGACCAACTGAAATGTTTAAGCAGAACATCATCATTAAATATATAAAAATAATATTCCAAGAAAGAAAAGTATGATTTAATGCTGTATGGTTTACATATTAATTTGGATCATGGTCACATATCTTTGGCATAAGCATTTTCAACTGAACTTGTCAATTCCTGAGATCATTTTCTCCTTTATGCCCAGTTTTCCAGTCTTTGAATTATGAGACTCAAAAGGAGTGACAAAATCTAATGAGAAAAAAGTATTAGAAGATATACTAAGATTAGTTCAAAGAATTCAATATAAGGATTCAAATACTATTTTTCAGCACTGAAACCGCCTCTATTATGTCTAATGAGAGCAAGAAGGAGAATGATTATATATTTTGTGAAAAGATAGCTAATTTATAAAAATTTTCAGGCCAGTTTTTCCATACTACATAATAAATGGTTATTGAATAGAATTCAAATAGTCTTTTTAAGAAGTCAGTCTTTAAAATCAACATTTTTTTCACTTACATACATGTTGATTCTACTAGTAGATCTTAGATTGTTATGCTCTAATACTTGATTAAATGAAGTTAATATTTCTTACAAAGAGACCTAAGCACACTGGATTATTGAGGAAGGAAGATCAAGATACAATAGTCATGTAATTGAAGAGAAGAGTCTGGAACTCAGGGTGAAGAAAGCTTACCAGGTAGACTGAAGGGAGATAGATATTGCAGGTATGAAGAAGTGTATATACAAAAGGCACATGTATGAAATGAGCATGTTCAGAGAACTAGAAGTAAAGGCCTTTTTCCCACTACAAGTTTCTGTTTTAATAATAGTAATTTCTTTTTTTTTTTTTTTTAATTTTTTTTTCAACGTTTATTTATTTTGGGGACAGAGAGAGACAGAGCATGAACGGGGGAGGGGCAGAGAGAGAGGGAGACACAGAATCGGAAACAGGCTCCAGGCTCTGAGCCATCAGCCCAGAGCCTGATGCGGGGCTTGAACTCACGGACCACGAGATCGTGACCTGGCTGAAGTCGGACGCTTAACCGACTGCGCCACCCAGGCGCCCCAATAATAGTTATTTCTTGAACACAATTTACTTCATACAATCCTCTAGAACACAGGAACTAGCATTCTCTCCAAGGGTGGTAGAAAAAAACTGTTATGTTGCAGGCCACACAAGCTGCTTTGTTTTAATGGCTTTGTGCTTTATTTATTATAACAATGGACAATAAAGGCCATAAGAATATGTTAGAGCCTCTGAGCTAAAAATAATGTTGATGCTGAAAGGAGGAGAAAGGCCACTCCTTAAAAAAAAAAAAAAAAAAAAAAAAAAAACAAAACTAGACATTGTACTTAGTGATTAGGTTTTAAAGCAGTACCCTTTGTAAATGGCATTACCTCCACAGCTTGAGCTGATTAACTATAAATATAGTAAGTTCTTTCTGAAACTCCTGTTCTCCACTAAATTAACTTGAGAGTTCTCTGTAGCAACACCCTAATCAAACCATCTTCTACCAAGTGGGTTTAGTTCTGGAGTGGAGTCTGGTCCGTTCATTGCTGTTATTGTCTCACTTTGCTATGTGGTGAAATTGAAAAACAGTGCTTCATAGTCCAGCAGTAGCTGCTGTTCTGTTGTTGAACAAACGTAAGTAGGTAGGCACTTGGGGTTCCTTGCAGCAAGACAGGCCCACTCCTCCACTGCTAAGCTCCATCGAAGGGCTAATCATAGTGCTCAGCTCTTCCAGTTCATATACTGAGTCACGTCCCAGAGGTCAGCCAGCCCAAACCTTTGTCTCCCTTCCCTCTCTAGGGTTGGGTAATTTTTCCTTTTAAACTTCAAAACTCAAAGAGTCTGATTTCTCACCTGCTTTTAACAGTACACTACCCCACCCTTTTGAGAGTGGCTGCGTGTACTCAGGGCCTTGATTGGATGGGCCATGTGCATTGATGTCAAAGTGAGTTTTGGACATCTTTTTCAGGAAAGAAAAGGTAGAGCTTCCCTGTGCACTTAGAGCTAGAAAACAAAACAAACTTAATACTGACAGGGAGGAAAAAAATGATTTTTTAATTGTGCATCTGCAACTCTCTCTAGCTCCTAACTCTCCTCTTGGGGTGCTGGGAGGGGTGTTGGTTATAAAACATAAAATGTAAGATCTAGAATCTTTAAAAACCATGACATTCCGTAAGACTGCAGATCTCAAATCAAAGTAGAATAAATTGAGTTTCAGATGAAGAATAGAAGATTAGTGTGGGGTTAGAGGGTAGGAGAAGCTTGCCAGGTAGACAGCAGCCAAATCATGAAGGACTTTGCATTTTTTGCTAAAGCAGTTTTATTTTATCTTGGCAGTCAGTGGGGAGCATCTTAAAGATTTAAAGGAGACTTGTTTTTTTATTTTTTTTTCTCTTATTTATTTTGAGAGCACACACACAAGTGGGAGAGGGACAGAGAGAGAGAGAGAATCCCAAGCAGGCTCCACGCTATCGACACAGAGCCCAATGTAGGGCTTTATCTCAGGAACTGTGAGATCATGACTTGAGCCAAAATCAAGAGTTGGACGCTTAACCAATTGAGCCACCCAGGTACCCCAAAAAGCAATTTGTATTTTTAAAAGATCACTGTGTAGGCAGTGTAGTAGAAGTCGGGGGCAGAAGAAGGAGCCAGGGAAATAGATTGTTTTTTTGTGTGTTTTAATTGTCTAGGCAAAAGGTGTGGAGTACCTTAGTTAAAGCAGTAAGCAGTGGGAATTGAGAGGAGACATAAACAAAGAGAAAGAGGTAGAAACAATGGAATGTGGCAGGTGAGGGAAAGGAGGGTGTCCAAAATCATGGTCTTCTGGATTGACTCTGAGTTGATGATCATATCATTTACTAGGACAGGGAATAGAGAAAGAGGCAGGTTTGGGGGAAATGATAAGTTTAGTTTTAGACATGTCACATGGGATTCATTTTTAGTTTATCTGAAGTTTTCATGGCTAAAAATATTGATATTTCAATATAACTTTCATGTTTTTTGCTATGGTGAAAAGTATCTGGTCATTATGTTTACAACTGACCCACAAGAAATTATGGTCTAGGGGCCATTCTTTCTACAATAGTTAATTTAAACAGACAGTAATATATTGCTTTTTTAAAATGGGTTTTTTCTTCCCCAATTTATTTGAACACAACTTTAGAAAGAAATCTTTAAATCATATTTCATATATCAAGCTTTTGGAATACACCTCCTTATCCTATAATCCTGCTATTCAGAATAAAGCAGTTTTAAAACTTTGCCATAGATCCTAATAAGAAAGTAAATACATGGTTTGGGGCGCCTGGGTGGCTTAGTCAGCTAAACGTCCAACTTCAGCTCAGGTCATGATCTCATGGTTCTTGAGTTCAACCCCCTCATCGGGCTCTGTGTTGACAGCTTGGAGCCTGGAGCCTGCTTCAGATTCTGTGTCTCCCTCTCTCTGCCCCTCCCCTACTTGTGCTCTGTCTCTCTTTCTCTCAAAAATAAACATTAAAAAAAAAGAAAAGAAAAATACGTGGTTAAAACTTAGAGACAGCCTACAAAGAACACTTTCACAGGGGGTAGGGGAAGATTCCCTCTGAAGTTATACACTAAATCATGTATATTGTGTTTGTGCTTAATATCCCAAAGTTGTAGGAGTTAGTGAAGCTTATGAGGATGCTGCCAATTGTCTCTGGTTGTTAACGAACTCCAAGCCTTGTGCTAACTGTAAGTCTCCGATACAGAAGAATGAGGGATGCAATCACATGCAGTGTGCCAAGGTAAGAAGTTGAAGAGGATTTTGCATGCTTTGCTGTTAGAATCTTAATCTGTTAATCCAAAGAAGAAACAAGCATAAAAATGTTGCTGGGTTTCAGATGGATTCTAGCAGATTGAATTCTATATTCTTTGTTGAATGACATAAGTATTGCTTTATACTACTAAATTTTATATTCATGATGAATGTTAAAAATAGGTTAAGGATTCAGTGATATTTGGCCAGAAGATCAAAAATGCCTGAATCTTTCCCTGCTAATCATCTCTCCTAGTGATTATTTTGAGAGTTTTGCCTGTATATAAATAATAATATTAAATGATAAAGTGCTACTTTATATAGAGATCTCTTACAAAGCTGGCTTTTGAGCACACAGCTTAGTTTCAAAGCCCAAGTCAGGACCCAGGCAATTCCGCTAGGTCCAAATCTAAATCTTGGTGTCTATGTGTAAGTGGCTATATAATAAAGGTACCTAAGATTGTAGGCAGACTTTAAGTCTGCTAATGAAATCATCAATCAAACAAGTAATTATTTCCTGTATTGAAAATGCTGCAGCATCTGGGTGGCTCAGTCAGTTCAGTGTCTGACTCTTGATTTCGGTTCAGGTCATGATCTCATGGTTCATGGGATTGAGCCCCACATCAGGCTCACACAATCAGCATAGAGCCTGTTTGGGATTCTCTCTCTCCCCTCCCTTATCTCTGCCCTTCCCCTGCTCATGCTCTCACTTTCTCTCTCAAAAATAAATAAACTTAAAAATAATGGAAATGAAAATGCCAACAAAGATCTTGACCAAAAAATAATATAAATAATGACTTTTGGAAGACTACCTTCCTGACATAGTTGCATAGAAAGAAACTGCCATATTTAAAATAATTCTCTGGATTAGGTTAATAAATATTTTATTAATCCATGCCAAATTTATAAACATTTTTGTTTTAAAATTATAATGATATCCAATTTTTTTCTTTTCATTGGAAGCTCCATGTATATAAAAAATAATTACTTAAAATTGAGAGGATAATGTAACTTTTCTAATTTACATTGTGAAAGAAACCCAAATAGTTCAGAAGATTCCAATATTAAATACATCAATATCTTCTAAGTATTACTTGATTTTTTTAATATATATTTTTAAGTTTATTGATTTATTTTTGAGAGAGAGAGAGCACAAGCAGCAGAGGAGCAGAGAGAGGAGGGGAAATAGAATCCTAAGCAGGTTCTGCACTGTCAGCTCAGAGCCCAATGCAACAAGGCCTCAATTCCATAAACCATGAGATCATGACCTGAGCTGAAATCAAGAGTCCAGCGCTTAGGGGCGCCTGGGTGGCGCAGTCGGTTAAGCGTCCGACTTCAGCCAGGTCACGATCTCGCGGTCCGTGAGTTCGAGCCCTGCGTCGGGCTCTGGGCTGATGGCTCAGAGCCTGGAGCCTGTTTCCGATTCTGTGTCTCCCTCTCTCTCTGCCCCTCCCCCGTTCATGCTCTGTCTCTCTCTGTCCCAAAAATAAATAAACGTTGAAGAAAAAAAATTAAAAAAAAAAAAAAAAAAAAAAGAGTCCAGCGCTTAACCAACTGAGTCACCCAAGAGCCCCATTAGGAGTTGAGCTTTAATATTAAAGCTAATGATCATTATCATTATTACATAAAAAATGATAGCAGTTACCAGATCATTTTTATAAGCTAATTAGTACTATAAAATTAATATAAATTAGTTGTCTTAGTGAGACAGTAATGATTTCCTAAGAAGGAAGAAGAAAAAAATGTAGTACAGTGTTCTGAGCAAAATGCTCAGAGGTGCTTATTATTAGTTCAGCTGGTCAGGTCAAAAGTATTTTATTTGTGGTCTTCTCTCCAATATCCATTATTAGTTTTTTCTTAGAAAATCTGATACAGACTATATAGATGTATAAAGAAATACAGGTTGACCATAAAAAATCAGCAGTTGGGCTACTAATAAAGAGTCAGTAAAGAGGCAAGATCCGATAATTACCTTTATTTCCTTCAAACACCTACCAGTAGTAAGTAGTTGATAAATACGTATTGAGTGAATATTTTCATGAATTCATCAGGCTAATGATTTAAGATTTTTTATCTTAAACAGCTTTTTGCTTAAGCTTCTGTTGCATTTAAAAGAAACATTTACTTGCACACTATGTAAATGTAATAGTCTTGTCTAATATACCATCTGAAGTATTTGCATTGAACAAAAGAAACTAACAAATAATTCTTAGGACACAGAAGAAGAAAGACATCTAGGAAGTAATAACCTTGCTACAGAAAAATTTTATACTGTTAGAATTTTCTTTTTAAATGTGAAGGTGGAACAACAGATCATGTGTAATTGAATCCATGCTGTAATATAATGACTAAGTCATAATCTACTTTTATTAATGTCACAGTGTTGTGACGCAATACACAGTTTTTACTTTCTGGAATCAAACTGTTAAACATCTTAGAAGAATAGTGGGGCGCCTGGGTGGCTCAGTCAGTTAAGCACCCGACTTCGGCTCAGGTCATGATCTCACCGTTTGTGGGTTCGAGACCCACATCGGGCTCTGTGCTGACAACACAGAGCCTGAAGCCTGCTTCATATTTTGTTTCTCCTCTCTATGCCCCTCCCCACTCACACTCTGCCTCCATCTCAAAAATAAACATTAAAAAATTTTTTTTAAAAAACAGAAGAATAACAAATTTAGCCTTATAAAAATGGTTTTGTATATTTCAGGAAAAAACCCACTTTTATTCATTTCCTTTTAGATAATTTTTAGGAGACTATTTAAGTTTTGCATTCTCACACATTTTAAATCACTTACAGTAATTTTCTTCAACTGAATCTGTAAAACTGTATGCTGCAACTAAAAAATAAAAGTTATTTAAGTTCTGTATTCTTTTTCTAATAGAATATGAAATTTGGCTATTTTGTAGAAAGTTTTGCCACTGATTTGGAGATATCAGTAAAGCTGTACTGAAGGGTACTTGTATCAAATTAGGCACAGAGTTTGCTAATAGCAAACAACAAAACCTGCATACTCTCAGAACCTTGATATCCACAATTTATTGTGTAAATGCATGTTAGTGAAGAGCTAGATGAATACAGAGACTTTAATTCATTTCTGTGTTCATGACCTATCAGGTAAAGAAAAAATTAGTAAAGATACAGAAGATTTAACATAATTACTAAGGTATATCTGATTGCTGTATATTCAAACTCTATATCCTGAAAATATGGATTACACCATCTTTGCAAGTATCCATAGAGCATTAGCAAAAACATTGACCATTGTTCATCAAAGAAAATCTCAGTAATACTGCAGAAAATAGAAATAGTAATAGCAGCATTCTCTTATGGAATGAAATAGAAATTAGTAATAAAGGTGGGAATGCAAGTTGGTGCAGCCACTCTGGAAAACAGTATGGAGGTTCCTCAAAAAACTAAAAGTAGAACTACTCTACGACCCAGCAATTGCACTACTAGGCATTTATCCAAGGGATACAGGTATTCTGTTTGAAGGGGCCCATGCACCCCAATGTTTATAACAGCACTATCAACAATAGCCAAAGTATGGGAAGAGCCCAAATGTGCATTGATGGATGAATGGATAAAGAAGATGTGGTATATATATATCTCTACAATGGAGTATTACTCAGCAATCAAAAAGAATGAAATCTTGCCATTTGCAACTATGTGGATGGAACTGGAGGGTATTATGCTGAGTGAAATTAGTCACAGAAAGACAAAAATCATATGACTTCACTTATATGAGGACTTTAAGAGACAAAACAGATGAACATAAGGGAAGGGAAACAAAAATCATATAAAAACAGGGAGGGAGACAAAACAGAAGAGACTCAGAAATATGGAGAACAAATTGAGGGTTACTGGAGAGGCTGTGGGAGGGGGATGGGCTAAATGGGTAAGGGGCACTAGAGAATCTAGTCCTGAAATCATTGTTGTACTACATGCTAATTTGGATGTAAATTTAAAAAAATATTTTTTAAAAGTTAATTTAAAAAAGGAAAAAAAAGAAATTAGTAATAAAGGTACAAAAGGCCTTTCCATTTGGAAAATTTAAATCTCTCAACTCCTGAGTAAAAAAAAAAAAAAAGGATGTAAAAGTGGGAATTAAAGCATATATAGAAAACTAGGATAATGAAAATATTACTTTATCAGAACCTGAGTACCTATATCTAAAGCACTGCTCAGAAATGTCCCCTAGCCTTATTAAAGCAATACAAAATAAGGAATGATTTAAGCATATGACTTTAAAAATTAGAAAAACAATAAACTTGGAGACTACCAGGAGGATTTTTTTTAAGCAGAAATCAGTGACTTAAAAACTGAAAAACAATACAACTAATAAATCCAAAAAATATTTTGTTTAAGATAAACCATTAAGCTTACATAAGAAAAAAATGAAGATAAGGGAGTTCAAAAACATGGTATAAGAATTAAGGGGACTAATCAATAAATAAAGCAAACTTGAATTTGGATGGATTGATTTTTTTTTTTTATTTTTTTTTAATGTTTATTTTTACTTTTGAAAGACAGCGTGAGCAGAGCAGGGTCATAGAGAGAGGGAGACACAGAATCGGAAGCAGGCTTCAGGGTATGAGCTGTCAGCACAGAGCCCAGTGTGGGCCTTGACCTCACAAACTGCAAGATCATGACCTGAGCCAAAGTCGGACACTTAACCAACTGAGCAACCCAGGCGCCCTGGAGTGGAATGGATTGATTTTCTAAGAAAGTATAATTTATTAAAATTGATCCTAGAAGAAATACCCAAACTTATTTCCATAGAAGACAGAAAGTTTTTCAGCAATCTCCCCCCCTTTAAAGCAATAGGCCCTAACAGTTTCACAATAGAATTTTATCAAACCTTTAAAGAACAGGCAATTCTATTGTGACTTAAACTATTTCTGGGAGTTGTTTAAAAAAAAAAAAATGAGGGGCGCCTGGGTGGCTCAGTTAAGCATCTGACTTTGGCTGAGGTCGCACAGGATCTCACTGTTAGTGGGTTCCAGCCCTGTGTCGCGCTCTGTGCTTACAGCTGGAGCCTGGAGCCTGCTTCAGATTCTGTGGCTCCCTCTCTCTCTCTGCCCCTTCCCCATTCACACTCTGTCTCTCTCTTTCTCAAAAATAAACATTTTTAAAAAATGAAAACTTTCAAATTACTATAAAGTGAGAACCTTGATATCAACACTTGACAAGATTATAAATACTAAAAGAAAGTTATAGATCAGTCTTACTTATGAACAATAATGCATAAATCCTAAATAAGATATTAGAGGGGGGGAATCTTAGCAAATATAATCCAGCAGAAAAACATTAATATAATTGTTAACTATATCTCAATTAGAAAATTTTGTTTTATAAAAAAAGAAGTAATTGACCACATGGGGTGTATTTCCAGAATACAAGGATGGTTCGGTATTTAAAAAGCTATTGCTGGGGGTGCCTGGGTGGCCCAGTTAGTTAAGCGTCTGACCTCGGCTCAGGTCATGATCTCACGGTGGGTGAGTTCCAGCCCCATGTCAGGCTCTGTGCTGACAGCTCAGAGCTTGGAGCCTGCTTCAATTCTGTGTCTCCCTCTCTCTGCCCCTCCCCCACTCGTACTTTGTTTCTCTCTCTCAAAAATAAACAAACATTAAAAAATAAAATGATGGGCACCTGGGTGGCTCAGTCGGTTGTGCCTCCAACTCCGGCTCAGGTCATGGTTTACGGGTTTGAGACCCACCTCGGGCTCTGTACTGACAGCTTGGAGCCTGGAGCCTGCTTCTGATTCTGTGTCTCCCTCTCTCTCTGCCCCTCCCCTCAAGCTCTGTCTTTCTCTCCTTCAAAAATAAATAAACATCCAAAAGAAAATTTTTTTAAGCTATTGCTTTTTAAGAGCAATTGTTATACCTTGTCTTATTAGTAGATCCAAAGAGAAAAATCATATATATGTTCTATAGGTGCCAAAGGGCATTTAACAAAAAAAATCAACAACCATTCTTTATTAAGACACTCAAAGAAATAGGTATAGATGGACTCTTCCTTAGTGTGATAAAAATAAATCTACTTCAGTCCAAAAGTTAGCATGATATTTAATGGGAAATACTAGAGGTACTCTCACTAAAATCAAGAACAAGATAAGGAGCTGTTCAAATAGTATTAACTTGGACTGGTGATACCAGTCAACATATTTAGACAATAGGAAGAAATCAGAGATGTAAAAATTAGAAATGAAGTGATAAAAAAATTTTTTTTGCAGATTGCAGAAAACCCACAAGAATCAATTTTAAAACTACTAACAAAATTCAGTAAATCAGAGTAGAAAATTAATATGCAGAAAGCAATAACCTTCATGTGTACCAAAAACATCCAAATAGAATATAAACTAAAAAGGAAAACCTCATTTATCTAGAAAGAAACTTACGAAATACACAAAACTTATATGAAGAAAACCTTAAGACCCCCTTTTGTGTAGGACACAAAAGATGATAATTGGAAAGGTTGTTGGATAGAAAAATTCCAAACAAAAATACCAGCAGGTTTTGTTTCTGTATCTAGATAAGCTAATTCAAAAGTTCACATGGAGAAACAAAGCAAGAACAGCTAGGAGAACTCTGAAAAATAACATTAAGGAGGAACTAGCCTTGTCAGATACTAAGCCTGTTGTAAAAGCTCAGTAATTAAAACATCATGGTGGTGGAACATGAATCTAGAGATTAATCTAGAAACATAATAGAAAGCCCAGAAAATAGACACAGATATGTGGGAATTTAGTATATATTACATAAAGGAGGATCTCCAATCAGTGGAGAAACATGAACTGTTCAGTAAATAGAATTGAAATAACTGGGTAGCTGTGTGGAAAAGAAAGTTGAATCCATACTGTATACAGTATACCCAGATAAATTCTGAACAGCTCCAATATTTAACTGTTTAAAAAAAAAAAAGTGCCAGAAGAAAACATACTTAAAATGAGAAGATCTTTCTGACCCCCAATCTGTAAGCATTTAAAAAGGATGTATTTTCATACTGGGATTCTCATATTTTTGGCATTATCTGCTAATTTTGGTAATTAAGAAAGTGAAATTTTCTTAAAAATGAGAAACAGGTTTTATATCAGTCCTCTTACTTAGAAACCTTTCAAACTTGTTTCTGGTTTCAAAACCAATTTGTCAAAGTCATCAGAACAACTTCTGATGAAGACTGGTGAAGCTTCAGAGACCAAAGTAAGACTACCATGCACTGGAAAAATCAAATATTAAATATTGTATCTGTCTTTATCACTGGGAAAGAATATCCTATTGATATATTTTTTTAATTTTTTAAAATCTTTATTTTTGAGAGAGAGAGCACGCACAAGCAGGGGAGGGTGAGAGAGAGAAGGAGACACAGAATCCGAAGCAGGCTCCAGGCTCTGATCTGTCAGCACAGAACCCGACGTGGGGCTCGAACTCATGAAAGCGAGTTCATGACCTGAGCCAAAGTCAGACACTTAACCTACTGACCCACCCAGGCACCCCTCCTATTGTTATTTTTAAAGATTCCTTGATACTACTTCATAATATTATGATTTACTTTTTCATTTATCCTCATCAGCAGTAATTTTGAACTACCCCCACATCTTTCATAGTGCAGATGAGGTTCCCAGAGGACACATTGAAAAAGATGGCATGTCTTTATGAAGATTTATTCCTGGTCACAGAGGCAGAATTGTTTAATCTCTACAAAGTGGTTGACTAGAAATCAGAAAACAATTTGCATCTTAACACAGGTTGATGTTTGCATATATGTTTTCTTTTGAAGTGCAAGTATGACTTTTGCTGGATTTGCCTAGAAGAATGGAAAAAACATAGTTCTTCCACAGGAGGTTATTACAGATGTACTCGCTATGAAGTCATTCAACATGTGGAGGAGCAATCCAAGGAAATGACTGTGGAGGTAAACAACTTTAAATTAAGGCCTCTGGCTAAGCCACTTAATACCATTGCAAGTATTTTGCATTTCTTCTTTTCCTATCTTTGTTATAATGAGGCCTTTATAGTAGCCTTTAATTTAAACACAATAGGTCTATCAACTTGAGAGTTTTTTTTTTTAATATTCCTTTTTTTTTTATATTGGTAGAGATAAGTCTCAGATATCCCTGTCTCTGTAATGACTTAACAGTTTTAGCATAATGTCAACAATACAGTATTATGTTATAGCATATAATAAATCTCTTTGCTTGGCTGCCATAACAAAATACCATAAAGTGAGTGGCTTAAATAACAGAAAGGTATTTCTCACGGTTCTGGAGCCTAGATCAAGATTCCTGCCAATTCGATTTCTGGTAGTTGACTCTCTTCCTGGCTTGCAGAGGGCTGGCTCTCTTTCTGCTATGTCCTCACGTGGTATGGAGAGAGAGAAACCTCTGGTGTCTCTTTCTTTTCTTATTAGAGCACTAATTCTACTGGATTAAAGCCCCACCCTAATGATCACCTCATACATAGGCCCTGTCTTCAAATCCAGTCAGTCACATTGGGGGTTAAGGCTTCAACATGAATTTTGGGGGGAGACAATTCAGCCCATAGCAACAAGCAACGTAGTAAAACATCGAAGATCTGATAAATGAAGGTCTTGAGAGGCATCTTTGCCTTACATTCTGGGATCATAGATTCAATGGTTTATCACAGAGAATACAAAGACTTTGTTCTGGTAGCCTTAAAAATGTACTGTTTGTTTTTTTTTTTTTCTCTCAATAAAATAATCAGCAAATCGGTATGCACAATTACCTATTACTAATAAAAATTTTAAGTGACAAAAGTGACAAATTTAAGTGACAAAATCTTAATAGCTAGTATTTTATTTATAAAAGTCATTTATGGACTTTTGTTTCCTAGGCTGAGAAAAAACACAAACGATTTCAGGAACTTGACAGATTCATGCACTATTATACAAGATTTAAAAACCATGAGCATAGCTATCAGGTATGTCCCAAATCATTTCAAATGCTCTGAATTATACTGTTGTAAATAAATAAAATTATATAAATTATGTATTTCTATTCCTTTAGTTAGAACAACGCCTTCTTAAAACAGCCAAAGAAAAGATGGAACAATTGAGTAGAGCTCTCAAAGAAAGTAAGTTATAAGTGGTATGTGTGATAATTAATATAAAATAGCCTTTTCCATGCTTAAGTCACTTAATTGGTAGGACGTTAAGGCCCTTCAAGGAAAACATGATCTCCATTAGCTCATTCTGGTACTGCTTAGAGTTCTCTGAAGCCCAGAGTGCATCTCAGCAGCTGAGTCCCCTGTAATTAGATTTCATACCCAGACTACCTCATATGCTTCTCTTAATGTAGTCTGTGCTATTAGCAGATAAACATACATCATAGTTTTGCTTCCTCTGCGCCACTGCTAATGTTCTACAATATCAGAAACAGTGGATGGGCCCTAAAAGGGCCTAAAAAGCATCCCTGATATAATCAAAAGAGCAAGATTCACATGCCCCCCCCCCCCAACTGTAGTGTGACTGAAGTCCCAAAGTTTCTTGAGAAAATTTAGCAGAGTGCCTAATGGGATGGAAGTCAAGTACAATTTTGGGAGAAATCATCTCACTGATAAATAATGCACATCGGAGTCTAAAAGCAAAGACGTGATAGGGCTGACTTACAGATCCTAAGATGGAAATCCAAAAAAATTCCTAAATTGGATTAAGAATTGTTTGCATCATTAAAATATAATATCTCACAATGACCACACAGAGCATAGGTTCTACCATATTTGTTTTAAAAAGTCACATTTTTAAAATAATCATAACTTATATATAAAAGGTTTTCAGCCTAAAAATGCAATTGTAATTGTATTTGCTCTAGTTTATAAAAAGCCCCTTTTCATGAGGGTAATTCCCTAATTAAGATAGTCAGCATAAATTAAATAAATTAGAGTAGGAGAAAAACTATCAATAGCAGCTTTGTCTCCTTGTTAATTCCTAGTTTTTAGACTTTGGTAATGATGTAACTATATTGCCATTATCAAACTCTTGAGGTACTGTCCACAGTGAAAATTGAAAGGACAAAACCCTCACACATTCTACATTTCTTCAAACAAGGATTTTTGTCTCTTTCAGGCTGTCCCTAATACTTACAACAATGCCTGACACATAGCAAACATTTAGTAAATATCTGTAAGTGTGAATTACTGCTTATATTGAACCTTCTGGTGGTTCTAGACAACATAATAAGATACATTAAATGATGTAAGAATTGGAAAGGTTTAAGAAACAAACCTTCACATACTTCTCACACATGTCATAGTGGGGGATGGTGTTTGTTTTGTTTTGTTTTTCCTTTTTTACATCTTAGTTCAGATCCCTCTTATAGGGTAGGTATTTTGGAATAGTCTGTATATATCAGTGTGTGTACGTACACATGTAATTTCTTTCCACGAGCATGAAGAATAATCTTATTTTCAAAAGTACTTATGAATCTAGATTCTACTGCTTAGTTTCCCTTTATTTGCAGTTAGAGGAGAAAGCTAGAATGTTATAATGATACTTGGAAAAGGAATAGTCTCAGTATTAAGGCAGTTTCATCTCCTGTTTTCCTCAGTCTTCCTCCCTTTCTTTCTCTCCTTGATATATTTTATTTACTAGCATTAGTTTTCTAGTTGTCCCTCCATAATATCTTTTTCTTACAATGTTTTTTTTGCAGAAGCATAATCATAATTAGGCTATTTTTTTTTTCCTAGCAAACAACTTACCAGGGCATTTAATTCCTTTTTTTTTTTTTTTTTTTTTTTTTTTTTTTTAGTTTATTTGTATTAGTAATCTGTACACCTAATGTGGGGTTCAAACTCATGACCCCAAGATCAAGAGTCTTATGCTGTTCGGATTGAGCCAGCCAGACACCACCCGCCTTTGTTTTTAACTCTTTTTTAATTTTTTAATGTTTTATTTATTTCTGAGAGAGACAGAGACAGAGACAGAGTATGAGCGGGAGAGGGGCAAAGAGAGAGAGAGACACAGAACCCAAATCAGGTTCCAGGCTCTGAGTTGTCTGCACAGAGCCCAACACAGGGCTCGAACTCGTGAACTGTGAGATCATGACCTGAACAGAAGTCGGACGCTGAACTGACTGAACCACCCAGGTGCCCCTATCTCTTAATCGGCAAAGTTTCAGTAAAGATAACCTGAAAAACATAGTGAAGAGGAGTTGACCTAAAGCTAGATTTGTTTAACCAACAGGGTAAGAACAGAATCCAGACTTGGTGTACACATTCCTTCATGATTGCCATTAGTGCTCCTAAGTAGCTGCAGTGTGTGCTTCATTTATAAATGTATATAAGCCACACATGAATGTTTTGTGTAGGTTTTTAGTCGTCCAAATTATTATTATCATACAGCTACTTCAGTTTCTTCCCAGAGATCCTTTGTTGTGAGTGTTTTTTTAAGAAAACTCAGTCATTTAATAGTATAACAGCATATTTGCAAAACAGTTTTTTTTCACTGTGCCTGATTTACTTTATAGCTGAAGGAGGCTGTCCAGATACCACTTTCATTGAAGATGCAGTTCATGTGCTCTTAAAAACTCGACGCATTCTCAAGTGTTCTTATCCATATGGATTTTTCTTAGAACCTAAAAGCACAAAGAAAGAAATTTTTGAACTCATGCAAGTAAGATATCTTTTTAAAATTAAATTTAAATGCAGTTATTATAAAAAAAAACAGATTTTGTCCTTTTTCAACCACATAACTAAGTTTTATCTTATTTGGGTGTGACCAGTAAACAATTTTGTTTTCATTTTTAGAATGGTTTTTAAATAAAGGAAAAGTTAACCAGTAATAAACTGAAATTTTTTTATATTTAAATTTGCCACTGTAAGATCTGAGTCAATTCTGAGCTATTGACTGAGCAAACATTTCCTACCACATTTATTTGTTTGTTTTACACTGGCTGATGTTGAAATATGGCCTAATTCTGATTATGTAATTAGAAATTGTATCTTCAAAGATGAAACCATATTACATACTAGATGGGAAAGTTGCTATTTACCAGTTTATATTAAATCGGTTTATATTTATATTAAATTAAATAATTTAATATAATAAATTAAATAATAATATATAATTTAAATAATAAATTAAATAAATCAGTTTATATTTATATTAAATTGGACTAAAAAGTCCAATTGAAAAAGTTACAGCATTTAAAAACAAAAACACCTAAGCCAAGTGACAGTACTGTGGCTAACCAACTTCATTGTACATTCTTTTTTTTTAATCCACCAAACTTTCTTCTCTTGCTACAATTTTCATGTCACCCCTTTGAACTGCTCTCTACTAACGTATATCCTACATTTCTTTTAAAAGCTTAATATTAATTTTCTCCATGAAGCCTTTCAGACCTAACCCCAGATCACAGGGGTCTTGCCTTGCCTCAGATTCCTTCAGCATTTACATTTGGTCTACATCTACACTATGCAGTCATGTGTTTGCATGTGTAGTGCCTTGAAATTTACTCTTTTTTTTTCACATAGACAAATGATAAATTTCCTGTAGACAGCTGGTATACTATGTCTTTGTAATCCATACCATTTCTACATTGTTATAAATGTCTATCAAATGAGTGCTATTTTTGTGAAATTTGTAAAAAAGAAGTATGTGTCAAATAGGAAGTTATTTTATAATTTGGATTATTTTCTGACTTCAAAAGAGTTAGATTTAACTGAGAAACCAGATAGACCATGGATTTGCAATTGACTAGTGTACTTGGCCTATAATCCTTCTTTTTTCTCTCTTAACCATAGACAGACCTAGAAATGGTCACTGAAGACCTTGCCCAAAAAGTCAATAGGCCTTACCTTCGTACACCCCGCCACAAGATCATCAAGGCAGCATGCCTTGTACAGCAGAAGAGACAAGAATTCCTGGCATCTGTGGCTCGGGGAGTTGCTCCTGCAGACTCACCAGAAGCTCCAAGGCGCAGGTAAAAAAGTTGCACACTGTGGAAATTATCCTAGCCCCAGCCACAAATGCCACCAGGTTTATTTTTTATCCAACTAGGGTTTATATTCCTGGAAGTTACTTATGCTTAAATATGGATAGCTGATAAAAGCATGTTAACCTCTTTTTGGTGATTTTCACCCACAGAGCTATTTCTGTTTTTTTTCATTTTTTTGTCATTGTGTAGTGTCTTGGAATAAATTAGGTTAATTTCACATTTCATTGAACTCATAATTCAGAGTATTCTAATGCATCACTTCAGATATGTAATGTATGTAATGATATGATAGTCATAAACACCTTACAGTGTCAAAGGTGAAAGCCTTGCCAGCTTATTATATTTATATTTTTATGTAAGAGCTTATAAAGAAATTAGAAATCTCATATTAATAATTTAAGTGATTCATATTCATCCAATAAAGAACAGCTGAGTTTTGGTTGTTTCAGATACTTACACTATTTCTGCCACTATTAAAAGCATGTTTTCTTATTCATAACAATTATACTCATTAGAAATTCCTTTGACCCTATTTTTACATAAACACATAAAAATAGAAGCAATCATAAAATACTGTTATAACATGATGATTTTTATTTTTATACTATTTTACACAATTAGAATTTGAAAGAAATAATTGAAAGATAATTTTAATTATATTCAGTAGTTGGTGTACTTTGGTTAAGCAAGTTGCAAGCAGAGGAATTAAAAATAATGTTCAATGGGCAAGGGTCTGATTGTTCATACTTTGTAGTGCTGATAATAAATCAAATGGTATGTCCAATTTCTTTGTAGCTTTGCTGGTGGAACATGGGATTGGGAATATTTAGGATTTGCATCACCTGAGGTAATTGTTTTGCGGGGGTTTTGTTTCGTTTTTTAATTATATTTTTCCTTAGTGATATCTTGCTTGCATTTCCACCCTTATCTATTCTAAATCCTACTGAGATCGTTGGCAATGTTTTCTCTTTCTTATATAATAAAAATGCCTCAGCAGAGCCTGCATTTAGCCATTTGTGGTATTGGATTATCATCACATTGTTAAATGCATCCCCCTTTTTATTATTTGTAATTACTGAACAGTCACAATTAAGGCTAACATATAGCATATATTTTGGAGTGTATTTTCAAATTGGTTAATGAGTATAAATTTTATTTATTAGAAATGCATTTTTGTCATAATCTTGTTTCAGTCTGAATCTATGAAAAACCTGCACAGTCTATTTTTTTAAGTTACTGCAGCAACCTGATTGAATTGATTTATAAATCAGTTTCTAAGGTGGAAACTTGACATTAATAATGTTTATGCAGAAAAAATGCTTTGCTTAATTGCTTTCTGCTCTTTAAGATTTTCACCCTCTTCTTGGTTTTTTTTGTCTTGATTTTTTTTGGTTTTTGTTTTGTTTTGTTTTGTTTTAGTTGTTATTGATAGATTTTAAGATACAAATAGTCTAGGGGGTGCCTGACTGGCTCAGTCACCAAGAACTTTATTAGTTCTTGGTCTCGGGGTCATGAGTTCAAGCCCTGCGTTGAGTGTAGATATTGCCTAAAAATAAAATCTTTAAAAGTAAATAAATAAAATGCAGTCTAAAATACTAACACTACAAGTAGCAATTCCCACAAATTAGAGTGAAAATCTTAATCACATTGCTATTTTCTGAGATTTAAATTGCCACTGTTCCTGTTGAGTCTGATTTTAAATGGTTTTAGCAGTTATCTCTACTTCTGTCTCTCCTTCCTTATTCTCTAAAACAGTATGCTATCTGGTGTTTATGTTACAATAACCTTTTAACTTAGTTCTTAGAAGGGAGCAGGACAAACAGTGAAACTTTATAATTTATAGCCCATTTGTTGTCTTCAACTGAAGGAGAATGAAATTATCTAGAAATGACTGTGGATTATTTAAAACAGATACTTTGTCTTTTCAGCTACTGAGGATACTTGCAATCACCTTGTGGCCTGTTGTATTGGTAGATATATCTAAGAAAATACTGACTTGAGAAAACAATTTGTGCTTTGAGCTCTGATATGGAAAATTTTTAATTCACTTAAATTGCATAAAGACTTTAATATATTACTGAAACTGTTATAAAATAAATTATGAACCTTTTTCTATGCTATGCTTATTATTCTATTACAACTTTGAGGATGTTATGGAAAATTTCTACCTAAAAGCATGAAAAACAAGCTTCAGTTATGAAAAAAAGAGTACTAAAGATTTCAGTATTTCAAGGTAGAAAACAATTTAGCTTTATTTGAGCAAAAATAAAACCTTTACCAGTGTACTCATAGTCATGTACACATCTCTTGTAGCTTCTATCTCTGACAGTAACTTTAGGAATCCTAAATATTTGTCCTTGAATATTGAGGACCTACTAATGTGACTGACACAGATTCATTTTGTAAAAAACAGGAAAGCTTGCTACCTCACATGTGAATATTTATGAATAAAATTATCGAGCTCTTGTTCTCCAGAGATTGAGAATTATGAAAGTATAAGTAACATTTCCTTCTTAAATTTATTTTTATGTGTTCATAAGTTTTATAAGAATTTTTTAACTACTTTTATTTTTCTTTAAAGTCTTTGACACATTGAAACACCAAGCTTTTATGTAAACCTTATTGCAAGTCTAAAGAATTACTCTACAGTGTGAAACTCTAAAATTCTGACTATCGAGTAACTGCCAAAATAATATCTTTAAAAATTAACTCTTTGCCTTCATATATACTTTGGAAAAAAAAAATTAGTGTTACCAAACTTCAATAGACTTTTAGGTTGAATTTATATTTTTTCAGTCAAGTTAATTCCATCTTTCTCCTTTTTTAATTAAATTGAGTCAGTGACAATCATAAGTATTTTGTACCACTTTAAAGGCAGTGGAGCCCAGAGGAAAGAGCATAGTGTTAAAGTCTGAGGGACACCTGAATTCAAGGTCTAGCTCTGGAACTTATTACACTTTAGGCTCCCCATTCTTCCTTAATTTCTCATCTGTAAAATATGGATGACAGCATCTACCCCATGGAAGTTCTAGAAGGATTAAAGCATCTCTTTAAGTCACTGATAAATTTGGTGCTCAATAAACTAGTGCTCAACAAAAAGCTCCTAGCAGCTTTTTCTCCTATAAATCTTAAAATTTCTCAGTCTTGTCTGTAACCTTAACACTCTTCAACCTTTTGGAGTACCACAACTAAAGCTTTTTCATATGCTTACATAAAAATCTAGGAATTCTTAGAAATTTTCAGATAGGTTTAATTTTATGAGATCAGTTTTTTTAAGCCTATTGCATCATGAGAGAATGCTGTTGGGTTTACCACCAGAGTAATTATAACAAGTTTCTTTTATGGTTGTTTTTAAAAATTTTTTTTTCATGTTTTATTTATTTTTGAGAGAGAGGGACACACAGAATCTGAAGCAGGCTCCGGGCTCTGAGCTGACAGCACAGAGTCTGACACGGGGCTCCAACCCACGAACTGTGAGATCATGACCTGAGCCGAAGTCGATGCTTAACCGACTGAGCCACCCAGGCACCCCTCTTTTATGGTTGTTTTTAACCCAAATTTTAGTTTTCTTAAATTGGAAATATGTGTATTATGTGGTTAGTAATAGTAATAGTAACCAAACTAATAGTTTACTATTAATTCAGAATAACTTTTTGTACTGTATTCAAGTGTACAAAGGAAGCAAATTGTCCTTAAATATAAACCTTGAACTGAAATAAAATTTTCATGCCATCTTTGGCTAAGAAATGCAGTGTTCCTCAGTGGTCTAGTGAACCATGATGACACATAATAGTTATCCAGTTTGGGATCATGGGCCTCCAGCAAAGGAAGAACTCATACCACAGCTCAGCAGTAAATTTTAAAGAACCTAAATAATCCCTCTGAGAACCTGTAGGATCTTTCTTGGTTTCTAACCTGGTAGGATGCCTCCCATTTCATATTGGACTCCAACTGCTTGTTTACATAAATGGAGTTTAAATAAATTTAACCAGAGTAGTGTGATGTGAAAGTATTATTTATGATGTAAAAACTTGTCTTTGTTTTTATTCTAGTACTTTCACAACATAAACATATTGAATATCCTAGGGTAACCAGGATGATCATAAACCTGAGTATATTTGTGTTTATCACTGAAAGATTCTATAATGATTCTCAAAATCAGCCTATCTGTGCTAGTGTCATGCACACTGACTGGCCTGTCTTCTAATCTCTTCCATCACTAAAACCTGGAAAAGTATGTGTATACCCAGGTAGTAGCAGGTGGTCCCAGGTTCTGCCTCCACCCATACCTTCATCCTTCCCATATGCCCTCTGCCTGTGTTGTAGATAGCCCCACATATTAACTAATATAGGAAGGAAGCCAACATCTTATTTTAAAGCTAATTTCACATTTTTCTTTTAATCATTTAACTTGTATGATATGTTGTAGTCCCAAGGAATACAAAATCTCATAGTCTGATAAGCAATTGGTAGTGTACACTCTTTTTTTTCCCCTTTCTGTTGCATATATCACAGTGACTTTTTAAAAACCAGACCTCCAAGAGCCTAGCTTATATTAATAAAAGCCTAACGTATATTAGCAAAATCGTTATGGTGTTAAACATTATGTAACAAGACCCAGGCATATGAAAAAGGCTCAGTTCTGCCCTGGCATTGGAGCTTGCAAGTATTCCCAATTTATCCAGGCAGTTGTAATGACTATTTAAAATTTTTCTTTTTCCATTTTACCTTTTCTGTTTCCTTGGCATGGCAAAACCTGAAGTTTCTTTCGTTAATGCCAAGTGACTTTATATGTATATAAAATCACACTTTTTTTTTTCCTGGAAAAAAAGTGTGTGTTTTATTTGCATTAAAAAAATTGCATGCTCTTCTGTATTTTATAACCTTTGGTTTATGCAGGAATATGCTGAATTTCAGTATCGGAGGAGGCACAGACAACAACGCCGTCGAGGAGATGTGCACAGTCTGCTCAGTAACCCTCCAGACCCTGATGAGCCAAGTGAAAGCACTTTAGGTAAGCTCTTAAGTTGGCTCGGTTTTAGTCTTTTTAGTTCTCTTGAATTTATTCTTAAAACTGGCAAATTTAAATGTTTGTGAAATAGTTTGTAGTGTAGATATATAATCAATATGCAGATGCTTTGAATGTCACAGGATACGTAAAACCAGAGAGGTTAAGAACATGGGCGGTGGAGTGGCGTCTGGGTGGCTCAGTTGGTTAAGCATCCGACTTTGGCTCAGATCATGATCTTACAACTCGTGGGTTTGTGTACCACATTGGGCTCTGTACTGACAGCTCAGAGCCTGAAGCCTGTTTCAGATTCTGTGTCTCCCTCTCTCTTTGCCCCTCTCCCACTTGCACTTGCTCACTCACTGTCTCTTTCAAAAATAAACAAACATTAAAAAAAAAAAAAAAAAGAACATGGGCTGTGGAGTTAGCTGGAACCTGCGTTCATGACCCCATCTCTATGTATCAGTGTAAGACTTCAGTCAAGTTGACTTAACCTCTCTAAGATTTAGTCTCCTCATTCTAAGAAGCAATAAAAACAGTGCCACATTGTGGGCTCATTGTGAGCATTAAATGAGATAATGTGTATAACACCCTTAATTAAGCACTAGTAACACCTAGAGAGCACTCAATAAATTGTAGCTGTTGATCACTGTTAACTGTGTTCATGGAATATTTTCCTCTTAGCTTCACTTCTCCCATTAACATTCTTTAAAAGAAAATTTCTGAAATAAATCATTTAAAATTTATTTTTTAATGTTTATTTTTGAGAGAGAGAGAGAGAAGGAGTATGTGAGCAGGGGCGGGGCAGGGAGAGAGAGGGAGACACAGAATCCGAGGCAGGCTCCAGGCTCTGAGCTGTCAGCACAGAGCCCTATGCAGGGCTTGAACTCATAAACTGTGAGATCATGACCTGAACCAAAGTCAGACACTTAACCGACTGAGCCACCCAGGCGCCTCTAGAAATCAATTATTTTGATTGTCAACTTTTAAATGTTAAATTCTTAATGGAAAATCTTCAAATTCTTATGTCAGCAGATCATATTTAATAAATCAGGATCAATGAACCTAAAGATTTGTTCTTCAGGCTATTGTAATTCCAAAATTCTTTAGTTTTAAGAACTTTGAAAACTAAAATACCTTTATTTGTTATTGCTTAAGAAAAAAAGAGTGGTGGTAGCACTTGCATTTATGAATAGAACCATATGTAATGCAAACAAAAACGTAAAGAGCAATCGTGTTTGAAGTGGTAATATTAGATATATTTTGATGAGACATATAGGGAGGAGAATCTCTGAAAGATTAAGTGAACATGTGAACACAGGTTTTCACCGGCACTGAAAGAGAAATTATTGACTGAAATAAAAAGATGTGTCAGGGTGCCAGGATGGCTCAGTCCACTGAGCATCTGACTTTTTTTTTTTTTTAAAGCTTATTTATATATTTTGAGAGAGACAGCACATGGGCATGCACCTGGTAGGCGCAGAGAGGGGAAGACAGAGAATCTGAAGCAGGCTGCACCCTGTCAGCACAGAGCCCACCACCATGGGGCTCAAACCCACAAATTGTGAGATCATGATCTGAGCAGAGATCAAGAGTTGGACATTGAATCTACTGAGCCACCCAGGCACCCCAAGCTTCCGACTCTTGATTTTGGCTCATGATCCCATGGTTGTGGGATTGAGCCCCGCATTGGGCTCTGCGCTGAGTGTGGAATCTGCTTAAGATTCTCCCTCTCTGTCCCTCTGCCCCTCTCCCCTGCTTGCTAACATAAAAATTAAAAAAATAAGTGCAAAAAACATGTGTGAAGTCTTGTATGACTGGATTGTCTCTGGTTCCACTTGCTTTGAAACAGACATCCCAGATGGTGGCAGTGGCCGCAGGCCGGGTGCCTCTGTGGTAAGTTCTGCATCTATGAGCGTGCTGCACAGCTCTTCCCTGCGTGACTACACCCCTGCCAGTCGCTCTGAAAACCAGGACTCTCTTCAGGTAGCCTTTGTGGGCAGCCTCATTGTTCCTGTTTTTGCTCTTTCTCTGTTTAGCCTGACTTCCTATTTTTACTTTATTGCTCTTTTTCTTCCTTTCATTAAAAATCTTTGTTTCAGAGATGTACTACAGGAAAAGATTCCTAAATGTCAGTTATCTTAAGGAATTTTTTTTCTCTTTAGCTAGCATGGACAAGGAAAAAATTAAGATTTGAGTAGATAAAGCAATAATTCTGTATAAATAGAGGTAGTATTTATCTGGTGAAAGAATAGTTGGTAAACTTCATTAGGTTAAATAATTTTTCCTTTTAAATTTTAAAGTGATTTAACTTTCTGTTGCCTCAGGCTCTGAGTTCCTTGGATGAAGATGATCCCAATATACTTCTTGCAATACAATTGTCATTGCAAGAATCCGGGCTGGCCATTGATGAGGAAAATAGAGACTTCCTCAATAATGAAGCATCCTTAGGAGCGATAGGCACCTCTTTACCTTCCAGACTAGACTCAGTCCCCAGGAACACAGATAGCCCTCGGGCTGCACTGAGCAGCTCTGAGCTGTTGGAACTTGGTGACAGCCTCATGAGATTAGGAGCAGAGAGTGGCCCATTTTCAACTGACACTCTGAGTTCACACCCTCTCAGTGAGGCGAGAAGTGAATTCTATCCCTCATCCAGTGACCCTGACTCAGCTGGCCAGGATGCCAACATCAATGACAATCTTCTTGGCAACATCATGGCTTGGTTTCATGACATGAATCCTCAGAGTATCGCCCTGATTCCTCCAGCAGTTACAGAAATCAGTGCAGATCCCCAGCTCCCCTGTGTCAAAGATGAATCAGAAGGTAAGAGGGATGTGGAGCTGGTGCCACCAGAAGATTCAGTGTTTGAAGATGCCGTGGTCAGTGAAGGTAGAGGAACCCAAATAGAAGAAGAAAATCCTTTGGAAGAAAATATTCTGGCTGGGGAAGCAGCATCTCAAGCTGGCATTAGTAGTAATGAGGCAGCCAACAATGGGGATGGTTCAGATGCTTCAAGCCAAACACCTCAGACCTCAAGTGACTGGCTTGAACAAGTACATTTAGTGTGAACTGCACACCTCTGGGCTCTAAACGAATCACAGGTACAGATGGTATTCTAGTGGAGTATGCTTTGTAGAGACTTGATCCACTTAATTCCAACTCAATTATAAACCACTGACATTAGTATTGAATACGAAGGAGTTCCCTTGAATGGTAGCTTCATTTCTGATTACCTTAGAGGGAATTTCTTTTGTATTTAATTGGATAGCTTTTCCCCTTTGTGCTGACAAAAAAGAGTAAGAGAAACACAAATGGAATAAATAGGCTAGATTCCACATTGTGAGAAAATGCAGTCCTCTGTTTAGCCTAAAGTCAGCGATACTTAAATTGAATGTTTAAATTAAAGGCTTACTCCCTAATCCTTGGGTGGTTTTTTCCTGTTTTAAAGAAAAAAGTTTTCTTCATTTTAGAAGTTATTTTGGACAGATCTAATAACATGTTGTTCCTCAATCTCTTTGTGCTCTTCTATAACTTTATTCCTTTTTGTCTGAGCGGTGTGAATTGAGGTATCCAAGGCATCTCTTTAGTGCTACGTCTACCACAGTGTAGTTTTAATAGTCACATGAATCAAAGATTTCTTTTCATGTCTATTTCCAGTCCACTTGTGCCAAACTGACTCATGCACTAACAAGGCGTTTAGGTGTGCAGTGTCCTAGAGGGCTCCAGAGTAGTCTCAGCCTTCTCGGGAGTTAAAGGTGCCACTTGGTACCGGAATATAATGGGCTTTTGTTGCCATGGAGACTGCATTTAAATAAATGTAGCCTGTAGCTTAAGTTAACTAAACCTAATGCTGCTGTTAAAAACAGTTTATTTTAATATTAAAATACAGTTGATTAGCAACAGCGGTGCTGTATTTTAAGAGACACTTTATTGGAAGTGCAATCATAGTTCTTTGTTTTCACACTTTTACAGTGCATTCTAATTACTAATGGGTGCAATTACTTTTAATGGTGTTTTATAAAATAGAAAAAAAGTGGAGTTTTCATGAGTTATAGTAAATCCCACAATTATTAAAAAATTTCAATAAAACATCCTGCGCAACATGTTACCGTGCCTTTGCCTAACTAAATGGATAGTTGCCAGTTAAATAAGTGAGTAATTGAAATTTCAGTGTCTCTTCTGAAGTAACTATGCTATGAATTGCAAAGACCTCCATAAAACCACCCATGGCCTTGCCTTTACAGTAAATATAACTACTAAATGTTCAATCGGTTTGTTTGCCTAAATAGCAAATGCTGACATGTGTTTGTTCTATTGCACAATACTCATTTGCTGTGTGATTACTGTTTAGTGTTGAAAAAAAATCAACTTCCTAGTTATCAGTGTCTTACTGTGAAGAAAATACTGGTCTTAGTTGTAATTAAGATACAGTGATACAGTGTGTAATTAAAACTAGAGTAAACTTGGAATGGCTGTTTTACTTACATATTATCAAAACTAGCGTAACATAAACAAAATAGATATGCAACACTCCATTTAATGTTTTGCCAGATTCTTACCAGAAATCTACAGATACCAAAATTTCAGTACTGAGTTTGTACAGGCAAGTCCTGGGCTGGGTAAAAGGTTAACATTAGTATGGATATACATGTGAGTTGTGATTACGGTTTTTATTTTTTTTTTCCTCCAAAACCTGTTTCTGAAACTCTTGTACTTGGAATTCATATGGCTAGGACACTCTATTAGAGTACTTAATATTCCCCGGGTTCCCTTAGAATAAACTGTGTGTGAATCGCTCCTAGGCCATGGATATCAAAGGTCCACATTAGCTTTTATTTCCCCGGTCTTCAGAAACAGTGATATCAATCCCCAGTAAATTAGTTGGGGAAAATATTGACTTTGTCTACAGTGTATTACTGTATATTCAACTGAAACAGTCCATTAAAGGATTTTTTTACAAATTTATTTTGGATTAAAAATATCAACACCAATCAGTTTTTAGACCGAGTTGTAACTTTTCAATAGAAAGAGTCTTTGTATCACATTGAGGCGTCTTGCGAAGCTGCAATAAGGTGAGAAAGAGTGCTCTGTGTGAAGACAGTGTATGTGATGGGTTCTGGTTCCTTGCGCCTTGTGCAGTACCCTTTGTTTCTGTGCTATCTCCTGAGCATGAAAAATGATCATTATTCAATTTGTATTTCCTTGGTACATATTTTAAAAACAACACAGTCATTGACTTTACAGTTCAGAAATAAAGTTTGGCAAAGCCTATTTTGTAAACAAGTTAATTTTATAATGTAAAAAAAAAAAATTACTCTAACCTTGACTTGTTATTTGCACTTTCATAGTCTATACTTGATACATTCCCACTTTATATACAGTAGGATTCTACAAACGTGTAGATGTTTGGCCAAATGAATGCTGTTAATATGTAAAATTCTTTGATTAAACATTTATTACTTAAACTACTTCACTTTTGTCTCATTACATTATAGACTTTGTTTTAACCAAGTCAGGAAGTTGATTTTCTTCAAATTAAATTCTCTCCAAAAAAATGGGATTAATTTGGTTCTTACATGTAACTAATTAGTGCATAATATTTTTTACACTAGCCCACTATTTTATACCCCAAAGATAAACTCTGAAACACTGCATGACAATGTGTTAAAACATTGTGACTTCAGTGCTTTTATTTTCATCACTTTCAGGAGAAAAGTGTTAGGATTTTTCCTTGAAATCTCTAATAGAAACACACAGGAAAAGATAGAATTTTAAGGTGTTTTGTGAAACTGCTTAGGACAGGAAAAAGAGTTTATGCCAAATGAATAGAAACACCATCATTGTATTATTCTATCTCCTCTAAGTTACCAAAACAGCCCTTTGCATCTGAACTTCAGGCTTTGTGGGGTCTGCCAGGGATAACTACTTAGTCATGTATTTATGTTTTTCATCGTGTGACTCTGAAGCTTAATCACTAATGTCCATCTACTGAATGATTCTTCAGATGTTGTTTATTGCAGCCACCGATCTCATTTTCTCCTTTTAGTTCTCAAATGTTGTTGCTTATTACCTGTCATGAATTAAAAGCTGAGACTTAACTGAAGTTCGCTTTGTAATTTTAAAACAGTTACAGTTAGTATATCTCTGAAGAGTAAAATCTTGGAATCTAAATAACAAATTTTGGGAGTCTTTTTAAGGCTGAAATAAAAACTCTAAGAAAAAAAATTGTCACATGCTCTACACTTGGGCTGAGTTATATTATGTCAGCCTTGGACCATCAGCATAATTATTGGGTCTTCTCCTTAGCAACGGTATATTACTGCCTTGTCAGTCATCACCCTCTCACCAGAATAGATTTCTTTCTAGAAAAATGCAAGTGGCCGTTTCCAGACTATTATGTGACTGTCCTTATTTTAGAAACTGGCAGTAGTCCTAATTCTTAAAGAGAGATGGACCAGAAAAGTTTTCTTTAGCTCTATGTCCCACTTAGGACTGACAGGTGGCTGACATACTGAGTGGTGGGCACACTTTTAAAGGACTTATCCTTCTTCAGTTTTTGAAACTATAATTTGAAAACATTCTTGATTAGGCTACACATCATTTTGTAGCCAGCTATTGCCCAAGGGCCTAGCCTGCACAGGGCGTCCACTTACAGAGAGGATGAAAGAGAAATACACGAAAGAACAAACACAATATTGGAAAAGCTGTCAGACAAGACTGTCCAGTTCTGTTGCACCTCTTCTGTACCTACACACTTTGCTGGGTGGGCCAAGACCACAGGGCTGACAACAGTTTTGCCTGGGTATTTCTCAGGATGTATGTAGTTAGTAACCTTGAGGACAGGGAGCAGGCCTGCTGTAAAAGTGGATTCCTCACCCTGTGTTTCTCAATTGCATGCTTGACATCTCTCCGGGACCAGTGCATTGCCCGTGTGGATCTAGGGACAATGGGAACTGCAACAAACATGCTAATGTTCATTCTGCAGGCTGTGTTAAGAATGCTAAATAAAATCCTTGACCTCTGACCCAGGAGTCTTGTGTCTTCTGTCAGCAGCCATGATACTGTGACTGGTTCTTACTGATAGGGTAAAATCAAATCCCAGACCTGGCAATTTTGGCTATGGGGATGGAATGCTGACAGAAACATGATTTTTCTGGAAGAGGAACCATGGGCCAGATTTGGGAATCTAAGACTCACCAGAATCTACCTGGTAGTGAATGCTCTCACCCAGGTGACGGGGGGTGAGGGAGAAAGGCTTCCCTCTGTCCTACTTACTACTGAACAGAAGTTAACCTAATGTTTAAAGGCTTAACCATAAAAGCTAGGATTAAACAAGCTGCCCAAATGGTACCTTGATGGCTGGTGATTCCTGCAGGCAGGCAGAGGAAGGAACATTTTCATGACAAGCAATCAGCAATTCCTGTGACCCTATCTGAAAGGTTATATTGCTGTAGTTCCTGAGTCAAGGAGCCCCCAAACATAAAATAAATGCTGTCAGCAATAAGAAATTTGCTTTTTGATTGAGAGCTTTAGGTAGACCAAAAACTTTAAAGGTTCGTTTGGTTGGGCTGCAAGCAGTCGTGACACTGTTCAACTGCAAAAGTGTATGCAAAGCCTTGCCTGAGAGTGTAGAGCAGGCGGCCCTCACAATGTGGGTAAAACACATTGTGGCACGTGGAGAAGAAAGGAGCCTCTGGGCCCTGGTTCTCTCTGTATGCTGACAGGCATCACCACTGCCATGGGAGAGCTAGTTGGAGCACTGACCCTGGAGTGAGGGGCTAAAGGAGAAAAAAGCCAACAGTTCAGTTTCTTCCCCACAGGTTAGCCTCTCCCACCTCCTCAGGTTTCCCACTCTCTTGGTAGGGGGATAGCAGGATCCTGCACCCATATGCCACCTGCTATAGCTCCCAACTCACACATATTTTACACTGTTTGCACAAGCTCCACAGCAGAGAAGGGAGGACTTCCCTTATGAGTGGGGCCTTATGGGTGATTCAGTGTAATGTTGCAGGTTCCAAATCCAAATGTGGAGTTGATGGGTTAATGCTTACGATTACCTGTCTCATAATTGTCACTGGGATTTCTCCCATTCGAGGACTGCCATACCCAGAGAAGTAACAGTGGGGCATGTAAATTGCTCCCTGGTTAGCCCAGCTGTCTCCTCTCCAGTGGTCCAACAGAAACAATAAAAGAAACCCCAGCAGGAGAAAGGAAGATCACTCCTGTGAAAGTATGCAGACCATTTCCCAGCACAACATTGCCACCTGCCTGATGCAGCCACTAAGTACAACCATTTTAAAGAAATTCACCTATCAACCTGCTGCTAGGCCCTTGTTGAAACTGAATGCCTGACCCATGGAGGCCTTGTGACTCATTGGGATGACCTCTCCAATTTGAAGTGAGTTAGCTGGAATTAGAAAATTAACACAGGCCAAACAGGCCCTGCAAGTCAAATAGAAATTATGTTAGAAGAGGTATAATTGAGAGTACAGCTAGCTTGGAAGTAAGGAAGTAACCAAGTAACCAAGGAAGTAAATATCTCAATTTTACATGAATAAATTAGTAGGTACCCCTTCAGGAAATACTTTGATATATTACTTCAACCTGAAAAAAAGGCAATGGCTTAGTGGAGGGGTCTCAGTACACAGTAAGGCCTGCACTTGGTTCAATTGCTCGGCAGAAACTCCTACCAAATCCCAGGAAATAGTGCTTTAAGCTATAGATGATATATTCGAAAACTTATACACAAAGTCAAAAATAGCTAAAAACTATTACTTAGAAGTGGCACGCATCCCTTCCAACATCAAAACTATAATACTCAGGGACAGGAGCAAAGATGGTGGAACAGCATGGAAGTTTTCTTTGCATCTCGCGTCCATGAAATACAGCCAGATCAACACTAAACCATCCTGCACACCTAGAAAACTGATCTGAGGATTAACACAACAATCTGCACAACCTGAACCACAGAACTCAGCAGGTACGTGGTGCAGAGAGGTGAACTGGGGAAGGGAGAAGCCGCAGAGGGCAGGGAGCTGTTTTTGCATGTGGAGACAGGACAGAGACAGGAAAACTACTCCCCCCCCCCCCCCAAAAGCAGCTGGAGAGAAAGTGGTAAAGTGGAGAAGCCAGAGACAAAGGACGGGTACACGATTGCGGATCAGGGAGAGCAGAGAGTTCCAATTCTAGAGACTGGGTACCTGTGTGAGGCCATTGTCACCCCTCCCGCGCATGCGCATACACACCTACAAGCGCCACAACAATATACCCCAGCAAGCTAAGCAGTGCCATCTAGTGGGGAACGGAGCTGTTGCACTAACCCCACCCAACTGGGCCAACCACACTCTTCAGGAACACCACAAATCTCTCTGCCTGCTTACTTTACGGACTATGAAGTGCTTCACAGTTTGACTTCTAGGGGAAAACGATGTAATGTCAATCGTATTTCAGTCTGTTTGCTGGTCCATCTATTCAATTTTCTTTATTTTCTTTTCTGTTTCTTTTCTTTTTCTTCAATACAGAAAGGGAAAAAAATTATTTTCATTTTCAATCCTTATTAAAATATTTTTTCTACTATATTTTTTGGGTTTTTGTACATTTTTCAAATTTTATTTTACTTCCATCATTTCATTTTATTTCATTGTATTCATTTTCTCAAAAATTCAAACGTTTTCCTCCCTCCCCCCTCCTTTTCTCTATCTTTCAACCTCCTTTCAATAACCAGACCAAAACACACCAATGATCTAGCATAATTTATTTGATATGTGTGTGCATGTGCGTGTGTGTGTGTGTGTGTCATTTCTTATTTTTTAATTTCACTGTTTTTTTTTTACCTTATTAATTCCTTTTCTTCCTTCAAAATGACAAAACAAAGGAATTCACCCCAAAAGCAGGAGCAGGAAGAAACAACAGCCAGGGACTTACTCAACACGGATACAAGCAAGAAGTCTGAACCAGAATTTACAATCACAATAATAAGAATACCAGCTGGGGTCAAAAATAGATTAGAATCCCTTTCCGTGGAGATAAAAGAAGGAAAAGCTAGTCAGGATGAAATAAAAAATGCCATAACTGAGCTGAAATCTCGAGTGGATGCCACGGCAGCAAGGATGGATGAAGCAGAACAGCGCATCAGTGATACAGAGGACAAACTTATGGAGAATAATGAAGCAGAAAAAAAGAGGGAGACTAAGGCAAAAGCGCATGATTTAAGTATTAGAGATCAGTGACTCATTAAATAGGAACAACATCAGAATCATAGGAGGTCCCAGAAGATGAAGAGAGAGAAAGAGGGGTAGAAGGGTTACATGAGCAAATCACAGCAGAAAACTTCCCTAACCTGGGGAAAGACACAGACATCAAAATCCAGGAAGCACAGAGGACTCCTGTAAGATTCAACAAACACCAACCATCAGCAAGGCATATCATAGTCAAATTCACAAAATACTCAAGCAAGGAAAGGATCATGAAAGCAGCAAGGGGGAAAAAAAGTCCTTAACCTACAAGGGAAGACAGATCAGGTAGGTCTGCAGCAGACCTAGCCACAGAAACTTGGCAGGCCAGAAAGGAGTGGCAGGATATATATTCAATGTGCTGAATCTGAAAAATATGCAGCCAAGAATTCTTTATCCAGCAAGGCTGTCATTCAAAATGGAGGGAGAGATTAAAAGTTTCCCACACAAACAAATATTAAAGGAGCTTGGGACCACTAAATCAGCCCTGCAAGAAATTTTTAGGGGGAGTTTCTGAGGGGATAAAAGTCGAAGAGAAAAGAGAGAGAGAGAGAGACCAAAAACTACAAAGGTCCCAGAAAGGACCAGAGAACACCACCAGACACTCCAACTCTACAAGAAACATAATGGCAATAAATTCATATCTTTCAGTACTCACTCTAAACGTCAAAGGACTAAATGCTCCAATCAAAAGACATAGGGTAACAGAATGGATAAGAAAACGAGATCCATCTATATGTGCTGTTTACAAGAGACCCACTTTAGACCTAACGACACCTTCAGACTGAAAGTAAGGGGATGGAGAACCCTCTATCATGCTAACGGTCACCAAAAGAAAGCTAGAGTAGCCATACTTATATCAGACAATCTAGACTTTAAAATAAAGACTGTAACAAGAGATGAAAAAGGGCATTATATCATAATTAAGGGGTCTACCCACCAAGAAGACCTGACAATTGTAAACATGTATGCTCCAAATGTGAGAGCACCCAAATAGATAAATCAATTAGCCACAAACATAAAGAAACTCATTGATAACAATACCATAATAGTAGGGGACTTCAACACCCCACTGACAACAATGGACAGATCATCTAAACACAAACTCAACAAGGAAACAATGGCTTTGAATGACACCCTGGACCCGATGGACTTAACAGAGATAGTCAAAACATTGCATCCTAAAGCAGTGGAATATACATTCTTCTTCAGTGCACATGGAACGTTCTCCAGAATACATCACATACTGGGACACAAATCAGCCCTCAACAAGTACAAAAAAGTCGAGATCATACCATGCATATTTTCAGACCACAACACCATGAAACTCGTAATCAACAACAAAAATCTTGGAAAGATAACAAATACTTGGAGACGAAAGAACATCCTACTGAAGAATGAGTGGGCTAAGCAAGAAGTTAAAGGGTAAATTAAAAAGTACATGGAAGCCAATGATAATGATAACACCACAGCCCACAACCTCCAGGACACAGCAAAGGGGGTCATAGGAGGGAAGTATATAGCAATCCAGGCCTTCCTAAAGAGGTAAGGAAGGTCTCTGATACACAGCCTAACCTTACACCTTAAGGAGCTGGAAAAAGAACAGCAAAATAAAACCCCAAACCAGCAGAAGACAGGAAATAGTAAAGATTAGGGCAGAAATCCATGCTATCGAACCCAAAAAAACCCAGTAGAACAGATCAATGAAACCAGAAGCTGGTTCTTTGACAGAACTAACAAAATTGATAAACCCCTGGCAGGTCTGATCAAACAGAAAAAGGAAAGGACCCAAACAAATAAAATCAAGAATGAAAGATGAGAGATCACCTCCAACACAGCAGAAATAAAAACAATAATAAGAGAATATTATGAGCAATTATATGCCAATAAAATGGGCAACCTGGAAGAAATGGACAAATTCCTAGAAACATATAAACTACCAAAACTGAAACAGGAAGAAGTAGAAAATTTTAACAGGCCCATAACTAGTAAGGAAATCGAATTAGTAATCAAAAGCCTGCCAAAAACCAAGAGTCCAGGGCCAGATGGCTCTCCGGGGGAATTCTACCAAACATTTAAGCAAGAGTTAACACCTATTCTCTTGAAGCTGTTCCCAAAAATAGAAATGGAAGGAAAACTTCCAAACTCTTTCTATGAAGCCAGCATTACCTTGATTCCAAAACCAGACAAAAACCCCACTAAGAAGAACTCTAGGCCGATTTCCCTGACGAACATGGAGGCAAAAAGTCCTCAACAAGGTATTAGCGAACCGGATCCAACAATACATTAAAAAAATTATTCACCACGACCAAGTGGGATTTATACCCGGGATGCAGGGCTGGTTCAATATCCGCAAAAACAATCAATGTAATTCTTCACGTCAATAAAACAAAGGACAAGAACTACATGATCCTCTTCATAGATGTAGAGAAAGCATTTGACAAAATACAGCATCCTTTCTTGATAAAAACCCTCAAGAAAGTAGGGATAGAAGGAGCATACCTCGAGATCAGAAAAGCCATATATGAAAGAACCGCCGCTGATATCATCCTCAATGGGAGAAACTGAGAGCTTTCCCCCTAAGGTCAGAAACAATACAGGGCTGTCCACTGTCACCACTGTTATTCAACACAGTATTGGAAGTCTTAGCCTCAGCAATCAGACAGCACAAAGCAATAAAAGGCATCCAAATCAGCCAGGAGGAGGTCAAACTTTAACTCTTCGCAGATGACATGATACTCTATATGGAAAACCCAAAAGATTCCACCAAAATAAACAAACGAACAAACAAACAAACAAGCTGCTAGAACTGATCCATGAATTCAGTAACATGACCAGGATATAAAATCAGTGCACAGAAATTGGTTGCATTCCTATACACCAATAATGAAGCAACAGAAAGAGAAATCAAAGAATTGATCCCATTTACAGTTGCACCAAAACCCATAAAATACCTAGGAATAAATCTAACCAAAGAGGTGAAAAATTTATACACTGAAAACTATAGAAAGCTTATGAAAGAAATAGAAGACACACAAAAAAAGGAAAAATATCCCATGCTCCTGGATAGGAAGAACAAATATGGTTAAAATGTCAATACTACCCAAAGCAGTCTACATATTCCATGCAATACCTATCAAAATAACACCAGCATTCTTCACAGAGCTAGAACAAACAAACCTAAAATTTGTATGGAACCAGAAAAGACCCCAAATAGCCAAAGCAATCTTGGAAAAAAAAAAAAAAACCAAAGCAGGAGGCATCAACAATCCCGGACTTCAAGCTGTATTACAAAGCTGTAATCATCCAGACAGTATGGTACTGGCACAAAAACAGACACTCTGATCAGTGGAACAGAATAGAGAACCCAGAAATGGACCCCAAATGTATGGCCAACTAATCTTTGGCAAAGCAGGAAACAATATCCAATGGAATAAAGACAGTCTCTTCAGCAATTGATGCTGGGAAAACCGGACGGCAACATGCAGAAAAATGGACCTGGATCACTTTCTTACACCATACACAAAAATCAACTCAAAATGGATGAAAGACCTAAACCTAAGACAGGAAGCCATCAAAATCCTTGAGGAGAAAGCAGGCCAAAACCTCTTTGACCTTGGCCGCAGCAACTTCTTACTCAACACGTCTCTGGAGGCAAGAGAAACAAAAGCAAAAATGGAACTATTGGGACGTCATCAAAAGAAAACTTCTGCACAGCGAAGCAAACAATCAGCAAAACTAAAAGGCAACCGACAGAATGGGAGAAGTTATTTGCAAACAACATATCAGATAAGGCGTTAGTATCCAAAATCTATAAAGAACTTATCAAACTCAACACCCAAAAAACAAATAATCCAGGGAAGAAATGGGCAAAAGACATGAATAGACACTTCTCCAAAGAAGACATCCAGATGGCCAACCAACACATGAAAAAATGCTCAACGTCACTCATCATCAGGGAAATACAAATTAAAACCACAAGGAGATATCACCTCACACCTGTCAGAATGGCTAACATGAACAACTCAGGCAACAACAGATGTTGGCAAGGAAACAGAGAAAGAGGGTCTCTTTTGCACTGCTGGTGGGAATGCAAACTGGTACAGCCACTCTGGAAAACAGTATGGAAGTTCCTCAAACAATTAAAAATAGAACTACCTTACGACCCAGCAATTGCAGTACTAGGTATTTATCCAAGGTATACAGGTGTGCTATTTCGAAGGGACACATGCACCCCAATGTTTATAGCAGCACTATCAACAATAGCCAAAGTATGGAAAGAGCCCAAATGTCCATCGATGGATGAATGGATAAAGATGTGGGGTGTGTGTGTGTGTGTGTGTGTGTGTGTGTGTGTATCTGTCGGCAGTCAAAAACAATGAAATCTTGCTGTTGGCAACTACGTGGATGGAACTAGAGGGTATTATGCTAAGTGAAATTAGTCAGAGAAAGGCAAATATCATATGATTTCACTCATATGAGGGCTTTAAGATACAAAACAGATGAACATAAGGGAAGGGAAGCAAAAATAATAGAAAAACAGGGAAGGGGACAAACCATAAGAGACTCTTAAATATGGAGAACAAACAGAGGGTTACTGGCGGGGTTGTGGGAGGAGGGATGGGCTAAATGGGTAAGGGGCATTAAGGAATCTAATCTTGAAATCATTGTTGCACTATATGCGAACTCACTGGATGTAAATTAGAAAATTAAATAAAAATAAAACTAGAATCACTCATGTTCAAAATGGTATTTTAACATTTTTAAATATGAGAAAGATAATAAATATTTACCACAGACGAAAAAAGATACATGGCTAATATATAAGCATATGAAAAGTTCCACATTACTCCACCAGGAAATGCAAATTGAAATCACAATAGGACACACTACATACCTATAAAAGTGGCTAAAATAAATAACATCAACGCCAAATGCTTGCAAGGAGGAAGAGAAATGGGTCACTCATGCACCGCTGGTTGGAATAGATGATGGCACAGCCACGGTGGAAAATAGTTGGGTATTAAAACCATGCATCCACTTACCATATGACCCAGCACCCGCACACCTGGTGTGAAAGTGAGAAACATGTCCATGTAAAAACCTGTACACAACAGTTGAGAACAGCTTTACTCATAGAAGCTAAAAACCATGCATCCACTTACCATATGACCCAGCACCCGCACACCTGGTGTGAAAGTGAGAAACATGTTCATGTAAAAACCCGTATACAACAGTTGAGAACAGCTTTACTCATAGAAGCCAAAAACTGGAATCCACCACAATGTCCTCTAATAGAGGAATGGCTAACTGTATTCTATCCATGCATTAGACTAGTACTCAGCAATGAAAGGGTAGGAACAATTGACCCAATTTGTAACAGCTGGGGAGGATCTCAAAGGCATTATGCTGAGTGAAAGAAGCCAGTCTCAACATGTCACATATTGTGTGATTCCATTTACCATTTTTGAAAATACAAAATAGAGATGCAAACAAATTAGTGGTTATCAAGAGTTTGGGATGGTGGGGGCAGGGAGTAGTGTGTGTGACCATCGAGGGGTAGCACAAGGGTCATCTTTGTGGTGATGTCATAGTCTATCTTGGCTACCTTGGTTATGTGGTACAGTCACATAGAACTATATACATACATGTCGTACCAATGTCAGTTTCCTGGTTCTGGTGTTGTATGTTATGTAAGAACCATCGAGGAAAGTGGGTAAAGAGTATAGAGGGCCTCTCTACATTTTCTTTGTAACTTCCTGTGAATCTGTCATTATTTCAAAATAAAAATTAAAAAAGCAGGCCAAATTTGACATGCAGGCTATAGTTTGCTGACCGCATCTTTAGAGCAACAATCATAAATAAAATGTTGTCTTAGTGCATAATGAGCTGTCAGTAGTGCTGCAGCTTGGGAACCATTGATGAGATATTCAGCAGTTGACTTGTTGCAATGACTTGGATTAAGTAAACCTACTGAAACTGCCAACATTTGTTCTTGACAGTAATGTCAAGTATATGCCACAGCATTTCAGCTACTGACATTCTTTGAGCCACAGAGTGCCAAGTGGCATACTGATATTAAAAACAACAAAGCTTGGGCACCTGGGTGGCTTAATCAGTTAAGCATCCAACTCTTGATTTTAGCTCAGGTCATGATCTCAAAGTTGTGAGATCGAGCCCTGCATGGGGCTCCATGTTGGCAACATGGAACCTGCTTGGGATTCTCTCTCTCCCTCTCTGGCCCTCCTCACCCGCCCCGCCCTCTCCCCATCCCCCCCCCCCCCATGCTCCTCTCTCAAACTAAATTTTTTAAAAATGAACAAAGTTGACTGTGCAACAGCCTTTAACATGAGTAGTTTCAGCAAGGTCCACTTGTATGTAGATAAGTATTTGTGCTCATCACAACCTAGAAACCTAGAGCTAGATGAGGGAACCCATTTGGGATAATATAAGAAAAGAAGTTAAAATTATAGAATTCTATAGATTCTCCTCTCTTTTCCTGTAAGCTTCCATTGCCTATTGAGTACATCCTGAGTTGATTTTCAAGTGTGTCACACATTTGAGACCACTCCTGACAGATTTCCAAACTGGGGACTCTTCTCAGAAGACAGATTTCCAATACTGTGAATAAATTATCTCAGTGGATAGTCTATCTCACTGGATAGACTGATGCCAAGAGGTATGGCTTCCTCAGAGTCCTTACTAAATGCAAAAGTCAAAAGATTGTCATTTAAAAAAAAAAAAAGATTGTCATAGACATATTGGAATTTCTTTTAATCAAGTCACCGCTATGTAATGGCATACACAGTAGACTCACACAATAGCCTGTGTGTGGCTGTGAACATTGCTAAAACAACAGAAATACCTAATGTGGTGCTAGGACAGCAGAAACTTACCGAAATTGGCCAGCATGTCCTATTATATGCAGGAAGGTTTTCTTGATGCCAGGAGAGTACGCAAAACCTCAAGCTTCCCAGCTGAATTTTCTTCTTTTATGAAATTAATTCACCACGACTTGGGTACCAAAGCCTTTGGCAGTTGTATACGTGGCAATGTTTGTTAATGTATGCCGACCCAGGAGCTTTAGAGGGCCCTCCCAGATTTTTTGCTGGGTGGCTTTGAAAAAGTCCCTTTGTCTTCTACTTGCCCATATTTCAGAGGTTATGCTCATCTTCAGGACTTTGCCAGTAGTATTAAGTGGTTATAAACACATAAGAAACTCTACTTAAGTAGTGGAGATAGGGCTAATCTGAAACAATAGGTAACCAAAAAGTCAGGTGTATATGACTGTAGTGCTTGTACTTAAATTCAAATGTATTACTTGAGATCTGTAAATTCATCTGTGAGACAGATGCCTGACCCCAACAGAAAACAGAGGTGGGATTTGCAAATTGTTTTGCCCAGTCAGGTTCACTTCAATTCCATGTTAGCCTTCTTTATGATTAACTGTGGAACTCTGAAGAACCAAGACTAACCTCCTCAATGAATGGAATCAAACTTCCTTCCCCAGTAAGCTTTTTATTCCCCCAGCCCGGATTTTTCAATCTGATTCTACTTTATTCTATTTGTCTAATTTGCAATACCATAGCATCAAAAACAGACTGTGCAGACAACACTTGCCTAAATCTCTGGCCAATTGATCCATTTCAGACGGATGATAAGAGATTTATGCTATCATGATCCAGTCATCACAGAATTGTAATCCACTGTTGTTCTAACATTACCCAAACTGGAACTCTTTGGAGTATCAATTTTGAGAAGTTCATTTGCCTGATTCACAGCCTTATTTTCTCTAATACTTTCGATTAAGGAGGAAGGAGTTTTCCCAGTTCTCTTTGGCTGACTCCCAATGCAGAGTCCCTGGCAGCCAGATCAAACCTCTTCCATTCTTCTCTAAGCCCTGATTCCCCCAGCATGGGCTCTGCAGACCCTGCTTCCTCTGCTCCACAGCTCCCCGCTCCATCTCAAAAGAGGCTGCCACAGGTAAATGTTCCAATGCTTTTCTCCAGTTTTGGAAAAAAGGGCCCTGGGCCTGTCCAAGGCTATCCCTCCTCATATCCCTACTTATTTTGATTTTTTTCCCTCCATTTCTAGTACCTTCACTTCCTTCTGCCTTCAAATATGCCCCAAATTTCCCCTGTCCTGAAAAGTGAAAAACCAAAAAGTAAAAAAAAAAAAAAACGTACAACCTTTGCCTGCCCCTGCTGTTTCTCTCCTTCCAGAGATGAAGCAACCAGACTTCTCTCAGGGTCTGGCCTCTCCTTCCACAATGTTCATTTTTGCCTCCATGAAGTCTGGACTCTGTTCTCCTTGCTTCTCCAGATCAGTGATCCAGTAGTTGTCAGATTTGTTGGGTTTGTTATTGCTTTTTTGTGCCTTGACCTTTGAGTGTAGGTTAAATGAAACAATGTGTATTTTCAAGGGCCTAGAACACCACAGCCCTAAGTGAATTATAGGTATACTTCATCAACACCTTCCTGAAAGGCTTGTCTGGCCTCCATAATGTTATGCTTTCACTGCTCTGTTTTCATGTCCCACATTCTTTTTCTTCCTTCCATATCCTAATTATGGCATTTCCAAAACTTGGTCTTTGGACTACCCTATTTATGTCATTCCCATTTCATCTGTTCTCTCAGCCTCAGTTCTTGCTTGTGATGGCCCCCAATTACCTCTAGCCCCAAGCTTCATCTCCTGAAACTCTGCCAGATTAACATTTCCTCTCTTTTCAAGTAATCAAAATATCCAAACCTACTTTTATCACATCACAACTCCCCAAGCCATTTCTTTCTTTCTTCAGAAGGCTTTACTTTAGTAAGTGACAATTACCCACAGTAAAAACCTGCCCTGAAGAATCATCCAATCATACCTCAACCTCCATCAAACCTTTTGGCCATTATCATGGTCACATATGATTGACTCATTCTACCCCATTTATCAACTGTCCTTTAGTGCCTTCCGTGTATTGCATTAGCTCTCATACAACCTTCCTCTCTAACACCTCCCTTCTCTACTCTAACCCACCCACCATAATGCAGACTAATTCTCCTAAAGCACTACCTTCACCATGATACTGCAATCCAAATCTTATGCCTACAAGATAAAGGTCTGAAATCCTGAGCCTGAAAGTTGAGGTCCTTAATCACCTGGCATAACCATTCCTCTACATAAATCTTTCTTTCCAGCTTCCTCCCTGAGCCACCTGAAGCACACCAGGTGTGGGCCTGCTTCATGCCTTTGCTCATCCTGCAGACGTGACTTACATGCTTCCTGCTGGGGCGAGCACCAGAGACTGGCTGAAATTAGAAACAAGTGAGGCAAGAATGTAGCCACAGGTTCATTTGGATGGCTCTGAAACTGTGAACTTTTACATCTCAGTGAAAATTTTCTCATCAAGCATCTCACACCAACAAGGTGAGAGACTCCAGAAGGGATATAAAGACCTGTCTAATCTATGACCTTCAGGAACGTAATCAAACCAGTTATATAAGATATGTATAAATAAATAAGTGATGGAAAATGCTATGAGACTTCTTACTGCAGTGGGTATGGAGCTTCACTTTTGCAAGATGAAACATTTGTTGGAGATGGGTTGTACAATACTGTGAACGTACTTAACACTACTGAACTGTACAAGAATAGTTAAGATGGTAAATTTTGTTATGTGTGTTTTATCATGATTATTTTTTTAGTTGTTCCAGACAATCAGTGGAGGTGGTTGCTGAGTTAAGCCCAGGAGTATAGATGGGACAGTGGCAATATAGCTGATACTCTATCCTGAGCCCTTTTTGCACATTAACTCTCTTAATTTCCTCTGACCCCTACTAGATAGATACTACTATTCTCTCCAGTCTGACTCTGGAATACAGGGAAAAGGCAGAATTCTTTAGTTTATCTTAAAAAAAAAAAAAAAAAAGGTCAGATGCCAAAATATTCAAAAATGTCCACAGAATGTCCAAGAGAAGAGAATGGGTACATATAGGTTTCTGTAATCAAATTTATTCATGTAGAGAGATGTTGTTTACTGCTTGAAATACTGCCTGGAAAACTTCAACACTGTAATGGGCATCTTGCAAATGTTTGTAAGCATGTAATTTTGATACTCATCTTTTGAATTTATAAAAATTAGAAATGTCCCCCAGATAGTTTTGCAATGTGACAATAGAACCAAAAATATCACAGCTACAGCTACCATCTACTGAATGCTTGATTTAATTTGACAAAAAGTAAGTATCTTTAAATATTTTTGTTAACAAAAGGTTTATGAAGTGGTAACCTTCTCATGTCTGAGCCTGGCAACATTTCAGAAGCGTCCCTCCTTCCCTTTTTTCAACATGAACCAGTTTGGCCATATGACTACCGTGCCAGTCCAATCAGTTCCAAAATAAAAAGGAAAAGGTTGATTATGTCCAAGTAGATGTTCAGGGCAGCAAAAACATACTCCTCGGGGTGCAGGTCAGAGTGATGGTGGCGCCCTCCCACCATGAGCTGCACATCCATCACCAAGTACTTAAAGAAAAGAAGGAAGAATTAATTACAGAAATGGTATATTTCTATCAAATAAGTATCCTAAATTACCTGGAGAAAATATTTTAGCATCAGTAAAATATACTGCATAAAGTCGATTTATGGCTAAGTTAGGTTATTTTTACAGCCTCAGCCATTCACTATGTCCCGGAGTTTGTACTCTATTACAAGTGCTTCATCCTCCTGAGGCCAGCAGGATCAAGTCTGTGAGCCTTCTTTTGCTTTCCAAATCCAGAAAACTTTGTTCCTTTAGCCAATGAGGTGGGACAATTGGACACAGAGATAAACTACAAACTGCCCTGTATTTGGGATTTTCCCACATGTTCTTGGTGAACCAAGAATGAAAATAAAGATGGTTCCTGACCTTTAGATTGGTGTGCAGCAATAATGCTGAAATTCTTGGAGCTTTGGATGATAGCATTTTTCAAACCTTGCCATTGGAATGGCTTTGTGATGATGTTAGTATTTCCAAAACATAGAATGAGGGGAAGGTGGGATTTGTATATAGTTAAATATTTCCCCCAAATAAAAAGTGTAGCTCAGCTGCAGTAGGTAGAATGAGGAGCTCCTAAAACTGCAGGAAAAGAGCCAGAGAGCTCGCTCACGCTTGTGTTTGTGGCTGGGTGAGCAGCCCTGGGCAGCATGAGGACATTAGAGGAGGTTTCCTTAGAAACCCCTCGGTCCCAGGCAAACCAAGGACAGTTGGCCACCCTAAAAAGCAGGCTGCACAGCAGCTGAGCTTCCAGACTTCATTTATAACCCTGAGGTCCTGACTTCTACAGAGAAGCGCTTTTCTCTCTTCATCCCCTCCAAGAACTCCTGAATTTACCTTATTTCTTCCCATAAGAGGGATAATAACTTCTAATCGTTTCACAGACATGCCTTGGTGGTTAGGAGTACACCTTCCAGGTGAAATTATGTTTTTGAAGGCAGACAGGAAAGTGAGAGTGAGATGAGCTGGGATCCACCTGTCCCCCTCCCCCTCAGGGAGAATGGGGTTCAGGACACAACCCAAGACACAGCCAGCCCACAGGGAAGCCCCAGTTGGGATTCAGATCCCCAGGGGCATTTGGGAGTAACACCCTGCCTCACCCCCTACAACTCTGGTGGTTAAGCATCCCCTCCCTACCCCGCTGAAAAAATGTGAATGTCCCTCTTGCTTTATCTGTTTAGTGTTGGGTAGACCTGTCTGAGGCTACAAGAATTTTTGCTCTGCCTCCAAACTGGGAACAGAAACACCAATGTACTTTTGCATGGAAACAAACTAAGCCTGAAACAGGACACAAGAAATATAACAGCAGGCATCAATTGCAAAGGCTGAGAGCATAAGAGTAAAGGAAAATGAGCACAAGTTAGTTCCTTTCGGTATTCGGAGAAGAAATAAGAAAACTGAATTATACATACATAACTTCCTGGTCTAAATTTTTCTGACATTTGAAAATAGACAAGACATAATTCTAATAAAAAGGAAGGTGATGAAGCAAAATGTGGATATTTTTAAGCCGGTGATAGTATGTGGAGTTTATTACTCCATTCTTGGTACTTCTGGGTATGTTTGGAAATGCCAAAAATAATTAAAGGAAAACCTAAAATATGTGACATGATAAAAGCATAAAATGGAATACCATGTGCCTTTAAGAAAGAATGAACTTGGGGTGCCTGGGTGGCTCAGTCAGTTAAGTGTCCAGCTCTTGGTTTTAGTCAGGTTATGATCTCATGGTTTGTGAGTTTGAGCCCCACATCAGGCTCTGTGCTGACAGCACGGAGCCTGCTTGGGATTCTCTCTTTCCCTCTCTCTCTCTGCCCCTCCTGCAATCTCTCTCTCTCAAAAAAAAAAAAAAAAAAAAAAACTTAAAAAAAAAAAGAATAAGCTCAATCCATGACTGCTAATATGTGAATACCATTATTTTTGAGTGAAAAAGCAAAGGTAGAACCTTCTATATAGTATGATTACACTAAAAAGAAAGAGAAAGGGTGGGGGGTAGGTGTGAATGGCCAACACAACATTAAAGGAAAAAAAACAACATTGGAGGACTGATTCTGTCTGACTTCAAGACTTACTATGGAGTAAGACAGTATGGTATTGATGAAAGAAGAAACAAATAGATCAATAGAACAGACTAGAGAGCCCAGAAATTGATTCATGTAAATATGGTCAAGTGATCTTTGACAAAGGAGCAAAGGCAATACAATGGAGCAAAGATAATCTCTTCAACAAATGGTGCTGGAAAAACTGGGCATCCATATGCAAAAAAAACCAAAAAAACCAAAAAACCAAAAAACTTAGACAAAGACCTTACATCCTTCACAAAAATTTGTTTTATCATTGACCTAAGTGTAAAACACAAAACTATAAAGCTCTTAGAAGATAACAGAGGATCTTTTACCTAAGGTATGGTGGTGACTTTTTAGATATGACCCCAAAGGTATAATCCATGAAAGAAATAATGCATAAGCTGAAGTTCATTAAAATTAAAAACTTCTGCTCTGTGAAAGGCAATGTCAAGAGAATGAGAAAACAAGCCATAGATGGGAGAAAATATTTGCAAAAGAAACATCTGATAAAGGACTGTTGCCCCAAATACACACACACACACACACACTTAAAACTCAACAATAAGCAAACAATCTGATTTAAAAAGATCATTACTTGTTCTCTGGGCTGAAAAACATAAATGATACCTCACCAAAGAAGATACATGGATGGCAAATAAACACATTAATAGATACTCCTCATCATATGTCATAAGGGAAACAGAAATTGAAACAACAATAAGATACCACTATTAGAATGGCCAAATTCGGGAACACTTACAACATCAAATGCTGCTGAGGATGTTAAGTAACAAATTCTTATTCACTGTTTGTGGGAATGCAAAATGGTACAACTACTTTTGAAGACAGTTTGGCAGTTTCTTAAAAACTAAACATACTTTTTACCATCTGATCCAGTAATCACACTCCTTGCTATCTACCCATTGGAGTTGAAAACTATGTCCACAGAAAAACCTGCACAGGGATGTTGACAGCAGCTTTATTCATAATTGCCAAAACTTGGGAGCAAACAAGATGTCCTTCAATAGGTGGATGGATACATAAACTGTGGCACATCTAGACAATGGAATGTTATTCAGCACTAAAAAGAAATGAACTATCAGGCCATGAAAAGACCCAAAAGAACCTTAAGTGCACATCACTAAGTGAAATAAGCCATTCTGAAAAGGCTATATACGGTGTGCAACTATATGACATTCTGGAAAAGGTAAAATTTGGCAACAGGAGAAAGATTGGTGGTTGCCAGGAGTTGGAGGTAGGGGAGGAATCAAAAGGTGGAACACAAAGGGCTTTTAGGGCTTTTAAACACTCTGTATGATATCATAATGATGGAACCTGTCAATATATATTTATCTAGACCCATAGACTGACTGTACAACACCAAGAGTAAAGTCTAATGTGAATTATAACGCATCAATATACATTCGGCAATGTAACAAAGGTACCACCCTAGTGAGTGATGTTGATCGGGGGGGAGGCCATGCGTGTGTAGGGGCAAGGGATATGTGGGAAATGTCTGTGCCTTCCTCTCCCTTTTGCTGTGAACTTAAAAGTGCTCTAAAAATTGCCTTTATAAAGAAAAATAGGGGTGCCTGGGTGGCTCGGTTGAGTGTCTGACTTTGGCTCAGGTCATGATCTTGCAGTCCATGAGTTTGACCCCTGCATCAGGCTCTGTGCTGAGACCTTGGAGCCCGGATCCTGGAGCCTGCTTTGGATTCTGTGTCTCCCTCTCTCTGCCCCTCCCACACTCATGCTCTCTCTCTCTCTCTGTCAAAAATAAACATTTAACAAATTTTTTAAAAAAAGAAAAAGAAGAAGGAGAAGGAGGGAAAGGAAGAGGGGGAGGCATAGGAGGGGAAAATGAAATACTGACTCTAGTTGACTCTGGGCCTAGCACTTGTCAATGCACAGACCATATTCTTTGTCAAAGAGAGGGAGAAATTAGACTCACAAGTGAGAAGAGTACAGTTCCAAGTCCAGCATACAATAGGTGCAACCACTGCAAAGAGAAGAAACAATTGTATGTTAAGAAAAAGGTCTGGAATAACGAAAGGGCTCACTTAGTTTACTGCTGTCAGATAAGGACCCAGTATTAAGGAAAGTCACATCTGTGGGGAATTTCATCTTTTTGAACATAGTGGTCAACAGCATCTACTCAATTCCATTCAGCAAACACATGAAAACTACCCTTGCCGAATCAGTTTTGCTAGATAAGTGCTAAACATCTCACGCATGGTAGGACAAGTAGAACATACTAGATATGGTTCACTTTATGCACCATTGCATAGCCCTTCTAGGGCGTCTGCCCCTATACTCACTCTTGGAATGGGTGGCTCTGCGAAAATCGTGACCCTCATATACCCTAGCTAGGGCTAACTGACAAGAGGTGGAAGATGTCTACTCCAACAGCAGTGACTCTGTTGACTGACCAGAATGTAAGATCAAACAGATGCACCAGGCCAGTCAGAAATCAATTCCCAGAGGCTGTTGCATCATCAGCTACTGTTGGGGCTATTACTATACAGAGAAGGCTGATCAACTCAGCCCAAGAGAGCAATGTGGGATTTCCATTTCTGTGAATCCTGCCTCTTCTTCCCACCTAGGAGTTCCATGAGCTTCCCTGGGTCTTTGCCTCGAGTTAGTCTGGGTAGTGTCTGTTCCTTGCAACCAAAACAGCCCTCATCAGAATATGGGACTGATGTGAATTCCAAAGGGGTTGGCTCTATAGAGGGAGAGGATAAGAAGTGGTATATAACATCTGAGAAAAATAATGTCATTCACTCTTCAGGACAAGAAAGCTCATCCTAGACAAATAGAGCATTCTGCTAACCAGGGAAGATCCTTGGCCGATGACATAAACCAGGAGTCAGTGACATAGTGTGGGAGGGACAGTATTTCCGGAATGAGCTAATAGTAAGAAAATACCTGATTACTGGAGTCTGAAGAATTCAAAATTGCCAAAGTCAAACAAGCCTGTATACTTACAACAAGGCTCTGTCAAAAGTCTTCCCTTCCATTTAAACATGTGTGTAAGATTAAATATTGTAAATATTTGTGAAAGGAAGTTTACAGGGGGAACAAAGTTTCGTCTATCTAGTAGGAAACACTGTTTCTTAACTGCACCTAAATGGTATTGTAAAGACCTATGGAACCAACCTAATTAATATTTGTATTATTCCTACCAATATTATTCCTACCAATTTGTATTATTATGGCTACCAGCCATAATAATAAATGGAGGGCTGTGTGGCCTTTTAAGGCACATCTTTGTTATATCTTCGAGTTTACCTCTAAAATATAGATACTACAAAAATAAATAAAAATAAAATAAAACAAAATCTCCCTAACTATAAGTCTACATAGTCATTCATAAAGCTAAACCAATTCAGGCTTAACTCTTAGTTATATGTCTGAAGACCACTGAACAAGTCTACTTGTTGCCAAAGAAACTCTTGGATTCAGCAGTTGGGCCAAGTTGGCCTTAGGGCTTTAGTCAAAAGGTCACAGGCTCTAGGTCAATCCTCAGTGGAGCTGGCTGCCCATAGGGTCTCCCCACAGGAGCCAATGACAAGCCGGGCCCACACCCCCTCTAGCCTCCATCCACAGATTGTGCGCTGGGAAGAGCATGGCACTGGCGTCCCACAGATCTGGCTTTCATCCCACCCCTACCACTTACTCCTTGTGTAGACCTGGGTGAATTATTTAATTTCTCTGAGCATGTGTTTTTAGCTAAACAATAGATGACACATGTACTTTTCATAAAGGTCATGAGAATTAAATGTAATGCCTACGAGAAAACCACAGGCTTATATCTGATATCTGGTAAGAAGTCAGTGAATATATATAAGGAAGAAAGTAAAGCAAGCAAGCAAGCTGGAATTACTCTCCGCTGCCATCGGGAAAGTCTGAAAAGCCCATCACTCCACTTTCATTACTTCAAACAAGCAGCACCCAGGTATGGGAGAAGTCTGACCAGCCCTGTGGGTAGGTTCACCCCAAGACCCTCTTAGGGAAAGACAGCTATAGTCTAGAGAAGTAGCTCCATTTTCATGCCCCATACTTCCAACAGGACCCCAACCACACCACGCTGGGCGGCCGCAAGGACAGGCCTCACAGACCTCCATCTAACTGGGAGGTGCCCGGCCGCTGTGCTGTGCAGCCCACTGCAGTGATTTTCTGGGCCATGCCTATCACTTGTCAGTCACTGGGGAGCAGCAGAGTACTTCCTGGGAGACACAGAACTACAGTCAACTTTAGCTCAAGGAACCCCCCCCCCCACTCCCCCTACAGCCTTGCTGAACCTTCCTCGACTTCATGTCTAGAATGTTCCCACTGCCCACCTTCCCTCCCCTTCACCTGGTGTCAGATGTGCTACTGTGGTGGGGCACGTCTTCCAGCCCTCAGAGGCTCCCCAGCCCCTTTTCTCTCACAGACACTTCTCCCGTTCAAGTCCTCATCCAGTTCACCCAACCGAGTGTCTACTTCACAGAAGATCTAGGCCAACACAACCAGCACTTTGCCCTCTAACAATTCTCTGAGGTTCCCAAACGAGATCCCACTTACATATGAGCGTATGAAGAGGAAGAAAATTCCATAGATGAACAGTACGAAGAGAAAAACGAACAGCATCCCATTTAGCATGGTGAAATCCCACTGAGGAAATATAACACAAAAACAGCTCACTTATCATCTGGAAGGAATTTCAGGAGGTTTAGAGATGCACCTTATGCCCCATAGATAGAAATTGGCCCATTTGCTAATAATATACCCTGGATAATTCTGAGAACCACAGACAACCATTTGCCCCTATCACTGAAAAACACTACATTAAAAAGTGTGGTGTTGACTGGAATTTGCTTCATGAGGGAGAAGAAGGTAGGAGTATGGATGAAATAACAAGAGCCGTGGATACATGAGGGCTCATTATACTATTCTATTTTTGTATTTATAGGAATAGAATGTACATTTGTACGTACAGTATGGTCATATTTCTGAAAGCATGTGCATAAAATACAGCAATGAACTGGGTGCCTTTCCATGTTTGTATGCATATATTTTAATAAAAATATATACACTAAGCTTTCAAAAATTATTGCTGATTCTTTTGTAATTTTGAAATTTATTAATATGCCTTTTGGTTTTGCCTTCATAAATCAGGGATGAAAACAGCCTGGGGAAGCTGAGGAATTTTTTTAAACAAAGGGGAATATTCATCTTCTGACCTGAACAGAATGATATTATACAGCAAAAGAAGACCCTTGAATCCATGATACTTTCTTGTAAGAGCTTTTTCCTAACTCCTGTATGTCCCCCCTCACTCCTTACTTCTTGCACACCAAGAGAATAATTAGAAGCACTAGGTTTCCACATGTGGTTCTCAAACCAGCCCTATCTGGGAAATGCAAATTATTGGGCTGTGTCCCAGACTTTCTGAAGTAGCAACTCCAGGGTGTCCAGAATCTGTGTTTTAACAAACCCTCCAGAGGATTCTGATGGCTGTTTAAAACATGTATGTCTAGAGGGTCGCCTGGGTGGCTCAGTCAGTTAAGCATCTGACTTCGGCTCAGGTCATGATCTCACAGTTTGTGGGTTCGAGTCCCGCGTTGGGCTCTGTGCTGACAGCTTGGAGCCTGGAGCCTGCTTCAGATTCTGTGTCTTCCTCTTACTCTGCCACTCCCCTGCTTTCTCTCTCTCAGAAATAAACATTTTACAAAAAATTGTTTTTAAAAAAAATTTTTTTAATGTTTGTTTATTTTTGAGACAGAGAGAGACAGAGAATGAACGAGGGAGGGTCAGAGAGAGAGGGAGACACAGAATCCGAAGCAGGCTCCAGGCTCCGAGCTGTCAGCACAGAGCCCGATGCGGGGCTTGAACTCACAGACCGTGAGATCATGACCTGAGCCGAAGTCGGCCGCTCGACTGACTGAGCCACCCAGGTGCCCCCCAAAAATTGTTTTTAAATACTTGTCTAGAGCTATGCATTCCATACTTGTGGCTAGGTAAGCATTCAAAGTGTGGCTAGTCTGAAGTAAAGTATGCTGTAAGTATAATAAAATACACACTGAATTTGAATTTTAGCTCAAAAAAGAATGTAAAATGTCTCAATATTTGCGTTATATTGTTTACTGAAATGTTAATACCTTGCATACACTGGGTTAAATAAAATATATGATTAAAATTAAATTCACCTGTTTCTTTTTGCTTTTTTTTTTTTTTTTTTAACGTGGTTACTAGGAAAGTCAGAAGCCAGAAGGCAAAGAAGCTAAGGAGGTGAGGCCCACAGGACAGCAGTGAGCAGGAAGGAGGAGAGATAAGAATGGGTCAGGAAGGGCCAAAGGAACACATCTACACACTCCCTTGTGACAGAAATCTTTTTCGGTGATACATACTTTTGTTTGAAGAGCAAATAAAGTGAGCGATAACGTCACCAGAGCAGTCGCTGCTGTTGCCCACAGCACTTCCTCTGCATTACAGAAACTAAAACCAGAGACTGTGATTATTGTTCACATACATACAAAGAAAAGCACACGCGAGAAAGGAAATATGTATCAAAGACTTACACTGAAACGGCTCCCAGCAGCAGACCTTGAAGAACTGTCTAAAGACAAAATTCACAATCAGAACCCTGGTCCCATAGGCCCAGAATCCAGAGATGATTTTTAAAGAGTGTGTGTGTTGGCGGGGTCTAGGGAGCGAGTGGGAATATGCACAACCCCGGTGCCCAGAGCTACGGGAAAGTTAATTATGGGACAAAAATAGTAGAACTAAACATTTACCTAACATTCCCCCGAGCCTGACAAGATTCTTCTATTAGTAAAAATTCCTTAGAATGCAGGAGTAACTTGCAGCATATTGATTGCATTAAATATGTGTTAGTTAGGAATATGGAAACCATAACAAAAGGTTTATCTGTAAGACCAGATCAAATGGGCCCACCCACACAGACACACCTTAACAATTTATCAAAGCAGGACATTCTGTTTCTACTAATGCTTCACCAACAGTTTCAAGTGCTGACCTTTCCTACAGGGCTTGGGTGAGAGTTGAAAACTTCAAAGCCCAGATGAGGGAGGAGGATTGAGACCTTTTCAGGACTGGGGATGGGGCTCCAGGACAGATCTCTACAGAGGGTGGGGCTGCACCTGTAGGTGCCCATCCAGGGCTGGGAAGAGGGCTGCATTGAGGTTGCATCAGGCCGGAGGGTTTCCATGGTTTGCTGGGACCACGTGGGAGAGGGGCAGGTGCTGAGAGCCAGCAGGTGGTCAAGCCAGAGACCAAAAAAAGGCAACGAGGTTGTAGCTGGGTTCGTGGTCAGGTTCCAGGACAGTGGGCAGGTGGGGTGAGGCAACAGTTAACAGTGGCTGAAGGGCCTGAGAACATTCTCCAGCTGGTAGGGAGCTCCACCAGAGGCAAATCCAGAAACTCGGCTAACCCTCTGGTCCATGGCAAGAGCCAGGAAAGAATGCTCTGGTCTCCAGGAGTACAAATGAAGACACATTTTAACCATGGTGCAAGGACTGCTAGAGTGGCTTTGAACTTCTCCAGCTGGCCAACATCATATAGGATAAGAGACGAGAAGAACTGGAATCCTGAGAGTCCTGGATTGCATCTTTGCATTTCCCAGACTCGGTGAGTAGTTGCCTGATTCTCTTCTTTGTTAAATCTACCAAAGCTGTCCTTATTTCCACCACAGGTTAAAAACAGTGTATCTGTTCCATGTATACATGATTGTTTTTTTTTAATTTAATGTTTATTTATGTTCGATAGAGAGACAGAGTGTGACTCTCTGGGGGGAGGGGGAGAGAGAGACAGAGACTGAACTGTAAGTATGAGCCTGACATGGGGCCTGAACTCATGGATCATGAGATCATGACCTGAGCCAAATTTGGAAGCTTATCTGACTGAGCCACCCCCTAGGTGCCCCTACACATGATTTTTTTTTAAGTTTATTTTTAATTAATTTTTTTTAACGTTTATTTATTTTTGAGACAGAGAGAGGCAGAGCATGAACGGGGGAGGGTCAGAGAGAGGGAGACACAGAATCTGAAACAGACTCCAGGCTCTGAGCTGTCAGCACAGAGCCCGACGCGGAGCTCGAACTCACGGACCGCGAAATCATGACCTGAGCCGAAGTCGGCCGCTTAACCAACTGAGCCACCCAGGCGCCCCTAAGTTTGTTTATTTGAGAGAGAGAAAGAAAGAGAGAAAGAGAGCACACGCAAGTGAGGGAGGAACAGAGAAAGAGGGAGAGAGAAAATCCCAAGCAGGTTCCGTGCTGTCAGCTCAGAACCTGATACAGGACTCAAATCCACAAACTGTGAGATCATGACCTGGGGTGAAATCGAGAGTCCGATGCCCAACTGACTGAGCCATCCAGGTGCCCCCACATGATATTTTAATGTGCTTGCTTCCAAACTTCCTAAGATTTTCTTCTTCTACTTGCTCAAATGCTTCATGTTTTTCCATCTTTAGCAGCACATAAGTGTGTGTGTGGGGGGGGGGGGAGGATAGTGGGAGGAAGATAGGGCTCAGAAGTAGAGGGAGAGAGAATGATTTAAAGCTGGAAACCACCCTTCAGTTTTCCAAAGAGGAGAACAAGAGGCCTTAGAAGTCAAACCTGCCTGATGGCTTCAAGAACACAGAACACAGGCTCAAAATTCTATGGGACAAAAGCTGTCTTCGGTATGTGTGCTTTTTTCCCCTCAACTCCTCTTCTGAAATGGTTTCTCCACATATTTCCTAATCCTTAGCCAAAACATAAAGTCTACAAAATGCATCTAATTCCTTGCCCCTGTATATTTCTTCTCTTAAGCTGTTCCCTGCGTCGGGATAAACAACAAAACCTCAGAGATGAGAGCTTTGATCTCTTCTTGTGATAAGCATTAAAAACATGGAAAATTTTTAAATAAAAAATTCAAGTATTTTTAGAAAAGTACCTCCTCTCCCCATCCTATCACCTCTGCTCTAGGACTAGGCTCTAGTATAGTTAGCTTTCTATGCCTGGCTTTTAACCTGCACTTCTTCCTGAGTGTAGTCTGTCCAGGAACTAGGAAACCCCATCTGCTCCCCCGAGTGATGAGCAAGGTATCCACGCCAGGTAAGAAAGGCCTTTCAATGCGCTGGCAGCCAAGGAATGCCCAGATGCCCAGATGTGGGCATCAGAGAGCTAGTCTCCAGAGGAAGATGTTCTTCCCAACATATAAATCACACTAGACACTGAGCTATCTGCATGCTGAGAATGTCACCACTGGTCATGTGTCCTTACTCTCTTTGACCACGCGAAGGCACAGGCCCAGATCTAGGCTCATCACACTCAAGTGCACAGGATTATGCATTTTAAAATTTTTTCATTGAAGTACAGTTGACATACAATACTGTGTTAGTTTCAGGTATATAGCACAGTGATTTGACAATTATATATGTTGCAAAATGCTTACCACAATAAATACAGTATCAACTGCCATCATACAATATTATTGACTATATTCCCCTGGAACTTTCCATCCCTCTCATTCATTTATAACTGGAAGTTTGTAACTCTTGAAATCCTTCACCTATTTTGCCTATCCTCCCCATTCCCACTCACAACCACCAGCTTTTTCTCTGTATTTATGAATCTGGTTCTGTTTTGTTTGCTTATTCATTTGTTTTGTTGTGTTTTGTTTTGGGTTCCACATATAAGTGAAATCGTATGATATTCATCTTTCTCTAACTTATTTCACTTTGCACTTACCCTCAAGGTCCATCCATGTTATCACAGATGGCAAGATTTAATTCTTTCTATGGCTGAATAACATTCCATTGTACATATGTCCTCATCTTCTTTATCCACTCATCTATCAATGAGCACTTAGGTTGCTTCCATATCTTGGCTATTGTTTTGTTGTTCTTATTTTAGAGAGAGAGTGAGAGATTGCACTTGAGGTGAGAAGAGGGGCAGAGGGAGACAGAGAGGATCTTAAGCAGACTCCATACTCAGTGCGGAGCCCAATGGGGCGCTTGATCCCACGACCCTGGGCTCATGACCTGAGCCGAAATCAAGAGTTAGACACACTCAACCGACTGAGCCACCCAGGGGCCCCCATATCTTAGCTATTGTAAATAATGCTGCAATAAACATAGAGTACATATATCTTTTTCAATTAGTGTTTTCATTCTTTGGGAAGATACCCAGAAGTGGAATTAGTGGATCATATGGTATTTCTAATTTTAAATTTTTGGAGAAACTCCATACTGTTTTCCACAGTGACTGTACCAATTTATATTCCCATCAACATGCCTAGAGGGCTCCGTTTTTGCCACCACTTATTTCTTGTCTTTTTGATACTAGCCATTCTGACTCGTGTGAAGTGACATCTCAATGCATTTCCGTAACTAGTGACGTTAAGCATCTATTCATCTGTTGGCCATCCATATGTCTTCTCTGGAAAAATATCTATTCAGATTCTCTGTGCATTTTTAATTAGATTTTTTTGGTATGATTTTTTGGTAGATTTTTTTAGATTTCATTTGTATGAGTATCTATCTATATAGCTATATAGATAAGATATAGATCTATATTAGCTTCTTCTAAGATAAATCATTTGCAAATATCTTCTCCCATTCAGTAGGTTGCCTCTTTGTTTTGTTGACGATGGTTTCCTTCACTGTGCAAGAGTTTTTAATCTGATGTAGTCCCAATTTTTTTGTTTGTTTGTTTCCCTTGCCTGAGGAGACTGATCCAAAAAAATATTGCTAAGGCCAATGTTACAAGAGTTTACTGCCTATGTTTTCTTTTAAGAGTTTTATAGTTTCAGGTCTTACACTTAGGTATTTAATCCATTTTTATTTCATTTTTGTTTATGGTATAAGAAAGCAGTCCAGTGTCATTCTGTCTTCCATATGGCTGTCCAGTTTTCCCAACATCATTTGTTGAAGAGACTGTCTTTTCTCCATTATATATTCTTGTCTCCTTTATAGATTAATTGACCATATAATTGTGGGTTTATTTATTCTATTCCATTGATCTATGTGTCTGTTTTGAGCCACTATCATACTGTTTTGATTCCTATAGCTTTGTAGCATATCTTGAAATCTAGAATTATCTTGAAATCTGGAATGGTGATACCTCCAGTTTTGTTCTTCTTTCTCAAGATTGCTTTGGCTATTCGGGGAGCATATGCATTTTGTACACTAACCACTGACTTTATTTTCCTACCCTTATTTTTCCTTTCATCAGATTTCCCTACCAGTTTATCTTATCCTCTTATAGTGTGGGTGTTTTTATAAGCTGCCTCAAAACTCATATGGAACCAGATGAGGAATAAATCAATTGGTACATAAATCTTCACAATGGAAGGGTGCTGAGTTCCTGGAATCCTTGTGGGCAGCACAGAAAGGAACTGGCTACAAGAAAAGGAGCCACACATTTTCTGTGACCCAGAGAGAGCAGCACTGATCCACAAAGAAAGGACCTATGTGGTGAGACCTTGTGAGTGGAAGCCCCACAGGAGGCACTGGTGAAACAGGAACCAGACCATGCTGAAATGAGGAGAGCCCAGGACCAGAAGCCCCAGCCTCACCCCCAACTTTCTGGAAAAGCCAGAGGTGCAAGGTGGGGAACTAAGGGAACCTGTGCTGACCTGGGTTTCTGCACCCAGTGAGACTTGAAATAGAAATAAGAGAACTCTTACAAAAATAAAGTATACTTCAAACACATGAGTTTGTGAACTAAATGTGGAATCCACTCTCCATAACAGAATGTGTTTGTTGTGCCCGGCAGAGGGCCATTAACAGTCAAGTTAACTGTTCCTGAAATGGAGCCTGGATTCTGAGCATGTTCCCACGTGGCCTCCCAGAGGCAAGGTCGCTGGCAATAAGGACTTGCTCAGTGTCCCCAGATTCTCTAGCTTTAGTAAAAGGGCATGGATACAATCTCATAAACAAGTTTATGACTTTGTTACAGCCAGGATTGAGCCCAGAGGACATCTCACAAATAATTTCTATCTCTATTATTCCACAAGAAGATTTTCCACAATAGAGGCAGAATTAGTAATGTGTCAAAAATGTATTTCACAGGTGAGCTAACAACACATGCTAACAAAGTTTACTTACAAATACTCCCAGGAGAATGTAATTCACAGGCACCTGACGCTGGAGATTCCCACAACAAGCAAATACAATAAGTACACCAAAAAATGCTGGCCTGAGGGTAATTGAAAGCCATGTGTTATTTGTTTCCAGTGATTTTATCAAATGATACAGGTAGATGAATAGAGACAGAAATATACGTTATTATCTGATAATCACTATTGTATACAAAAGTGCATGCAGATTAGTACCTTTACTTTTCTTTTTTAGCTTTTAAAACTAACTTTTCTCATTTTAATCCATAGAATTTAAAAAAATTTTATTTTGAAATAATTATAGATTCACAAAAAGTTGCCAAGAGACAGAGGTCCCATGCATCCTTTACTCAGTTTCCCTCAAAGGTTACATCTTACATAAATATAGTATAATACCAAAGCCAGTGATTTGACATTGGTCAAGGTATATATAATGCTATGTCATAGAACTTGGACACAAATCTATGAGTAGACATGTGTAACCAGCACCACAATCAAGATTTGAAACTATCCCATCATTAAAACCTCAACAAAGATCTCCTTCATGCCATCTCTTTATGGTACACAACACACACACACACACACACACACACACACACACACACACCCTAGTTCCTTAGAACCACTAAGTTGCTTGTTTTCCATCTCTATGATTTTATCATTTCAAGAATGTTATACCTTCACCTAATTTTTAATAAAGAACCTCAGTCAATAGCTAATAGAAAAAAACCACACTTTATAAATCCAAGAATACTTACAAGATTGCATAGGTGAACCAGGCATTCATGAGCACCCAAGCTTTTAAACCCTTCCTGGTTAAAAAATAATTAATATAGTTTTAAATGATAAATTGTTTATTTTTCTAACTAATGTAATATTTCAGTAGAAGTAAAACAATCTCATGGGAAAGGGGCAAAACCCTTCATCATTGGCAATGATAAATGAGGAGTTAAATGGTGAAACATATAACCATACCTTGCTTCTTAAAATATATTTATAAAAAGATAGTCATAATAAGTTGTAAGTTAAATTTGTATGAATGCAAATGTCCTGGTGACATTTTTATTTTTAAAAAATACTGCTAAGTGTACAAAGCAAAGAAAATCAATTTCTCATATATTTGTTTTGTAAATAGAGATTTTCACAGGATAGGTTTAAGCAGTGATGGGTCATAGTCCCTGAAATAATTTCAACATTCCAAGTCTCCAAGGCCTCCATAATCTCACCTTTTTTCCTTTATCCACTTTCATCTGTGGAAATAGCCAGGGAAAATAGAAAATGAAATAGCGCCCCAAAAAGACTAAGACAAAAAGATCTTGGCTTAGGAAGTTGAAGTAAAACTGTGGAAATCTACCAACACCTTGGTCTAAGAGTTGCCTCAGAAACAACAAAGCTATAGAGATATTATAGCCTATGAATGATTAAGAAAAAATAGATAATTTTTAATGAACAAAATTGAGTTGATACGATAAGAATTAATGTGAACAACTTAATATTTCATTTACATCAGTAACAAAGACTTACCAGAAAATAAATACGCTGATAATCGCCCCAGTGACCACCAACTGAGCCGACAGGATCAGGAACACTTTTATAATGAAAGCTGAAGAGACAGAAACATTATGTTTATGATACAATGTTCAAAAGTAAAAAAACAAATATAGGGGCGTCTGCGTGGCTCAGTCGGTTAAATGGTCACTTCGGCTCAGGTCATCATCTCACGGTTTGTGAGTTCGAGTCTTTTTTTTTTTTTTTTTTTTAACGTTTATTTATTTTTGAGACAGAGAGACAGAGCATAAACAGGGGAGGGTCAGAGAGAGAGGGAGACACAGAATCGGAAACAGGCTCCAGGCTCTGAGCCATCAGCCCAGAGCCCGACACGGGGCTCGAACTCACGGACCGCGAGATCATGACCCGAGCCGAAGTCAGACGCTTAACCAACTGAGCCACCCAGGCGTCCCTGTGAGTTCAAGTCTTGAATCAGGCTCTGTGACACACACACACACACACACACACACACACACTCTCTCTCTCTCTCTCTCTCTCTCAAAAATAAACATTAAAAAAATTTTAATAGAAATGTAATTACCTATTTTTGATACTTAACAAAAGAATATTTCCTCTGATTTGTTTTTTGAGGATAGGAAAAGGAGTAGTAGTTTAGAGTCAGCAAATGGAATAACCACAAAAATACAGCTCTACAGAACTTGTGGGAAATATTCCATTTGGATGGTTAGAGGTGTTTTATTGGCCATCTGAGGATTTATCCACAGAAGTCCCAAAAACCTAAAAGACAAACCCAGGAACTTAATTCCTTATGATTCACACCCTGTCCTCCTTAGGACCACAGGTGTCCTGAAAGTCTCTGAATATTGCAGGCCATTACTAGGGATCCAGCTCACGCATGCATGCAGAATGGAGCACTGAGAGGCTTCAAAGCTGCGGGTAGCAAGGGTGGTTAGCCCTTGGAGATGGCCTTGGGCTCACCTGAAGTTTGCAGATTTCCCACCACTTTTCTTGCCAGCCTTCCTGCCTTCAGCAACTCCCTTCCCTTCTACTTGAGCAGACATCAGGTAAAACAAGGAATTACAAGACCAAGGGGTTCCCAGCCGCACTCCCAAGCACAATACAGAACATGTCGGCACCTCCTTTTGCTAACTTCCTACTGCACAGGTTTTTCTGGAGTGCTCTGAATATGGTGCTGGGGATGACAATGAACGGTTTTGTAGCTTTCTCTCAATTTTAAAAGGAGAAAAAAAAAACAGAGTGCTGCTTACAGATGACTTAAAGGACTGTCAACTGTGCCGTTTTGCTGTGTTGTTTCTATGCACAGGAAGGGTGACAACAAAGAAATGGGACTGAGCTATGTTAATAAAAATACCAGAACGTATGTGCCCGATTTTGGGCTGCCTACATTAAAACATTCATGTAATCAACATTTATTTCACCTCTACTATGTCTCAGGGACTGGGAGGGAATGCTTTTTTTTAATGTTTATTTTATTTTTGACGGGGGGGGGGGGGGGAGGAAGGGAGGGAGGGGCAAAGAGAGGGGGACAATACATACAAAAGGGTGAATTGGATCCTTCCTTAGGTCATACATACACAAAAACTAATTATTAGTTTAAAATGGATGGAGGGGGGCCTGGGTGGCTCAGTTGGTTGAGTGTCCAACTCTTGATTTCGGCTCAGGTCATGATCTCACAGTCCAGTCTGTGAGTTCGAGTCTCATGTTGGGCTCTGCATTATCAGCACGAAGCCTGCTTGGGATTCTCTCTCTCTTTGCCCCTCCCCATTGGTGATTTCTCTCTCTCTCTCTCTCTCTCTCAAAATAAATATTTTTTTTTAAAAAAAAGATAGACAATAAGAAGTGTTGACAAGGACTTGGGAGAAATAGGAACCCTCATACATTGCTGGTTGGAATGTAAATGATGCAGTCACTTTGGAAAAGTCTGGCAGTTCCTCTTAATGTTAAACAGAGTTGCCACATAGCTCAGCAAGTCCTAGGTATCTACCCAAGAGAAATGAAGATGTATCTCTACACAAAAACTCAAATATGAATATTGACCACAGCATTATTCATAATAACCAAAAAGTAGAAACAACCCAAATATCTATCAACTGCAGGATAAATTGTGGTAGGGTCCCCTCCCTAAGGAAAGGAAAAAAAAACCCTCAAGGCAACCTTGCTATTTGCTTACTTGACAACATCCCTCAAGACCTTGTAAAATGAGACCACTTAACATCAGACCACATGTTTGTGTGTTACCATATGTGGGAGACGAAGTAAAAAAATACATAGAAAACTACACCACGTGGCGTTCGGGGCTCAGTTCTTTGGGTACGAACCCAACTGAGCGGTGCCAGCAGGAATAAAGTTGCTTCCTGGAAAGAAAAGCCTTGGTGTTACGACTCTCTGTGCGAGAATCCTGCTACATTACTGGGGGGCTCGTCTGGGATTCAGACAGTGCATTTCCACCTCCTTTGCCACCGGGGCTGCAAACCTCGGGGTGCCGGGAGAGGCAGACTCACCTGGTGCCAGCAGACCACTTGATCCACAGGAGACCAGCCCTCCTGGCACACCAGGGCAACAAGCCCCATATGTGCTCATGGAACCCAAGAGGCCCAGGAACCGGCTCAGGGATCCCCATCAGCCTTCTAAGAACCCAGGTTCGTTTTGGCAGACCTGCCCGTAAGAGGCAGAAGGGGAGCCTGATCACCTCCCAGAGGTCCACTAGTAGTTCCAAAAGGGACGAGGAACGAAGCTGCAACACTAAGGTGTTGGTGCTGGGCAACAGGTTGGAGTCGCCGTGTGACTGTGTATGGGGACTTGTGTCTCCTTCATTTCCTTGGTCAACGACTATAATTCGAGCCAACTGTCTCTGGTTATTCTACCTCAGAACGGGGACTTGAGGGAATATTCCCAAGCAGCTGCCAAAACTCCTTTTGTTTCGGGGAAATTCCCTGTCTTCTCAGGACTGACATGGACTGTCTCGTTCCACTGGTGGCAAACAAAACAAAAGAAACCTGGAGTCGGCTCCTCTGTCTGAGCTGCCAAGATTTAAAACTGGAAATTCTCTTCTCTGCCTTCCGCTGGCACCTGTCTCTTCTGTCTTCCCTTCCCCGATCCTGTTTCTGCACCACCTGGGGGGCGGCTGGCACAACTGGCTCCTCAATGCCTCGGGCACCATCAGCTCCTCCTCCCACCCTAGATGTCCAGGAACAAAGATCACCGATGTCAGATTTCCCCACCAACATTGCAGGTAAAAATTAACCAAGGGGAACAAATTGTTTTACATGGACTCAAGTAAAACGTATTCAGTGTTTAAGCTAATTTAAGTTTGTTGTTAAGACAGATATTAAGATAGATGATGTTTATCAACATTGAAAAAACTTTTATTCTACCTTGATTTGCTGAGGGTCAAATAAGCTCATGTTATCTCTGTTCCAATTTGTTAACAAAAGGATGACTTAAAGTGACAGTTAATTTTGTTGGTTTCTTAAGTTTTCATGGGTAATTGTTAAGATAGCTTTTAAAGTCTTTGGTAACCTAAAATGTTAAAGTTTTGCTTGCATGCATGCTAAATTGAGATTGAATTCATTCGATATCTAATGAGATAAGAGGCTAAACCACTAATTACTAGATGTAGGTTTGTGCTTCTGACTTGTTGCAGAAATAAACAAAGCATATTTGGAACTGTTGAAAAACATGCCTTGTGCTTAATGGATTCATAAGTTTGCCATTTAAAAAAATTCTGATGTAACATAGAGTTCACAATTGGTTACTACTTAGTTTTCACTGAAGACTAAGGTTTCTAAGAGTTAAAATTCTGCTACATGTAGTTAAAACTGATAAAAATAAGAAAAGCAACTCTCTATGTAGAAAGTAGTAGATATGAAAGAAAGATATAAGAAATGGAAATATATTTTTGTTGAAGGTAAAAGAAAGTAATTTTGTCCTAAATGAGACTGGTTATTTGGAGAGAAATGGCTTGGGACAAAATCTAAACGCAAGGAAAAATTGTAGAATGTTCGTGAAGGAAAATATTTAAAAAGAAATTTTATGTGTGGTCAGGATGGACTAAGGTTAAAATAAATGGATTTTAAAAGTACACAGGGTTGAGATTAAAATTCTTCCTCCTTTGATCCAAAGGCTGGGAAAATGATGACAATACCCTTAGTGCGGTCCTCCAAATCCTTCATATTTGTGTTGTTCCTATTTAGCAGAGGAATGGATGCCTCTGCCATATGAGGGATAGATAATATACAAAGGGCTTTTACTAAGATACATGAGAGCCATTTTACTAAACGTAGCCCACTGTATGCCAAAAATGGATTTCTACATGACTGAAACATATTTATGTGGGCGTTGTTGAAAAAGGCAGGGGAATAGACCTTGACTTTGGCTCTTTAACTCCTTCCCTCAATGGCCAATGATCAATATGTAAGTTACTGTTGGGCCAAAATAAAATTAGTGCATCCTATGGCAACCAGGAAAGTCTTGCTTAGTCACAGTCCATACTCCCAAGGTCCTACAGGTGGGAAACAGAGGGGTAAAAACAAACAAACAAACAAACAAAAAGACAAGACAAAACAAAACAAAAACTGGAAAGACCAGGCCAGCTCTCAGAGGTAAGGTCAAGCCCGGGTAAGAATGACTACTCCCAGCACCTCACAAGCCTGACAGGGCTTTTGGCTGCCAGTCGCATAGCCAGCCAAAACAAGAGGCCAGGGAGATGAGGTTTCTCCTGGCCAGCTATAGAAAATTGAGATAAGGGACAACTTTCTTCCTTTTTCCCATAGATGGGTAATTCCCCAACCAAGGCCATTACTCCTTTGGAATGCATTATGATTCATTTTCTTTTGCACCAAGGCTTGGCCGCAATACAAATTGGAAAAGGGAACCTGGACACCAGAGGAAAATATCAATGACAATACAACCCTACAATTGGACATGTTTTACAAATGTGAAGGGAAATGGGGAGGATTCCCTTATGTTCATTGTTTTTGGGCCTTAAGAAAAAAATCTTATGTATGTATATATATATATAAGCATATATATAAAAGCATATATATAAGCACACACATTATATATATATATATAGGTGGATCCTAATTTAATGACAACCCTTTCTAAAGTCCAGCAATCAGGAGGGGAAACAATTAAGGGCCCCTTACCTGTACCCAAAACAGACCTAGAGAAGGAGGAAGGGAAGTCTTCCACCTCAACCTCCTCCTCTTCAGGTCCTTTATCTATCTATCTATCTATCTATCTATCAAAAAAAAATACAATTCTGCTCCCTGCTACCCACCTTATCCAGGCCCTCCCTGTAATGTAACAGGCATGTTTTTCTTACAGGAAGCTAGAATGCCAGAAGAAAAAACGTTTACATTACAAGGTTTAAGACAGATAATAGGAGATCTAGGTAAATTTTCTGATCAGATAAGCATATAAAGCCTTTCCAGAATATTACATATTTTTTTGAGTTGACCTGGAAAGATACAATGCTTTTGTTAAATCAGACTCTTAATGAGATAGATGTTTTGAGAAAAAAAAATTTAAGGAAATCTAGCTTTTAAATTATGCTAAATTAGCCACTGTTTTACAAACACAAAATGGGAGCCCAATGGCCTTCCTGGAGAGGTTGAGGGAGGCTCTCATCAAATATATGGCTATCTCCCCTGACACTCCTAAGGCTGAAATGATTTTAAAGGACAAATTTGTCAATCAGCCCTAGATATTCAGAGAAAATGCAAAAATTGGCTGTTGGCCTTGAAGGGATCCTTGGAGGAGCTCTTATGAGCTGCCAATTGGGTATATTACAAACAAAACAGAAAAGGAGGACGGAAAAAAAAAAAAAAAAGTCTGAGGCCTTAGTTGTGGCCTTATGTACTATGTCAGACTGGACTTCCTGTGGTCCTGGCACCAAGTGCCATTTATATGGCCGTTCAGAGCACTAAAATGAGAACATCCTCAGAGGGGACAACCAAAATGAAAACCCCATAAGCCATGCCCCTTGTATAGAAACAATCACTGGAGATCTGAATGTCCTCGGGGACCTCTATCTGTGAGGGCTCAGATAACCAATGTCCCTGGAAGGGAGTAACCAGGGCCTGGGGCTCTTCACATTGGCTCCCCTAAACCAACTGTCTATCAGAAACCCAGAGCCTTGGGTAACTCTAAATATAGAAGGAAAACTGGTTGATTTCCTTCTTAACACCAGAGCTACCTTTTCTGTCCTCCTTTCCACTCCAGGCCAACTACCCAAACGTGACCTCTGGAAAACTTCTAACTAAATTTTTCTCTCAGCCCCTGGGATGTAGATGGGGAAATCTAATTTCTTCTCATTCTTTTCTCATAATGCCAGAGAGCCTTACTCCATAGCTAGAAAGGGACATTATAAGTAAATTAGAGACTAGGGTGCTACTAACTACAAACAGATCAACAATTATGTGAGCTTTCGAAAATTACTGGATATTGTAGGCTATAGATAACAGGATTCAGGAAAATAGTTTGCTCCTATATGAATTATTAAAGGAGACTCAATCCCACCTACTCTCTGCACCCCCCCCCCCCAAATAAACTCGGGTCTGACTTCTAGACACTGTCTCCAGTCCTTGGAATGGTTACAAACAGAGCAGGGCAATTACTGTTACCATGCTCACAGAGCAAAAGATTATTAAAATACAGCACCAGGCCTTTCATTTAGGGAGGGGCAAAACTTATCAAATGGCCCAAAGGATGTTTACTTGAAAAAACTTGTCAAAGAGAATTCTGCAAGTAGTTTCAGGCTGTAAAGTATGTCTTAAAAACAATCCTTTCAACCACAAACTTGCTCTCCCAGACAATCAAGGAACTGGAGACTATCCAGGAAAGACTAACAATAAGGTCTCACTCAGATGCCAAAGTAAAAAAAAAAAAAAAAAAAAAAAAAATTCCAGTATCTGTTTGTGGGGGTTAATACTTTTACTAGTTGGGTAAAGGCTTTCCCCTACAAGATAGAAAGGGATAAAAAGTAATAAAAATTCTGCTTTATAAAATAATACCCAGGTTTGGCTTAACTGAAAATTTACAAATTAATAATGGTAAATGGCTACCTTGACTCTTTCTCTAGAACTCCTGGCTCTTGAAAAAGTTTTACAACTCAAAATAAAACAAACTGCGTATACTCAGCAAAACTCTAAGTAACACCTTACAAGCATTAGATACTTAAAAAAAAATTTTTTTTAATTCAGTTAGGGCCAAAGTCTTGGAAATAGAGCCACCATTGATTACTTACTGCTCCTGCTTCTCCATCACTTGGGTTATGAGAGATTCCCTGACATATATTGTTTACAAAGTCAGGGTCTCTCCTAGATTATTTGACAGATTTGGAAACTGTAGACATTAAGATGCCATCTTATTGGTCAGTATAATCTTTACTTTGTGTTTTTCTCTTTGTGTCTGCTAATGTTTATGCCACCTCATGCCTGCCAGCCTTCCTGTAAAACCACACTGTGGGCCACTTGACTGACCCATGGGTAGACTCTAACTGCTATACCCCTACACCATCCCTTACCAGCTTGGAGAAGCCAGAACAGTTATCGCCCCTGTTCCCTAACAGCAGTGACAGGCCCTGTTCGAGGGGAGAAATAAATAGGGAAAGGGTTACATTAGGGAGGGAAATATAAGGGCCATCCAGGGAGGCAGACTGCGGCTGCAATGGGAGGCTAAAGAAGCAGATGGGGTTCTCCCTTTATAAAATCCTTTATAGGTGCCCTCCCCCCATTATCAAGGGCATAAGGCAGGGGGATCTAAATGAGACAGACAATATAACCCTAAGACAACAGATGCGGGCCCTTGGGTTTACCTTAACCACCTTAGACCACTGGGTCAGGGAGCGATTACATGTGAATCTGACCACAGACACTCACCCCTTTTAACCAGGAGATGCAACATGGATAAAGGAATGAAATGTCCAGCCCCTAAAACCCCTCTGGAGGGGCACATTCACTGTCATTTTGTTCACCCCTACTGCAGTACAGATCGCTGAAGTGGGTCCCTGGATTCACTACAGCAGAGTGAAGCTGGAATCTCGAAACCGGGAGTGCATTCCTGATCTATCAATGCTGTGCAAGCTCACCATATGGAAGAAGCGGTCTGCAACTCCAGAGGCTCCAGGAGACTGCAGCCCCGCTTTAGTCACTCCAGAAGCTGACTAATCTACCCAGGGCAAAAGCCTGAGGAATCAACAGTCCAGTGAAACAAAAGACTGTCCTTATTTTCTATATGTTTCCTTACTGTGATGCACTGTCACACCTTGCTTCTATTATTATGATTCTTGCTCTACTCTTTGCTATAGGATGGGCTGAGGCCGCTCTGGCCAGCTAAAAATGTGATAAGTAATGTGATAAATGTGATAAATGTGTTTCTGTTAACACTCACCTTCCTTTTGTGGATAGGATACTTCGTTGGTACCAACATGGCGAAACAAAGGCCATAAAAGACTAAAAAAGTTAGATCCCCACAAACTTATAGTAAAAACAAGGTACCCCAGTCCTACTATCAGGGTTTGGCTTCTCAAAAGGTCAATTATTGAAAAAAACCTGTCTTGCTTAGTGTGAAAAAAGCTCATCGTCATCTCTGTTAAAAACTTAACATGCCTAGGCCAAACATTTTCTAACTCAACTGCCTGAAAAACCCAATGGTGGGGGACCCAGATCACCTTGAGCCAGATCCCCACTCCTTGTCTAACTTCTCTCATCTCTGAGAGGCCTGGGACAACATCAACGCAGCTATCAAATGGCGGGCCCCAGGTGGACTATATACTAGATATGTGGAAGGACAGCCTATATAAACCTCTAAACCAAGATGATGCTCTTTGACCCTAAATAGAGGGGTCTGAGCATCAAAGGGGGGAATGTGGTAGGGTCCCCTCCCTAAGGAAAGAAAAAAATAAAAACCTCAAGGCAACCCTGCTCTTCGCTTACCTGACAACATCCCTCAGGACCTTGTAACATGAGACCACTTAATCAGACTGCATGTTTGTGTTTTACCATATATGGGAGACAAAGAAGTAAAAAATACATAGAAAAAAACTACTCCACGTGGCGTTCAGGGCTCATTTCTTCGGGTTAGAACACAACTGAGTGGTGCTGGCAGGAATAAAGTTGCTTCCTAGAAAGAAAAGCCTCAGGGTCAGGACTCTCTGTGTGAGAATCCTGCTACAAAATAACCACAATGTGTTCTATCCAAGCCATAGACTACTATATGATCATAGAGAAGGAAGTAGTGACATGTACTACAACATGGGTGAACCCTGAACACATTATGCTAAGCACAAGGCAATCACAGAAGATCACATACTGTAGGATCCCATTTATATGAAATATCCAGAATACAAAAATTCATAGAGACAGAAAGTAGGTTAGTGGTTTGTCAGAGGCCAGGGGGAGGATGGGATGAGGGGTGACTGACTGCTAATGGATATCGGTTTCTTTTTGTGGTTGCACAACTGTAAATATGCTAAAAATCATTGAATTGTACATTTAAAAGGAGTGAATTTATGATATAGAAATTGTATAAAGCTGCTTTAAAAAATTATAGCCCCCCAGCCCCATAACTTTTTTTTTTTTAATGTTTATTTATTTTTGAGAGTGAGAGACACAGAGCATGAGCAGGGAAGGGGCAGACAGAGAGTGAGACACAGAATCTGAAGGAGGCTTCAGACTCTGAGCTGTCAGCACAGAGCCCTAAGTGGGGCTTGACCCACGAACCATGAGATAATGGCCTGAACCAAAATCGGATGCTCAACCTACTGAACCTCCCAGGCACCCCTACCATAACTTTTAATCCATTACCCTGCTATATTTTTCCTTTGTTTCCATAGTGCTGTCAATATACCATATAATTTTTTTTTTTAAGTGGGAAAGGCCCCAGCCTCTGCCCTCCAGGAGAGGCAAATGATTAACTCTAACAGTGGTGTGGAGGCTTTACATATGTTTTCAATATAATCCCTTAAACCTGATTCCCTCATCTGTTAAATAACACTACAATGACTTCATTCACAGGGTTGTTGTAAGGACCCAATGCAAAAATATTCCTCTTGCACAACACCTGGTGATGAAAGATTGGTACCCGTGGCAGAGGTGACTAGTTGCTTAGTGACATCCATTCTCCCTGGCTCCATCACTATCCACCCCAAATCTTGTTAAAGATGGCAATGGGCCCAACTGAAGACCTACACGTGGAGGTGGCCACATGATCCTGGTAGGGTCAATGACAGGAGATTGGAAATTCGTGGGTGTGGTTTCTGGGAAAGCCTCTCAATAGAGGTCAGATTTGGCTAACTCTCAGGACATCTGAGACCCATGAATGGCACCTCTTGCGGTTGTCAAGGCAGCAGACCAGCCATGGCCTTTCTTTGCCCTTGCCTTTCCCTATCTGGAAGGCCAGAGCTCCAAAAGGCATCTTTCCAGCCACAAGATGGGGGGTGAGGGCCACAGGGAGTCGGCAATGGGATTCAAAGTTCACAGCCCACCTTTAAGTTGTCTAGGCCCTAAGAAGGTCTAAGTGTGACAAAGTGATCATTGGGGACCTGCAGCATTTGCCTTGAACTGCCTACCTTCAAATTTCCCATTTCATGAAAGAGAAAAGAAATATTTATTTAAGCCATAGTGTTTTAGGTTCCTGTTGCTCACAGCTGAATATACTTCCTATACAAAATTAATGTCTAGGGCACTGAATTAGTACGCTTTAAAACTTAAGACAAGATCATGGCATCACGTTGTATGTAGGTAACAACATTCCACAATCAATGAGTAATTCATATATCCTAAGGGAACCACAAGTTATTCCCCATAATATGTTTGTGATGAACTTCTGAATGCCTTGGACCACTCTGGGGCCATCTACATCATGGCCCTACATCATGCTTCATGGTAAAGTATGACTTGGAAACAGTAAAGGCAAAGTTAAGTCTTCTAACAGTCCACTCTGGAAACATTTTAAGAGAACACTTGCTGTTCTGTTCCAAAAAGTTAATTTCTTTATTCTTACCTCTGCGGATTGATGAATCTGAGAACGGATGGCTTAAAGTATTGCTGAACTCTGGGGTGGTATCCTCTGAAATCTGTACCACATAGCTATCCATGGGCTCTCTAGTCTTTGCATGTGGTTCTCCATGATTTCTTTGTGGCTCAGATGAAGGTGAACTTGTGGAGGCACTAGACTTGGTCTGGACGTTACTATCTACTGCTTTCCGAACCAGACGCTGATGATCTCCAGAACTAAAGTCTATTGGTTCACTGACCTCCAAGTCCATTTTCCTGAAGGACGAAAATCATTATTTAAGTCCTTGTGCTCATGAACCCACTACAACCTTAGCATCCTCATACCATTCAAGGAATTTTTTTTCTTAATTTTAACTGCCTTAGCTCAGTACTTACCAAGTCAGTACTTAACAAATATTTATTGGATGAATGATGAATACTTTTAAGATGAGGTCTATAGAGTAAAATAACTTGCATTCTATTATAAAATTAATGTTTATAAATTCATTCAGCAAAGACTTAATAATCTCCCTCTTATATGCCAAGTGTGCAGCTGTCCTCATCACCTCTCCCCTCAAAGTGCTTATATTTTGGAAGAGAAGATAACCAAACAATATAAAAGGCAAAATTTGACAATAAACTTCATATTAAAAAACACATATATAAAAGGCAAAATAAGCAGGGTCAGGAACAATGGATGATATGAGAACCCCCAATGAAATCTGGAGGAATATGCAGGAAGTAGAAGAGGTTGTCAAAAGCTTCCAGAGAAAGTGAAGTTTAAGCCAAAGTTGGAAGATGAGTAGGAGTAAGAGGTGGGGAAAGGCAGGGGCATCAGCCTGGACCAGAACTGGAAGCAGCAGAGAGGTCAGGTTCCAAAGCAGAATGAGGTTAAACAGAGGACTAGTTAGGGCAGGTCAGTGAGGGGCTGGCAAGCCAAATTCATCCTGAAGGTAATGACTGTGGTAGGCAGAATAAATGCCCCCACCCCCAAAGAGGTGCACATCCTAATCTCTGGAACTGGCAAATGCTACCTCCCATAGCAAAGAGAACATTGCAGATGTAAGTTAAGGATTCTGATGTAGGGATGTGATCCAGGGTTATCTGGAGGACCCAGCTGAATCACAAGCATCCTTAGGATTATACCTATAAGAGGGAGGCTGGAGGATCAGAGTCACAGGAGATGTGACCACAGGAGCAGAGGTCAGAGTAATAGAGTTGCTGTCTTGGAAGATGGAGGGAGGGGCCAAGAGCCAAGGAATGCAGGAGGTCTCTGGAAGTTGGAAAAGACAAGGAATACATTTATTCTCCCCTAGCATCTCCAGAAAGGAATGCTGACACTTTGGTTTTAGCCCAATGAGGCTGATTTTGGACTTCTGATTTGCAGGACTGTAAGATGAAAATATGTATTGTTTTAAGGCATCATGTTTATAGTAATTTGTTACAGCAGCCATAGACAACTAATACAATGAGGAATTACTGAAGCTTCTCTAGCAGGGCACCATGGGGATCTGACTAGAAAGGTTGCACTAGGCACAGTGTGGAGAAAGAGCCAGAATAAGCAAAAACAGAAGCAAAGAGACCAGAAATCCAGGTAAGAGATTACGGTGGCTCTGCCACAGTGCTTTAGAGCAGAACACAGTTCTTAGAAAACCAGTACTAAATGAACCAAAAGTGGCAAATAAAGGCCCCCCACCATTAACTTCAGGAGGACATGAAGACTCAGACAAGCCCCTGCTGCTGGCCTTCTGCCCCACAAAGTCTGAGGAGATTGTTGAGAGGGCCAGGGATTGGGCAAACCATAGACCAACTGGGAATGGCATAAACAGAAGGTCTGAACAGAACACCACACTCTTGGACAGACAGATTCTGTTTTGTAAAGATGTCCTTCTCTTCAAATTAATCTCTAAATTTTACAAAATTCATTGGGATTTTTTTTTTTAGTACTTGAAAACGTTAACTCTAGAATTCATCAGAAAGAGTAAATATATGAGAATAATCAAAAAAATTGAAAGAGAAGGATTATGGGGAGGTGGGGAGTAGCGATTTACCTTATCAAACACCAAAATATCATGAAGCTATAGAATTAAAAGTGTGGTGCTAGCACGTCAATAGATAAATGCACTGATGGAATGGAAGACATGTAAGAAATAGACCCATGTATATATGAGAATTTAAAATCTGATGAAGGTGGAGTTTGAAATTATTGTCCCATGGTGTTGGAACAATTAGCTATGCATGGAAAACAAAGTTAAGAACCATTTCACATCTTTTACAAAAATGTATTCCAGATGAATTAAAGATATTATAATCTCTCATAAAATATAGAATATCTAATAGCCATAGATATTCTATAAGAAAATATCAAAAAAAATCTTCGTAGGCCTTTGGAAGAATGATACCATAAAAGAAAGGCTTGCTAAATCTGGGGTACAAAAACATTTAAAATATCATTATAAAAAGATACCAATAAGTCTGAAATGCAAAATTGTGAAAATAAAATTTGCAATGTTTACTGTGAAAAGTTTCTAACAAGAAAAAGATGAGCAATTCAACAGAAAGATGAGAAAAGAATATAAATAGGAAATTCATAAAGGAAAGTTACATGGTCAGTGAACTTAGGAGATAATCCCTCACAAATATCCAAAGAAGTGCAAGTAAAAACAACTGTGAACAGTCTTCAAGTAAAAACAATTGTGGTTTTTGTTTTTTGTATAAAAGACCGGTGAAAACTAAAAAGATAAATCGCAGAGTCACGAGGGTATAGAAAAAATGGATAACCTAGGGCCACATTACGACTTGTGGGGGTCCTACGTGCATTTGCTTTTGGGGATCCCCCTCCACACAAAAAATATTAAAATATACATTTTATGACTGCACTAGTGTAAAAAAAGTACAATCCAGGATGGATTAATTGTATACTATTTATTCATTTTTTTTTCTGATTTTAAAAGAAATTAAAATTTTTTCATGACCCCTAAAAGGACAGTGGGCCCTAGGCAACATGCCTATTGTGCCCAGTGGTGAAGTCAGCCCTGAGATAACCTCAGGGAGTTGGCAGCTATGTAAAGCTTTTTCTTGTAGTAATTTGGCAGCATCAGATTCAAAATGCCCAACAATTACATTTTCAGGAGGTTATCCCGTAAAAATATCTGAACAGGCAATGATACAGGTATAAGGGAGCTCATTACCTTATTCACTGTTATTGCCCCAAATTTTAAAACAGACTAAATATCAGCCATTAAGGAAATGGTTAGATTGATTTTGGCAAAGAAAAGGTAGATATATATGGATTCATGCCATAAGTTCACTACGATACACTTTTGAATTATATACACCACACGCACAATTTCCAGAGACTGAAAACATATACTACAAACTGTTAGTATGTTTATCTCTAACAGAGCAGAGTTGGGGAATACACTCTGAGTTGTATGAATTTTTATAATGAGCATTTATTATTTATATAAAAAAAGATATTTACCTTTTTAAGAGAAAAAGAAAGACTTCTCTGTGTTGATAAAGTCTGGAGCTCCTCTGAGAAAAACGGTCCTCCCACAAGCGCTGAAAGCTGCTTCAATACCCGAGCTGGTTTCCTCCCAGGCAGTCCTGCAAATAAAAAGCTGGGGAGGTAGCAAGAGTTTCAAAGCACTTGAAAACAAAAACAAACTAACAAAGATCAAAGGCAGCTGAGCTCTTCTCCTGAAACTACAGTCAGCCGTGCCTTAATCTTAGAACAAGGCATTCACCTGGTCCTCAGAAAGCTTTCTTGTCTCCTAAACCAGAGGTCATCCAAAGGATAGGCAGACCCTGAGGCTGAGAAGGGAAGTTCTGAGTGACAGTTAGGGGAGTGGCAGTTGGAGCCTGGGGTGGGACAGAGTCCCTGCTGCCTAGGAGAGGGGCTCTGAATCAAGTCTGTGCTTAGACTCACAGTGGTTAAAGGGTCATGGCTGATGTGCTGTGTCCTGAGTCTCAATGAGGCCCTACCCCTGAACCTCCAAAACTAACTACAGGTGAAGGAGAGTCCTAAAACCTTGGTCCAAGGCTTCCAGGCGCGGGGGTGGGAGCCATGGGACACACGTACAACTGTATTAGGTTATGACACGGAAGGTGTGTCTGTGGGGGAATGTGGACATCAGGATGCCTCTCCTGAGGATGACAAAGGGAAAGGTCAGCAAGAGTATCTGCCTAGGCTCTCCTCTCCTGCACCATCTCTGTCTCGTCCACAATCTCTCTCCCTAGTTTGTCGTCAGTTGACAACTTGAGTTAACTATGTTTTCCCAAGGTTACATGTCAGGGGGGAGTAGAACTAATGCCTTGACCAACCTGGTCAAAAGAAATCCTTCCCCCTCCTCCTCCTCTTCCTCTTTCTCCTCCTCCTCCTCCTCCTCCTCCTCCTCCTCCTCCTCCTCCTTTCTTATTGGCCTCAGAATCAACATTAATAAATTGGGCACTTATCAGATGCAGAAGTTGTTTACAGTCTCACATGTACTCACTCACTGAATGCTCACATTGACCCTGTGAAGTATATGCTCTTATTATCCTCCTTTGAGGTAAGTAAGTGGGGACTCAGGTGCTCTGCATCTGAGATGTAAAGGACAAAGGTATGAGTGGTCAAGGAGTTCCACGCTGCCCGTATTCACTGGGATGAATAGCATTCTCTTTGAAACCAACCTGTGATATATTTTATGCATCTTCTCTCTCTTTTTTTTTAATTTTAAGACTTTAAATTAATGAACCATGCAAATTAGACTGTCAACACTGATAATTCCCTGGGGAATTAAGCTTTATTCCTTTCCCTTAGTGTTAACTTTAAGACCTTAGGAAGTATTTATTTCTCTCTTCAAAGCTCTCTCTTTCTCTCTCTCTCTCTCTCTCTCTCTCTCTCTCTCTCTCTCTCTCTCTCTCTCTCTCACACACACACACACACACACACACACCATGAACAGAATTTTCTCAAGCATCCCCGTAGGTACAACTTGTCTCTGTGGGCAACAACTGAACCCTTCGCTTGGGTTCAGGCTGGTTGTCTCTCTCTGTCTTTGTTTCAGTCTCAGACCTCTCCTCTAGCAGCTCAGGGAGCCAAGCCTGGCCAATTGTGGCTCTTGCTCTTACTGAGGCACCCGTGAGGAAGCAGGGGATTGGGTCACAGCCTACATCGAGTTGCCTTCCTGAGTTCTTTTCTCCCACCCATTTCCCTCACCTCCTGACTTGTCTCTCCACCCCTGACCGCATCACCTTCTCTGCCTAGCAGCCCAGTTTGTCCTCACAGCACACCACTCTGTTACACTTTAGTACATCTGCACAGGACTGACAGCTTTGCTGCTTGGGGGAGAAGCCCCACTTATTGACTTAGAACTACGAACCAAGTACAAGAACTGATCAAATCTTCACACAGCCCTAAGGTGAGCAATACCATCCTTGCTTTACAGACAATGACCTGAGCCACAGGAGGAGATCCGGCTGCCAGTCCTTGAACTAGACCCAATCCACTGCACACTATCTCCAGCTGGGAGAGGATTTTAAGGACTGAAAAACTGCCTGTGTTTCCTTTTTTCCCATTTGATACTTTCTCTGTTTTTAAAAGAAAAGGAACATGGGTGCCTGGGTGGCTCAGTAGGTTAAGCATACGACTTTGGCTCAGATCATGATCTCGCAGTTTGTGGGTTTGAGCCCCACATTGGGCTCTGTGCTGACAGCTCAGAGTCTGGAGTCTGCTTCGAATTCTGTGTCTCCCTTTCTCTCTACCCTCCCTGCTCATGCTCTGTCTCGCTCTCTGAAAAATAAACATTAAAAAAGGTTTTTAATAAAAAAATAAAATAAAAGGAACACACGATGTGGTGAAAAGAATTCAAACAATGCAAAATGAAACGTGAAAGTCTCCCTCACTAATTCTGTTACCATCAACTGACAAGTTTTCTTTCTAAATGACTAACACAAATACTCATCACACACATATAGCTTTCAAATGTATGCAAAATTATCATATTTTATACACTGTTTTATAAATTGCTTTCTTTCCTTTATCTTCATATAAGCACATAGAAGAGCCTCAAATAGTCATGTGTCACTCAGAATGAAATCCTAAGTCCTTACTTTGGCCAACATAATCTTGATGCAAAAATTTGACAAAGATATTACAAGAAAGGAAATTATAAGCCCATCTCATGAACATACACACAAAATTTGAAAAATATTACTGAACCAAATCCAGCAATATGTGAAAAGGATGGTGTATCACAACCAAGTTGGATTCATTCCAGGAGTTGTAATGTTAGTTTAACATTCAGAAATCTACCCGTGTTATCCACACATTGATAAAGAAGAAAAAACATTGTGATCATCTCATAGAGAAAACTATTTGATAAAACTGTATACATTTCTGATGAAAGTAGAACCAGAAGGCAACTTTCTTAACCCAACAAGAGGAATCTACAAAATCTATGGTGTCTGAGGCCAATACCCTGGTTATTTCTGGATAAGGGGCAAGTAGGGGCTTTCATGGTGGTAATGTTCTATTTCTTGATTTGGTGGCCAGAGTTACTTTGTGATAAAAGGGAGGGAAATGTAGTTCTTCCTGATGATCTCAGAAGGAGATGACCAGGAGCTGTAGGAGCTGACAAAAACAGGAGATGGAGATATGGGCTGAGGAGGAATGGTGGAAACAGTGTTGGGTGTTTTCACACATGTGGATGTTGACCCAACCCAGGATGGTGTCCTATGGTGGAGAGGAAGCTGGTGATCCAGGGGTCAAGGTTCTCAGTGAAAGAGAGGGAGTAATCTGCAGATGAACTGCAAAGAGAAGTACATCAGGAGACGGAGAGATGCATTAGGGGGCATGAAATTTACCACCTAGGTGCCCTTCACAGAATGCACTATTCTAAAATGAGGAGACATTAGTCCTTACCTATTTTTCTCAACCATTTTTACACTTGGTCTTAATCCCCAGAACGGTCCTGGAAAGTAGTTAATAGTTTGTTCTACTATTGGGAAACCTAGACTCAGAGCAAGAATGCCTGAGCCACAGCCTGCTTTGAAGGTCTTTCCAGATGTGGTGCCAGAGCAGAGGCTATGTGCCTGCAGCGGGTCCAAATCATGGTCCTCCATTAATCATCAGTTAACAATAAAATAGGGATAATAACTCCTTTCAGGGTTGTCATAAGCACTAAATGAGATTTTGTATTATCATAGCCTTTCAGTATAGTTTTCTTCTTTTTCTCCTTGGGAGATGCCACCAACATACTCACTGAGATCTCTCCAAGTATATCAAGCCTAGAAAACCCAAGATCTTGAAGACAGGTATGCAACCACTACACTATGAAGTGAGGCTGAAAAGCAGAGACCCCTTTACCTGGTGAAGCCTGTTTGACTAGCAATATTAATAAGAAGGGGGCTGGCTTGTCATAATGCCCTCATACTAGGTCAGCTGTTTGCCAGTGTGGCCCAGGGAGGCCCCAAGACCCTTTCTGAACGTCCTCCTGGTCAAAAGTGTTTCCAACAAAGCCAAGCCAGTTATTTGCCTTTCCACTCTCATGCTTTCAGTGGAGTGCTCAAGATCAGAGGCTACAGGGCATGTGACGACATCAACACCCAACGGCTAATGAACACATGCTTGACATTGTAGGCTTTAAAATGTATTTCAGAAAATGTGGGTGGAGAAGATGGCGGCGTAGGAGGATGCTGGGCTCACCGCGCATCCTGCTGATCACTTAGATTCTACCTACACCTGCCTAAATAACCCAGAAAACCGCCAGAAGACTAGCAGAACGGAGTCTCCGGAGCCAAGCACAGATGAGAGGCCCACGGAAGAGGGTAGGAAGGGCGGAGAGGCGGTGCGCGCTGCACGGACTGGTGGGAGGGAGCCGGGGCGGAGGGGCAGCCTCTTGGCCAAGCAGAGCCCCCGAGTCTGGCTGGCAAAAGCGGAGGGGCCAGACAGAGTGTGTTCCGACAGCAAGTGGGACTTAGCATCTGGGAGGTCATAAGTTAACAGCTCTGCTCGGAAAGCGGGAAGGCTGGAGGACAAACGGAGGGAGAGTTGCTGAGCCCGGGACGACAGAGCTCAGTTTGGTGGGGAACAAAGGCGCTCGCCCATCCCCCAGCCAAAATCCCAAAGGGAACCAGTTCCTGCCAGGGAACTTGCTTGCTCCGCGCAAACACCCAACTCTGTGCTTCTGCGGAGCCAAACCTCCGGCAGCGGTTCTGACTCCCTCCTGCTGCCACTGGGCCCCTCCTGAAGTGGATCACCTAAGGAGAAGCGAGCTAAGCCTGCCCCTCCTGCCCCCGTGCACCTTGCCTACCCACCCCAGCTAATACGCCAGATCCCCAGCATCACAAGCCTGGCAGTGTGCAAGTAGCCCAGACGGGCCACGCCACCCCACAGTGAATCCCGCCCCTAGGAGAGGGGAAGAGAAGGCACACACCAGTCTGACTGTGGCCCCAGCGGTGGGCTGGGGGCAGACATCAGGTCTGACTGCGGCCCCGCCCACCAACTCCAGTTATACACCATAGCACAGGGGAAGTGCCCTGCAGGTCCTCACCACACCAGGCACTATCCAAAATGACCAAGTGGAAGAATTGCCCTCAGAAGAATCTCCAGGAAATAACAACAGCTAACGAACTGATCAAAAAGGATTTAAATAATAAAACAGAAAGTGAATTTAGAATAATAGTCATAAAATTAATCGCTGGGCTTGAAAACAGTATAAAGGACAGCAGAGAATCTCTTGCTACAGAGATCAAGGGAATAAGGGTCAGGAGGAGCTGAAAAACGCTTTAAACGAGATGCAAAATAAAATGGAAACGACCACGGCTTGGATTGAAGAGGCAGAGGAGAGAATAGGTGAACTAGAAGATAAAATTATGGAAAAAGAGGAAGCTGAGAAAAAGAGAGATAAAACAATCCAGGAGTATGAGGGGAAAATTAGAGAACTAAGTGATACACTAAAAAGAAATAATATACGCATAATTGGTATCCCAGAGGAGGAAGAGAGAGGGAAAGGTGCTGAAGGCGTACTTGAAGAAATAATAGCTGAGAACTTCCCTGAACTGGGGAAGGAAAAAGGCACTGAAATCCAAGAGGCACAGAGAACTCCCTTCAGACATAACTTGAATCGATCTTCTGCACGACATATCATAGTGAAACTGGCAAAATACAAGGATAAAGAGAAAATCCTGAAAGCAGCAAGGGATAAACATGCCCTAACATACAAAGGGAGACCTATAAGACTGGTGACTGATCTCTCTTTTGAAACTTGGCAGGCCAGAAAGGATTGGCAGGAGATCTTCAATGTGTTGAACAGAAAAATATGCAGTCGAGAATCCTTTATCCAGCAAGTCTGTCATTTAGAATAGAAGGAGAGATAAAGGTCTTCCCAAACAAACAAAAACTGAAGGAATTTGTCATCACTAAACCAGCCCTACAAGAGATCCTAAGGGGGATCCTGTGAGACAAAGTACCAGAGACATCGCTACAAGCATAAAACATACAGACATCACAATGACTCTAAACCCATATCTTTCTATAATAACACTGAATGTAAATGGATTAAATGCGCCAACCAAAAGACATAGGGTATCAGAATGGATAAAAAAACAAGACCATCTATTTGCTGTCTACAAGAGACTCATTTTAGACCTGAGGACACCTTTAGATTGAGAGTGAGGGGATGGAGAACTATTTATCATGCTACTGGAAGCCAAAAGAAAGCTGGAGTAGCCATACTTATATCAGACAAACTAGACTTTAAATTAAAGGCTGTAGCAAGACATGAAGAAGGGCATTATATAATAATCACAGGGTCTATCCATCAGGAAGAGCTAACAATTATAAACATCTATGCGCCGAATACGGGAGCCCCCAAATCTATAAAACAATTACTCATAAACATAAGCAACCTTATTGATAAGGATGTGGTAATTGCAGGGGACTTTAACACTCCACTTACAGAAATGAATAGATCATCTAGACACACAGTCAAAAAAGAAACAAGGGCCCTGAATGATACATTGGATCAGATGGACTTGACACATATATTTAGAACTCTGCATCCCAAAGCAACAGAATATACTTTCTTCTCGAGTGCACATGGAACATTCTCCAAGATAGATCATATACTGGGTCACAAAACAGCCCTTCATAAGTATACAAGAATTGAAATTATACCATGCATACTTTCAGACCACAATGCTATGAAGCTTGAAATCAACCACAGGAAAAAGTCTGGAAAACCTCCAAAAGCATGGAGGTTAAAGAACACCCTACTAAAGAATGAATGGGTCAACCAGGCAATTAGAGAAGAAATTAAAAAATATATGGAAACAAATGAAAATGAAAATACAACAATCCAAACGCTTTGGGATGCAGCGAAGGCAGTCCTGAGAGGAAAATACATTGCAATCCAGGCCTATCTCAAGAAATGAGAAAAATCCCAAATACAAAATCTAACAGCACACCTAAAGGAAATAGAAGCAGAACAGCAAAGACAGCCTAAATCCAGCAGAAGAAGAGAAATAATAAAGATCAGAGCAGAGGTAAACAATATAGAATCTAAAAAAACTGTAGAGCAGATCAACGAAACCAAGAGTTGGTTTTTTGAAAAAATAAACAAAATTGACAAACCTCTAGCCAGGCTTCTCAAAAAGAAAAGGGAGATGACCCAAATAGATAAAATCATGAATGAAAATGGAATGATTACAACCAATCCCTCAGAGATACAAACAATTATCAGGGAATACTATGAAAATTATATGCCAACAAATTGGACAACCTGGAAGAAATGGACAAATTCCTAAACACCCACACTCTTCCAAAACTCAATCAGGAGGAAATAGAAAGCTTGAACAGACCCATTACCAGTGAAGAAATTGAATTGGTTATCAAAAATCTCCCAACAAATAAGAGTCCAGGACCAGATGGCTTCCCAGGGGAGTTCTACCAGACGTTTAAAGCAGAGATAATACCTATCCTTCTCAAGCTATTCCAAAAAATAGAAAGGAAGAAAAACTTCCAGACTCGTTCTATGAAGCCAGTATTACTTTGATTCCTAAAGCAGACAGAGACCCAGTAAAAAAAGAGAACTACAGGCCAATATCCCTGATGAATGTGGATGCAAAAATTCTCAATAAGATAGTAGCAAATCGAATTCAACAGCATATAAAAAGAATTATTCACCATGATCAAGTGGGATTCATTCTTGGGATGCAGGGCTGGTTCAACATTCGCAAATCAATCAACGTGATACATCACATTAATAAAAGAAAAGATAAGAACCATATGATCCTGTCAATCGATGCAGAAAAGGCCTTTGACAAAATTCAGCACACTTTCTTAATAAAAACCCTTGAGAAAGTCGGGATAGAAGGAACATACTTAAACATCAAAAAAGCCATTTATGAAAAGCCCACAGCTAACATCATCCTCAACGGGGAAAAACTAAGAGCTTTTTTCCTGAGATCAGGAACACGACAGGGATGCCCACTCTCACCGCTGTTGTTTAACATAGTGTTGGAAGATCTAGCATCAGCAATCAGACAACAAAAGGAAATCAAAGGCATCAAAATGGGCAAAGATGAAGTCAAGCTTTCACTTTTTGCAGATGACATACTATACATGGAAAATCCGATAGACTCCACCAAAAGTGCTAGAACTGATACATGAATTCAGCAAAGTTGCAGGATACAAAATCAATGTACAGAAATCAGTTGCATTCTTATACACTAACAATGAAGCAACAGAAAGACAAAGAAACTGATCCCATTCACAACTGCACCAAGAAGCATAAAATACCTAGGAATAAATCTAACCAAAGATGTAATAGATCTGTGTGCTGAAAACTATAGAAAGCTTATGAAGGTGATTGAAGAAGATATAAAGAAATGGAAAAACATTCCATGCTCATAGATTGGAAGAATCAATATTGTCAAAATGTCAATACTACCCAAAGCTATCTACACATTCAATGCAATCCCAATCAAAATTGCACCAGCATTCTTCTCGAAACTAGAACAAGCAATCCTAAAATTCATATGGAACCACAAAAGGCCCCGAATAGCCAAAGTAATTTTGAAGAAGACCAAAGCAGGAGGCATCACAATCCCAGACTTTAGCCCCTACTACAAAGCTGTCATCATCAAGACAGCATGGTATTGGCACAAAAACACACATGTAGACCAATGGAATAGAATAGAAACCCCAGAACTAGACCCACAAACGTATGGCGCACTAATCTTTGACAAAGCAGGAAAGAACATCTAATGGAAAAAAGACAGTCTCTTTAACAAATGGTGCTGGGAGAACTGGACAGCAACATGCAGAAGGTTGAAACTAGACCACTTTCTCACACCATTCACAAAAATAAACTCAAAATGGATAAAGGACCTGAATGTGAGACAGGAAACCATCAAAACCCTAGCGGAGAAAGCAGGAAAAGACCTCTCTGACCTCAGCCGTAGCAATCTCTTACTCGACACATCCCCAAAGGCAAGGGAATTAAAAGCAAAAATGAACTACTGGGACCTTATGAAGATAAAAAGCTTCTGCACAGCAAAGGAAACAACCAACAAAACTAAAAGGCAACCAACAGAATGGGAAAAGATATTTGCAAATGACATATCGGACAAGGGCTAGTATCCAAAATCTATAAAGAGCTCACCAAACTCCACACCCAAAAAACAAATAACCCAGTGAAGAAATGGGCAGAAAACATGAATAGACACTTCTCTAAAGAAGACATCCGGATGGCCAACAGGTACATGAAAAGATCCTCAATGTCGCTCCTTATCAGGGAAATACAAATCAAAACCACACTCAGATATCACCTCACGCCAGTCAGAGTGGCCAAAATGAACAAATCAGGAGACTATAGATGCTGGAGAGGATGTGGAGAAACGGGAACCCTCTTGCACTGTTGGTGGGAATGCAAATTGGTTCAGCCACTCTGGAAAACAGTGTGGAGGTTCCTCAGAAAATTAAAAATAGACCTACCCTATGACCCAGCAGTAGCACTGCTAGGAATTTACCCAAAGGATACAGGAGTACTGATGCAAAGGGGCACTTGTACCCCAATGTTTATGGCAGCACTCTCAACAATAGCCAAATTATGGAAAGAGCCTAAATGTCCATCAACTGATGAATGGATAAAGAAATTGTGGTTTATATACACAATGGAGTAGTACGTGGCAATGAGAAAGAATGAAATATGGCCTTTTGTAGCAATGTGGATGGAACTGGAGAGTGTGATGCTAAGTGAAATAAGCCATACAGAGAAAGACAGATATCATATGTTTTCACTCTTATGTGGATCCTGCGAAACTTAACAGAAACCCATGGGGGAGGGGAAGGAAAAAAAAAAAAGAGGTTAGAGTGGGAGAGAGCGAAAGCATAAGAGACTCTTAAAAACTGAGAACAAACTGAGGGTTGGTGGGGGTGGGAGGGAGGGGAGGGTGGGTGATGGGTATTGAGGAGGGCATCTTTTGGGATGAGCACTAGGTGTTGTATGGAAACCAATTTGACAATAAATTTCATATATTGAAAAAAGAAATGATAAAAAAATAAAAATAAAAATAAATAAAATAAAATGTATTTCACCTCCTAATGCATAAATGTCCATGGATGTAACTCCTGTAAACAAGAGTATTGGGGGGTGGGGGGGGAAGGGCGTTATAAATTATAATTTTTAAGACCGTAAAGGGGTCCTCAGTAGGAGTGCCAGATTTAGCAAATAAAAATACAGCACACCCAGTTAAGTCTGAATTTCAGATAAACAAATACTGCATGGGATACACCCATACCAAAATATTATTTGAAATTCAAATTAATTTGGCATTCTGCATTTTACCTGCCAGTCCCAGGCCTAAGGCCAAAAGGTTTGCAAAAGTCTGCCCTAGTAGGAGATCAGTTCCCCTAGTAAGAGATCAAGGGTCCAATTCCAGAAATCCCAGATGGGGCACTTCCGGTCGGGGGGGGGGGCAGGCCAGCACCGCGCAGGCCCCGCCCATCGCCGGAAGTTTCCCAGGCCGGGTCCCGCCTCCGAGCCCACCTCCCGGCGCTAGAGCCTCCGGGTGTCGGTGTTCCGCGCAGAGCGGGTGGAACCGCCTTCCTGCCTCCAGGGGGCAGCGGCCGCGCTCTGGTCCCTTGTGGACAGCTCGGCGCCCGCGCCGCTCTTCCTGTCGCTGGGAGTGGCGGGCCGACCAGCGGGCGGCCCGGGCCGGCGGTCGCCATTCCCGTGTCGCTGCGCCCGCGGGGGCCGCCCGAGCCCGCCACGATGCCACTGGGCCTGAAGCCTACCTGCAGCGTGTGCAAGACCACGTCGTCCTCTATGTGGAAGAAGAGCCCGCAAGGGGAGATCCTCTGCCACCACTGCACGGGCCGGGGCGGCGCGGGCGGCGGGGGCGCCGGCACAGGGGCGACTGGCGGAACGGGGGGCAGCAGCGGCGGTGGCGGCTTCGGCGCGGCGACCTTCGCTAGCACCTCTGCTGCCCCTCCGCAGAGCAACGGGGGCGGGGGCGGCAAGCAGGTGAGCTTCAATGGTCCCTCCCGCAGGCGGAGGCCGACTGGGCTTGAGGTGGGCGCAGGCCGGCCGGGCGGGGAGGGGGCGCGCCCTGGGGCCTTCCCCGACCGTGGGACCCTGCTAGAGCGGGCCGCCTCCTCCCACCACGAAAAGATCTTCGTTGATTTGGCCCATCGTAAGCACCTTTTGTTATTTTTAGAAATTGAAAGTGTACTGAAAGTAAGAAAATTAAAAACCCTTCAGAAATCTCCCTCATTGTAATAACAGTTGCAGGAGTAACCAGACATCTCAATACACACACGTATACACAGACACTAAACAGGATCACGCTACTGGACCTTTCTCTGTTAAAGTTATTTTACCATTATGTCATGTTAAGTAATATCATTGTCATTGTTTTAAATGGCAGCATAAGTATTCCATTGTAGGAAGTGCCATACCTAACTAACCCTCGCCCTGGAGAGTTCAGTCGTTAAGGGTTGTTCACTACTATAAATGCCAACAAATTAATAGTTCTTGCCTTGGCCTAGACTTACTCGCACTCCTGCCCCCCTGCCCTTCTGTAAGTAGTTCACACGTTTTTGGAGGCTATGGAGATGCTTGCCCAGGGCGTTCTAATTAGCCCAGTTCCTGTGATTACCCAGCATAAAAGGAAAAGGTACATTTTTACTTAATTTTTATAAATCAGCATAAAGTGCGTACTCTGGAGTCTTTGTAAGATGGTTGTATCGGGACAGCAGTCTTTCTATAGTTCTATTTATCTTTTTTGTTCTTTAATTGTTCATATAACAGAGTAAGCAGGAAATTCACAGGAGGTCTGCTCGGCTGAGAAACACTAAATACAAATCTGCTCCAGCTGCTGAAAAGAAAGTTTCCACCAAAGGAAAAGGGAGAAGACATATTTTTAAATTAAAAAATGTAAGATGATTGTGGACAGTGTCTTTTACGGTAATGGCATTGTGTGTGTAGTGTGTCTGTCACTGCCTTCATCTCTCATTTGGACTTCGCTCTTGGGAGCCTTTCTGCAGTATTCTGGGGAGTGGTCCACACTACCTGAAAGGAAGTTAACACTGTTGCAGGAGGCTTACTGTTTATAGTTAATAATATCCTTTTTCTTTTTTTTTTTAGCTTTTAATTGTTTCCACTGGGAAATATAAAATATGAGTCTAAAAGAAACCTAAGCCTCAAATGCATTTTATTGGGTCCTCTGTGCAAAGGAGGAGGTGGGATTATGGTTCTTGGTATCACCAGGTATATTAGGAAAAAAAATTTCTTTTTATTCTTTAAAGATTGAAGTAAATAATACCGTAACTTATTCATTTACATGTTTGTTATTACAGCCCCAGAAAATGTATCTTACTGACTTATGATGATCAGTTTGATGAATATGAATCAAATATTTTGCTAACCTTTTCTTCTTCTGCTGTAAGAAAACAGATGGTTGACAGACTTGTGCTGGGGGTAGTTGAAAGCGCCTTTTTTGCAGTTAAATACTCAGGATTTTTGTAAACACAAGGGGGAAATGTCAAACACAAATGTAGACTACTTTTTTTTAAACCTTAGTATGGTGAAAAAAATAAAATAAAATAAACCTTAGTATGGTGTTCTTTCAGAACAGGAATATTTCACTTACCTGCAAAGGCATTTCTGAAGTTGGGCATATTCATTTGTAAAACACAGAGGGGCCCTGCAGTATATTCTTGTGCAGATTGCAGATTCTTTTCCTATTGAGAAGAGTTGCCCCTAATTTACTTAAGACTTTTATAATTTAGTTTTCTTAAAATGAGGCATTTATTGACTAGACAAAGCATGTTAAGTAAATGTGCATTTGACTATAGTTGTGTCACTTAAACACATATTTTCCTCTCATGTGTGGCTGAATATGCCCTGCAGTTATTTCAGTATCAATTTCTCTAGCAACCCCTTTCTTCAAGGATGATGCCAAGACATATTTGGGGAGGTCTGGTTTTTGTGTTGTGGCACACAGCATATACTGCAGCTTTAGAAGGGATTTCAGGAATGGTTGGGTGATGACAAATTTACTAAGAACTCCCAAGGAAGCTTCATATAGCCTTAGTTCAGCCTTGCTAGAAAATTACTTCTCATGACAATGAGTATCCTAGTAGTTCCACAGATAAGCTGAGATGGAAAATGTCTTCAAAGGAGACACTTTTTCACCTTGTGTTCACCTACACTTTTTTTATGACTTCCACTCCTCTATCATGCCCAGGCCATCGGAGCCAGGATATTTTTATAACTAGAATGTTAATATGTAATAAAGCTTTGAGAGTGCATGCAGTGGATCTAAGCAGCATAATCAGAAGCTTGTGCTTTGGTTCTCAGCAATTTTTAAGCTGCTGGTAGCAGAAATAGCTGCGGAAATATTCAAACTGCCTTGCCACAACATTCAGAAAATCGTTTGTCTTTTTATTGCACTCCTTGTCAATAAATAGATTTAGGATTTTTGCACTCCTTGTCAATAAATAGATTTAGGATTTCTGAAGTTACAGAATTCTCATAGATGGCTGGGAAAATGTCTATACACACTACACACATATAATACACTATGAGTGTGCTAATATGTTTGCTTTTGTTTTTTTTCCTAGCCCATCAAAGCTCCTGAGTCTGTTTCCACTATAATCACTGCAGAATCGATCTTCTACAAGGTAAGCACCTGTAGGGTCACTGAGGGAAGATTTGGACCTGTTGTGTGATATGCTGCCAAATGTTGGGTTAGTCCAAAGGTCTCTGCTCCTCTGTACGGTATGTGATTATTTCTTGTTCTTTTCTAAACTATTTTCCCTCATAGGTGGCTGGTATAAGACATCTCATCCAGAGCTGAGGGGTAGTTGCTTATTGAAACATGTTATTTTTAACTATTTTAAGTATCTTGAAATGCTAACGTATAGTGTGGAGTCATGAAAGAGTGAACCATCCTAGTCACTGTGACAGTCACTGTGTGAGAAGCAGAGTAGGGGCTTGGACTAGTAGAGATTGTATAGACCTGATATCTGGTGGGTAGAGGAGGCACAGAGATTCTAAAATGCCTTTAAGGAGAAGTGAGAGGAATAAGGATAGTGGTGGTGATTAACATCTACTAGAAGTCCATGGTGAAAGAGTCCAAAATGTTTTGATACAAGAGTGAGGAAGTCAGGTTTCCTGGGATCCAAAGCCCACAGACATCTGCTACTCCGGAGAGACATGACCTCTTGTTATTTTTTAACCAGAAGCCTTAGGAAAGCAGTTGCAACATAGAAAAGAGCCCCAAAACCTGCAGGCCTGGCACAGGCAGCAGCCATTAAATACTGTTGATGTTTTGGGATCTGAATTATCTTTTGGGGGGCAGTGACACAAATTAGTGCTTCATACCTGACTGAAGTGGACCAAACGCTGAGAAACTCAAGTGTTATACTGTGTACCTTTTTTTTTTTGTTAGCCCAGACTAACGGTCTGTATACACAGGCAAACATCTGTCCTGTATTTCCAGCCTTTCATCATTGTTAAGAATAAAATAGCTGAAGTTTAGCATGTGCTTGCTATGCATCAGCCACCGAGGTGAGCATGTCACATGCTTTACTTTATTCAATCCCCTCCATGAAGTGCTGCTGTTATTCTCACTTTATGGATGAAAATAGTGAGGCACAGAGAAATTAATGAACTTGTTGAAGATAAAATAGTCAACAAGTCATGGAGCGAGCTCAGCTCCTGGCTGCACTGGCAAGTGGCTGTGTGACTGGGCTGTGTGGCAACCTCTCTCGTGTTTCTTCATCTATAAAATAGGGATTGTAAATAGCAGCTACCTCAGTGGGTCAAGCAAGATCATGTATGTTAAACACTTAGCAGAGTAAGCACTCAATGAAGAGTAGAAATTGATATCCATCATGTTTTCAAATTTGTGTATCACTCTCACAGCTGAACATACAGTTTACAGATTGAGTCCAGAAGCAGCTGGTTTGGGGGGCACCTGGCTGGCTCAGTCAGAAGAGCATGTGGCTCTTGATCTTGGGGATCTCCACACTGGATGTGGGGTTTACTTAAATAAATAAACGTAAAAAAAAAAGAAGCCACTGGTTTGGCTAAGGATTTAGTGTACTAGTGATTTCCACGCATGTCTCAACTGACAAAAAGGCAATGGCGTGTGGGACCTGTTATCACAAGTATCAGGATTTCTTATTGCTATCTACCATCCACATTTGTTAAACAATAAGGACAAAGTGCAACAAGATATTCGGGTAATGCTGCAGATACCATACCCAGTACTGCAGAGGCCATCACTTCAGTGCCACTGTGGTCAGCACCAGGGCAGGAGAGTTAAAAGGTCACTGCCATCTGTTGAACTGGAGTCCAGATCAGGCATGCTAGGGGGAGCTGAGTGGGAACCACTGGGTCTGATGGCCAAGAGTATGGGCAGCCAAGACCCCAGATGGTTAAATGGCCTTCCTGTGGCAAAAGAGCTCCATGAACTACTCTGCTTACTCCTAATCCAGTGTTCTTCAATATGTTGTGTTGACCTTCTTTCTTGTCTGCCAAAAACCCTGAAACCTCCCTGCAAATGAAGGGACTCTTTAGATCAAGTACCTTAGTCACGTCCATTGCTCTATGTAGGTACATACACAACACATGTTAATAAACACTCACCATGTGCCAGGTACTGCTTGCCATTGGAATCTTTCACCAAGATATTGTCTTTGCCTTGCAGTTCTGTTTTCACATGATTATATATTTTGAGTTAATATTTGTTAAGCATATATTTGAGTGCCTACGATAAGCAAGGTCCTGTTTTTTTATGTGTGAAAAAACAAACTAATCATTGGTAATTTGGGAATAATGATTCTATGTGTAGACAAAGTAAACCATAAGTGTAAAGTATTTATATGACAAAGAACTTTGAGTAGTGTCTACAAGGACCAGATGATGATGGATGTGAACTAGGAAGTAGCAGATGGTAGCCCCCATTAACCCTACCTGTCCATAGTGATCTACATACAGCAGTCAGCCTTAGACACATGAATGAAGTATCCACCTGGAGAAACTCCTGTCACAGTTCACTCACTGCAAGTATTTCTTCAGAATTATTTTTAGGGTTGAGACGCACAATATCTTTAATGGCTTTACCGGCTGCCAAGGCCCTATTTTGAGTGAAGCAGTGATAAATCACACTTGGTTCCTGCAAGTCAAGGATTCCTTCACCAGCTGAGAACCACACGTACCTAAGGAAGTGCTGAGTATCATTTGGATCAGCCATTATAGGTGTTGGAAGGAGAGATTATTTCCTTTTCAAGACCTAGGGGAGAAAACATACAACAGATAGCAGACAGAGTCATAGGGAGGGCTAGACACAGGACATGTACAGATTAGTTAGTTGGCTGTGAAGTAGAGTGGGGATAAGACATGAGGCCTTGAGGGGCACCTGGGTGGCTCAGTCAGTTAAGCATCCAACTTTGACTCAAGTCATGATCTCGCAGTCTGTGAGTTGGAGTGTCAGGCTCTGTGCAGACAGCTCAGAATCTGGAGCCTGCTTCTGATTCTGTGTCTCCCATTCTCTCTGCCCCTCCCAAAGATAAACATTAAAAAAATAAATATAAATAAATAAAAAATACATTAAAAAAAGACATGAAAGCTTGAGTGCCAGACATACAGGTAATTGTCTTGTGGGAGGATATCAAAGTGAATGGGAAAGGACCTATCCTGAAGACTGACTATAATCAGAAGAGTTTCTGTCATTTCTTTGGGTTTGAATTTGTCATGTCCGTTTTCTTTATGGACGCCAATGAGGGAGATGTATAGAGCATATTCTCATCCAGGAAGCACTGCTTTTCAGTACAGGACAGAGAAGGACCACTGAGCTGATAAAGGAGCCCCAGCTGCGTTCTCTGCCTTATGTAGCCTTCAGCAAGTCTGATATGAAAATCTGATATGAAAATTCTGATATGAAATCAAAGTGTCATTATAAATAAATGTTTCCTCCAGATGCAAGTTTCATGTGTGTGTAGTTTTCATTCAAGAGTGAAAAACTTCAGGATTGGCATCAACAGTATAAATGGTGATGCATATTAGACCATCTCAAAGGTGTTTTACTGACCACTTTGCAAACTATTTATTTCATGTTAAGGAGGTTTCAGTTCATAGCTGTGGTTTTTATTTTCACTTCAAATATGGGATTATCTTCTGTCTCCCCCAGGGAGTCTATTACCAAATTGGAGACGTTGTTTCTGTGATTGATGAACAAGATGGAAAGCCCTACTATGCTCAGATCAGGGGCTTCATCCAGGACCAGTATTGCGAGAAGAGTGCCGCACTGACGTGGCTCATTCCCACCCTCTCTAGCCCCCGGGGCCAGTTTGATCCTGCATCCTACATCATCGGTGAGTATGACAAGTGGCACAGGTAAGTCTCCACTATTACATAAAGGAATGTATTAGTCTGCTCAGGCTGCCATAACAAAATAGCACAGGCTGAGTGCCATAAACACAAAACCTGTTTTCTCACAATGCTGGAGGCCAGAAGGTGAAGATCAAGGTGCTGTCAAGATCACTTTCTGATAAGAGCTTTCTTCCTGGCTTGTAGGCACCACCTTCTCCCTAAGGCCTCAAATGGCCTTTCCTCTGTGTTTGCACACTCCTAGTGTCTCTTCCTCTCCTTGGAAGAACATCAGTCCTAGCAAATTAGGGCTCTACCCTATGACCTCATTTTTTTTTTTTATTAACTTGTTTTATTTTTTATTAATTTACATCCAAATTAGTTAGCATATAGTACAACAATGATTTCAGGAGTAGATTCCTTAGTGCCCCTGACCCATTAAACCCATCCCCCCTCCCACAACCCCTCCAGTAGCCCTCAGTTTGTTCTCCATATTGAAGAGTCTCTTCTGTTTTGTCCCCCTCCCTGTTTTTATATTATTTTTGCTTCCCTTCCCTTATGGTCATCTGTTTTTTCTCTTAAAGTCCTCATATGAGTTAAGTCATATGATTTTTGTCTTTCTCTGACTAATTTCACTTAGCATAATACCTCCCAACTCCATCCATGCAGTTGCAAATGGCAAGATTTCATTCTTTTTAATTGCCGAGTAATACTCCATTGTATATATATGCACCACATCTTTATCCATTCATCCATCGATGGACATTTGGGCTTTTTCCAAACTTTGGCTGTTGTTGATAGTGCTGCCATAAACATTGGGGTGCGTGTGTCCCTTCGAGACAGCACACCTGTATCCTGTGGATAAATGCCTAGTAGTGCCATTGCTGGGTCGTAGGGTAGTTCTATTTTTAGTTTTTTGAGGAACCTCCATACTGTTTTCCAGAGTGGCTGCACCAGCTTGCATTTCCACCTATGACCTCATTTAACCTTAATTATCTCCCTAAAGGCACATCTCTAAACACCATCACTTCAGGGGTTAGGACCTCAACATATGAATTTGTGGGACTATAACTCAGTCCATGGCAAAGAAACATAAGCATCATTAAATGTTAAAAAGGAAAGAACTTCATAGAAAATATGAAAGATATTTTATATAGTTGGGGTTTGAGTGCTATCAGTTTTTGAGTTGGGGCAATACATACCTACTGACAAGTGATGTGGATAAGATTTTTCTGAGCGACCCAGGTTAAACTCTATTAAAAGAATTTATTGCTCAGGAGTTAGGCTTATTTAGGCATATTGACTTATAAAAATCTAGTTAAAAATAATTTGAAAAGCAACCGTCCCTATTATTTCTGGCATCTTAACAAATTTTCATTATGTATCCCTCCACATGTCACACATATTCGTCCTAGACGTTTATAACATGTCATTGTGTACAGTTGGAATGGCAGCCACTGTACTTTTATGCATTTCAAAGCTGACAAAAGAAGTGGTATAAATGTTTCTCATAGACTTGCAGGAAGAAGTTGCTGATTAATACAGTTTAAAACGTGTTCAGAGTTTTTAAATTACCCCATATTTTCAACCTTTCTGCAGTGAACTTGCATTACTTTTCATACGAAGGGTTTTTCGTTTTTTCCAGAGGGAACTCAGGGACAAATAACTACTGCTGTTATTCTCACCTATGGGTGAAGCTTGATACACAATCAGTTCTAAGTCTTCTGCTTGTAGGTGCATTGAAGAGTGGACTTTCATCTCCCTGACTTCTAGGACTGGGTTCTCAGCAGAGGCGGTGATGTGAAGAATCACCTCTGGGGCTCCTCTCCCACCTCCTCCTCTAATCCTCAGATACTAGAGTGGGAAGTATGGCATAGAGATTCAGAACACAGGTGCTGGCTCCAGACTGTCTGGGTTCATAGCCAAGCACTTACTAGTTGTGTGGCCCTGAGCAAGTTCCTTAATCTCTCTTGCCTCATTTTCCTGATACGTAGAACAGGAATAATAATAGTGCCTTCCTCCAAGCAAAGTTGTGAGGACTCAAAGTATCCGTGTATGTGCAGTACTTAGAACAGTATGGGCACGTAATAATAAACACTGGTGTGCTAATATTTTTAGAGTCCTTCCTATATTGAGTCACTGTTCGGGGGAGTTAAACAGGTAAAGTAGAAAACGTAGGGGAGAGTGACTTCAGAGTAATACATGTGTCAAGGACTAATGTCAGGTCACCAGAGTGGTTTGTCCTACCATTTAGGAATTTTAACCCTTTGTGAAAATGACATATATGTTCAAAAGATATTTAATCTTTCCACTGACTGCCTTTTAGGACCAGAGGAGGATCTTCCAAGGAAGATGGAATACTTGGAATTTGTGTGTCACGCACCTTCTGAATATTTCAAGTCACGTTCATCACCATTTCCCACAGTTCCAACCAGACCAGAGAAGGGCTATATATGGACTCATGTTGGACCTACTCCTGCAATCACTATTAAGGAAACAGTTGCCAACCATTTGTAGTTTAGAAAGTAAAACTTATTTCCAGTTATCTTGGATTCATAGTACTCTAAGACTTGCCACATATTTCTTTCATGAAATTCCTAGATGGAAAGAAGACTAAGAAGTTTTTCCCTACTACCCAGTAACCAGTAGCTTATTTATTACTAGTCACTTGGAAAGTGAAAAGGGATAACAAGGAATTAAATTACAGGCAAAGGCTATAATTTCCAGGGAGACCATTAGGAACAGGTGGTATCTATTTTTCTCCATGGATTGTATTCTCTAAATGGATTGTATTTTTCTACAAGAACAAAATGGTAATTAAGGTTTAGATTTCTGACTAAGGACTTAATCAAATAAAATATAGCTATGACCAACTGTATCTATCACAAAGTTACACAAGCTTTATTTTCTCATCTAGAAAATGTTAGGTAGATTCTTGGCCACTTAAACCTTAAAGAAACTGATAGGTGGATGATTGTATTAGACTGGGCTTTTTAAAACTTTATTCTGCAGCAAAGAGATTCAGAATTATTTTGTTGATCTTAACAGAGCTGCTCATTCTTCATTGTTTTTACCTCCCTTTCTCAAACTGAGGTTTCCAATCAAACAATAAAATTTTGTAGAGCAGACTGAACTTCATGAAAAGCACATAGGAGACAACTAGTGTTCAGGCATCCCACTTGGTAGTTTCTTGACTACCATTAGAACAACCTCTTGGCAGTCATAAAAATGATTAATCGGCCATAAGCATTTAATATCTTCAAAAAGCCTACCATCTGCTATAGAGTCCTAGTAACAGGCCTAAAACAAAGTCTTAGACTTAGAAGCCCTGTTTTCTATGAAATTGTCCAGAATTCAGGTGTAAGTTTTACTTCAAATGCAGGTCAGCTAAGTAAGGGGACAACAATGTGAAAATGGGAAGAAGTGGGGACCATACACTCGTGCCTCCAATTCTGTCGTGACTTAACCAGCATTTTTAAACTCCAGGAAAATTTGTCAGAATCTTATTTAATCGTAGTGATTTTGAGTTGTAGCAAAACAACTCTTATTTAATCGTAGTGATTTTGAGTTGTTGAGTTTTACCTGTTCACATTTTTGTACACAGTGATGGTTTGTATGTTAGAAGCAAGCAACTGTAGATAGTTCTATGTACATAGTTATCTCTACAAAAGTTACAGTAAAATTTGTTGTAAATACTATTGTAAATAGCTAAGTGCCAATATTCAAACTTTTGGATTAAAATGTATTTTTCATATTGTATTCACTTTGGATTTATTTCATTTAAACATTTAAATGTGGGGCTTTCTAATGGTATAAATAGAAAACACCCAGGTTATACTCTTAATTTGGAGCAACAGATTGATGAACATATACTTGATTTTAGGAAAATTTCAAAGAATGGCTACTTGGGAAAAGAAATACTTAATGTAAGATACTTATTAAAATGTAAAAATAATGGGGTGGCCTGGCTGGTTCAGTCAGGGGAGCATGGTATTCTTGGTCCTGGGGTTGTAAGTTCAAGCCTCATGTTGGGTGTAGAGATTCCTTAAAATCTTTTAAAAATTAATGAATAAAATTAGGAAATATTGAAAAAACAATAAATACCATGTGTTTATAAATTGGTAAATACTTCTGTAGTATCTTTTAAAATAAAGATTGAATTTTCACGTTCTTCCTCAACAGACTCTACAGACTGAGCTAGCCAGGTACCCCCCAAAATTTTTAAATTTCTGTCAGTAAAATGTGTATACAAAATTAAAACCAGGGTGCCTGGATGACTCAGTCAATTGAGCATCCAACTCTTGATTTTGGCTCAGGTTATGATCTCCCAGTGTGTGGGATCGTACCCCAAGTCAGGCTCCGTGCTGACAGCGAGGATCCTGCTTGGAATTCTCTCTCTCCTTCTCTCTCTGCCCCTCCCATGTGCACATACCCCCTGTCAAAAAAATAAAATAAACTTAAAAAAAAATTAAAAACCAAGGGGAGGAGCCAAGATGGCAGAACAGCATGGAAGGTTTTTTTGTGTGTGTCTCTTAGCCATGAAATACAGCCAGATCAATGCTAAACCATCCTGCACACCTAGAAAACTGATTGGAGTATTAACACAACAATCTACACAACCTGAACCACAGAACTCAGCAGGTATGAGGCGCAGAGAGGTGAACAGGAGAGAGAAGCCATGGAGGGCAGGGAGCTGTTTTTGCTTGCAAAGAGAGGACAAAGATGGGGGATAGTATGGGAAAGCCCTCCCCCTCCCCCCCCCCCCCCCCCCCCGCCAAAAGCACCTGGAAAGTGGAAAAGTGAAAACAGCCACAAGGACTGAACTAAAAGGGGAGAAAGGAGAGCGTTTAAATTCCATTAAGACTCTATAAACAGGGGGAGCGCAGAGTCTGAAACACCGCAAGTCAATACCTGACAGTGCTCTGGTGAGAAGGGCAAATCCCCAGGAGCAGAGTGAATCCAGGGGTCCTTGAGCCACATGGGGAGAGGCGATTCCACTGCAGGGAGGTTGTTTGGTAGAGACTGTGTGGCCCCCCCAACAGGCAAAGGCCCCAGTGGACCCTGGAAAACAACCATATTTGCTGATGCTGGAACAAGATTGTTAAGGGTTAAGCCTGGTGCCAGATGTGTGTTGTGATTTTCCATAATCCATGAAACACTGCTGCTACACGATCCCATGAACTTTTATTGGGTCAGGATGCCACCCAACTGCAGTCTCTGGCCATTGGCAACAGCATGGTCCCGCAAACATTCCTGGGTGTGGCCGGCACTCAGCCTTGCTCAGTGAGACCCTCCCCCAGAAGGTCAGAACAGGTCAAAGCTTCAGTCCCTCAGAAGCAAGGGGCAGGAAAAACAGCCACAATTGAGATAAAACTCAGGAGGGAGGTGCCACCTGGCAACCTGATGGCTTCGTCACAGACAGTGTAAAAGCGGGGAGTGGATGAAAGCCAGAGACAAAGGATGGGTACGCGATTGCTTGTTGGGGAGAGCAGAGTTCCGATACCAGACACTGGGTAGCTGGGCGACACCATTTCCACCCCTCCCCGCACATGCACTTAACACCTACAACCACCACAACAATCCACCCCAGTAAGCTAAGCAGCGCCATCTAGTGGGGAACGGAGCTGTTGCACTAAGCCCCCCAAATTGGGCCAACCTTGCTCTTCAGGAACACCACAAGTCTCTCCGCCTGCTTAGTGTACAGAATATAAAGTGCCTAATAACTTGACTTCAATGGGAAAACATTGTAATTTCACGAATTTCAGTCTGTTTGCTGGTCCATCTATTAATTTTCTTTTTTTCTTTTTCATTTCTTTTTCACGAATACAGAAAGAGAAAAAAATTATTTTTACGTTCGATTTTTATTAAAAATATTTTTATTTTTTCTACTATATTGTTTAATTCTTTGTAAATTTTTCAAATTCTATTTTATTTCCATCATTTCATTATATTCTATTTCATTGTATTCATTTTCTCAAATTTTCAAACATTTTCCTTTTATTTTTTCCACTTTTTCTCTAACCTATCAAGTTCCTTTAAACACCCAGACCAAAATACACCTAGGATCTAGCATCATTTATTTGATTTTGTGTGTGTGTGTGTGTGTGTGTGTGTGTGTGCGTGTGTGTGTGTGTGTTATTTTAAACTTTTTAATTTTAATTTTTTTTACCTTATTAATTCCTTTTCTTCCTTCAAAATGACAAAACAAAGGAATTCACCCCAAAAGCAAGAGCAGGAAGAAACGAAAGCCAGGGACTTACTCAACACAGATACAAGCAAGAAGTCTGAACCAGAATTTAGAATTATGATGATAAGAATACCAGCTGGGGTCCAAAATAGATTAGAATCCCTTTCCGTGGAGATAAAAGAAGGAAAAGCTAGTCAAGATGAAATAAAAAATGCCATAACTGAGCTGAAATCTCGAGTGGATGCCACGGCAACATGGATGGATGAGGCAGAACAGCGCATCAGTGATAAAGAGGACAAACTTATGGAGAATAATGAAGCAGAAAAAAAGAGGGAGACTAAGGCAAAAGAGCACAATTAAGTATTAGAGAAATCAGTGACTTATTAAAAAGGAACAACATTAGAATCATAGGGGGGTCCCAGAAGATGAAGAGAGGGGAAAAAGGAGTAGAAGCATTATGTGAGCAAATCACAGCAGAAAACTTTCCTTAGCTGGGGAAACACACAGACATCAAAATCCAGGAAGCACAGAGGACTCCCGTAAGATTCAACAAAAACCGACCATCAGCAAGGCGTATTATAGTCAAATTCCCAAAATACTCAGGCAAGGAAAGGATCATGAAAGCAGCAAGGGGGAAAAAAGTCCTTAACCTACAAGGGAAGACAGATCAGGTAGGTCTGCAGCAGACCTAGCCACAGAAACTTGGCAGGCCAGAAAGGAGTGGCAGGATATATTCAATGTGCTGAATCTGAAAAATATGCAGCCAAGAATTCTTTATCCAGCAAGGCTGTCATTCAAAATGGAGGGAGAGATTAAAAGTTTCCCACACAAACAAATATTAAAGGAGCTTGGGACCACTAAATCAGCCCTGCAAGAAATTTTTAGGGGGAGTTTCTGAGGGGATAAAAGTCGAAGAGAAAAGAGAGAGAGAGAGAGACCAAAAACTACAAAGGTCCCAGAAAGGACCAGAGAACACCACCAGACACTCCAACTCTACAAGAAACATAATGGCAATAAATTCATATCTTTCAGTACTCACTCTAAATGTCAAAGGACTAAATGCTCCAATCAAAAGACATAGGGTAACAGAATGGATAAGAAAACGAGATCCATCTATATGTGCTGTTTACAAGAGACCCACTTTAGACCTAACGACACCTTCAGACTGAAAGTAAGGGGATGGAGAACGCTCTATCATGCTAACGGTCACCAAAAGAAAGCCAGAGTAGCCATACTTATATCAGACAATCTCGACTTTATTTAAAAAAAAAATTTTTTTTTCAACGTTTATTTATTTTTGGGACAGAGAGAGACAGAGCATGAATGGGGGAGGGGCAGAGAGAGAGGGAGACACAGAATCGGAAACAGGCTCCAGGCTCTGAGCCATCAGCCCAGAGCCCGATGCGGGGCTCGAACTCACGGACCGCGAGATCGTGACCTGGCTGAAGTCGGACGCTTAACCGACTGCGCCACCCAGGCGCCCCAGACAATCTCGACTTTAAAATAAAGACTGTAACAAGAGAAGAAATGCATTATATCATAATTAAGGGGTCTACCCACCAAGAAGACCTGACAATTGTAAACATGTATGCTCCAAATGTGAGAGCACCCAAATAGATAAATCAATTAGCCACAAACATAAAGAAACTCATTGATAACAATACCATAATAGTAGGGGACTTCAACACCCCACTGACAACAATGGACAGATCATCTAAACACAAACTCAACAAGGAAACAATGGCTTTGAATGACACCCTGGACCCGATGGACTTAACAGAGATAGTCAAAACATTGCATCCTAAAACAGTGGAATATACATTCTTCTTCAGTGCACATGGAACGTTCTCCAGAATACATCACATACTGGGACACAAATCAGCCCTCAACAAGTACAAAAAAGTCGAGATCATACCATGCATATTTTCAGACCACAACACCATGAAACTCGTAATCAACAACAAGAAAAAACTTGGAAAGATAACAAATACTTGGAGACGAAAGAACATCCTACTGAAGAATGAGTGGGCTAAGCAAGAAGTTAAAGGGTAAATTAAAAAGTACATGGAAGCCAATGATAATGATAACACCACAGCCCACAATCTCCAGGACACAGTAAAGGGGGTCATAGGAGGGAAGTATATAGCAATCCAGGCCTTCCTAAAGAGGTAAGGAAGGTCTCTGATACACAGCCTAACCTTACACCTTAAGGAGCTGGAAAAAGAACAGCAAAATAAAACCCCAAACCAGCAGAAGACAGGAAATAGTAAAGATTAGGGCAGAAATCCATGCTATCGAACCCAAAAAAACCCAGTAGAACAGATCAATGAAACCAGAAGCTGGTTCTTTGACAGAATTAACAAAATTGATAAACCCCTGGCCGGTCTGATCAAACGGAAAAAGGAAAGGACCCAAACAAATAAAATCAAGAATGAAAGATGAGAGATCACCTCCAACACAGCAGAAATAAAAACAATAATAAGAGAATATTATGAGCAATTATATGCCAATAAAATGGGCAACCTGGAAGAAATGGACAAATTCCTAGAAACATATAAACTACCAAAACTGAAACAGGAAGAAGTAGAAAATTTGAACAGTCCCATAACCAGTAAAGAAACTGAATTAGTAATCAAAAATCTCCCAGAAACAAAAACAAACAAACAAAAAACAAACAAACAAAAAACCCAAGAGTCCAGGGCCAGATGGCTCTCCGGGGGAATTCTACCAAACATTTAAGCAAGAGTTAACACCTATTCTCTTGAAGCTGTTCCCAAAAATAGAAATGGAAGGAAAACTTCTAAACTCTTTCTATGAAGCCAGCATTACCTTGATTCCAAAACCAGACAAAGACCCCACTAAGAAGGAGAACTATAGACCAATTTCCCTAATGAACATGGAGGCAAAAAGTCCTCAACAAGGTATTAGCCAACTGGATCCAACAATACATTAAAAAAATTATGCACTATGACCAAGTGGGATTGATACCTGGGATGCAGGGCTGGTTCAATATCTGCAACACAATCAATGTGATTCTTCACATCAATAAAAGAAAGGACAAGAACCACACGATCCTCTCCATAGATGCAGAGAAAGCATTTGACAAAATACAGCATCCTTTCTTGATAAAAACCCTCAGGAAAGTAGGGATAGAAGGAGCATACCTCAAGATCAGAAAAGCCATATATGAATGACCTGCAGCTAATATCATCCTCAATGGGGAGAAACTGAGAGCTTTCCCCCTAAGGTCAGGAACAAGTTAGGGCTGTCCACTGTCGCCACTGTTATTCAACACAGTGTTGGAAGTCTTAGCCTCAGTAATCAGACAGCACAAAGCAATAAAAGGCATCCAAATTGGCCAGGAGGAGGTCAAACTTTCACTCTTTGCAGATGACATGACACTCTATGTGGAAAACCCAAAAGATTCCACCAAAACAAACAAACAAACAAACACACAAACAAACAAACAAACAAACTTCTAGAACTGATCCATGAATTCAGCAATGTTACAGGATATAAAATAGTGCACAGAAATCGGTCATATTCCTATACACCAATAATGAAGCAACAGAAAGAGAAATCAAGGAATCGATCCCATTTACAGTTGCACCAAAACCCATAAAATACCTAGGAATAAATCTAACCAAAGAGGTGAAATACCCATACACTGAAAACTGTAGAAAGCTTATGAAAGAAATAGAAGAAGACACACACAAAAAAGGAAAAATATTCCATGCTCCTGGATAGGAAGAACAAATATGGTTAAAATGTCAATACTACCCAAAGCAATCTACATATTCCATGCAACACCTATCAACATAACACCAGCACTCTTCACAGAGCTAGAACAAACAATCCTAAAATTTGTATGGAACCAAAAAAGACCCAAATAGCCAAAGCAATCTTGAAAAAGAAAACCAAAGCAGGAGGCATCAATAATCCTGGACTTCAAGGTGTATTATAAAGCTGTAATCATCCAGACAGTACTTACTGGCACAAAAACAGACACTCATATCAACGGAACAGAATAGAGAACCCAGAAATGGACCCACAAGCGTATGGCCAACTAATCTTTGACAAAGCAGGAAAGAATATCCAATGGAATAAAGACAGTCTCTTCAGCAAGTGGTGCTGGGAAACCTGGACAGCGACATGCAGTTGATATTGAAGCCAAGTTTCATTACAGTGCAATATTAATTTCTCTTTAAATTACCCAATTTAAATTGTGCCCAATTCTCTAGGATGCACCCTAGTGCATCTTTGGGATGTTCATAGCAGCCCCCATTTAGGACCTGCATGTGGGGATTCTTCCGTGACACTATGGTTTCCCTCAGTCACATAAGACCCAGATTCTGCACTTTGTTTTCCTGCCTTTATCTTTCCAGGCACAAGAGGAAAGCAACAGCAGTTCACTCTACTAAGGTTTTAGATGGAGTCTGCTAGATAATTATCCTGAAATTAAGTGTATAATATAAACGGGGAGAGGAAGTTTGACTTGCTAGCCCAGAATAGGGAATCTGGCAAAACAGATGTTTTAAATGGCACTTGAGGCAGAAATAGACAAAGGACAGGTCTGGATGTTGTCCTTCTAGGCAAATACAACAAAAGGATCCAAATGCACAACAGAAGTCAAACAGTTGTGTTGCATTAAGCAAAAATCAAGTTGGGTACAGAGGGAGGATAAGATTCTAGGAAAGTATTGTCAGGAATGCCAGAGAGCTAAGGTAGAGTAAAGAGTTCCTGGCCTTGGTGGTCCCAGCTGAGTGAGGTGGATGAAAGTCACAGGGTTTCCTAGAAACTGAAGAGAGAGAGAGAGGTTCTGAGGGATGAGGAATTATGCCATTCATCAATGTGACGATAGTAATACAGACAAACCAAATCCTATAAATGGGATAGTTTCCAATGTGCTTGTAAACAATAGTGAAGCAAACAGCTCAAAGGTAAGTAGGAAGAAGAAGATGGAAGGGAGGAAGTAGACATCTCTGGACATGCCCAGCGATGCCACTGAGCCTGTGGCACAGCAGACACAGCAGCATGATAAGGTCTGGCACTGTGAGTAGGAGGGTGTGGTCTACAAAAGACAGAAAACCAGCCTGGGTGTAAATCCCACTCCTTCATACCTGCCACATTTCCAGCCCGCCGTGTGTCTCCTCTACCATCATCCAATAACCCAGCGCAACTGGGGCGGCAGGACCATCCTTTGGTCCAACAACAGGATTGTCCAACAATCTTTAAGGCAGTTCTACTGTCCCGGAATTGCCTCAATTCAATCTTGATGTACCAGAACTGCAATGACACAGTCACCTGACAGTGGACAAAAAAGTAGAGAGACAGTTAGGAGTCTATTCTAGGGGAACAAAGTGGTGGGTGGAATGGGCTACTTACAGGGACAACTTCTCAGATAGTCACCAAGGATCTGATCTTCCTCTTTGATGTGTCTTGGTTTCTCCCAAGCAGCAGTCTAAAACTGCTGTAGGGGTTTGTCACAGCACTGGATGATCAATCCTTCCATGTGCATTCCTGGCCGAGCCAGAAATTAGTTGCCATGAGAGAGAGTTCCCTATAGGACTGTTCCCTTCGGGGAAAAGAAGCAAGAGTCCCATTTCTTCAGAACTAGTGACTCAGTCTCTTATGCCAACCAACAACCTTGAAATTGTCCAGAAGCCAGAGTGGAGAGAGTTTGTGGTGAAAGTAAAACTTGGAGCCAGCAGAGCACACAGAGAGCAGGAGGAACCTCCTGTGGTCATCTGAGTTACTAGCCTGGGGAAATGCACCAGTGAGCCCTGGTGCACCACCATGAGATCCTGCTCTGTCTTGGGATCCCCGGAGGTGGTGTCAGAGCACCAGGAGAGGAGAGAGTGAGAACAGGTCCCCAGACATGTTTTTCCACATTTCCTTCTTCCCAGAGAACAGTCCAGTTCACAGAAAAAGTACAGAGATAGGAAGTAACCCTGTACTTTCCAACTCTGTTTCCCAGAGGAGGAACATACCAGTACCCCTGCATGGTGAAGAGGTCAAATTGTACTACACAGATGTAGTTTGGGGTACTGTTGTTCCTCTAAGGGTTCCTTCATGTCATCAAAATATGATGCGGGTAAGCCAGGTCCAAGGACCCAGAGGAGGGTCCTTGGCTTTGTGCAGGATAGAAATCAAACGTGAGCCAGAGAAAGTGAAAACAGAGTTTATTGAGTGGTGTGACAGGTAGAGAGTAGCAGATGGAGGTCTGGGAGACTCAGAAAGGAAAGAATGTCTGTCACTTGGGGTTAGGGGTTTGTATTGGAAGGGAGGAATCTAGGGTACATGTTCCCCCGGGGAATCCAGGGTAGGATCCGACCAAAGGTGTGTGTCAGGTGAACTATAGGTGTTATTCCATAAATTACCGAAGGTAAGGGGTTTTGATGCCAGTGTAACCTAAGATTTGTTTGAAGCTAATGTCCTAGAACATGTTTGGGATCTGGATCTTCTTAGATGTCATCAGGTGTTTGGGGGCATAGGACAAAACTCAGGAAAGTATTAACTTTCTTGCTTCCTCCTTGAAGTGAGAACATGGCTGCTTGGGCTTCTTCAGAGGCAAAATATGGAATACAAGTAAATGAGGCCTAGCAGAAAAACAGCAGGGATGGAGCCTTTATAAAATGGAACCCTTTAGGGGTCCCACCTGGGTAGCTCAGTTAAGCCTCTGACTTGATTTTGGCTCAGGTCATGATCTCATGGTCATGGGATAGAGCCCCGAGTAGGGCTCTGTGCTGAGTGTGGAGCCTGTTTGTTTCCGTTTTCCCCTCTCCTGCTCATGTGCGCACATGCTCTTTCTCTCCAATAAATAATAAACCAAAACTTTCTTTGAAAAAGTAATAAATAAAAATAAGTGGAGTCCTTTTAGCCCTCCTACCTCACTGAGATGGCTGAAATACCTTTGTGCAACATAAAGGAAGAAATTCAAAGACTGTGAGATAGACATGTTGAGTGAATGAATCATGTCTAACTCACCAACTTACCACTACCCAACCATGTCCCCCAAGATAGAGGGGGTGTCAGAAAATACTCCCTCAACAAGGCCTTAGAAATACCCTGGTGTATTTGTTAGGATTGATCTTGGTTGTAATAGGTAGCCTACTCAGAGAAGTAATCAAGAGGTTTATCTGTCTCTGGCATATAAAAAAATCTGGGCATAGGACATCTAGGGCTAGTAGGTCACCTCAGTGGTGCTCTCAGGGAAACAGGCTCCTTGTGTTCTTGCACTGCCTCAGTCACCCACGGTTCTCATCTTCATGTTTGAAGATGGTTGCTGCATCTCTGAAGGTTGTGCCCTCATTTCAGGAAGAAAGCCTGTCCCAGGGATTTCTACTTCCTTGTGCTATCTAGAACTATGTCACATAGCCATGTGTGACTGTAATGGAAATCACGTGACTCAGTAATTCACTTGCCAAGGAGCACAGGAAGGCAAGGGAGAGAGTGCTGGAAAGATTGTTGAGTGACTCTGTCCGTAGAAACTGTGACAACTGGTGGGAGATGCAATTGATAGGGAGACATTGCAGTACAAATGGGCTTTCTGGTTTCAGTGGGGATGAGTGGATCCTGGGATAGCAGAGACCAGGTAGCTGCAATGTGTGAAGCCAGGTGGATGTGGCTACCATAACCAGAAGACAGTGCATTTATTACAAGGGTCTGACCCGCAGGGTTCTTTGGTGCTGCCCAACTAATTGTGGGGTCCTGAAGACCAAAACAGATGGTCAAAGATCCTATTTGATTTTTAGAATTTAAAAATCTTCCACTTAATAAACAAAGGTCTGATTGGAGTCGTCACAACATAGTCATGGCACCTGACCCAGTCTCAGGTCTAGGTCAAAGGAAGAGGAAGCCAGGTGTCGAGGGAAAGGGCCCTGAAATAGCATCATAAGTACTTGCTATGGATCTTGCTTCCTCCAAGTTTTCCCCAAAGGACCCGAAGCCACTCACCAGACCATTGTCCAGGTATCCTGAGAAATAACCAGACATTCTGGGGATTATCAGAGACACTGGGCCTGTGCTAATGTTAATTCCTGGAGACCCAGAACTCCACTGTGACCTACCCGTCTAAGTGAAGGCACTGTTACTATACTAGCCCTGATGACCGGTGGACACAGAAAACCCTCCAAGGCAGCAGAATTTTGGAGCAACATGTCTCTTCCATTGTGGCAGGAGGTAGAGATGACTGATATAAAAATCCATGCTAATCCATAGTCTGTGGCTAATAACCTGGTGATCAGAGATTTGTGAGAGCAGGACTAGAGCACTGGCAGTGAGGAGGTCTGCGGGAAAAGTATGGTCAGATTTCTTAGAATGAGCAGAGGGGAAGAAGCAGCAATTTGTCCTCCCTGGAGGGGCACATTCTGGAATTGGGTTTGCTTTGTCCTCCAAACTTCTGCCAATACCATCTTTCAAGGACTCACTCACATGTTTTTATGTTGTTAAGTTATCCCATTGGACACTTGCTTTCTGATCACAAAATTTTCTTCACATTGAAGAGGAAGATGGTAGGCTATACCAGCAGAATTCACTACATTCAACATAAACACCCAGCACCCTGAATCAGCTGGCCTTCCAAGGAGACCGCAATTTGTGAGGTTGGAATAAATATGGTACAGTTGTTATATGCTGTGAATCCATGACCATGGCCTCTATATAAGCAAGGGTCTGGGAACTAAAGAGGAAGGGGGATAGCACTCCTCTGTTAATACCTCAGTGACCCAAAATCTCTGCCTCCATTCCCTGTGATTCTGGGCTTTGCTGATTGAGAGGTGAGCAAAGGAGAAATACAAGAGGACACAGTCATGATTCCAGTGGTTTGGAAGGTGTGGGAGGGTTAGAGTGTTGGCTGAGTGAACAGTCCTGCTGCTGCATGATAAAGGACGGGAGAAGTATGGATGGAACCCTGTGGTAATACTAAATATAGTAGGAGTTAATGGAAGATTTCTGTGATAATAAACAGACCACCAGTAGCTCAGATGGCAATGAAGGTTTAGACCATTCCACCTACTAAAAGACTAATCCACTGATGTTCTGGCTGAACTCAAAGAAACATGGAATAAGTAACCGAAGACAGAAATCAAAAATACCAGGGGCACCTGGGTGGCTCAGTCGGTTGAGCGTCCAACTTCAGCTTAGGTCATGATCTCGCAGTCCGTGAGTTCAAGCCCCGCATCGGGCTCTGTGCTGACAGCTCAGAGGCTAGAGGCTGCTTCGGACTCTGTGTCTCCCTCTCTGCCCCTCCCCCACTCATGCTCTGTCTCTCTCTCCCTGTCAAAAATAAATAAGCTTTAAAAAAAAAAAAAAAAAAGAAATCAAAATTACCAACCATGACCTCATGATTAATTGTAGAAAGGGCAATAGTTGCTGCCTGTACATTTTTCTTTGCTGTTTCTCTCTTTCTTTTTTAAATGTTTACTTATTTATTGGGAGGGGAGAGGGTCAGAGAGGAGAGAGAGAATCCCAAGCAGGCCCTACACCACCAGTGCAGAGCCCGATATGGGGCTTGATCTCACAAACCGTGAGATCATGACCTGAGGTGAAGTCCAGAGTCAGATGCTCAATGGACAGCAACACACAGGCAACCCCTCTTTGCCATTTCATGTATTTATTTATATACTTCACCTAACTTTCTCCCTTTTCCTTTCTCCTACTGCATTACTATACACAGTTTGTGTTGATGGTGGCTCAGTTTACATCTAGTTCACAGATCAGAGAACATCCAGACAAAGTCATGATGGATCAGAGTGGGAATGGACCTCATTTAAGATCTTGGCCTTGGAACTAGATGTAGTATATTAAGGGGATACAATCTCATTTCTGGTTGTGGGAATAACTGAATTTATTTGGAATTGTATGTAAAGTCTACATGTTCTGATAGAAGAACAGAGCATTGGATCAGTAAATAATAGGACATTTTCAAATGGTCAAAGGTGCTAAGTATAAGATTTGTCAAACGCAAGGAAGATGTTGAATATGTGAGTTCTAAGAAATGTATTTTCCTCAGATGAGAAAATAATTAGTTACACCATTAAGACAATATTTTTTCACTAAGGATTTAATTTAGATTTATAGGAAATAGGATAATCAGTTATAAATATCCCAATTTATTCTACAGAATTAATCTCAAGTAATCCTGATTATGACATAACCACAGGTTTGCCAATCTGTGATTTTATAGATTAACCTAATTTGTTAAAAAGAAATTTACAGACCCCATTTTTACTGTCACAACATAGGAACAAGCCAGCAAAAACAAAATCAAAAGTATGTTTTATGCTAGAGTTACTTTCTGTCCAGGTCGAAACATTGTTCCACTTTGATTCTTTCTTTTCTTTGGATTTTGGAAGCTTTCATACCTTAAAAAGAGATAATATTTAATACATGTAAATTCTAAATTACAAAAGACAAGGAATTGTTTGCAAACAGATTATATTTTAAGAAACAAAAGGGAAATAACTGGGGGAAGAAAACCTAACAAATTATAGTTCTTAAATTTTCTAAAGTTAAACATTCCGATCAAAAAAGTAGCAAAAGGGATAAAGAGACAAGTTAGAAAAGATAAAATGCACAAGGCAGTGACATGAAAAAAACCCTACTGTTTTAATCAAAGGCATGTAAATTGTTAGATTTTTTTCCAGTCACACTGGCCAAGTTTAGAAAGACATTATGCCCAATGTTAGTGAGGGTTGTGGTGAAACTGGCCCTTTCCATGTATTGGGCTGTACAGTGTTTCTAGAAGGCAACTGATCTCAAAAGCCATAAAAACAAAATGTATCCTATGCTCCAACAATTCCACCTCAAACTCAGATAATGGAGGATATATGCAAACATTTGGCTCTAAGGAAGTTCTTTATCATATTAGTGTAATAGGGAAAATCTGGAAGCAACTTAAATATCCAAATATTGGAAATTGTGGCCTAGCCATACTATAAAATGACATTAAAAACCAAGCAGTAACATTTAAAATGTGAAAGAATGTTCAAGATGGATGAAAGCGGGCCTGCTATATGGCAATACGTGCAGAGTGTTTCAGTGAAGAAAAAAAAAACACAAATGTATACTTTGGGAGGGGTGGGGAATTTAAGGGAAATTTGTTTTCTTATTCTTTATTTTCTGATTTTTCTACAGTAAGCACATATTACTTATACATGTTGAGGCGGAGCAGAAGCGCCACTCTGGCTATGTAGACTATTTTCAGCTGAAGGAGATCAAGACCCAGCAGATTCAGGAGAAGCTTTTTCCCTCCCTTACCTGCCTGATGAGTTTAGTTTCCTATTACCAGAGAAGACTTTTTAATCTGCAAGACTGACAGCAGGGCAAACATCTGCTCTTTTCACCTTCTGTGAATTCCTGCCTCCCCTTTGAAGCCCCAGGCCCCTAACCTCTTTCTTTAGTTCAGGATGGCATATCTATTTTAATGGAGCTCCTGTATGTATGAAGTTATTTTTCTCCTGTTACTGTCTTAGGTCAGTTAATTAATAGACCAGCCAAAGAACAAGAAGGGAAGAAGGGAAAATCTTTCTGCCTTTACAGTGTACCCACACATGCCCACCCCAACTACTACAAAATTAAAGAGTTGTAACGTCTAGAACCAGGAATAAACCTTTCTTGCACTGAATTAAGTGAAATCCTTAACGTGAATGGTCCCCAATCTATGGGTCTCCAACTTCTAAGGTGCCCACAGACAACTGCAAGAAGCCTGTAAATCTAAATGTGTGCTGGCCACAGTCCACAAGGGAATAAATTCGAATGCATTTAAAGAAAGTAAAACAGGTATATTTTTCAGAACAATTTTTACAAACTATATTGGAATCATTTTGAGATTTTAATTTTCCTTTTATTCAAAGCTTTAAAAATGAAATCAGTTCATTATAAATAATTCAAATATAATCAAGTGAACCAGTTAATGCAAATTCATTTTTTACTTCAGTACTCTTTAAGTTTTGGGGTATTTAAATGCATAGCTATTGGCTCGAAGTGGCCTTTTATATATTCACTATAAGTAACTTCAAAAGTTTAAGTGAAGAACTGTCACCCTGTAATATCTGTACTTCTGAAGGAGAATCGGTTACTTACAGTTCAGCAAAATTCTTCCAGTCGTCTTCGCTAATGGATGGCCTTGTGTGACTGAGGGCGGCCATTAAATGCGACTGGCTAATAGCCAAACTGGTTTTGACTGGTCCTGGTTGGTTAAGGGAGTCATCCTCCTTAAACAGAAAAGGACACAAAGTTAACCTAGGGCTGTGATGGAAAAAGTAGCAGCCCACGTGTTGTTTCTTTCCATCAGGTTTTTTTTAGGAGACCAAACATTCTCTTTCTCATAAGATTAAAAATTGTTTGAAAGCAGAATGCATATAATCAAATGGTCAATGTGTTTCAGTCCCTTCTTTATAAATAGAGCTCATTTACTAACCAAAACACACATCAAAAAAGGAAAAACAGTTTTTACAGTTTTTACAATTTTCATGGGGATGGGGGGAGAAAAGCCATACTCCACTTTGGCTCCGGTATCTGCCTTTGATGACACTGATATCTGCCCGTAGCTGATCTCTTTGTTCCTGTGTAAGTTCTTGGGAACCCTCTTGTGAGGATGTTCTGAACACTGGAGGTCGTGAAAATGACTGATCTTTCCCAGGGACTCCAGAAAAGTCCTGTGTCATGGAGCTTGGTGCAGACAGGCACTGTGAGCTCTGCAAGGTTAAGTGTAGGAAGGAGAGAAGGGGAAGGAGAAAGGAGGAAAAGAGAGGGAGAAAAGAAGTATATATTTACCAAGGCTAAATTTAAACATTTTAAGCAGTAAAACCTTAACATGGACAAGCTTACATTTGAATTAACTGGAATTAATAAGCAAGTTCAAAATATGTTTATCTTCTACATGTCGTTCAACCATCATAAAGTGAAAACTGCCATAACACAAAAAAATTGTTTTAATGCTTTTTTATTAAATTCACCACACTAATCCTAGCGACAGGTTCCAAATGTGCCTTATTCTCAGTTTCAGCAAATAGAGTTAATTCTAGTAAAAGGTTGGAGAACATAGTACAGAAGTTAAGAAACAGAAAACAGAATTAAAGACTAGAAATAAAACAACAAAAACAACAGCTTACTATTCTTTGAAATAAAAATGGTTTACTTTTACTTTTTTTTAGAGAGAGCACAAGCTAGAGAGATGGGCAGAGAGAGAGACAAAATCCCAAGCAGGCCCCACACTCAGTGCAGAGCTTGACCCTGGGCTTGAACTCATGAAACCATGAGATCATGACCTGAGCTGAAATCATGGATGCTTAACCGACTGGGCCACCCAGGTGCCCCAAAATAGTTCATTTTTAGATTAAAGCAGATGTACAAAAACCAAAAATATAACTGTTACTTGTACCAATAAAGTAATCGTGAACCACAGTAAATAATTTGCGGACATGTGTGAAATGCTATTTTAATTTAGAAAAGCAAGGATATCACCCACAACATTTTCATTGTTGCAACGTTACATCAAATTTCTCATCTTCAATTATCTTAATGATAATAGAGTTTAATATAAATAGAATTTAATATAAAATGGATCTGCGACCAAAGATGTTTTAAAACAACTAATGAAGGAGATAATAAACCTGCGAGGAACCAAAGGGTCCTCACCACCAGTGGCTACTTTGGCTCCCTCTTTGTTGCCAGCTACATTTCACAGCTCTTAACAAGGAATGAGATGATTCATCAGTGTGAGTAAGGGAAAACAAGACTACTTCACTGAAGAACCAACCAACCAGAAAGTACATGTGGGGCAGGTTAGGGGGTAAGTCACTGTCCAACTGGACACACTATGGCTTTACGCATCAGAACCGTACAATGGCGACTGAACATGATACCAGATCAGAAGATGTTCCGTTCCCGAGTTCTGATTCGTAGGAGCTTCCAAAGTAGAGCCGGTACATATTGAATTTTGATTCATCTGGAAGCATCTCAGACAACTCTAGAGAAACCAGGGACTGCTCCAAGCCACACTCCCCATCTCCAGCTGAATCATCGGAGCCACTGCTGTGGTTGAGAAAAACCATTGAAGACAGACTTAGGTCACTATCAGAGCTGGAACTTCCATCCTAAAACACACAAAAAAGGACAACAGTTGTAAAAATCTAAATAATCTATGAATCTGAAAGTAGCAACACAGATAGCATTTTAACAGACCAGTACGAGGAAAACCAGAGGCATTTTCCAAAAAAGCTCTTATTTTTTTGGTGAGGTTCTTGTCCTCTATGATCCCCACAGACCAGTACGTATGGCACGAATGGCAAAGGTGTTACAGCTCTCCCACACCCAGAATACAACAGTTCTGAGAGCCAGGCACCAACTATGTTTCTTTTGTGCAAATGCTGTTTGAGCCATTATTAATATGACTCAGTGGCAGATTAAGTAGGCTGCCTGATTATGTAACGAATCCTTACCAGCAGACAGCACATGATCAGGGTGTCTGATGCTTACAGAAAGAAAACAACCAGCATTCAGGAAACATGCATTGAGCCAAACTTTGGCTCTTACTACTTTTCTAACAGTTGAGGCACATAATAAAATTTAATTATTAAAATAAGATGGAATGTGTACATAATTTACCAACCATCTCCCCAGGAACTCTAACAAAGCTAGGATTCATACCTCTGAATTTTATTTGTATGAATCTTTCAACTGTGAAATGATGAGTCAACCACGTCATGCAGTGCTTTGTCATTACAGAGTGCTTTATACATGAACATGTTTTCTGTTAGTGAAGAGGGTGGAGAAGTTCAGTGACTTGCCAAAATAAATAGCAAAAACTTGGTAATATCTGATTTAGGAACTTTAGGCCCTGCAAGAATCTCAACAAAACACAGGGGAGAGGAGTACACAGGAAAACCCTTCCTAGAAACTATGCAGTAAAGTCCATAATGTAGCAGAGGTCAAATTATCTGCTGTAAAAATACTATCCTTAGAGGAAAAGACTGATGTTAGGTCTGGGGTACAGAAAGTACAAAATACAGCTAGAATACCTTGTTGTATCAGGAAGAAAGTACATGATCAAAGAATGAAGAGGACAAATCAAAAGGACACAGAGGCCATCTAAAAGCAGCTCCTATGGGCCAGATCTGGGACTATTTGAGCTTCAAAATAAATACTCTGATTTTTTTTTTTCTTAAGTGTAAAACTAACTAAAAATCTCAATATATTTCTGTTCCTATTCTCTCATTCATGATGTCCCAATTTAAATAATATACTTCCATTCCCCAACATATTTTGTCAGTAGTAAGGTAACATTAAAGAAACAGACACTTAAATACTTCATAATTACAAGTTCTCTGCAGAGCCAATATTCCAACTATGGAACATTTGACTACAGGTAAATTTCTATACAGTTTTACTAAAGTTGTTAAAAAATAGGATTTTTTTAAGGTTGGAATTTTAACCGTGAACTGCTCTTCTTCCTCTTAAAACACCACAGCAATGATCTCCTATAACTTACTTGGAGCCCACAGAACAGCAGCCTTCCCTGTAAGGCCTCTAACTGGGCATTGTACAGTAAAGCTTTCAGGTCAGCTCCCGTGAAGGAGTCGGTTACTGATGCCACGTGCTGAAGGTCCACATCATCTGCCAGAGGTAGAGAGTCACTGAGAACATTTAAAATTTCAAGACGTGACACCTGAAGGGAGAAAAACTAATTGACTTAACAAATAAAACAAAATTAAATATTAAACTGTGTATTTTATGTTTTTGTTTTTACAAATTAACTGTATCTCTAATGAGCTTTTGCAAGTTGAAAAATGTACCACCAATCTACTATGTATCCTCTGTGGAGGATAGATGAACTTTCTCCCTAATGTCTCAGAAGAGACATAGGAAAGTGAATGAAAATCGACATTCTTAACCATTCAGTGTAAATCATTTCTTAGTGCTTATTTTCTAGATTTCAACAAATGTGCCCAGAAAGTGTTTCAAAAGAAAACATCCAAGTAATAGCTACAAATGACATATTTAGATATTTTATACCTTCGACAATTCATTTGTCTATTTGCTCTTTCCCTCATTTATTCATCAGTTTCTAAATCTGAGGACAAGAGCTGGAACAACACAGACCAGAAACAGTTAAAACCTCATCTCTGTGTAACCTGCTTAATGCACACTAGTCATACGCTTGATTCTCAGAGTCTTGCCAGGATAATGAGGCCTGTGATCTTTGAGCACAGGGCATGTGGACATACATACTTTAGGTTTCTCTCCTTTTTTCCCAACCTGCTAACACTGAAAGACTACAAAGTTTTCAGACTTGCATGGAAATGGCTGGGCTTTCCATCTAATTCAGAATCCTTCCATGCCATGAAACAAATCATGGCAAAGGCCTTGCCTAAAGCTGGTCTTCTAAGGACAACTGCTGTTACCAGGAAGAAGTTCATAAGGAAAGAGTGTGGCATTTGTTGGTTTTGGACTCAAAGTATGAAACTGTCACCTGATCAGGAGGAGGACAGTATACACATTTATCGAGTCGGCCAGGCCTAAGCAGGGCAGGGTCAATCAAGTCAGGGCGACTAGTAGCAGCCAATACATAAACACCTGGGGAAAAAAAAAAATTCTTTACTAAGTCCTGGTGAAATCTGTTACAATAAGATATTTCTGTATTTGCAGTTCTTACCCTGTAAGCCTTCCACCCCATCCAACTGAGTCAGCAGCTGGTTAACCACACGATCTGTAACTCCTGTATTATCATGGCCTCGTCGAGGGGCAATGGATTCAAATTCATCAAAGAAAAGAATGCAGGGCTTGGCTGCCTGTGCTCTGGGAAAAACAGTATTTCATATTTGAATAGGGCTTCGGTGTTTGTAAAGTAATTGTGTGTGTGTGTGTGTGTGTGTATATATATATATATATATATATATATATGTAGGTACATATATGTATCTGTATACAGATAAACATATGTATCTGTGTATTTATTTAAATCTTCATAACAAATCCTTAAAGAATAAAAAGTATATGTAAACTTGTTTTCAATAAATAAGTCAAGATGTATGCCTAAGACTCATACCTTCTAGACAGGGACTAAACCAAAAACTAGAGTCTTATTCAATAAGTGAAATGTTTCTTTGATTCTTATTGTAAGTAAGCATTTCTTATATGCTTATTGGCCACCTTTACTTCTTTTGTGAAATACTGATTCACGTCTTTTGTCAAGCTCATTATTTTAAAATTTGACAAGCTTATTATTTTCACATATTTTTATAGGGGATCTCTATAAAATATATTTTAGTTACATATATTATATCTTTTCCTAATTTGAACTTTGCTTTTAATTTATTAACTAAATTTTGTTTTAATGAAAAACAAATTCCATACCTGGTAACAGGGTGAACTAGATGTCTGAAGAATCACCCATACAGAATACCCATACAGAATACTTGTTGTGCTGATTTTTAAATTTCAAGTTTTTAAATTCTAGTTAACCTATATGGTAAAATTGATTTCAGTAGAACTTAGTGATTCACCATTTATGTATAACACCCAGTGCTCATCCCATGTGCCTTCCTTAATACCTATCACCCATTTAGCCAATCCCCACCCCTCCTCCCTCCACCAACCCTCAGTTTACTCTCTATAGAGCCTGTCAGGCTGAATGAAAAAAACCCAATACATAGCTCATGAAATACTGGCACATAAGATAAATCTCCCAGGGCCAATAAGTAGATTGGAATTACCTGTTCCTTGAAAGTTTACTCTCAGAAAACCATGTTTGATTTGGGTAAAGATTTTTAACTAGTGACTCAATTGTTTTCTATAGTTACAGGATTTTTCAGATTTTGTTTCTTCTTTGCTTGATTTTGGTCAATTATATTTTTGTCTATGTCACCCAAGTCTTAAATGTATTAACAGCATAAAGTTTGTAATATTATTCCATAATATTCCCTTACTATCTTTTACATTTCTGGTATAACTTTAGTCATGTCCCCTTTTTTATCACTAATACTATTAATTCATGCTTGCTTATCAGTCCTGCTGGAGATCTATCAATTGTACTAGGCTGTCAAAAATATCTGGGCTTATGAACTTCTCCACTTGAAATGTTTTCTATTTCATTAATTTTTGCTCTTATTATTTCCTTTTTACTTATTTTTTTTAGCTTATATTTTCCTAATTTCATGAGATAGATACATAGTGATTTTTAACTTTTTTCCCCTAAAAATTTAAGGCTATAAATTTTCCTTGAAATAAATTTTGCAGCATCTCACAATTTTAATAGCATTTTCATTATTATTTAGTGCCCAGGATTTTCCATTATGATCTCTTCTTTAACCCATGAATTATTTAGAAGAGTTTTATTTTTAAGAATCTAAAAGTACATGAGGGGATTACCTTTTTGTTATTTATTTTAACTTGTGTTTTCAAAAAATAGACTGTATGATACTGTTTCTTTGAAACTTACTACAGTTGGCCACCCATGTGGCCAATTTTCAAAAATATCCGAGTGTGCTTAAAAAGAATGTATTCTCCAGTTGTTGGGTATGTGTTCTAAATATGCTTAGATCTTGAATATGATGTTTAAATCTTCTGAAGTTTTACTGTTTTGTTGGTTTTTCTTAAACCTCAATCTAACTACTTACTAAGAACTATGTGAAAGTCTTCTATGAAGGTGGATTTGTCAATTTCTCCTTGCAATTCTATCAATTTTTGCCTTTATTAAATAGTTTGAAGCTAGGGTATTGGATACAATTTTAGAATTGTAATATATCCTCCTGGTAAACTGAATCTTTTGTCACCATATGGTGACGACTGCCTTTATCTCTAATAATGCTTTCCTGTTAATGTTCTTAAATTGGGTGGTGGATGTATAAGAGTTCATTTTATTTATTTTATTACTATTTATTTATTTATTTATTTATTTATTTTAGAGACAGAGAGACACAGAGTGAGTGGGGAAGGGGCAGAGAGAGAGAGAATGAGAGATAATTTTAAACAGGCTCCACACTCAAAGCAAAGCCTGACACAGGGCTCAATCTCATGACTCATGACCTGAGCTGAAATCAAGAGGCAGACATTTAACCGACTGAGCCACCCAGGTGCCGCCAAAGAGTTCATTTTAGTTAAAATGTATATGAGGCGGCACCTGGGTGGTTCAGTGGGTTAAATGTCCAACTCTCAATTTCAGCTCAGGTCATGATCTCATGGTTCATGAGACTGAGCCCCACATCAGGCCCCATTGACAGCATGGAGCCTGCCTGAGATTCATTCATATTCTCTCTCTCTCAAAATAAGTAAACTTGGGGCACCTGGGTGGCTCAGTTGGTTAAGTGTCTGACTTTGGCTCAGGTCATGATCTCGTGGTTCGAGACTTATTTTAAAATAAATATTTTAGAAAATTATGAATTTGAAGCACCTGGGTGGCTCAGTAGGTTAAGTGTCTGACTTTTTGGCTCAGGTCATCATCTCATGGTTTGAGACTTATCTTAAAATAAATATTTTAAAAAGTCATAAAATATAAGGACATTATATTCTCCTAACTACAGATCATATTTTATAATGAAATTTTGGGATAAAACAGTAGTTTTTGCATTTAAAAATCTTACTTTAATCCTTAAATATTAGCTTCTGTACTTTTATATAAATGCCATAATAATTTTATCTCTTTTATAAATTAACATTGCATTTGGCCAACTTAATTAAATTGGAGTAATTATGTGTTTCCTATAAAAATCTACTCTGAGATTCCTTTGAGATAGCATTTTAGGAATATTTCTATTGTAAATATAATACTAACTTCCAGAATTTAATATCAAAGATGTTATATTTTAAGTGATATTTGGAGAATTCTCTAGCTTATTAATCCACATAAATTAAAGTTTTAAACATCAGTTCTCTAAAATAAACAAGTGAATACCAAAAAGCACTGAAAAATGATAGTGTCCATTACTTAAAAAATATTCAGAGGGAACCAACCTAATAAAAATATCCCGAACAGCTTGTTCACTTGCTCCAATGTATTTGCTCAGTAACTCTGGCCCCTAGGAGATAAAATTAAATTAGACCTGAGATAAAGTTATTTGAAAACAAAATATAATTTTTGTTTAGGACTTAGTCCAAATGCACTAATGGGAAAATTTATTTTTATTTTTTTAAATGTTTATTTTTGAGAGAGAGAGAGTGTGAACGGGCAAGGGGCAAAGAGAGAGGGAGACAGAATCTGAAGCAGGCTCTAGGCTCTGAGCTGTCAGCACAGAGCCTGACACAGGGCTTGAACCCACGAATGCGAGATCATGACCTCAGCTGAAGTCGGATGCTTAACCGACTGAGCCACCTAGGGGACCCTCATGGGAAATTATTTTAATATGATTAAACAGATGTCTCTTAAATACATTTCAAAAATTGTGTGGCTAGAATAAATATCCCATCACAAGTTCCACACTTTGTGTCTCCTCTGTCTAGCCATCTCATGGCGTAGCTCTCTACAGAAGGCCACAGCCCCAGAAAGGCCCTGTGTGATGACCCCATCTTATCCTGCTTGTCTTCCTGCATAGAACCTTCTCCCATCTGATAATACATTATATAGTGAATGTGTCTGTTTCTTGTTTCTCTCTGCCAGTAAAATGTATGTTCCAAAAAGGTGGGTTTGTTCACTACTGAATCCCCAGTGCCAAAAACAGTGTTGCATAAATACTGAATAATTATTTGTTTAGTAACAAATGGTTTAAAAAGGGAAAATGTTCCATCTATCTCAAATTTTTGGAGACTACAAAAAATATGTAATGAGACATGAATTATTTTAATCATCTTCAATTACTGAAACCAGTTTATTTGTACAGAGGTGCAGAAGAGATCATCTTTTCTAAGTCAACTGAAAAACTTTCAAAACTACTCCATTTAACAAAATTAATAATGAGGATAAACTTTGCTTAAATTGGGATCTTTTAAAAAACTAAATAGGCTCTAACGTGATCTCCAGTGAAAAATCATTACCTCAAAAGACCAAATACTGATCAGGATATGTGACCACAATAAGGACTTTCTAATATTAAGCCAGCTAGATATCTATTAATATACTAGCATTTAATTAGATTTCCTAGTCAATCAAGAGTCAAAGAGGATGGAACAAGAAGCCAGGCAAAATATTAGTAACAAGGCAACATACTGGTGTCAGGGATGGCCCCGGTCTTTGATGCATGTCTCCTAGGATCTACTCCTACCCACCCAGAGAGAATTCTCTTCACTGAAAACTTTCCATTGAGAATTCATCCCGAACTGTGATTTGAAGGTTTACTAAAAGGGATAAAATGTCCTCCCTAATGGAACAATCTGAAATACAACAATATCTTTCATCTTGAATATTATTTTTTTAACAGTGAAACTACAGTTTAGTCATAAGCAGAAAAGAGGAGTATGTATAATCACAGTTATTCCAGAATCCAGAAAAAGAAGGTAGGGATATTTTAGTTACAGTGTTTCTCCATTATTGCCAGGGTAGCCAGTAGCCATGTAATCCTATCACAAAAAAAAAAAAAAAAAAAAAAATCATGTGATTAAAAAGAGGGTCAGCCTGGGGCGCCTGGGTGGCTCAGTTAAGCATCCGACTCCAACTCAGGTCGTGGTCTCATGGTTCGTGGGTTCTAGCCCAGCATCGGGCTCTGTGCTGACAGGTAGGAGCCTGGAGCCTGCTTCGAATTCTGTGTCTCCTTCTCTCTCTGCCTCGCCCCCTCCTCCTGCTGTCTCTCTCTCTCTCAAAAATAAACATTAAGTGAGTGGCGGCAAGATGGCGGCTTAGGAGGATGCTGGGCTCACCGCACGTCCTGCTGATCACTTAGATTCCATCTACACCTGCCTAAATAACCCAGAAAACCGCCAGAGGATTAGCAGAACAGAGTCGCCGGAGCCAAACGCAGACGAGAGGCCCACGGAAGAGGGTAGGAAGGGCGGCGAGGCGGTGCGCGCTCCACGGACTGGCGGGAGGGAGCCGGGGCGGAGGGGCGGCTCGCCGGCCAAGCAGAGCCCCCGAGTCGGGCTTGCAAAAGCGGAGGGGCCGGGCGGACTGTGTTCCGACAGCAAGCGCGACTTAGCGTCTGGGAGGTCAGAAATTAACAGCTCTGCTCGGAAAGCGGGAAGGCTGGAGGACAAAGGGAGGGAGAGCTGCTGAGCCCCCTGACAACAGAGCTCAGTTTGGTGGGGAACAAAGGCGCTCGCCAGCGCCATTTCCCCCGCCCATCCCCCAGCCGAAATCCCAAAGGGAACCGGTTCCTGCCAGGGAACTTGCTCGCTCCGCGCAAACACCCAACTCTGCGCTTCTGCGGAGCCAAACCTCCGGCAGCGGATCTGACTCCCTCCCGCTGCCACAGGGCCCCTCCTGAAGTGGATCACCTAAGGAGAAGCGATCTAAGCCTGCCCCTCCTGCCCCCGAGCACCTTGCCTACCCACCCCAGCTAATACGCCAGATCCCCAGCATCACAAGCCTGGCAGGGTGCAAGTAGCCCAGACGAGCCACACCACCCCACAGTGAATCCCGCCCCTAGGAGAGGGGAAGAGAAGGCACACACCAGTCTGACTGTGGCCCCAGCGGTGGGCTGGGGGCAGACATCAGGTCTGACTGCGGCCCCGCCCACCAACTCCAGTTATACACCACAGCACAGGGGAAGTGCCCTGCAGGTCCTCACCACGCCAGGGACTATCCAAAATGACCAAGCGGAAGAACTCCCCTCAGAAGAATCTCCAGGAAATAACAACAGCTAATGAGCTGATCAAAAAGGATTTAAATAATATAACAGAAAGTGAATTTAGAATAATAGTCATAAAATTAATCGCTGGGCTTGAAAACAGTATACAGGACAGCAGAGAATCTCTTGCTACAGAGATCAAGGGACTAAGGAACAGTCACGAGGAGCTGAAAAACGCTTTAAACGAAATGCATAACAAAATGGAAACCACCACAGCTCGGCTTGAAGAGGCAGAGGAGAGAATAGGTGAACTAGAAGATAAAGTTATGGAAAAAGAGGAAGCTGAGAAAAAGAGAGATAAAAAAATCCAGGAGTATGAGGGGAAAATTAGAGAATTAAGTGATACACTAAAAAGAAATAATATACGCATAATTGGTATCCCAGAGGAGGAAGAGAGAGGGAAAGGTGCTGAAGGGGTACTTGAAGAAATCATAGCTGAGAACTTCCCTGAACTGGGGAAGGAAAAAGGCATTGAAATCCAAGAGGCACAGAGAACTCCCTTCAGACGTAACTTGAATCGATCTTCTGCACGACATATCATAGTGAAACTGGCAAAATACAAGGATAAAGAGAAAATTCTGAAAGCAGCAAGGGGTAAACGTGCCCTCACATATAAAGGGAGACCTATAAGACTCGTGACTGATCTCTCTTTTGAAACTTGGCAGGCCAGAAAGAATTGGCAAGAGATTTTCAGGGTGCTAGACAGAAAAAATATGCAGCCAAGAATCCTTTATCCAGCAAGTCTGTCATTTAGAATAGAAGGAGAGATAAAGGTCTTCCCAAACAAACAAAAACTGAAGGAATTTGTCACCACTAAACCAGCCCTACAAGAGATCCTAAGGGGGACCCTGTGAGACAAAGTCCCAGAGACATCACTATAAGCATAAAACATACAGACATCACAATGACTCTAAACCCGTATCTTTCTATAATAACACTGAATGTAAATGGATTAAATGCGCCAACCAAAAGACATAGGGTATCAGAATGGATAAAAAAACAAGACCCATCTATTTGCTGTCTACAAGAGACTCATTTTAGACCTGAGGACACCTTTAGATTGAGAGTGAGGGGATGGAGAACTATTTATCATGCGACTGGAAGCCAAAAGAAAGCTGGAGTAGCCATACTTATATCAGACAAACTAGACTTTAAATTAAAGGCTGTAACAAGAGATGAAGAAGGACATTATATAATAGTTACAGGGTCTATCCATCAGGAAGAGCTAACAATTATCAATGTCTATGCACCGAATACCGGAGCCCCCAAATATATAAAACAATTACTCATAAACATAAGCAACCTTATTGATAAGAATGTGGTAATTGCAGGGGACTTTAATACACCACTTACAGAAATGGATAGATCATCTAGACACACGGTCAATAAAGAAACAAGGGCCCTGAATGAGACATTGGATGAGATGGACTTGACAGATATATTTAGAACTCTGCATCCCAAAGCAACAGAATATACTTTCTTCTCGAGTGCACATGGAACATTCTCCAAGATAGATCATATACTGGGTCACAAAACAGCCCTTCATAAGTTTACAAGAATTGAAATTATACCATGCTTACTTTCAGACCACAATGCCATGAAGCTTGAAATCAACCACAGGAAAAAGTCTGGAAAACCTCCAAAAGCATGGAGGTTAAAGAACACCCTACTAACGAATGAGTGGGTCAACCAGGCAATTAGAGAAGAAATTAAAAAATATATGGAAACAAACGAAAATGAAAATACAACAATCCAAACGCTTTGGGACGCAGCAAAGGCAGTCCTGAGAGGAAAATACATTGCAATCCAGGCCTATCTCAAGAAACAAGAAAAATCCCAAATACAAAATCTAACAGCACACCTAAAGGAACTAGAAGCAGAACAGCAAAGGCAGCCTAAGCCCAGCAGAAGAAGAGAAATAATAAAGATCAGAGCAGAAATAAACAATATAGAAACTAAAAAAACTGTAGAGCAGATCAACGAAACCAAGAGTTGGTTTTTTGAAAAAATAAACAAAATTGACAAACCTCTAGCCAGGCTTCTCAAAAAGAAAAGGGAGATGACCCAAATAGATAAAATCATGAATGAAAATGGAATGATTACAACCAATCCCTCAGAGATACAAACAATTATCAGGGAATACTATGAAAACTTATATGCCAACAAATTGGACAACCTGGAAGAAATGGACGAATTCCTGAACACCCACACGCTTCCAAAACTCAATCAGGAGGAAATAGAAAGCTTGAACAGACCCATAACCAGCGAAGAAATTGAATCGGTTATCAAAAATCTCCCAACAAATAAGAGTCCAGGACCAGATGGCTTCCCAGGGGAGTTCTACCAGACGTTTAAAGCAGAGATAATACCTATCCTTCTCAAGCTATTCCAAGAAATAGAAAGGGAAGGAAAACTTCCAGACTCATTCTATGAAGCCAGTATTACTTTGATTCCTAAACCAGACAGAGACCCAGTAAAAAAAGAGAACTACAGGCCAATATCCCTGATGAATATGGATGCAAAAATTCTCAATAAGATACTAGCAAATCGAATTCAACGGCATATAAAAAGAATTATTCACCATGATCAAGTGGGATTCATTCCTGGGATGCAGGGCTGGTTCAACATTCGCAAATCAATCAACGTGATACATCACATTAACAAAAAAAGAGAGAAGAACCATATGATCCTGTCAATCGATGCAGAAAAGGCCTTCGACAAAATCCAGCACCCTTTCTTAATAAAAACCCTTGAGAAAGTCGGGATAGAAGGAACATACTTAAAGATCATAAAAGCCATTTATGAAAAGCCCACAGCTAACATCATCCTCAACGGGGAAAAACTGAAAGCTTTTTCCCTGAGATCAGGAACACGACAAGGATGCCCACTCTCACCGCTGCTGTTTAACATAGTGCTGGAAGTTCTAGCATCAGCAATCAGACAACAAAAGGAAATCAAAGGCATCAAAATTGGCAAAGATGAAGTCAAGCTTTCGCTTTTTGCAGATGACATGATATTATACATGGAAAATCCGATAGACTCCACCAAAAGTCTGCTAGAACTGATACAGGAATTCAGCAAAGTTGCAGGATACAAAATCAATGTACAGAAATCAGTTGCATTCTTATACACTAACAATGAAGCAACAGAAAGACAAATAAAGAAACTGATCCCATTCACAATTGCACCAAGAAGCATAAAATACCTAGGAATAAATCTAACCAAAGATGTAAAGGATCTGTATGCTGAAAACTATAGAAAGCTTCTGAAGGAAATTGAAGAAGATTTAAAGAAATGGAAAGACATTCCCTGCTCATGGATTGGAAAAATAAATATTGTCAAAATGTCAATACTACCCAAAGCTATCTACACATTCAATGCAATCCCAATCAAAATTGCACCAGCATTCTTCTCGAAACTAGAACAAGCAATCCTAAAATTCATATGGAACCACAAAAGGCCCCGAATAGCCAAAGGAATTTTGAAGAAGAAGACCAAAGCAGGAGGCATCACAATCCCAGACTTTAGCCTCTACTACAAAGCTGTCATCATCAAGACAGCATGGTATTGGCACCAAAACAGACACATAGACCAATGGAATAGAATAGAAACCCCAGAACTAGACCCACAAACGTATGGCCAACTCATCTTTGACAAAGCAGGAAAGAACATCCAATGGAAAAAAGACAGCCTCTTTAACAAATGGTGCTGGGAGAACTGGACAGCAACATGCAGAAGGTTGAAACTAGACCACTTTCTCACACCATTCACAAAAATAAACTCAAAATGGATAAAGGACCTAAATGTGAGACAGGAAACCATCAAAACCTTAGAGGAGAAAGCAGGAAAAGACCTCTCTGACCTCAGCCGTAGCAATCTCTTACTCGACACATCCCCAAAGGCAAGGGAATTAAAAGCAAAAGTGAATTACTGGGACCTTATGAAGATAAAAAGCTTCTGCACAGCAAAGGAAACAACCAACAAAACTAAAAGGCAACCAACGGAATGGGAAAAGATATTCGCAAATGACATATCGGACAAAGGGCTAGTATCCAAAATCTATAAAGAGCTCACCAAACTCCACACCCGAAAAACAAATAACCCAGTGAAGAAATGGGCAGAAAACATGAATAGACACTTCTCTAAAGAAGACATCCGGATGGCCAACAGGCACATGAAAAGATGTTCAGCGTCGCTCCTTATCAGGGAAATACAAATCAAAACCACACTCAGGTATCACCTCACGCCAGTCAGAGTGGCCAAAATGAACAAATCAGGAGACTATAGATGCTGGAGAGGATGTGGAGAAACGGGAACCCTCTTGCACTGTTGGTGGGAATGCAAATTGGTGCAGCCGCTCTGGAAAGCAGTGTGGAGGTTCCTCAGAAAATTAAAAATAGACCTACCCTATGACCCAGCAATAGCACTGCTAGGAATTTATCCAAGGGATACAGGAGCACTGATGCATAGGGCCACTTGTACCCCAATGTTCATAGCAGCACTCTCAACAATAGCCAAATTATGGAAAGAGCCTAAATGTCCATCAACTGATGAATGGATAAAGAAATTGTGGTTTATATACACAATGGAATATTACATGGCAATGAGAAAAAATGAAATATGGCCTTTTGTAGCAACGTGGATGGAACTGGAGAGTGTGATGCTAAGTGAAATAAGCCATACAGAGAAAGACAGATACCATATGGTCTCACTCTTATGTGGATCCTGAGAAACTTAACAGGAACCCATGGGGGAGGGGAAGGAAAAAAAAAAAAAAAAAGAGGTTAGAATGGGAGAGAGCCAAAGCATAAGAGACTGTTAAAAACTGAGAACAAACTGAGGGTTGATGGGGGGTGGGAGGGAGGAGAGGGTGGGTGATGGGTATTGAGGAGGGCACCTTTTGGGATGAGCACTGGGTGTTGTATGGAAACCAATTTGTCAATAAATTTCAGGAAAAAAAAAAAAAATAAACATTAAAAAAAAAGAGGGTAGGCACAACCCAACTGCAGATTTCTCAATCAGTTATGAATAAAGCTACAATATAATATGATTCCTTTCCTTTGAAATCTAATCACTCTTTGGTAAACTAATATTGTGGGGTTGCTGAAACAGTACAAATAATATATTGGACCTCAGACCATAATGACACATCTGTGGCAGCCTGAGGCACTACCCAAAGCTGTATGCTACTGTGTCCCTTAATTACTACATGCACCTTTGGAGAAAACTCAGGCACAGTGTGGCCCACGTGAGGATGAAATACAGCCAACAAGGAACAGAGCTATAAAAACCCAGCTTCCTGTCTCAATGTGGTCTCCAGCCCCTAGTCTTCTAGGTTTTCTCCTCCCTTCAGGTACAGTTTGATTTTTTTATCTGAGTATTTATACATAATTCTATTTTATAATGTCTTATTATATTTATATATATTAATATAATTTATAATTCTAGTTTATTATATTTATAAAATTTTATATATTTATATATTAAAGAACTTATAATTCTATTTTATAATTGTTTACCTTAAGACTATCATAAGCTCTACAAAAAAGAAGTGGCTCATTATCCAATTTCCCACACAGCTTTCACTAACAGATGGATAGCTGATATTCGTTTTCCAAATATGAGACTAACCTACAATCCAGAAACATAAATGATGTTGGCAAAGATATGGAGAAATAGGTACACTCATCATTGCCAGTGGGGATAGAAAATGATGCAGTCACTAGGAAAAACAGTCTGGCAGTTCCTCAGAAAGTCACACACAGAATTAGCACATGCCCCAGCAACTACGCTGCTAGGTACACACTCAAGAGAAATGAAAACCTATGTCCACAGAGAAATGTGTACACAAGTGTTTACAGCAACATTATTCCTAAGAGCCCAAAGGTGGAAATAACCCAAATACCCCCCAATGATGAATGGATAAAAAACTCACATACCCACACCATGAATTATCACTCAGTTTTAAAAAGAACTGAAGTACTGACACACAGTACCACTTGGATAAACCTTGAAAACATGCTAAGTAAAAGAAGCCGGTGACAAAACACGACATGCTGCATGACTCCTTTTACATGAAATGTCCAGAACAGGAAAATCCATAGACAGAAAGCAGATTAGTGGCTGTCAGAGGCTCAGGGGACAGGGAACAGGATGAAAACGTTTTGAAGTGAGAGAGATGTGGTGGTTACATAGCACTGTAATTGCATTACACACCATGTAACTTTGTTATGTAAATCTACCTCGATAGAAAAAAGAAGAAAAGATAAATGCAAAACATACCTTGATACTAATAAAATTCATTCCACTCTCTCGTGCAACTACTCCAGCTAGTAAGGTTTTTCCTGTCCCAGGAGGACCATACAGCAGTACTCCCGTTCTTTGTCGTATGGGCAAGTTTGCAAATAGTTCTGGGTACTGAAAAATATAGAACTATGATCAAGAGCTAAGTCTAAAAAAATAACTAAGGAGCAGCCCAAGTCAATGTACAGAGAAAAAGTATTCAGCTTGTTAGTAACTGCCACCTTTATTAACAGGATAAGGACAGAAAATAAAATTCCTACTCAGTACATAAGTTCAAAGGAATTACCACAGATTTTTTACCAACTGGACCATGGAATACACTCTACATAAAGTGGGCACAACTGCATCAGAACTTCTTTGTGTTTTTTTCCTGGCTTTTAAAAATATTATAAAAAGTACATTAAGAAAATAAAAACAATCTTTTAACAAGTAGATTGCCTTTCCCTTGTATGGTTCACAGGGCAAGTTATGATAACTATGCATATTCAAATATACTCCATCAAAGAAAGAAAAATAATAGAGAAGTATGTGTAATGATAACAGTAAGCTCTCCCAAGAGTCTCCATGCTGAGCAAGCGACTGACCGCTTCTAAATTACCAAAGAGCAAGAAGACTGTGTCAACAGGCGAGCCAGGCATCAGGCTACTGTCAGCAATATCCTGGATTCCTCTGTGAGGAATGCCTGTTGAGTTCCACCTGCTGACAAAAGTCTAACCCCGTCTCTACCTCCATTCTGATCTGAAGAGGCCCCAGAGTCAGCCATCATGCAGAGAGTCTCTGCGCATCTGGTGTCCAATGCCCAGACTCAGCATTTGGCATCATGATCCTCCTGGCAAGTTATTCCACACCTGCATTCTCTCTGACAGGCTTCAACCTGCAGTCCTGGGCTGCACTCAATGTGTCCCAGGCCCCACTGGCCACACTTCCAGGACTTGCCATCTAGTTACATATAACTGAGGTCCTTACTCACCCATATCTTTATCTCTCTGCATGGATCCCTGATCTCATGCAATAATACTCGTTTCTCAGGTTTGTGGTTCAAATGCACTACCACCTAGATTCTGAACAATTTACCTCTGCCCCCTTTATCCTGCCACCTGCTTGGTCTATGCTGCCTGCTAACTCTATCTTTCCAGGACTGACACCCAGAGTCTGGAAATCTGGCTTACTCCATCAGTTCTGTGGACCTAGATGACTCTTTCAGCTTATTTCTACCCATTTTTGTTCAAATCCCAGCTGACAGTTCATCTTGCTTTAGTACAATCTGAATGATTCAAGCAAAACACAAGAATTGTGAAATTCACATCAAAATATATTTACTGTAAATATCATCCCAGCTTTCTAAGTTTCTTACAGACAAGGACTTTATCAAATACTTTAAAAAATCCATTAGAGTGCCAAAAATAGTGCTGGCATTTATTTGATAACTCAATAAAGTTTTCTTTAATCAAACTGAGAGTAGGCAAGTCAACACATAAAGCCATTCAGTAATTCTTCTGGGATACTTGATTTTTTTTTTTCTTTTTTCTTTTTTTTTTAAAGTTACCTTGGCTGGTAACTGGATAGTATCCATGAGTATCTGCCGAACTTCATGTAATCCACCAATTTTATCCCAGCCCAGGTCCCTAGGTTTATGCAAGTTGACATTTCGCAGAGATGCAGGAAGAAATCCTTGGAGAGCCTTTTGGAAGTCCAATGTTGTTAAAACTAATTCTGTTTAAAAATAAACACAACTTTTGGTAGTCACAATCTGTGTATGAATCTTCAAAATATGCTATCATCTTAGATGGAGATGTCGATTTTCTACTAAACTGCTTATATACTAAAATAGAATATATTTAATACTTACATTAATGGATGTTAACATTCCTCTGCAACGGAACAATTTCAGATTTTGGTTTGAATAAGAACACATACCTTCTCTGGTGGATATGCTCTGGTGAGAGAGATGAAAATGTATGGCTCGATCCACAAGCATTGTAAAATCTCTAGCCACAAACCCTTCAGTTCGTTTAGCTATACAATGCAGGTCAAGATTAGTGAACTTGTTTACATCAGAGCCCAGTTTATTTTTTATTACATTATGTAGCATTTCACATCTTTGCTCCTAAAGAAAAAACACAAAATTTGATTTCTAATTTTACTCAAATGTAAATTTTAGTACATATATTTTGAAAAAATCAGGTTGAATAATCTATGGTGACAGAAAGCAGACTAGTGGTTGTCTGCAGATTGAGGGGGGGGGGGGCGGGAATTGCAAAGGGGCACCAGGAAACTTTTGAGAGTGATGGCAATGTTTGCTACCTTAACTGTGGTGATGGTTTTATGGTCTATACATATTAAGTGGTGTATATACAATATATAATGTATATACATGTTAAAACTGATCAAATTGTACACTTTAAATACTGAGTTGGTTGTCTTCAAATATACCTCAATAAAGTTGCAAAAAAAAAATCACATTGATAAACGATTGCTATTTCTTTCTCCAGTAAGAAGCCTTTTTAGTAACATTTGGTTCAAGAGTGGCTTTTGTTGTTGTTCCTATAAAACTCACTTCTAAAATGATATTCAATGACCAATCCCACTACCATTGTGTTATGCTTAATAATAGGTATAACACTTTCTTTTTTCAATAACAGTTAATTAGCACAGGGCCTGAATATTTAGGATAAAAATTTTAAAGGGGGAGGTTAAGGGGCGCCTGGGTGGCTCAGTTGGATAAGCGTCCGACTTCGGCTCAGGTCATGATCTCAAGGTTCATGGGTTCAAGCCCCACGTCGGGCTCTGTGCTGACAGCTCAGAGACTGGATCCTGCTTCCGATTCTGTTTCTCCCCCCCCACCCTCTCTCTGCCCCCTGCTGCTCGTACTCTCTCTCTCTAAAATAAACAAACATTTAAAATAAAATTTAAAGAGGAGGTTAAAATGTGTTTGTCAGTCCTAGAACATTCTTCTTTGAGCTCCCTGCCTCTAAAACCATCATGAACAGAAGTCTCCAAAGGGGACGATGGACCATATGTGCTTGTGATATTGTGATTCATAATAAGAAACATATATTTGGTCTTTGTCCTGTTTCTAGCACAGATATCCTAAAACCCTTAGAATTTCCTAAGTGATAAGAGTGATAAAAGTGTCTTGATATTCACAACACACCAGAGTTTATGTTAATGAGGTGATTTTCAGAAAGCACCTAAGGATGGGGGGCTGGTGGCCAGGGAATCAACCATAAATAGAGGGTTGAAACTTGCAGTCCCACCTTTTGGTTCCAGGAAGGGGAAACCTCCAGGACTGGAGGTTGAATTAACTGCAAACGGCCAAAGATTTAATCAATTGTGCCTATGTAATGAAACCTCCACAAAAACCTAAGCCACCATGCCAGGCCCTAAACTTCACAAGGAGAGAAGCAACTTTGTGAGAATAGAACCTCACCCTATGCATCTCTTCATCTGGCTATTGATTTGTATCCTTTAATAGCCTCTGTAATAAACCAGTAATCTACTGAGTAAACTAGTTTCCTGAGTTCTATGAGCTACTCTAGCAAATCAATCAAAGCCAAGGAGTGGGTTGTGGGAATCTCTGATTTATAGCCAGCTGGTCAGAAGCAAAGGTAACAAGCTAGACTTCCAATTGGCATTGGAAGTGGAGAGCAGTCTTAGAGGACTCAGCTCTTACTTAACCTGTGGAATCTGATGATATCTTGACTAGATGGTGTCAGAATTGAGTTGAATTGTAGCACACCCATCTGGTGTCTGAGAATTGCTTGGTGGTGTGAGGGAAAAACCCACACATTTGAAATGAGTGCTAAAATCATAGTGGGTAAGGAATATCAGGAGGCACCTGGGTGGCTCAGTCAGTTAAGCATCTGACTCTTGATCTCAGTTCAGGTCATGACCTCAGAGTTCCTAAGTTTGAGCCCCGCATCCAGCTCTGCGCTCACAGTGCAGACTCTGAGATTCTCCGTCTCCCTCTCTCTCTCTCTCTGCCCCTCCCTGTTTGCGTGGTCTCTCTCTCTCAAAATAAATAAATAAACTTAAAAAAAAAAAAAGGGTATCAGGGTGCTGGTAAAGAAACAATGTTTAATCAAATTTTAAAAAACATTTGGATAAAAGAGGATAAAAACCATAGGATCATTTCAATAGATGCAGAAAAAGCATTTGACAAAGTGCAACAGCCATTCATGATAAAAATCCTCTGCAAAGTAGGTCTAGAGGGAACATACTTCAACATAATAAAGCCCTTATATGAAAATCCCATAGTAAACATCATACTCAATGGTGAAAAACTGAAAGCTTTTCCCTTAAGGTCAGGAATAATACAAGCATGTCTACCCTCACCACTTTTATTCAACATGATACTGAAATCCTAGCCACAGCAATCAGACAACAAAAAGAAATAAAAGATATCCAATTTGGTAAAGATGAAATAAAACTTTCACCATATACAGATGATATGATACCATATGTAGAAAGACCCCATCAAAAAAATATTAGAACTAAGAAATGAATTCAGTAAAGTTGCAGGATACAAAATCAATGTATAGAAATCTGTTGCATTCTTATACACTAATAATGAAACAGCAGAAAGTTAAATTAAGAAAACAATCCTATTTACAACCACACCAAAAATAGTAAGATATCTAGTAATAAACCTAACAAAAGAGGTGAAAGATCTGTACCCTGAAAACCATAAAATACTAATGAAAGAAATTCATGACAACGCAAAGAAATGAGAAAACATTTCACGCTCACAGGTTAGAATAACAGATATTGTTAAAATGTCTATACTACCCAAAGCAATCTACATATTTAATGAAATCCCTAAATCAAAATAATACCAGCATTTTTCACAGAACTAGAACAATCCTAAAATTTATATGGAACCAGAAAAGACCCCAAATAGCCAAAGCAATCTTGAAAAAGAAAAACAAAACTGCAGGTGTCACAATTCCAGATTTCAAGTTATATTACAAAGTGGTAGTAATTAAAACAGTATGGTACTGGCATAAAAATAGACACACAGATCAATGGAACAGAACAGAAAGCGCAGAAATAAACCACAATTATATGGTCAATTAATAAATATACAATGGGAAAAAGACAGTCTCTTCAACAAATGGTGTTGGGAAAACTGGACAGCCACATGCAAAAGAATGAAACTGGACCACTTTCTTTCACCATCTACAAAAATAGACTCAAAATGGATTAAAGACCTAAATGTGAGACCAGAAACCATAAAAATCCTTAAAGAAAAAAAATCCTTAAAGAGGGCACAGGCAGTAATTTCTCTGACATCAGCCAATGCAACATTTTTCTACATGTAACTCCTGAGGCAAGGGAAATAGAGGCAAAAATGAACTACTGGGATTACATCAAAATAAAAAGCTGCTGCACATTGAAGGAAACAATCAACAAAACTAAAAGGCAGCCTACTGAATAGAAGATATTTTCAAATGACACATTTGATAAAGGCTTAGTATCCAAAATACATAAAGAACTGATAAAACTCAATACCCAAAAACCAAATAATCCAATTAAGAATGGGTAGAAGACATAAACAGACATTTTTCCAAAGAAGACATCCAGATAGCCAACAGACACATGAAAAGATGCTCAACATCACTCATCATCAGGGAAGTGCAAATCACAACTACAGTGAGCTATCACCTGACACTCGCCAGAATGGCTAAAATAAAAAACTCAAGAAACAACAAATGTTGGCGAGGATGTGGAGAAAGTGGAACCCTCTTGCATTTTTGGTGGGAATGCAAACTGGTACAGCCATTGTGGAAAGCATGGAGGTTCCCCAAAAAATTAAAAATAGAACTACCCTACAATCCAGTGATCACACTACTGGGTATTTACCAAAAAAATACAAAAACACTAATACAAAGGGATACATACACCCCTATGTTCATTGTAGCATTATTTACAAAAGCCAAACTATGAAAGTAGCCCAAGTGTCCACTGACAGATGAATAGATAAGGTGTGGTATATACATACAATGGAGTATTCAGTCATAAGAAAGAATGAGATCTTATTATTTGCAATGACATGCCTAGAACCATAGTATAATGTTAAGTGAAATAAGTCAGAGAAAGATAAATATGACTTCACTCATACACAGAATTTAAGAAACAAAGCAAGTGAGCAAAGGAAAAGGAAAAAAAAAGGGACAAACCAGGAAACTCTTAACTGCAGAGAACAAACTGATGGTTAACAGAAGGGAGGTGGGTGGCAGCATGGGTAAAATAGGTGAAGGGGATTAAAGAGTAGACTTATCATGATGGCGGGGGGGGGAATTTTATATATATATGTGTGTGTGTGTATATATAATGTGCATATATATTATATATACACATTGTATATATATAATGTATATATATAATGTGTATATATTATATATATACATTATATATAACGCATATATGTAATATATGTATATATATTATATACATATATTATATATATATAATGTACATATATACACACACACACATATATACACACACACATATACAAACTGATACACATTTCTTACTAAATGCTCTTTCTTATTAAAAAGAAAAAAAGGTAATTAAGGTGATGGATATGTTCAATTAACTTGATTGTGGTAAATTATTTCACAATGTATAAATCATATTGTATACTTAAAATATATACAAACTTATTTGTCAATTATATCTGAATAAACTGAAAAAATTCTAATTTCCACGATGTATTTACAGATTTCACCAATGGGAAATGAAGCAGTTCAGAATTTTTAGGGTTTTTGTTTCCTTTTAAATGGAATAAGAAAACTTTAAGAAGAAATGCTTTCAAAAAAGCCTTGGAAAGTACATCGTAACATTTCAGATGGTTATAAATGGAAACTGTGCATCTAAGCACAACATGCACCAAATGTCACCTTTTTTTTGAGCCCTCCCCCCAAATGTCACCTTTTAAATATCCTTAACCATAAGTTTAAAGACATAAATCATTAATAAAACTGAAAAAAGGTTTATATAAAGAGGGATATATTTCAGCAATTCTCACAAGTCGTATGTTACCTGATCAGGAGGCTGAATATGTTGGACACACTGAAATATGTGAATTCCTTGAGCCGAGACGAGCAGAGGTTGTAGTGAATGTTGACACTGGCTTGTGGCAACCAGTGCTACCAAACTTCCCATGGAAATAAACTCTTTCATTGCATCATTCAAAGCTAGAATTAAGCAATATAGTTTAGAAGCTTAGTAAATATAAACATGACATTTAAAAATTATAAAATCACTAAAAATAATGATAACCTAAAAGTCGACTTTAGGTTATCATTACATATTTAAGGTGGACTACAAAGAGTATGGATCCTTCATACCTTTTAAATATTACATCTGCCACTCATTCATTGATTTATCTATTGAGGACCTAATATCTGCCACACTCTAACCAATCTAACGGAGGCCTAGCAGGTACTATAAACTCGATTTATAAGCTCAAAACAATGCCTAGGAGGTTCCTTACTTCTGGATCTCAGAAAGTAAACAAACAGGAGTCTCTGAAATATAGAAGGAAGATAAATTTCCAATATTGTGTTCTGTTGATTGGGCAAAATACAGTTCCCATTCCTATGACTTTCTAAACAATCTCTTTCTACGCCAGTTTTTTGTCAGAACTGAAACAAGCATTAACAATGTGTGGGAATCGTGACCTAGAAATCTGCAGCATTCCATTAAACACTACTCTAATAAGTTTCGCAGATGCTACAGGATTCAAACTGTGTGGTTAACACTATTTGCAATAACCAAGGCACTGTGGTTGCATTTTCTATCAATTCCAGATCTCAAGAACCTTGAGGCAGCCGAACGCTACCAAATCCTCCAGCAGCCAACCTGAGCTCTCCATGAATTCTAAGCTCCAGCCATGTATTCCCTAACATACCACGATTTCTTGTACCTCTGTATCTTTGCCTGTGGATCACGCTTCCTGTGCTTCTTTATTAGCATGAAGCTACTTAATGCTAATTTATACTTCTCCATCAAAATTGCATTAATCTCAGTTGTTAACTCGCTCCAAAAGCCTTCTCTGATAGCTCCTTACCCACCCCTTCCCAGTCCCAGTTGAGGGTGCGTGTTCCTACGGTGCCCTGTGCACACTTCCAGCAGAGCACAGCCTACCACCTCCTACTTATGCCACCCTGGTCAGTTACCTAATCTCTGAATTTCCATTTACTCACCTGTAAAAGCAGAATATTTACCTGTAGAGTACAAAACAATCCCTAGCCCAGAAAAGGCACTCAGCACATGGTAGCTGTCATTATTACTATCAGTATTCTGTACTAAAATGGTTTCCTTTTCTTTCCTCTCCTAGATTTTAAGAATAGAGACTCCGCATAAGCATTATAGAAATGTTTTTCAAATGAACAGAGTAAATCTGTATACTTAAGCAATTTCTAATAAGTATATGAGAATGAAAGGCCCCAACAGACTAATCACAAAGTTGTAGAATTTTCACATGGCTCTTATTTACCAATTTTGCTAATACAGAGGCCACAAAAGCAATATAACATACATCTGTTTTCTGAAGACAGCAGATTTAACATTAAGACTAAAACTTCTGTAACCAAAGAAAAAGGCCCATGGCCACGAGTGGATGTGTTACCATTACCATGTGCAAGCCTCTGGCTCTGCGCAGCCTCAGGGCTATGCTCATGTTCTGGGAGAGCAGGCAGGCCAACAATGAGGTCAAGGTCGTCCAGCAGAACCACAGAAGGCTGCCTCCATGTTGCCTCTGAGAAAGCCAGCTCCAGGGTTTTTTGTATGTGTTCAAGCCTTTTTCCTTAGTATGCAAGATATGAAATATTATTTCAAGGCTGGTAAGTATAGGTTGCCCTTTTCAGAGCATTAGAAACACTCAATATTGATTTAACCATGAAAATTTGATCCATATTTTGTTAATATACCAATCACTAAACTTTGATCATTAACGTGGTTTAATTAATAGAATCTCAAAGGACCCAGTAAAGTGCTGAATTTTATAAAGCTGAAAAAAGGAATATGATACTATGCATGTTTTTACCTGGACTCATTCCACAGAAAATTTTAGACAGTATAAAAAATTACTATCTTAAAAAATAGCAAAATAAAAGCAGGATATGGAAAAACATAAATGAAAGACTAGGGGATCAAGATTCAAATAAAATCAAACACAAATGTAGCTATCTAGAGATCCCAGAGTTGCTATATTTGAATCATACATTTGGCTTCAAACTTCCTGGTGAATTACCAAGTTTTAATTTTCAAAGAATAGAAAACATACACATTCATAAGCCAATGTAAAGAATTTCTGTTACTTACTGTTACTTTGACTTAGGTCAAAAACAAAATTTTGGAGGTTCTTGGGTGGCTATTTTGGTTAAGCATTTGACTCCTGATTTCAGCTCAGGTCATGATCTCATCATTCATGGGATCAAGCCCCACATCAGGCTCTGTGCTGATGGTATGGAGCCTGCTTGAGATTCTCTCTCCCTCTCTCTCTCTCTCTCTCTCTCTCTCTCTCTGCCCTTTCCCCACTAGCACACTCACTCATGCACATACACTATCTCAGACTTAAAAAAAAAATTATTAAAAAAATATAAATATAAAAAATAAAACAAAAATTTACATGAAGTTCAAGCATGACTCTGAGAGATGGACAGTATCTCTAAAACCACCTTTGCAGCATATGAATTATTCAGTTTTTGAAGGCTATTTCTTAGTTTCTTACCATATGGTAGACATAAAACACACACACACACATACACACACAGAGCATGGACTGGTTGGGATGACAAGGTAGAGGTAGCCAAGGGGGAAAAAAAAAGGTTACTCAAAATAAAATCTTTCCAATCTTGTTTTTTGATCAAATAGATGATAACATAAGCATTAAAGATTTTTAAAAGTACAAAAGTATGTATGTGGTAAATTGTAATTCTCCTCTTCACTGTCCACAGCCGAGTTTCCCTAGCAATTTAGGAATATTTACACCCATTAGAGTATATCCTAAATACAAACTTTTTCAGAATGGTCTAAGTTGGCATTTCCAGAATATAGTCTACAAAGAGTTTTGGCTAAGAAAATAAAAGGAGGGGGGGTCTCCATCAAGTATAGAGAGTTTAGAAAATTTTGCTGAAAATATTAGAAAGCTAAAGTTTTAAAATTTCTAAGGAATTGGGACACCTGGGTGGCGCAGTTCGTTAAGCATCTGATTCTTGATTTTGGCTCAGGTCATGATCTCTGAGACTGAGTCCCACATCAGGCTCTGTGCTGGGTGTGGAGCCTACTTAAAATTCTTTCTCTCTCCCTCTTCCCCTCCCCAGCTCATGCTCTCTTTCCAAAGGAAAAAAAAATTTTTTTCTAAGGAATTTCAACAACTAACAGAAAAGATAAGGGAAGATTAGATATTTGTACTTACTAGATTAACAGCATGAAATAACATTTCTGCCTTTCTAGCAAAAAAGGGATTTATGTAGAGTGTTACCATATTCATACCTCGTAAAGTTTTACAGTCCACTATCTCCACATGGGCATCCAATACGTCAAATGCTTCTTTACAGACTGCCTTGGCTAAAGTTGATTTTCCACTGCCCTAGAAAATAATTGCTTCATAAGCAATATATTCAATCACAGAAATAGCTTCTGTTACTGTGGCAACCAAGACTCAGCCTCACCAATCAAGTATACACTACACAACATTCTATGTCAATTCTAAATAAAACTGGGGGTAAAAAAAAAAGAAAAAGAAAAAAAGAAAACCCACCTCCCTGGAGTTCTAGGATCACATTATGGTGCGTGACATTTAGCATAAAGTAAACTAACAGGAAGGACTGAAACTCTAGACTCAGGAGGTTTTAAACTTTTTTTTTTAACATTTTATTTATTTTTGAGACAGGGAGAGACAGAGCATGAACAGGGGAGGGTCAGAGAGAGGGAGACACAGAATCCGAAACAGGCTCCAGGCTCTGAGCTGTCAGCAGAGCCTGATGCGGGGCTCGAACTCACAGACCACGAGATCATGACCTGAGCCGAAGTCGGCCGCTTAACCGACTGAGCCACCCAGGCGCCCCAGAGACTCAGGAAGTTTTAAGAGCACTCCAGGATTAAGTGGGAAAGAATGATTTCCTAAACATGTATTCAAGTCTAGCAAAGAAAAAATATGTAACATTTTGCAAAAAAACCCAGAAGGCTCTAGCTTCCCAGCTCTAATAGAATGACTCAAGTGGTATATAAACACAGGCAAGGTTAACAGATGACAACCCAATCTCAGGAATATAAACCCCCCAAAAAGGTACGTTTCCCACCCCAACTTCAACCTTAATTGGTACTAATACTAAAAATAATCAATTGCTTTGAGAAAGTTAAAAAAAAATACACCAGGTCTAGTTGCTGGGGAAGATATGCAGATATCACCAAAATGTGTCTTTTCTTTTAACCTGTTAAAAGCTGGATGAGTCCTATGTTCATTACACCGCACAGACAGAAAATAAACATTTGTTTTTACAATTTTTTAAATCACTGATATTTAAATCTTTTACCTTTAAAAACAGTCAATGCTTCATTATTTGTTACTAGAAGGGAATAATGTAAACATTAAATAATCTTTCTAGAGAAATGAAACCTAATCCCATTTAATTTCAACTGTTTTCAGTGAAAAAAAAATTATTACCCACTTCCTTGTTATCTTAAATTAACTGCAATTTTAATTTACAGTTTCTTGGTGATATACAGTATTACTGTGACCTTAGTGTACTATGTAGCCCTCAGAGAAAGTGGGCAGAACTATCTACTTTTTTATTAAGTGACTCTAGACTATATAGAGTTTGATCCAATGTGTACTTCTTCTTTTCAAGTAAAAGCTTTATTTTTTTCCTGGTTTATAAATTAACATGTGAAGCATAGTAAGGAACTGTAAACACTTAGTATAAGAGAAACGTAAAAAATTTTCTGTAATCTTACCACCTCACAGAAGTAACCACAGTCCATTGTTCTGAGGTATCACCCTTCCAGACACCTCATACACATTTAAGTAAATTTGTAAAGATGGGATTACAGTATTTATGTGGGTTCATGATAAATCACTGTCCTCTTTATCCACAATTATGGAGCTGCTTCGGCTCCCCTCACACCACCGCTGTGGGACATACTGCACATAACACATTTAATAAGCCCCTTCCTAATGTATACTAATGTTGTTTCTAATTTTTAACTATTATAAATAAAGCTAAAATAAATATCCATATATGTGTTAACTTATTTGTCAGATTACACCTTTAGAATAAATTTCTAGAAGCAGAATTACTGTATCAAAAGGTACACACACATATTTAAAATTTTGCTGACTGGGGCCCCTGGGTGGCTCAGTCGGTTGAGCGTCCGACTTCAGCTCAGGTCATGATCTCGCCGCTTGTGAGTTCGAGCCCCACATAGGGCTCTGTGCTGACGGCTCGGGGCCTGGAGCCTCTTCAGATTCTGTGTCTTTCTCTCTCTCTCTCTCTGCCCCTCCCCCGCTCACACTCTGTCTCTCTCTGTCTCTCAAAAATAAACAAACATTTAAAAAAAATTTTTTGCTGACCGTTGCTATAGTGCCCCCTAGAAAATCTGAATGTTGGCAGGTTTTTACAGTTCTTTTAATATAGGTTTTTTCCCTCGATCTAGTATTATTTCCTACCCTTGCTGTTTTGTCTAGCTTTAACAGCCCTGCACCAGTTCTAACATTTTGTTTTTCAGCACCGTGGACTGGAAAAACAGCCAAGCTTGTTATACAAAATCTGAAATTTAGCAGCCACTCAACAAATACTACCACACTTACACCTTACAGAATTGTATTTACATTTAAAGTCAACGGGCTCCAAAAAATAAAGAAATTAAGGGTGCTGGGGTACAGGTCCCATCTATCATACTTTGCTTAGTTTGAGGGCTTTCTCCTCACAAAGTAAATCACACTTGTATAGCACTTTTGAGTTTACAAAGTGTTTTTCCATATATTATTTCCCTTAAGTGAGGTTTATCCTAAGAAGGCAGATTAAGAAACCACAAAACTGCCTGTGGTCATAGTCAGAAAGTACATGACAGAGGTGGGACTCAAATCCAGGTCTTCTGCTTGTTCTTCATATTACCCATGATACCCCTAGGTGAGATGGAGAAGTCTGATTTCTGAGTCAATACGACATTGCTTTTTCAAAATAAATATAAAATGATGATGCATTTTGAAATGTGACACAGAAACCTAGAAACCACATAGAATAGTTCCTGTATTTCACCAGCTTGCATACCTGGGATAAATCTCCACTTGATCATGGTATACAATTCTTTATACACATTGGTTGATTTGATTTGCTAATATTTTGTTGAGGATTTTTGTATCTATGTTCGTGAGAGGTTATCAGTCTGCAGTTTTCTTTTAACGTCTTTGGTTTTGGTATTAAGGTAATGCTGGACTCACAGGATGACTTAGGAAGCATTCCTTCTGCTTCTATCCTCTGAAAGAGATTGTAGAAAACTGGTATAATATCTTCCTTATAGGCCTTTTTATATTGTACACTTATTGTGCAAGTTTTGGGAACTTGTGTCTTTCAATTTATTTATTTATTTTTTTTAATTTTTTTTTCAACATTTATTTATTTTTGGGACAGAGAGAGACAGAGCATGAACGGGGGAGGGGCAGAGAGAGAGGGAGACACAGAATCGGAAACAGGCTCCAGGCTCTGAGCCGTCAGCCCAGAGCCTGACGCGGGGCTCGAACTCACGGACCGCGAGATCGTGACCTGGCCGAAGTCGGACGCTTAACCGACTGCGCCACCCAGGCGCCCCATTTTTTTTAATTTATTTTTTTTTTAATTTTTTGGAACTTGTGTCTTTCAAAGAATTGGTCCATTCATCGAAGATGGTTATCAAATTTGTGGGCATAGAGTTGTCTATTACTATTACGACTTTATTATCCTTTTAATGTTTATGGGATCTGTAGTGATGTTCCCTCTTTCATTTCTGGTATTAGTAATTTGTGTCTTCTTTTTTTTTCTTAGACTGGCTAAAGGCTTATCAATTTTATTGATCTTTTCAAAGAAGCAGCTTTGGTTTCACTAATTTTTCTCTGTTGATTTCCTGTCTTTAATTCACTGATTTATGCTCTAATTCTTATTTATTTTCTTCTCCTTACACTGGACTTAATTTGCTCTTTTTTTCTGGTTTCCTAAAGGGAATACTAGGGTTATTGGTGTAGTTGCACATAACTATGTATATATACATGTAAGTGTACATATACACATACACACATACACATGCACACACACATATATATTTTTTACTGCATATAGATATGTATATAAAAATATGTATTTTTTTAAATTTTATTTTTAAGTAATCTCTACACCCAGTGTGGGGCTTGAACTCACAACCCCAAGATCAGGAGTCACATGTTCTACTGATGAGCCAGCCAGGCACCCTTGGAGTAGTTGTTACATTTTAAGTAAGAATCAGAAGAAAGCAACTGAACTAGTAACAGGAAAAAGAGTTATTTTACTAAAGTTAAAAGTGAATGGAAATGAAAAAGTCTTAAAATTTTGAATTGAATAAAAGAACAAAGATTCACAGAGACCACACTGTACCTCTGAAAACAATTTTGCACTGGTAAAGAATAAAACTGTAAGCCCTTTAAAAGGGCAGGGAGGGGCGCCTGGGTGGCTCAGTTGGTTAAGCGGCCGACTTCGGCTCAGGTCATGATCTCACGGCCCGTGAGTTCGAGCCCCGCGTCGGGCTCTGTGCTGACAGCTCAGAGCCTGGAGCCTGTTTTGGATTCTGTGTCTCCCTCTCTCTGACCCTCCCCCATTCATGCTCTGTCTCTCTCTGTCTCAAAAATAAATAAGCGTTAAAAAAAAAAAAAATTTTAAAAAAAAGGGCAGGGAAACTCTAGCAAAACTGATGAAGATTAAAAAGAGAAAAGACACAAAACATCAAAATCAGGAAATGGAACACCATAGTAGATTCCACAGCCATTCAAAGGATAATGAAAGAAATACTACAAACAACTTTATGCTCATAAATTTGACAACTTAGAAGAAATGGACCAATTTCTTGAAAATTACAAACTACCAAATGTCTGCCATGGTGAAATAAGGCAATTAAGGAAATTTAATTTATAATTAAGAAGTTAAAGGTCCTGGGGCAGCTGGGTGGCTCAGTCAGTTGAGTGTCTGACTTCGGCTCAGGTCATGATCTCGCAGTTCATGAGTTCGGGCCCCACATCAGGCTCTGTGCTGACAGCTTGGAGTCTGGAGCCTGCTTCAGATTCTGTGTCCCCCTCTCTCTCCGCCCCACCCGTGCTTGTGCTCTGTGTCTCTCTGTCTTTCAAAAATGAATAAACATAAAAAAATTTTTTTTTAAAGTTAAAGATCGGGGCGCCTCTGTGTCTCAGTCGGTTAAGTGTCCGACATGTCTCATGTCATGATCTCATGGTTTATGAGTCAGGGCCTCACACTGGGCTCTGTGCTGACAGCCTGGAGACTGGAGCCTGCTTTGGATTCTGTGTCTCCCTCTCTTTCTGCCCCTCCTCCGCTCACACTCTCAAAAATAAATAAACATTAAAAAAAAAAAAAAGTCAAAGGTGACAAAAATCTCAACACCCAGATGGTTTCACTGGAGATTTTACTAAACATTTAAGGAAGAATGAATACCAACTGTATATGCTCTCTTCTAGAAAACAGAACAGGAAAGAACACTTCTCAACTCATTTTATGAGGCCAGTATTACCCTAATAGCAACACCACACAAAAGTGGTACAAAACCAGAAAACTATAGGCTAATATTGCTCATGAATTAAAACAATTCTTTTAATGTTTATATATTTTTGAGAGAGAAAGAGTGTGAGCGGGGAAGGGGCAGAAAGAAAGGGAGACAAAGAATTCGAAGCAGGCTCCAGGTTCTGAACTGTCAGCACAGATCTGGACACGGGGCTCAAACCCAGGGACTGAGAGATCATGACCTGAGCTAAAGTCAGATAATTAACAACAGCTGTTGCTCATGAATTTAGATGCAAAAATCCTCAACAGAAATATTAGCAAATAATGGGGTGCCTAGCTGGCTCAGTCAGAAGAGACTCTGGATCTCAGTTGTGAGTTTGAGCCCCATGTCGGGTATGGAGATTAAATAAATTTTTTTTAAAACATTAAAAAAAAAAAGGATTTTTAGCAAACAGAACTCAGCAATGTATACAAAGAAAATACACCACGACCAAGTGAGATTTATTACATACATGCAAGGCTGGTTCAACATGTGAAAAAAAATCAACCCTATCAACACCCTAAAAAAGAAAAATCATACAATTGTATCAAATGATACATAAAAAAGGCAGTGAGTATGACACCTTATTCATTTTATTCATCACCACTTTCTAAATCACCACTTCCTATATCTTGTATTAACAACTCTATATAACAGATGATCAAAACTCAAAGAAAAAAATAAAATTAGTTATTAGTGAAATGGGCACATTTTAACTACGTACCTTTCCTCCTGTGAATAAAAGGGCTCCATTCCTAAGTCCTGCTACAAGGGACATCAGCTGCCGAGACAAAGGGCGCCCCAGGAGGCTGTGAGTGATGTGTTCCATGGAAGACACACCTAAAGAATTCACTCCTCTGCAAAATATATACATTATTGCATGATAAAACGCTGAAGCAGGATAAAATCCAGCTGTAAAAAATTCTGAAACTTTCCTTTCCAGGCTAATTAATGATTTTTAAAAGAGTAAAATGTTAGAAAGTTTCCCTTAGTTGACAGCGTATTGAATTAATGCCAAATCTGAGTCACAACTTTTAAAATTAGTTTTATTACTTTCAAACATGTACAGTAACTAAAAGTTTTGTCTTAACAGGACATCTCAAGGAATTTGTCTTAACAGACACAAACAACAAATCATAAATGAGAGCATCTGAAGTGTTAAAAGAATTGAAGACTTATTTCCTCTTAAATTAAGCTTTGAAATCCGGTTTCAATTTGTAGATTATACAAGCATGAACTTCAACCTACTTCCTGACTCTACCACTTTATTTCTGATAATATAAATTCTGAAAATCAGAATCTGAGCTGAAGAGATTTTACTTTCTACATGAGCGTAATGCTATAAACATTGTTACTTTATGGTTTAGTCCTTTTATTAAAACATTTACGGATTATACTATTACAGGAAATCAAATCACTGCTACTATAGCCACTAAAGGTTTCTGTGAGGAATTCTGAGATACAATGTTTATACGAGAGTCTCATATTTCCTAAGAGATAAGTTAAGAGGAGGTTCTTTTCAGACTTGTCTTAAAAGTTAAGGAAAACACAAATAATCCCAATTAGTACATTAATAAAATAGCTGAAGGAATAACTTAATTTGAAATATTTTTAAACATTCAAATAATGTTTTTAGATTAACTTTTAAAGTAAATGTATTAACTCTTAAGAATTATTGTTTTATTCGAGCACATATGATCTAGGTCATAACCAGTTGTTTCCTTCTCACAAATCAAATCTTGAAGTAAAATTTCTAATAAGCTTCAGACTTTTATGTAGTTACCTAAGAAGACAAGGCAAATTACTAAGCTAGGTGTGAAAACAGAAACAATCCTTGAAAAAATATCTACTAATGCATTACTGAGATTATTCAATGACATTAACATCTACTTTAATATTTACATATAAAAACCCTGCCAGAGATAATGTCAAACATGTCTGTAAACATATTAGTTTGGCCATAACTTCTTACCCCAAGCAGTTCAGCTTTAAAAAAGGAAGAATAAAGTCAATTTCCTCACTGTTTTCTTCTTTTACCATAGGATCTAGAAGGACCTACAGTAGCAAGGAAAAATCAATTTTACATTTCAAAGTTATATCTGTGGCCTGTTTTTCTTGGGTCCTAGGAAACTGATTACTGATTTTGTTACACCACCAAGAAAAGATACATTGTGCATGCAAGATCATTATTCAAATTAGCCTTGACAATCATAATTTATTCATCCAAGGAACATAATTTACTCATCCAAGCAGTAAAGAATGTCATCTCCTTCATACATTTTGCAGATACATCTTTATTTATAATTTTGATTTGTGTCACATTTACTCTCCAAAATTCTTCCATTTGTATCTTCTTTGAATGGTATTCCTTCAATTTTATCTCAAAAGTAGAGACAAGGTCTAGTTCCAAACCATTCAAATTCTAAACGACTAGAGCATCTTCAATTCTTTAACAATGGGAGTGAATATCCTAGCTAAAACATAATATTCTAAAAAAGACCACTTTTAAAATACTGCTAGAAAAAAAGTGATCTGGTAATATTTGTGAAGAGTTGAGAATTTAAGAAGTGACAAAATAATATGGGTTGTGCAGGAGAACTCCAACTAAAAATAGGAATTTTTAAAATCAAATCCCAAAAGCTAAGTTTTCCTTTGTTTCAATATGAGAATAATTTGAAATCATGATCTATCTGCCAGTTAACACAATCAATTCTATTCTTGAAACTTAATTGTGCATTGATTTTAAATTTAGGATAAATCAATTTGCTTAGATAACTTAAAGAGACTATATAATAAAATATTTTAAATCAAGTTATTCCTTACTCTTATCATTCACGTTTCTAATACACTTCAGGATGCAAAGTCTTACAGGTAAATTCATACTTTATTATTGATCCAATGTGACAAATATTATTTTATTAAAGATTCAATAGTTATGTGATTACTTGTATTGTGATCTTCTGCAGCAGATTGGGACTCAATAAAAAAATGTTTTCTTTTTCTTTTTCCCAAGAATGAACTATATTTAGAGAAAACTCCTCCAACTCTATCAAAAAAAAAAAAAAAAGAAAAAGAAAAAAACAAGTAATAAATGTGAGTTAGTACTGAAACAGAGATAATTTAAGATTCAAATTTCTTTAAATTTAAATAAAAGCATTCTTCAATATGTAAAATCTACCATTTACTTATCATTATTATGCTTCCTGTTCACATGTATTAAAGGTTGTAACAATGAAAATATTTCACTTCTTTAGTAGGAAAAATATCAAAATAACAAAATTTACCCACCATCTTTAATTCTCAGCTTAATATATTCTTCCTCTGATATTATCAAAGGAAGTGTGGTAGTGGTACATTGCTGTAGCCATGAAGAGAACACAGTTTTTACATCTTCTTCACTTACATCTTTAGGCTGCCAGAGAAAAGGGAAGAACAGTAATGAATTATCCAAATACCTAAATTTAACGTTAACATCCTTAGTTTAACACCTTACTTTAATATGTAAACCTTGATATGGCTGATGGACCTTAAGCAAGCTTCTTAACCTCTCTGAGCCTTTCTCACCTCATGTGAGAACCATAAGATGGCATCCATTGGTAGGAGACTGGGGAAGTAAATCACGGTATACCCATTCTACAACAGTGTGGCAAAAATAAATGTGCTAGTTCAAGGTGCAAACCAGTCTGGCATGACCATTTATTATCTGTGTGACTGTGGGCAAATTAATGAAACTGTCTGAACCTCAATTTTATAATCTATTAAATGGAGCAACTAAAAAGAAACAACTTAAACATTAAAAAAAAAAAAAAAAAAAAAAAAAAGCAAACCTTACCAAACAAAACCAGGAAGGATGTTCATATTTAGAGGCACAGATCTGGGAATTGATATTACAGCACAAGGAATACACTGAAGCTGGAAGAAACATTTACACAAGTGGCAAAGTTTTAACACTCCCTACCTCTAGGACCAGTGACACATATACCATAATTTGGCTCACTGGATGGAAAACCATTCCAACTCCATTCTCCCTTGCTTCCCTCTATTAAAGAGGTGAGAAAGAAAACTCTCCAATTCCCAGAGTGGACCTGTGTGTGCATATGTGTGCACATACATGTGACTCCCTTCTGACCAATAGTGTGCAATCAGCAATTGTTGAGAAGGGCCTCTCTTCCTAATTAAAAGGTATACAAACCTTGCAAGGAGGTTTTTGCTTTGTGTCTTTCCTTCTGCCAAGAACGCATATGTGATGCCTATATGTACAGCAAATGCCTTGCATCTAAGAGGAGGAAAGTTATAGGCTAAGGATGGCAGAAAGACCAAAGGAGCCTAGTTCCCTGATGACATGGTTTAACCACCTATGAGCTCCTCCAAACTTCTCTGTACATAAGAAAAATAAATTCTTTGTATGTTCAAGTCACTTTTCTTTGTTTTTCTGTTAAGCAGATTGTAGTACTGTTATACCCAGTAAGTGTAACGTTAATAAATTAAAAGGTATAAAGAAATTCTGAGAAAAACACTATTAATTTTTAAAGCTTTTAATTTAAGTTTTTAAAACCTACGTGAAGACAAAAACAGGAATACACAAAAGTTCATATAGGAAAGATCATTAATATCTGCCTAGGAAAATAAGCCTCTATTCATCCAGAGTCAAGCTTAGCTCTGCTGATTAAGCTCGGTTTAGAACTTGATCACCACAAAAGCAGGCTAAACTAAGTACCGGCATCGCTTTCCCATTCTTAAAAGATCACAGAAACCATCTGTCACTTCTTTGGATGTTATTGGGCAATGGGATTAAAGACCTAAAGGAAGTCTGAAAATGAAAATGAAAACTATTTAAAACCGGGCGCCTGGCTGGTTCAGTTGGTAGAGCATGAGACTCCTGATCTTGGGGTCATGAGTTCAAGCCCCACATCCACTGTAGAGTTTACTTAAAAAAATATATTTAAAATCAAGACCTGAAGAATCAGAAAGCAACTCACAGTTCCTCTAGAATCAAACATGTTTAGGTCCTAAGAGATATAATCACCCCAGAGACACCTGCCAACATCCTAAAAGTTCCACTAAAATATGCAACTCAGGATTAAAAAAGGAATTCTGCACTAAGAGCCTCATACTGAGACAAAAAAAAAAAAAAAAAAGTCAAATGTCGGTACACAAGACCTAACTTTTGAAAAATACGAAGATCAGTTAGCTAAAAAGTTAAAACTAGAAATCACTGTATACAGTTCTGCCAATGTGTTAAATGTTCAGTTCCATACTATTGTGGAAATGACATTTATTCCATTTATTTTTCTCTTCTCCAGTACATAATACAAGCAATCTTATCTGGGGTTTCATCAAAGTTCTATTAAAATGGCTCTTCCATGCTATAATGACCATCATGATCCTAAAGACCCAAAAGGACCATTCAAATAATCAGAGAAGGATAAAGTCATGTTTGGAAGTTTCAAAACCTAGAAAACAGTAATTTTCCTGGATTGTAGTGCTCTGAGAACTGGTAAACTAAACTGGTACAGGTGATAATACTCTATTAGCGATCAGTCTAGCACTCTTTTGGTTGCAATATTAATGCTGTAATATGGGAAAAATTTTTTAAAATTACATGAATATAGCAAAAATACCTATCTTCTAAAAGCCAAATTATCAGGGCACCTGGCTGGCTCAGTCAATAAAGCATGCAACTCTTGATCTTGGGGACATGATTTCAAGCCCCATGTTGGGTGTAAAGCTTAGTTAATAATAAAAAAAAAAAAGCTAAATTATCATATTTGCATTGGCACAATATACATAATATGTGTGTTGCTTACTAAAGACTTCTTAGTTTCTCAAAAAATTAAACACAGAATTACCATAAAATCCATCAACTCAACTCCTAGGTATATACCCAAAAGAACTGAGAGCAGAGACTCAAACAGTTTCTATAGCAGCATTATTCACAAGAGCCAAAAAGGTAGAAACAATCCAAAGGTCCATCAACAAATGAATGGGTAAAAAAATTGTGGTATATACATACAATGGAATATTATTTACCCATGAATAGGAATGAAGTTCTAATACATTCTATAACATGGGTGAACCTTGAAAACATGCTAAGTGAAATAAGCCAGACACAAAGGGCAAATACTGTATGATTCCACTTATATGAAATATCTAGAATAACCAAATTCACAGAGACAGAATGTACATAGGGTTACCAGGAGCTGGGGGAGGACGGGATAGGGAGTTATTGCTTACTGGGCATAGAGTTTCTGTTTGGGGAGATGGGAAAGTTTTGGAAATAGATGTGGCAATGATTGCACATTATGAATGTAATTAATGCTGAACCGTACACTTAAAAATGGTTAAAACAGCATTTTGTTATATATATTTTACCACAAAAAGACTTCTTCACCCTTCTAGCAAAAAGAAATACAACATTCTTATTATTTAGCCAAAGCATCTCATAAGATGTGTAAAACAACTGACAAAACATAAATTTGAACTCACTAAGTTTTCTCTAGGTTGTAATTTTAGAGATCTTGGAATTTTAGGGGTAATTTCCACTGGAGTTATTCTGACTACTGCATGCATTTCTATATTTAGTCTCTTTCTCAGGTCATCTGGAATCTGAAATATAAAAATAAATAAAAATATAAATATGTCTAAAACTTGATTTAAAAATATTCCACAGTGTAAATATTGGTATTAACTTTCATAAACTCGGGTAAATTAATGGGTAAGTAAATTTGCGTTATCATGATTCAGAGAGTAACCAGATGGATGTTCAGGTATTGTTGTATCACAAACATTTTAGTTTTTCCCCTTCATTTCTTTCTTCTCACACCCTCCTCAGAATGCAATCCATCAGCTGTGCTCTCTTGAGTCAAGCCTGTGTGAGTACAGGATGGCACCTGCTGCCAGTACCACCACTGTTCAGTGCCCACGGCTGCCAACCTTTAAAGTGGAGTAGGAAGTGTGGACTCCTTGCTGCTATCTTATATGGTCTCCAGGCCTTTACCTGGCACTTCTTCACCCCGTACTCACCACATATTCATAAGGAAAAAAAAAATATTCCCACCACGTGGCAGAACCATTCACAGAAGGAAAGTCCTAACAAGTTCAGTGTTAGACATTTTTATTTTGAAGATGTAGCAGGATCTCTTAAACTGGGAGTTTAGAGCTAACAGAAAATAATGAGCTGATGGTCTAGAATTTTAGAAAATGATAAAAGCCAAAGAGATTAAAACTTTGTAAGTTGCCAGCACAGAGGTCATATGTGAAACTGGCAGTAAAAGAAATCTACAAAGATGACCCCCTTCCTTTCCCATTTGTCTTCCCTAACAATTTCCTCCCTTTATCACCATGAAGTCTCACTTTACAATGCTCAAATTAAGTTCAAGTAAGAGGGGGCTAGTGACTCATTTCACATAAATGAAGCATTACTACCTGAGGCCGGGATGAGAAGATGAAACAACAGCTGCTCTCCTCTCTCCACCAACCCCCCCACCCCCCATCACCTCCCCGCCAGGCCCACAGTTAAAGAGCTGACCTCATCAGGGTAAGCAGCTTCTGGACACGTTCCCATCCTGGTGCCAGCTCACACCATGGGTATCTCCCTACCTGGGCATTTCCCCCAACATATAACAAGTACCTCCTCTGCTTTCAGGAACTGGGGGACAAACCTTTGGCAGGTATTAAAAACGTAAGGCTTCATGGGGCATCTGGGTGGCTCAGTCAGTTAAGTGTCCGACTCTTGATTTTGGCTCAGGTCATGATCTCAGGGTTCGTGAGTTAGAGCGCTATGTAGGGTTCCATGCTGAGAGTGTGGTTCTCCCTCCCCCTTTCTCTCTCTCTGCTCTTCCACTGCTCATGCATGCACGTGCCCTCTCTCAAAATAAATACACTTTAATTATTTTTTTTTAATGTTTTATTTGTTTTTGAGACAGAGAGAGACAAAGCATGAGCAGGGGAGGGTCAGAGAGAGAGGGAGACACAGAATCCGAAACAGGCTCCAGGCTCTGAGCTGTCAGCACAGAGCCCGATGCGGGGCTCAAACTCACAAACCGCGAGATCATGACCTGAGCCGAAGTCGGAAGCTTAACCGACTGAGCCACCCAGGCGCCCCCTCAAAATAAATACACTTTAAAAAAAAATTGTGAGGCTTTGTAGGGCACCCCAGGCTAAGCATGAACTCTAGAGTTGGCACACCTGGGCATAAATCCTAGTTTTATTTACTGTGTAACCTAAGGCAAGTAATTTTTACCTCTCTGGGCCTATAACTATCTAAGCTTATAGCTGTCCAAGTTTACTTAACCAGAATATACACAATCTTTACCCAAACAAGGACTTTACCATATAATCAGAAATGTGCCCCTGCAGGGACTTTAGACACCACTTCTTACACTGATTTTCAAATTGTATGTAAAATATTATTCTAACTCAGAATTTAGAGAATTTCAAGCAACATGAAATTGCTTTCTCTCAAAATTTATACTAACCCAGACTTTCCCAAGATGAAGCACTTCTATGTCTTTGGTGTACTTTATGGCATTCTTCAATTCCTCAAGTCCATTCCAGACAACCTTTAGCACACAGGACTTAGCAGCTTCTTGACTATGGTCTGAGCTGATTTGTTTTTGATCTAGTGGTTCTGATATCTGCTTCCCTTTTTCAGGTGACAGGACATTTTGTTTTGTTTTACTTTGCTGTTGCTTTGGAGAAAGTAGCTTAATTAGCTTTCCATAGGTCACAGTAAAGCTGGGTTCCACATCAAAATATTCCTGGTCCCATGGAAATACATGAACGGCATAGTGTTTGCGAAACTCAGAAGTTGCTGTGGCATTACACATACTGGGAGGCTGCGATTTGCACACTCTAAAAATATTGTCTAGAGGAACGACTTTGGACTGCATATTTTTGAATGCATTCATTTCAGTTAAACCCCAAGATAGCTCTTGTTTCTTCTCAGACCCAAAAGAAAAAATGCTTCCTATCAAAGTCCATAAGCTTGGCACGGATGGTGAGTCAACTGTAACTTCTGTTTTATTAGACCTATTGTGAAATTTCCCATGTGCATTATCTGCTTTTGAAACTGTCTTCTCTTTGGCCTGGCGGGTCTTTGGCTGAATAAGGAGTGTGGTGTCAGCTTCCAGCCTTCCATAAGCAGCAGCTGGAATCAGTGCAACTGTGTGGAAAATAAAGCTCATTAGTACGTGTTCACCTCTGCTATGGATGCATTACCATGGAGTACAGTGGAAAAATATAATAACACCTACCAATTTGGATGAATATGTAAGTTTGTTGATCAACCCAAACAGGAAAAATGGCTTTCGGAAAAACTATTCGAATTTGATCTAGCAGATGCTGTTCAAGGGAAGCAGCATGCAGTTCCTACAACCAACAAACAAATCAATTCACTTCATGTTTAGTCCATTCTGTGTCTGGTAAGGAAATCACAAGTCACTCTTATAACTCGAACCAGCTCAGAATATATAATGAAGCTCAGAAAAGAGAAATCTAGAGACACTGATATTTTGGCTTCCAGTTATGGAAGGAGTAAGTCACAGGGCTAAAAGGTACAGCATAGAAAATATAGTCAGTGGTATCATCACAGTGTTGTATGGGGACAGATGGCAGCTACACTTGTGAGCACAGCGTAATGTACAGAGATGTTGAATCACTATGTTGTATGCCTGAAACTACTGTAACATTGTACGTCAACTATACTTCAGTACAAACAAACAACTATTTTGAAGCAGTTTAACGTTAAACCAGGATAATTCTCATTGTGTTTTCTTTACCAGTATCTCCCAATCATCTGCTGATAGGGGTTCCACCTCCACTTGTTGACAAGACACCACATGGGAGCACAGCTTGAGAAACACCTGGAATAAATAAAAAATGTAAGACTACTTTTAAAATATTTTTTGTAAAAAAAAATTTTTTTGCATCCCTAGAAAAGAAGAAGTTCTCTCTTTAGGTAAATAATAAAGTGTGAGTGAGTGAATGAACGAGTGTGCGTGCCTGTGTGAGTGTGTGCCTGCCTGCACTGGGTGGACCTTCATTTGACAAATATTTATTAAGTAACTATTCTTAGCTAGGCCTTCATATACCCCAACATTTTAGGAAAAATTGTTTCACAACTAATTATAGAAAAAAAGAAAATACACCCTAGCACAACAGATTTTAAAAAAAAATAAAAATAAAGATAACCATTAACAAAAGAAATGTAATTTAAAAATGCGAGAAGGGGTGCCTAGGTGGCTCAGTTGGTTAAGCATCCGACTTCGGCTCAGGTCATGATCTCACAGTTTGTGAGTTTGAGCCCTGCGTCAGGCTCTGTGCTGATGGCATGGAGCCTGCTTGGGATTCTCTCTCTCTCCCTCTCTCTTGGCCCCTCCCCTGCCCATGCTCTCTCTCTCTCTCTCAAAATAAATAAATAAACTTAAAAGAAAATAGAAGAAGAAACAATGTCAAGTCATGGTTTAATCTAGCATATACACACTCTATTATTTCTAGAAGTTTTCAGACTTTTAGTTTTATAACTAACCTGCATGGTACTTCTAGAAAAGTCTAGAAAAGTAAAAAAAAAAAAAAAAAAATGCTAAGAGATCAGAGAAAATTATTTAGAAGTATAAACATTCACAGCTAAAAGTAAAGTAAAACAAATATACCCTCATTCCAGTCTACAGATACATATGAAATGCCAGTGTGTCTTTTGGGGTGCCTGGCTGGCTCAGTCAGAGCATGCAACTCTTGATCTCGGGGTTGTGAGTTCGAGAAATAAATAAATAGAACTTAAAAAAAAAATAAAAAGATGGGGCACCTGAGTTGCTCGGTCAGTTAAGTGTCCAACTCTTGATTTCAGCTCAGGTCATGATCTCACCATGGTCATGAGCCCTACATCTGTTCATGAGCCCTGTACTGGGCTCCATGCTGACAGTGTGGAGCCTGCTTGGGATTCTCTCTCTCTCTATCCCTCCCTGCACTCACTCTCTCTCCCTCTCTCTCTCTCAAAATAAAAGAAAAAAATTTAAAAAAAAGAAAGAAAGAAATGTTAGTGTTTCAAGAAGCTGCAATCTACCACCTAACTTTCTTTTCCCTTTCTTTTGGCATTTCTGAGGATTGAGGAGTAAAATCCAAAGCCACCAAATGTTACATGCTCCAGTTAACGAGCCCTTCCTTTGTTGCCTCTGCGGATTGGAGCAGAATTTCCCCCAAGTGCCTCACCCTCAGTGAATTTCCCGTTAGTATTTCCCCATACACCCTGTTTGAAAGGGGCGATTCCAGGGAAGCACAGAGCAGCTCCCACCCACCAAGAAGCTAGAGTCCTGGGCGAGCCAGTTCACCTTGTTCCTATTCTTTGGGAGACAGTGACTTAGTGGTATTGCTACAATATAGAAGATCTGCAGAAAATCAGGTAAAAGTTCACTCTGAAGCAAACAGGCATTAGAAACCAACAGGCCTGTTCAGAGGCATATGAAGACATCAAGATCAGGGACAAGAAGCTGGTGTTTCTCTCTGGAAAGTACCGCATAGTCTAAGAGAGCAGAACTTTAACTTGCTGTGCAATCCTGGGCAAAATGTTCTGTCTCCCTAGGTTTGTAGAGCAAGGAACCAAAATTAGTGATGTCTAAGTCACTCTGGTGCTAAAGTTTTAAGATTCTAACAAAGACTTAGGGTAAGCGAAAGACTAATACTAGGACTATGGATTTCTCATTAGTGGCCTTTTCTCATTATCAAAAGCAAGCATGAACAAAATTAGTCTATGTTCAAAACAAGATAAAGAGATGTAACATTCTCATATACTGTTATGGGAAGCTGGTAATAGAATGCAGTTTAACCCCATCTATCAGAATTTTCAATGTGTAGCCCCCCGGACTCTGTAAGTCAATCTGTAATGTTTCATTCTATACGGATTCAGAGATGTTCAATGCATACTGTAGTATGTGGAAAGGTACCTCTGTTATACTTTGTGGGGAAAACTGCAGAAAATGTGTATGATTAAAAAAAAAGAAAATGTGTATTCTTCCTTCCCTTTCCTTTCCTTCCTCCCATTCTTTAAACCCTAAAGGTGTACTAAGATCCCAACATACAGTACACATTCATTCTGAGGCTGGGGTTAGAGAAATCCATTTTTTTCACTTTCAATTGTAAATATTTGCAATGAATATGTATTATTTCCATAGTTTAAAGTATTTAGAAGGACATAAATTGGTGAATACAATAAAATGAAAAACTAGACGTAAGTCCTTAAGCTTTGAGGTTTACAATTAAATTCATAGGCAAGACAAAAATAGAAAAATAACAACTTTTTTGTTGGATAGATTTTTTAAAAATCAAGTATGACTCTGGAAGGTTAGAAGATTTGCTGGAAGCAAATGAAGTCTAGCAATAGCAAGTAAAGCTCAATAATTCATAAAGTAAAAATAATTGCACACAAACAAATTAGGGAACCTGGAAAGTGAGTGAAATAGAACACAAAATCAACTAGGGAGCAGAATACAAGATAAAGATTTAACAACAGAGCTTACAGTCAACTTGCATATTCTGGACTGGTTATAGCAGCACACAAGTTAGGTGTCATCTCACCTCCTTAAAAAATTAATTTGAATGTTTACTTTCCATTGTTATATTATGTGACATCAGGAAAAAGTTACAGTCATCACATTTTGTACTCACCTGGTCCCCATTTGAGAGTCCAAGTTTCTGACCAAGTTGTCTGTTAATTTCAGCCACACTGTCACCTTGATCACTAAAATGCCTGCCTTCTACCCAGTTCAAGAATGCAGGCTGATGACCCCAGGCCACTTCTATAGCTTGATTCTATTTATTAAAGAAGAAAGGAGGTGTATGAGAGTTTTTGTGTGCTTTTCTGTATTCACATTAAAGATAAACTATTATTGCAATCCACACATACAAAAAGAGTTCTATAGATAGGCGATAGGTCTTGGTTGTGCACATCAGAGCATTTAAAAAACTATAATCATTTCTAATACCCAAGACTGGTGATGCTGTGGGTGAAACCAATACTCTTACATTCTTATGATGGCAATACAAATTGATTCAACCATTCCAGAATTCAAAATGGCAACAGGTAGCCAATGAATTTATATAAACTTTGAGCTAGATGTATATATTTGAATATTTATTCTGAATTAATGATTGACAGAAGAAAACCCCAAAACATATCTCTGCAGTATTTTCTGTAACAGTAAAAACTTAGAACTGTCTCAAATATCTATTAATAAGAATATCATTAAATAAGTTACAAATTTACCATTTTGGTAAAGCATGAGTCAGTAAGTAGAAATATATCATGATCATTAAAAATATAACTGGGGCGTCTAGGTGGCTCAGTCAGTTAAGCGTCCGACTTCAACTCAGGTCATGATCTCAGTTTGTGGGTTCAAGCCCCATGTTGGGCTCTGTGCTGACAGCTCAGAGCCTGGAGCCTGCTTTGGATTCTGTGTCTCCCTCTCTCTCTGCCCCTTCCCAGCTTGCACTCTGACTCTCTCTCTCTCTCAAAAATAAATAAACATTAAAAAAATTTTTTTAATGTAACAGTATGTTTATTAAAGGGGAATAAATGCACATGGTAAAACCACAAAAATTACAAAAGCATAAAACATGAAGGCAGGTTCCTGTTCCCAGAGGTAATTACTATTAGCAGCTTCTTATGTACACTTCCCGAAATTTTATATTATGCAGCTTCTTAAATAACTTTAAGCTTTAGAACTAAGAAATTGTATGTGCAAGGAATTAAATCAAAATATAACATGTATTTTCAGGGCGCCTGGCTGCTCGGTAGGTGCAGCATGCGACTCTTGATCTCAGGATTCTAGGTTTGAGTCCCATGTTGGGTATAGAGATTACTTAAAAATAAAAATATTTTAAAAAATGTGTTCTCAGGGTGCCTGGGTGGCTCAGTTAGTTGAGTGTCTGACTTCAGCTCAGGTCATGATCTCATGGTTCGTGGGTTCAAGTCCCTCATCAGACTCTATGCTGACAGCTCAGAGCTTGGAGCCTGTTTCAGATTCTGTGTCTCCCTCTCTCTCTCTCTGCCCCTCCCCCACTCCTGTTCTGTCTCTCTCTCTCAAAAATAAACACTTAAAAAAATTAAAAGGACTTCATTGATAGCCATGAAAACTTATCACTTCATGACATTTTAGTGTTATTAAAGTCATTTATTAATATTAAGTCATTGATGCACTGAATTGTTAAATATTAAATTCATTCATGTCCATCAAATCTTACTACCTCAAAACTGGTTATAGGCTGCTTATTGTGCTTCTTTCTTTTTTTAAAATGTTTCATTTTTGAGAGAGGGCACGGGTGGGGTAGGGGGAGAGAGGGCAGAGGATCCACAGTGGGCTCTGTGCTGACAGCAGCGAGCCCCATGTAGGTCTTGAACTCACAAGATCATGAGCTGAGTCGAATCTGACACTCAATTGACTAAGCCACCCAGGCACCCCTACTGTGTTTCTTTAAATAGGAAAAACTTCAAAGGATTTTGAGGCAATATAATGTACTTTCAACTAACCATGTTATTAAAACTTTTTATATAAGAAAGTCATCGTGTATCTCTTAATTGTATAATTTTTCTCACAATTCACAGGATAGTCTAACTGTTCTTGCTGATGCTAAGCACAGTGTAATAAAGTATACAGAGCACTGGACTGGAGTCAAATTCCAGATTATTATGTCAGCTGTAAGTATGTTAGCTGAGGTTACAGGGTGAAGATGACCAACTCCCTGGGTGTCTTCCACAGTTTCATCAGTCAGTGGCATATAATCCAGATCAACTCTTATTTCATAAGAAGAAAATTTTATTTTTTTAAATGGGGCAGGTTTTAAATTTATTTATTTTTAAGTAATCTCTACACCTAATGTGGGGCTCAAACTCACAAGCCCACAATCAAGAGTCGCACACTCCACCGACCGAGTCAGCCAGGCACCCCTACAGAAGAAACTTTTAAAACTAGAGATGTTAAATAAGGAGATACAAAATATGGCCTGAAATATCAAAAATGAGAATTCTACCAACTCACTGGAAAAGGGAAAAACTGACTTTATTAAACAGGAAAAATACTTCAATTATTCCTTTGGTCAATGTGTAATAACCAGCTCCATAATCATAATACACGTTCAGTTGGATTTTGCAAACTAATATTGTGAGTCTATTTTCACGTAAAACATTTTCCACCTGAACTGCAGAACCACTGGGCACTCAGGTAAAGAGAAGAAACCCACAGACTGGAAAGAGAGGAGCCTCTCTCCCAGGAATTCAATCAATAAATATCTGCTTTTGCCATTACCTGTGGTATTGGTATAATCTGGAGGGAACTTTCAGGTGAAATAACAGGTAGTCATGCCTTAGGACTGGCCAGATTTGAGGCCTAGGTTATCTTTTGCTAACACAAAAGAAATGACAAGTCTGGATCTGGCCATTTCCGGATGGCCATTTAGGTTTATTTGTTTGAATTCAGTGTGGACGTGAATCCTTTCCCCCATTTCAGCCGTCACAGCAAGCACTGAGCCTAGCATACAGACAAATTAACTCAGGTAAAGCAATGGTTCTCAACGCAAGGGTGATTTGTTTCCCAGGAGACATCCGGCAATGTCTGGAGACATTTTTAGCTGTCACTACTGAAGGGGAGAGATGCTACTGGTATGTAGGGCCTAGAGATCAAAGTTCCTGTAAACATCTTACCATACCCAGCACAATCCCCCATAAGAAAAAATTATCCAGCCTAAAGAGCCAAGATTAAAAAATCCTGAGTTAAAGCATCTACTGGGTACCCAGTCCTGAAATAAGAACTTGGATAAACAAAACAATACTTGAAACACGGAGCATGACAAGGGAGATGTGTCACATAAACAGAGCAGTGAAGTTCTGAAAAGGAGACACAGGTGAGCAACAGAGAATCTGAAAGCTAGGCAGAGGAGGTAAGATTGACTATGCTCAGTTTTTAAAGTCATGGAAGGAGGGAAAACATTTTGGGAAGAAAGAATAGCACAAATACACAAGTGGAAAGGAGCAGGGTTATGGAAGAAACAGTGCTGCACACTGAGTGAGAGCCAAGAGGACAAATTAACTGTGTGGAAATACCAGCCTAGGAGTGCCAGTGAGTACAGAAATGGCCTAGATACCCAACGTCCCTTTCACCATCAACAACCTAGGAATCTGTAACAGTGGGTCTCAATTCTTGTACATCCAAATAGCCCAAAGTTACTTTTTAAATTACAGATGCCTGAAGTTCACGCCCCAAGATTCTGATTCAGTAGGCCTGAGGAAGGAACAGAACATTCGTATTTTTAAAAGCTCAAGGTAAGTCTGACACAGGCCAGAAGGCCATTGTTCTGGCCCTCTTCTCATTTCAACATTATAGATATTATGTACTCCATGCTTCAACCCAAATAAAATAATTCAACCCATTAACTCCCAACTCATGACTTTATGCTTTAATAATTACCCATGCCCTCTAGCCCAGTAATTCTAGGGGGAAAATTATCTAGAAAAAATCACAGAGAGGTAAAGTGAAAAAGTAGGATACTTAAAATTATTGTAAACTATTGGGGCGCCTGGGTGGCTCAGTCGGTTAAGCATCCGACTTCAGCTCAGGTCATGATCTCGCGGTCCGTGAGTTCAAGCCCCGCATACGGCTCTGTGCTGACCGCTCAGAGCCTGGAGCCTGTTTCGGATTCTGTGTCTCCCTCTCTCTCCGACCCTCCCCCGTTCATGCTCTATCTCTCTCTGTCTCAAAAATAAATAAATGTTAAAAATTTTTTAAAAAAATTATTGTAAACTATTAAATATTTCCTGCATGATCAGTCAGTGCTGGGTACCATGCATCCACGATTTCTGAGGATTTCAAATATCCTATCCTTCTGCCCGCATAAGCACACTCACACTTGTAGACTATGTGCCTCTATTTCTACTTATGAAAATAGGGATGCTGTCTCTGCCAGTGCTTAGAAGGGCAACTGACGACAGAGTTTCAAGCAAACCTACCTCTGTACTTCCAAGTATGCATAATTCTACTGCACATTCCTGGTACACCTCGGATGGGTTCCGAGCATCGGCGACACAGGGAAGAACCTTCATTTTCTAACCTACCCTGCTCAGGGAGACGGTGCTTAGTCTCTGTTAACGTGCCCTTCACTTAACAGGGACTCTGGCAAACCAAATCTGCCCCTCCCTCTGGAGGCCCGGACGGCAGTCGGGCAGGCACCAGGAAATCACTAGCAGGAAAAACATTTTTTAAGGTAATAAAAATTACCGACTTCCCAGGAGCCTTTCCAAACTGGAGTGAGGAATATTTCCCAAAGCACACGTAGAATACTGGGATGATTGAAAGCCCACTCTTAGCGAGTGAAAACACCTGGAATAGGATAAGTTTAAGGCCCAGTGCTGCACCAGACGTGGTGTGGGCTGCAGAGTGTGCCCCCCGCGGGCCCTGCCCTCGAGGGGCCTTCAGTCTGGCCTCGGAACGGCTCGGCGGAGACGGAAAGGCAGCCCGTTCCACGCCTCCGGGAGAGGCCCGAGCCGCCGCCGCGTCCCTGAAAGACCTTGACTCGGTCCGCCCCCAGGCTGCCGACCAGGTGTCCCGAGTCCGGGCTGGGGGCCCACGTCCAGGGCCGGCACCTTACCTGCAGCAAGTGAAGCTGGGCCACGAGACGCCGCGGCAAGTGGAGGAAGCAGTCTCGAGCGTTGGTGAAGACCACAGTCACCGCTACCCCACCACCCTCCGCACCCGCCAGGCGATCGCCACCCCACATCGCCGGCAAGCACAAATTCCCCCCGAACGTACGCTCCAGCGGACTCGGGCCACTGGGCCTGCCGAGTGTGTCAGAACCGGAGAAGATCGATCGGCCCCGCCCCCTGAGGCCACGCCCCTCTCGCCTCGTCCCCGTACCGAGTGGGCAAGCAAGCTCCTCCAAGTCTCCGAGGCCTCTCCGCCGGTCCGCTGGAGGGCGGCATCTCGTTCACCGAAGTCACACTCACAGGAAACGATGCCCGACGCTATCGATTCTCCAGCCAATCGTGGCACGCCTTGACCTATCTCCCCCTCTTATTGGGTGAGCGGGAGTGCGACGAGACGGATGTTGTCGTTTTTGCAAGGGGCCAAGCCGTCAAGATGGCGGCTAGTGGCGGGGAGCTTGGAGGTGTATTTGATCACCATGTCCAGAGGGCTGTATGCGACACGCGGGCCAAGTATCGGGAGGGGCGACGGCCTCGTGCTGTCAAGGTAAAGTGATTTCGGTTTCATCCTTTGTCCTTGAGAGCTTTATTTTCGCTGTAATTCCACATCCCAGCATATGTAAATAAAGGTTTGAAAGGCTGCGATCCTATCCGTCACTCATTGGAGATGGATATGAGAATCTCTGGTACTCAAGTTACCAAAGATTCTCAAAAACCCTTCGGTCAACTGCTAGAACGTCAGCTCCGCAAACACAGTGCTTTGTGTTAGTCATTGCATCTTTCATGTTTACAATAGTGCGTGGTGCGTGGTAAGCACTCAGTGAATATTTGTTCTCTCTTTGTAGTAACTTCTCCCAAGCCAACTTCTGGAAAACATGTCGATTGAAGAAAATTTATTCTTTAGTTAGATTCTCGTGGGGTGAATTTACTTTTTTTTTTTCTGCAGACAGGTTGAACAGAATGTTTCTTGTTTTCAGAGGCTTTTTTTTTTAAAGCTTTTTTACTTTAAATTCCAGTGTAAGTAATATACAGTGTTATGTTAGTTTCAGGTGGGCAATATAGTGATTCAGCAATTCTGTATATTACTCAGTATTCTTCATGATAAGTGTACTCATTAACCCTAGAGCAGTTTTTAAAAATAGCTTTGTCCTAGGCTTTTTGGGGAAGTATATTTTTATGTGTTTGCATTTCTTTTAGGTATATACAATCAATTTGGAATCTCGGTACTTGTTAATACAAGGAGTTCCTGCAGTGGGAGCGATGAAGGAATTAGTTGAGCGATTTGCTTTGTATGGTGCAATTGAACAATATAATGCTCTAGATGAATACCCAGCAGAAGACTTTACAGAAGTTTATCTTATTAAATTTATGAATCTACAAAGTGCAAGGTAATTTGCAAGTTAAGCATAAGTTTTGTCTCCCCCATCCCCATTCCTATCATTTTGGCCCTGGTTGTCCCTCGTTTATACCTGAATTACCCAATAACCTAATATTGCCCTGTATTACTCTGGTCTTACTCTAGTCTTAAGTGTTAGCCTTATCAAAACACTGTTCACATTGTGTCATTCCCATGCTTAAGAATCTTCTGTCGTGTATTGTGGTAGATTAAAAAATGGGTTTGGAGTTAAGTTTTTCAGCTCCACTGCTTACTAACATCATGACTTTGGACAAGTTGTTTAACTTCAGTAAGCCTGGTTTTTTTCTATTCTGTAAAATCTGTATGGTAAAAGGACCTATTCACTGAAGTTGTGTGAGGATAATGAGATAACCTATGTAAAGGGCTAAGTGTAGTGCCTCCTGTTCAGAATGCAGTAAACGTTAGGTATTGAAGTTCTTATATTGTTATGCATCTATGTGAATTGACCCCATTTTTTCCAGTCTTCTCTGTAACATAAATTCTGCTCCAATAAGGCTGAAGTATGAAATGCCTTACCTAGTTTTATGTTGACCCCATTCTTGTCACTAATTTGCTCCAAGACTCATCCTTCTTTGGCTGTTGCCATTCATAGTTTCTTTATTATATTTTTTAAAGATTTTAAGTAATCTCTATACCCAACATGGGGTTCAAACTTACAACCCCAAGATCAAATGTTGCATGCTCTACACAGCTAAGCCAGCCAGCCAGGAGCCCCATCATTCATATTTTCTTTCTGTACTACAAATAGCACTTGCAGCCTGCCACAAAAGCAATTGATTTTATGTAGTTGTATATTATTCTCAGTTTGCTCTTATATGTAATCTCACTTCCCCTAATCACTTCCCCCTAGCCTGCTCTTCATGGTCAGGGAAACATATTTGCTAGAACTTTTGCACCTCCCATAGCACATAGTACATTATGTGAAGTTCAGTATCTTGATTCAAATTGTAGCTCTACAAACCAATGTGACCATGGCTAAGTTATAAATCTTCCTAGGCCTCAGTTTCATCGTAGGGTTTTTATGAAGTATTAATTCAGGTGAAGCATTTCAGGCACTGCCTGGTGCATGAAAAATCTCAGTATTTTTATCATTATCCCTGGGCACAGAAGTACTTAAATATTTATTGTAGTATAATGCCTGGCCAGTCATAAATGTTTAATAAATATTTGTTGAATACCATTCTTTGACTTTGTCATTGATTAGTTATATATTTAGCATTTACTCAATTACTGAAGATTTTATAATTATAATATTATTAATTTTTTTATTTTTTATTTAAAAAAATTTTTTTTCAACGTTTATTTATTTTGGGGACAGAGAGAGACAGAGCATGAACGGGGGAGGGGCAGAGAGAGAGGGAGACACAGAATCGGAAACAGGCTCCAGGCTCTGAGCCATCAGCCCAGAGCCCGACGCGGGGCTCAAACTCACGGACCGCGAGATCCTGACCTGGCTGAAGTCAGACGCCCAACCGACTGCGCCACCCAGGCGCCCCAATATTATTAATTTTTATATATGAATCCCATCATAGGAACAAAACTGTGGTGAAAAGACTAAACTGGGTATGAGCTAACTCTTAAGGGCCATTTAATTTAACACAGAGAAATCTGTATTTCATGACCATAGATTGTGTACCTCAGGTTAACTGCTGGGGATCCTAAGTTGGTTAAAGGGGGTCTGGATATGTGTGGATGACTTAGCTCAAAACCTGTTAGCACTATAGAGAGTTCTAAGAGTATTCCCTACATCAGTAGAATCAATACCATCCATAAGGAGAACATCTTAATTCCCAACCCATAGGAAGTATATACACATAACACAAGCTGAACTTTACTGTTTAGATCAATGCACTGTATCCTAGTTCAGCTATTATCCTAAGTAAGTCAAGATTAATAAACCATGCTATCATGTATTTCTGTTTAGGACAGCCAAGAGAAAAATGGATGAACAGAGTTTCTTTGGTGGATTGCTTCACGTGTGCTATGCTCCAGAATTTGAAACAGTTGAAGAAACTAGAAAAAAATTACAGGAGAGGAAGGCTTATATAGCAAGAACTACTAAAAATAAAGGTATGGAAAGCCTGTTACTAAACACCTTCAACGTGTAAGGCACTCTGCTAGGTATATCATCCCATCAGAGCTCCCACTCTGGTGGGAAGAGAGGCAAATAAATGATCACAATATTTAAGAAGTCTGCAGCACTCTTATGGAATATGGGCTGGAAAGGGAGAGATGTTGGTTTGTGGAAGCCTTCCTATAGGATGAGAGAGGTGGCTGAGTTTTGAAGGAGTAGACATTACTCAGGAGGCGAGAGGAAGAGATGGAAAGGTAGGCCAGGTAGAAAGTTTAAAGGTCCAGAGGAATAAATGAGCAGTATGCGTTTGAAGGAACTATGAATAGTACAGGATAACCGCAACACAGGGATTGCAGTGAGAGGGAAGATTAGAGAAGAGGACAGGAACTGAATCATGAAGGGCATTGTGTCACAGGCTGCGGAATTAAGGTTTGACCTAAAGGCAATGAGAAACAATTATGATTTGCAGACCAGTTACCAACTGCTAATCTAAAACTGCTAATTGTGGAAAAGTTCCACTTTTGACCAGCAGCTGGCCAGGTGCCCCATATGCCCAACTGAGTTTCCCTAGACACAAATTCTAGGTGCCTGGAATGGAGCCATGGGCTTTGGTACATGGACTGTAGGAACAGAGTACTCAGAATTGGACTGAAATAATGTGTGTGGTCTGAAATCTGAATAGTACTGGAAATCCACATTACAAAATATCTACCCTTTAGTTGAAGGACAAAGTCATTGTGCAGACACCTACTGAATATAATGAGTGATTAGGGAAAGGGCAGGTGGCAGAGGTGAAGAGAGATAGAAGATAGGAAGACTCTTGGAAAACTTACCTGAAAATTGGCAAGAGAGCTGTTGAGAGTCCCTGATCACTTGTAGACAATGAACTTTTAACCTGTGGGATATGTGAATAGCTCCAGGAGAACTTACGTTTGTGTGCCAAATAAAATTACAAAATATGGGTCCAGCCTGTTGCCTCCTTTAAAAACTAACAAACACCAACTAAGCAACATGATACATTCATGTAGTAGAATGCTCCAAAGCTGTAAAAAAAGGAGCATTCTATGTAATGACCTAGGAAAAAAAAAATCTCTAAGATCTACAATTAAGTGGAAAACACAAAGGTGCAGAGAAATGGCTATTATGGGGGAAAAAAGAGGAGTAGGCAGGGGGAAGAAAAGTAAGACCTACTGGACAGATAAATAAAGTAAGAATGGGATTACTTATGGGCAGAGGGTAGAAATCAGGCATATAGGGGGTAAAGAAAGTGTGAAGCGTGACACTAATATACCCTTTATACTTTTTAAACACATGAATGTATTACCTGCTCAAGAAAAAAAAATTTTCAGGGTAGCATTTGTTAACATTTTAAAGTAGTGTTTGTTTTTAAAATCACACATTTCCAAATAATGAAAACAGTAAACAAACCATTTTTTTCCTCTTCTCTCCTCTTTTAAATTGTAATATAAAGATCATTACGTGACAAAGAAGAAACTGGTTACGGAGCTTAAAAACACACAAGATTTTAGACAGGACTTCCATTCAGAGACCTCTGGATGTGCAGCCACTTTGAACACTTCTACTGGCAACTCAGATCCTTGTCTTCCTTATTCTTGTGAATTGCCTTTATGTTATTTTTCCTCGAAATGTACATGTTCATCAGGGGAGCATATGGACAGGGCATCAAACTTCTCTCAGGATGGTAGAAACCATGAAGAAACATTGGAGCATTGTATGCACAGTGACTCTTTGCAGAAAATACAGGTGAAACCGTTTAAAAATTCATCAGCCTGCCCTGGCGCACAGAAGGCTATTACTTCTTCAGAGGCAGTTGACAGATTTATGCCTAGGACAACACAACTGCAGGAGCGGAAAAGAAGAAGAGAAGATGATCGTAAAATTGGAACTTTTCTTGGAACAAGCACTAGTAGTAATGAGGTTATGATTGGGCCTCTGTTACCAGACTTACCCAAAGTGGATATGCACGATGACTCGTTGAACACGACAGCAAATTTAATTCGGAATAAACTTAAAGAGGTAAGATCATTTTTAAAAAAACTGTTTTAAGAGACCATTTGGTTATAGGGCTAACAACTAAATGGAGATTTGTGGCAACTAAAGTATTGTCATTAATTTTTTTTGTTTTTGGTTTTTTGATGTGTTTTTCTACAGTTCCTGTTGAATTAACTGAATCTGACGAACAGAAAAGTATGTGCTTTGATATCATCAGCCTTTGCTTTGAACAGTGAGCAGAACAGGGGCGCCTGGTGGCTCAGTCAATTAAGCATTTGACTCTTGATTGCAGCTCAGGTCATGAACTCTTGGTACATGAGTTTGAGCCCTGCATCAGGCTCTCTGCTGTCAGCAAGGAGCCTGCTTTGGATCCTCTGTCCACTTCTCTCTGCTCCTCCCCCACTTGTTCTCTCTGTCTCAAGAATAAACATTAAAAAAATGAACAGAACATATTCTATGTCATTCTAGGTACAAAACATAAAAGCAGTGGTTTCAGTCCGTGAGATCAATCTGTGAGTGGAGCCCAGGCCCTCTCTTTTTAAAGCTCCCCAAATGGTTCTATTATGAGTCAAAGTACAGAATTATTGTGTTGAAGGAAAACTTTTTTTTTTTTAATTTTTTTTTTCAACATTTATTTATTTTTGGGACAGAGAGAGACAGAGCATGAACGGGGGAGGGGCAGAGAGAGAGGGAGACACAGAATCGGAAACAGGCTCCAGGCTCTGAGCCATCAGCCCAGAGCCTGACGCGGGGCTCGAACTCACGGACCGCGAGATCGTGACCTGGCTGAAGTCGGACGCCCAACCGACTGCGCCACCCAGGCGCCCCTTGAAGGAAAACTTTTTCTCAAGTTCAGTGTTCTTACAAATTACATCAAAATGGTTTTTGCTTCTTTGATAAAGATAGCCATAGAATGAGGTGAGATTATTCTAAAGACTAGGCCCTAAGGTCTGCATTTCAAAATGTAAACTTCTTAAATAGATTACAACTCAACTGTCCTAATTAAGTACTAATTTTTTTACATATTTACATAATCATTTTCCATTTTCTAAGCACAAATAAAAGAAAGCTAACGTTTTTTGTTTTTTTTTTTTAATTTTTTTTTTTTTTAATGTTTATTTATTTTTGAGACAGGGAGAGACAGAGCAGGAACGGGGGAGGGTCACAGAGAGAGGGAGACACAGAATCTGAAACAGGCTCCAGGCTCTGAGCTGTCAGCACAGAGCCTGATGCGGGGCTCGAACTCACAGACCGTGAGATTATGACCTGAGCCGAAGTCGGACGCTTAACCGACTGAGCCACCCAGGCGCCCCGAAAGCTAACATTTGAGTTAGCTTTTGAAAGATAGCTTTTTGGGGGGTAAACCTTTTATAAATCAAACTGAGGGAAAGGAACCTTCTTTTAAACTTTAACTCTGGAGGTTCAGAAAGTGCTTTTCACACAGTTGTAAATGTATTTTACAATGTGATTAAGGGAATCTAAGGTAGCTTCATTTGTTTTATGTATATGTTTTTACCTGAAAATTACTATCTGATTAAGGATGAGGGCTTATGTTATAATATTAAAAGTCTGTGAACACAATTTCCATGCTTAAGCCTCTTTTTAAATGTTTGAGTTTGTGCTGGCCCTTTTCTTCCTGCAGCTACAGTTGAACTGAGGCATAGATGCGGATACATAGCTCCCTCAGCCAGAAATGACTATATTTTCAAGAAAAAAGTTGTTAGGTCCAAATCCTAAGTAAGGAGACAATAGAACAACAAAATGGAGAAATACTGAATACAACTTACACAGTTTCTAATAATTTTACATGTTAAGTGAAGACTGTCTTACTCTGCTTTAACTCATTGTCAACTCTTTTTCCAATGATGTGTTTAGTTTCACTTCCCTAGGAAATTGAGGATTATACCATTTTCTACTTATTTCTCCAATTTTTCATATTCCCCCCCCCCCCCCCGGTCAAGCCTCCATGTCTGTAAATACATCAAATATTATCAGTGTTTCAGGTTACACAGAATGGAGATCTCTATCTGTGTCTATAAAATAGCAAGTGACTTCACATCTATAAAGGATTGTTAAAGTAGAGTATATGTTTACTCTTATCCCCTCAAGTTTTGTTTTGTTTTTTTTTTTTTTCTTGTTAAATGGCTTTAGAAATTTTACTCCCATCAGTGTTTGGACAGAAAACTTTGTGCGTAGACCATAGGCTGTAACCTGAAATTGGGCTAACTGCCTTAAATGTGACAGCAAGAATTGAACTACTAGATGTATCTCCTACCTCTCCTAATAGTTTATTTATTCTTGTACTATAAAAACTAAGTTTTGGTGGTTCTCTTTTTTTTAAACTAGGTAATTTCATCTACGCCAAAACCTCTAGAAGACAAGCTGGAAGATGTACATACAAGTCGTCCGTTAAAACAAAGAAGAAGAATATAGATTGCCAGCAGCAAATTATATTTTCTAAGGGACTATTTATCTTTTATTTTTTAGCCTATCATTTTAATTCTTTAAGAGATTTTACTGCTGGTATTTTTTAGTGCACTCCTCTTTGTGATACCATTCAAGCTATTGTATCTAATAAAGGTTCATCTTTTAAAATTAGCTTATCATTCACAGAATACATGTCAGCCAAATATGTTCCTTAAAAAAAAAAAAAAAAAAAAGGGGGGGCGCCTGGGTGGCGCAGTCGGTTAAGCGTCCAACTTCAGCCAGGTCACGATCTCGTGGTCCGTGAGTTCGAGCCCCGCGTCGGGCTCTGGGCTGATGGCTCAGAGCCTGGAGCCTGCGTCCGATTCTGTGTCTCCCTCTCTCTCTGCCCCTCCCCCGTTCATGCTCTGTCTCTCTCTGTCCCAAAAATAAATAAACGTTGAAAAAAAAAAAAAATTAAAGTTTTCCGGAAGCTCCATCCAGTGACTTTGGTTACATTTTATTGGCTAAAACTGGGCTCATGGCTGTTCCTAACTGGGGAGGTCTGAAATGGTGAATGTTTTAGGTTTCCAACTTCTCTGGTTGAGGAAGCAGGAGAAAAGAGGGTTGTGAAAGTATTTCCCACAGGGGCCAAGGTCATTGGCTAACTTAAAAATAAAATTAGTTTATCATTACTTAATATTACAGAAAGTGTTTTTCTATTATTACTTCTCACTTTGCAATAGTTATATGTAAATTAAGTGAACAAAAGATAAAAATTTTACAATGCAAATAAAGACAGGCAACCAGGATCTGTTTCTGATTTTAATGCAAGTATCAAGTGTTTCACATTCAAAAACTAGAATTCAGGATGTGTCTGAATGCCAGGGCTTCAAAATCAATACAATTCTGTAAAGTAAAAAAGTTAAACTATTAGAACAAAGCTGAAATTAGGAGCCTATATTCTTTCGTTAGTCTCTACGAAGAATTTGCTTATCTATGGCAGAAACAAATCTGTATTTGTCAATGCTAGACTGCTAACCAGTACATTTAGCATACCTACATTGTTTGTCCTATCAGACTACAAAATTGGAAACTGGAACAAGTATGTTCAAGCTGTGTCCTTTTTTTTTTTTTTTAAACTGCTAAAAATACCTTGAGAAGGCCCATACCAAACTGTCTGTTTTTCTTTTCTCTATATACCTAAAGGCCTCTTACCTAATGGATTGAATTTGAACATACCGGTTAAGAAGGTTCATCATCAGTTATGACCTGATTCAAACTTGCTGGGATGGCACCAAATGGTAGATGGTATTAAAAGAAGCTGGAGGCAAGGGGTTTGGCCTCACTTCCTTGTAAGGTAATTAATTATTTTTTTCTGCTGAACTCCCAGGTAAAAGACATGTTAGAGACCCAAGCATAGAATTGGAAAGAGCAAGTTACTATCTACAACATGCTTCTGACTTTAAGGTGCTATGAATTTCTACCTCAGGGTCGTATTAAAATGTAGATTCTGATAGTGGTGGCCAGAAGCTGGTGGATGATGGGAATGCAGAACGGTTTACAGTTTTCCAAGATGGAAAGCAGTCTGGAGATTGGTTGTACAACATTGTGAATGTACTTAACATCACTGAACTGTATGTTTACAATTGGTTAAGATGGGTAAATTTTGTGTTAGATGTATTTTACCACAACTGAAAAAAAAATTATCTGACAGCCTTAAAAGGAGGAGCTGCTCAGTGGGTTCAGTTTTGTTGAATGGATTCCTGATCTTCTCAGGACTTTGCAGGATCTTTCCAGTGACCATGTGGAAGCCAGCATGCCTCCCCATCCCCACCAACATGCACAATATTTGATCAAGATGAATGGAAGTAACCTTTGCTGTGTCAAGCATCATAAAAACAACAACAACAACAACGATTGAGTCAGTTGGTTTGGGTTGGGGCCTGAGATTCCCCATTTTCCCCAGGTTCTTAGGTGACACCATTGCTGCTGGTGAGTAGCAAGGTTCTCAGTAACTGGGCTACTGAGTTCTGGGAGCAACTGGAGATCTGTTGGTGTTCCATCTGACCTAACTAGCTGCTCCAATCCAGTCCATTCTATGTGGCTTCCTCCATCAGTCTCAAAATGAGAAGTGTGCCTTTCACACACTGCATTTTACTATTTATTTCCAGGAATAAACTACAGTGGGACAAGTTAGAGAAATGAGCCGAAGATAGCATAGGAGAACTTAACACGCAAGTTTGTGCATAAAATCGCCATCTAGATCACTGCAGAGAATTAAAAAGTTTCTACTTTCTTCTTCAAAGGAAGAATTAAAGGAAATTTTAATGTGTTAAATTATTAGGCTGGCTCTTCTGGCTCAGAAAACTTGTCAAATTCATACATGAAAAGCCTTCCTAAGCACAAAGACTATAAAGTACTTTAAATGTATTCAGGATTTTTAATAATGATTCTCATGGTTTGGCAACATTTGGGTTGAAAGAGATCAAATTTTGTCCTGGCAGTTATGGTGGGTACTTGCTGAGTACACTGTTCAATGTTCTATCCCTTAAGCATGCCAATAGACTCTATAGTTTTCTTTGGGAAAATTCAACATACAAGAAATCAGGAATTGTGTATAGCTAAAGAGGCTGCAAGCTCAAAAAGTCTGTTGAATAGAATCCTCACTATTGTTGATTCCCAAAACGTGAGGATGGAGCTGAGATCGTCATGGTTGCCTGAACTTCAGCTGTGGGCTAAAGCCCCTACAGAGGTGAGTGTCCAGCAGGTATTACTGTCTGATCCCTTAAAAACTTTGCTCTTAACCACTTTGAGCTATTGGCACTGTACCTTTGCTTCTGGTAAACACGGTCCAAATACCTCCAACAAAAGTCTCTCTTCTCTAACTGCTTTCTCAAAGTCTGCAAAAGATATCTTGCCATCGTTGTCATAATCCTAGAGAGGAAGATGAGTTCTTGATAAACGATAGAGTAGTTTTTAATTTCGCATGGGAAATAACTCTTTGCCAAGTAAAACTATTAGTTTACATTTCTGTGGGCACTACTTACATACATCAAAAGGTACTTATTTATCAAGGCTACTTACTTTATTCCTGGAAGTCTGTTTAGAATACCTGTTATTAGAGGTTGAAAGTTTGTGTCCCTCTTGCCTCTAAATCCAATGTTAATGCCCCCAATGTGATGATTTGGGAGGTGTCTTTGGGAGGTAATTAGGTTTAGATGAGGTATTGAAGGTGGAGCCCCCATGATATAATTAGCATCTCTGTAAGTAGAGACCAGAGCTCCCTCTCTCTGCCATGTGAGGACACATTGAGGTGGTGGCTGTCTGCAAGCAAGGAAGAGCACCCTCACTATGGAAGCAAATTGACTGGCACCTTGATCTTGGACTTCCCAGTCTCAGGATTTTTTTTTTAAGATTTTATGTATTTTATTTCATTTTTAATATTTTTAAATTATTTTTGAGAGAAAGGCAGAGTGTGAATGGGTGAGGGGCAGAAAGAGAGGGAGACACAGGATCCGAAGCAGGCTCCAGGCTCTGAGCCATCAGCACAGAGTCCAGTGCGGGGCTTGAACTCACAAATCACGAGATCATGGCCTGAGCCGAAGTTGGACATTCAACTGACTGAGCCACTCAGGCAGACTTTATTTTTAAGTAATCTCTACACCCAACAGGGGCTCGAACTTACAACCCTGAGATAAAGAGTCACACATTCCACCAACTGAGCCAGCCAGGCACTCCCCAGTCTCAGGATTTTGAGAAACAAATTCCTATTGTCTAAGTCACCCAGTCTGGTATTTTGTTACGGCAGTCCAAGCAGACTAAGACACCTGAGTTACCTTAAATATATAAAATATGGTCGTGTCTCTAAAGGATTTATACTGTAACTGGGGAGTAAAACAAAAAGAGGACACATATTATAGTGCTACATTTGTGATAAAATCAGTGCCATAGGGCAAAGATTCTCAAACTTAATTTTTAGTAGTAGAATTTGTTCCTCAAAGGATCTCTGACTTGAGAGCTCATCATGTAAAAAGGATAAAAGTGAAGTTACTCACTTAAGGAGCAAGGCACTGGGAGTCAGAGCAGTAACAGTTCAAGATGGACTAGCATCATAAGAAGATGCTTGCAGACTAATGGGAGGCCTTTAAGGATGATCGAGAGGACTTTTAGGTAGCTGAAGAGGTCTAGGGTGGAAATGCAGAAGAATGGCCCAAACTGAAGTCTGACAACATGAGGCGATGTAAGTCAGGAAGAAGACAGACCTGCCTGGAGTGGAGCATTAATGACAGGGACTGTGGGGGATTAAATCACGGGAGGGGCAGGGGACCATATATGTAGATTATAAATGCTTTAACTGCTTAATTCAGTTTGGGTTTGATTTGATGGGTCCTTGTTTTTTCACTTCTGAGCATAACTCAGGGTTGCTGAGAGTCTAACTTAGAGAAAGGTTTGAATAATTACCAGAAAAAAATTCACTCCAGGGGCACCTGGGTGGCTCAGTCAGTTAAGCGTCCGACTTCGGCTCAGGTTATGATCTCATGGTTCATGAGTTTGAGCCCCATGTCAGGCTCTGTGCTTACAGCTCAGAGCCTGGAGCTTACTTCAGATTCTGTATCTTCCTCTCTCTCTGCCCCTTCCCCGCTCATGCTTTGTCTCTCTCTCTCTCTCAAAAATAAATAAAAATTAAAAAAGGAAAAATTTCACTCCATAACATGTCCTTTAAAAAAAGAAGAGGGATGCCTGGGTGGCTCAGTAGATTAAGTGTCCAACTTCTGCTGAGGTCATGATCTCGCAGTTTGTGGGTATGAGCCCTGCGTCGGGCTCTGTGCTATAGCTCAGAGCCTGGAGCATACTTTGAATCCTGTGTTTCCCTCTCTCTCTGCCCCTACCCCGCTCATGCGCGCACGCTCCTCTCTCTCTCAAAAATAAGTAAACATTAAAAAAAATTAAAGGGGTGTCTTGGTGTTTCAGTCAGTTAAGTGTCCGACATTGGCTCAGGTCATGATCTCATGGTTCATGGGTTCGAGCCCCCGCATCAGGCTCTGTGCTGACAGCTCAGAGCCTGGAGTCTGCTTCAGATTCTGTGTCTCCTTCTCTCTTTCTGCCCCTCCCCTGTGTTCATGTTCTGTCTCTCAAAAATAAATGTTAAAAAAAAATTTGTTTTTAATTAAACAAGAAAAGAGTGAATTTGGAATTGGGGAAAATACTGTCTCTCAAGAAGTCTACCCTCAGCCCTAGCAGTGGCTAGTGAGAGTAATTCCTAATCCCAAGAAGGCTCTGCACTACAAGGGTAGATGTGGAGCTCGAACCCACAAAACCTATGAGATCATGATCTCAGCTGAAACCAAGAGTCAGATGCTTAACTGACTGAGCCACCCAGGCGTCCCCAGCGAGAGTATTTCTGAAGGAAGAAGGTATGCTGGAGTCTGTGTTAGCTGAATCTAAGACTTGGCAGCCCCCATCATCTATTTCTTTCCTTATCTCCAGAGTAATGGAAGTGAGCTGGGTCCAGAATGCTTTAGAGTTAACAACTTTTCACTGGTATCCAGGATAGGGGCATAGTAAGAAAAGGGAAGAAATCACTATGTCCATAATAAAGTGGTACTTTTTGTTTCATTGAAAGAAGAATTCTGCACCCCATTTTCTATCATGATTTTGGGCAAAACTATTAGTATTTCTGTTTTCTCATCTGTAAAATAGAGATAGTAATTTCTACTGCATAGGGTTGTTTTGAGGGTAAAATGAGTTCCTATAATTAAAGTTCTATGAAGGCCCTTGGCATATAGTTAAGTACTTTATAAGGGACAGCTATTTTAATTATTATGTTATTTTGTTATAACGAATGTTTAGATGGATTGGAGGGCTAAGGTCATGCAGACAGACTAGAGTGGCATCCAATTTTACACAAACTGAATCTGCTGCACCACTCCCTCCCAACCCCCACATTGAGTAAAATATTTTAAAATAATACAGTTCATATTTTGTGTAGTGATTCATTTAATCACCCAGCCATTCCATAAGTATTTATTGAGCACCCAGTATCATCCAGGCACTGTTGTAGGCAATGGATAGAGCAGAGAACAAAATCTCCTGTCCTCATAAAGGTTACTTTCATTATAAAGGGAAATAAATAATTTCTTTGTCTTTAGCTTTCCCCAATATCTGCTTATAGGTTTTCATTCTTACCATTTTTTTCAGTGTTATATCTACCAACTCTTTTATTCCTTCATCATTCTCTTCTTCAGATGACTGTTGGTGTAGACTGTTCTTTAACATGTCAAATATCTCTTCTCGAGAAATGTAACCATCACCATTCAAATAGTAAACTTCAAAACAGACTGTCCAAAGCACAAGAAATGTAAAGACTTGGATAAGAACAGTTAAAATATCACTATTCTCCTTAAGTTATTTTAGTATATAGTTTTTAAAAAGATAAAAACAATTTATACAACCTATAATTATTGGTCTATGACTGATGAATTTTAAAATAAAGCACCTTTTATACTTATTGGCACAAGATTAAATACTCCTTGGAATGTGGAATTTGAAATTGAGAGTTTAAAAATGTTATGAAACCTGAAACCATGAAACTGTTAGAAGAAATCATAGGAACAAGTTCCTTGACACGGGTCTTGGTGATGATTTCATGGCTATGACACCAAAAGCACAAGCAACAAAATAAAAACACAAGTGGGACCACATCAAACTAAAAAGCTTCTGCATAGTAAAAGAAACCATCATCAAAATGAAAAGACAACCTGTGAAATGGGAAAATAATATTTGCAAACAATACCAGATAAGGTGTTAATATCCAAAATATATAAGGAACTCCTACAACTCAATAGCAAAAAAGAAAAAAAAATTAAAAATAGGCAAAGGACCTGAATAGACATTTCTCCGAAGAAGATAAATGAAAAGCCAACAGCTATAGGAAAAGATGCTCAACATAACTAATCATTAGGGAAATGCAAATTAAAACCACAATGAGATATCACCGCATGCCTGCAAGAATGGCTATCATTAAAACAAACAAATAAACAAAAAATGCCAAAAATAAGATAAAAAATGCTGGTGTGGATGTGTAGAAAAGGGAACACTTATTTGCCGTTGTTACAATTATAAATTGGTAGAGCCACTATGGAACATAGTATGGAGGATCCTCAAAATATTAAAAATAGAACTTCCATATAACCCAGCAATTCTATGTGTGGGAATATATCCAAAGGTAATGAAAACACTAACTCAAAAAGATATCTGCACCTCCATGTTCATAGCAGCATTATGTACAATAGCCAAGGTTTGGAAACAATCTAAGTTTCTATCAATGGATGAATAAATATAAATAAGAATATTACTCAGCCATAAAAAATGAGAAAATGCTATCATTTGCAATAACGTAGGTGAAACTTGAAGGCATATGGTAAGGAAAATAATTGAGACAGGGAGTGACAAATACTCTATGACCTCCCTTATATGTGGAATCCCCAAAACAAAAACAAAACAAAACAAACAAGAAACCTGACAATAACAACAGACTCATAGAAAAAGAGATCAGACTTGTGGTGATCAAAGATGGGCAGTTGGAGGGAGGGGGAACTAGAGGAAGATGGCTAAAAGGCACAAACTTCCAGTTATGAGATAAATATGTACTAGGAAAGTAACATACAACATGAAGACCATAACTAACACTGATGTATGATATATAGAAAAGTTGTTAAGAGAGTGAATTCTAAGGGTTCTCATCACAAGGAGAAATATTTTTTTTTCCTTTATACTTTTCTTCTTATTGTATCTATATAAGAAGATGGATGTTAGCTGAACCTATTGTGGTAATCATTTTGTAGTATATGTACAACTGATCTGTATGCCTTAAATTTATAAAGTGATATATGTCAATTATTTCTCAATAAAACTAGAAAAATAAAAGAATTTGGGGGAAAAAAAGTAGTTGATAAAGATGCAGATTCCTGTTCACCTGTATCTAGATGGGAGAGGAAACAGTTACAGATTAGATATCAAGTGATCTTTGTGAGGAACAGATTTGATACCAAATCTTCATAATTAAAAAAACAAATAAATGGGGATGCCTGGGTGGCTCAGTCAGTTAAGCTTCCAAGTTTGGCTCAGGTCATGATCTCAATGTTCATGACTTGCACACTCTCTCAAAAATAAATAAACATTTTTAAAAAAACACACAAATAAACAGAACTTTTCCTGATATAGCACAAAATAAGAGTATGGATTCCTTGGTGGTAGTAGCTCAGAGAATGCTATTTTAAAACGTTCCCAAGGTAAAACCGATGTAGCCAGTTGAAACCAGTCTTCAATCCACATTGGAGAATCAGTCTTATAGGTACTTTACATTGTAGCCTTAATTTAAAAAGCAGCTCCTTAAAGGGGTGCCTGGGTGGCTCAGTTGACTGAGTGTCTGAGTCTTGGTTTATGCTCAGGATGATTCATGGTTTGTGGGTTCGAGCCCCGTGTTGGGTTCTGCACTGTCAACACGGAGCCTGCTGGGGATTCTCTCTCCCTCTCTCTGCCCCTCCATACTTCCATGCTGTCTCTCTCAAAATAAACACTAAAAAAAAAAAAAAGTGGCTCATTAGAAATTTACATACCTAAGATTTTTCTTTCTGTCTTGGCATTTATGAACTATGTTTTAATATACTACATTATCTACGTTGGGGACTTCTTGTTTCTGTAATACTTTTTGTTGTTGTTCATGTATTTATTTTGAGAGAGAGAACACAATTGGGAGAAGAGAGAGACTCTCAAGTGCGCTAACAGCAGAGCCCTATGTGGGGCTCAATCTCACCAACTGTGAGATCATAACCTGAGCTGAAATCAAGAGCCAGTCTCTTAACCGACTAAGCCACTCAAGGACCGCCCCCTGCCTTTTTTTTTTTTTTAAGTTGGAATACTTTAGGGGCACTTGGGTGGCTAAGTGGGTTAAGAGTCTGACTCTGGATTTCAGCTCAGGTTGTGATCTCCCAGTTTGTGGGATCGAGCCCCACGTCAGACTCTGTTCTGACAGCGGGGAGCCTTCCTGAGATTCTCTCTCTCCTTCTCTCTCTGCCCCTCCCCTGCTCATGCTCTCTCTCTCTCAAAATAAATAAACTTAAAAAAAAATAAAGTTGGGGCGCCTGGGTGGCGCAGTCGGTTAAGCGTCCGACTTCAGCCAGGTCACGATCTCGCGGTCCGTGAGTTCGAGCCCCGCGTCGGGCTCTGGGCTGATGGCTCAGAGCCTGGAGCCTGTTTCCGATTCTGTGTCTCCCTCTCTCTCTGCCCCTCCCCCATTCATGCTCTGTCTCTCTCTGTCCCAAAAATAAATAAACGTTGAAAAAAAAATTAAAAAAAAAAAAAAAGTTGGAATACTTTGAAATCAATGACGTTAATTTAGGTACTTGAAACTATAAACAAACAATACCTTCTGTGTTCAGAGATAACCATCAATTCCAATTTGTAGATATTAATAGTCCTTTTCCTCTTCTCTGTCCCCACTGTTATTTCCTAGGTAACTTCAACAATCTAGGAAACTCTCCTGCCTCCATCCAATATTTCATTATTTATTATAGTTGATTCACAGCTGTCCTCTTAGGGAATGTTGGGGAGAGGAATGTTGCTCAGTAGACGATTCAACCTTAATAATACACATTCAGTTGACCTTAATACTACATGTCTCAACATCAGTTCTACCAACTCCACATGTTCATTCCTGTTGGTTAGCCTGCTCTTCCTTCTAGTTTCTTTCTGCTCAAGATTTACAAGAATTAACTGAAATGCTATTCTGTGGAACAGTCTTCTGATCCACCAGATCCACTAGAAAGCACTTTCTCATCACTCCCATATAGTATTTTGAAAATACATAGATTTTGAAGTAATCATGTTATATTATGGTTATTGGTTTATATGTATTATGTGACCCAGAAATGAGCATCTCCTGTAGAATGACACAAATAAAAGACAATAATGTATAGACTTCAAAAAAAAATATGATGAAGCTGCAATAAAAGAGATCTCTTTTTACTTTTATATTTGCTTTTTTTTTTAAAGTTTATTTATTTATTTTGAGGGAGAGCTAGGGAGGGGCAGAGAGAGGGAGAGAGAGACATTCCCAAGCAGGTTCCACACTGTCAGTGAGGAGCCTGATGCGGGGCTCAAACCTATGAACTGTGAGGTAATGACCTGAGCTGAAACCAAGAGTCAGACACTTAACCAAATGAGCCAGCCAGGTGCCCCAATAATTTCTTTTTAAGTAAACTCTATACCCAACATGGGGCTAGAATTCACAACCCAGAGATCAAGAATCGTGTGCTCTTGAGCCAGCCAGGTACCCCTAGAAGTAAATATTTTTTTAAACCTTTGGTCATGCAATACATATATACACATGTGTACACATACGTGTGTGTATATCTCATTATTCTCTTACATAGAGTACAAAAACTAAGTACAAACTTCAGCATATCACTGGCAAAGAACATTTTTCAGTATATCTGTGTAGTGAGTCCATCATCTCCTTGGAAGTCTGCCCATCTGCACTACCCAAAATGACCACTCTCTCCCTGAAGAGGGACTTCTGTGACTTCTATACATTCATTCATGCCACAGATGACCTTACTCAGGTCCTGAGAATACAGTAATGAAGGAGCTCTTCTGGAGTTCGCAATCTAGTTAAATGTTTTAGCAAAAGCAATAGAATCAATATAAAATTCCAGAGTATCAGATTAGCTGTGTCTTTTTGTTGAGTTTCTTCAATCCATAGCATACATGTGATGTGGGGAACAAAGGCAAAAAAAAAAAAAAATTAAATTTCCTGACAACTCGTAGTGCATGGACAAGTCCTTGAGATAGGCAGAGTGACTTTCCTTTAGGAACTCAACTGCCTCTATGTCGATATTTTGCTATGGGCAAAAGGCAGTCTTAACATCAACCCAACCTCCAGTAGTCTCCTTTAATAAATAAAAATTTCTTTGGTAACCAGTTCCTTTTTCTCTACCCCCACCCCCGCCAAGTTGTATGTTAGTAAACAGTGGGCATATGACCCACTGGTATACATGTGAAGGGTCGGATGACTAAGGTTTTATTAGACAGTAGTAAATGACTTTTTCCTAACAGCTCCTCAAGGGTCTGGAAACCTTGCTTCCAAATTCCTTAGAGTCTTATTCTATCCCTAACCCCCTCCAAACTTGAAAGTATATAATCAGCCACTGTCACAACCCCAGTGCAGCTCTTTCTCCCCACAGGTCCTGTCCCCTGCTTTAATAAAACCACCTTCTTGCACCAGAGGTGTCTCAAGAATTCTTGCTTGACTGTTCACTCAGAACCCCACCATTTCCTCATCACATGCAGCTCAACCCTATGAGAAGTGGCATTTTCCCCAAATTAACATATCTTGAAATATATATGAAACAGTTTTAGGAAGTAGGATTAGAGGAGGAAAATTCATTGACAGCATGATGCTATTCAATCACATACAGCTGTATTCAGTGTCACAGCCATTTTCACCATGTATTAGTATTACCATAAGAATTTACATCCATGAAAACTTAGCTTTTCACTTCTTGGTGATACTTCTGTATAAGAGTGCTGCAACAACCTTAAGTAGCAACTATATTTCAATGTTATCCTGTGAAAAATTAAACTGGAGAAAAGTTAAGGAAAAAAAACCCCCACATAATGTTGAATGTCAATTTTACCTCAAAAAAAAAAAAAAGAAAGAAAGAAAGAAAGAAAGAAAGAAAGAAAGAAAAAAAATTAAAAGAAAAAACACAAAACAAAAAATTGTAAATGTCAAAGAAAGTTGGTGATTTTTTTTAATGTTGCTATCATTTTTTAAAATGTGTGTTTAAGAGGCACCTGGGTGGCTCAGTCGGTTAAGCCTCTGACTTTGGCACAGGTCATAATGTCAATGATTCGTGGTTTCAAGCCCCATATAGGGATCTGTGCTGACAGCTCAGAGCCTGGAGCCTGCTTCAGATTCTGTGTCTCCCTCTCTCTCTGCCCCTCTTCCGCTCGCACTCTGTCTCTCAAAAGTACATAAATACCTAAAATTTTTAAAAATAAATAAGTAAAATGTGTGTTTAACTTTAGGGATCTTTTCAACATTCCAAATCCCAATTTAAGTGGAAGAACAAGGGATAAAGATTTGTTTATTTACTCAGAATTCTGCAGTCTTTTCCTAAGCAATTTGACACTTTAAGCAATTGTTCCCTAGAAAACTGTCATTACAGCTCAGAGCCTGGAGCCTGCTTCCGATTCTGTCTCCCTCTCTCTCTGCCCCTCCCCCGTTCATGCTCTGTCTCTCCCTGTCTCAAAAATAAATAAAACGTTAAAAAAAAAATTAAAAAAAAAAACGTCATTTAAAATTGTTCCTATTCTTGGGGCGCCTGGGTGGCTCACTTGGTTGAGCATCCAACTCTTGGTTTCGGCTCAGGTCATGATCTGATGGTTTGTGTGTTCAGGCCCCATGTTGGGCTCTGTGCTGACAGTGCGGAGACTGCTTGGGATTCTCTCTCTCCCTTTCTCTCTGCTCCTCCTGCACTCTCTCTTTCTCTCTCTCTAAATAAATAAATAAACTTAAAAAAATTGTTCCTATTCTCATTCCTGGGTTCCTCACCCCAAAACCTGGACCCAGAGGTATAAAACATAGAAAATACACATCACAACAATGGTACAGACGAGGTGCGGCCAGAGCTATTCACTTCTAGGCAAAATTGTGAATGGGAAGATTTTTGTCTTTGGAATTACTAACATATCTTTCCTGTAGGAAATTCTCTCTGTAACCATTCTCCCTGTGGGCATTCTCTGTTCTCAATCTCTTTCCTCTCTTCACTGATCTACACAAATTTTAACACTAGAATATTGGTGGTTAATGTGTATTTCATTTTGTTTTGTGTCAATCCCTCACATTTATTTTCTTTGTTCAAGAGATGAGGAATGTCTTCACTGTGACTTATGCACTGCCCGATATCAAGGCGCATTTCCTGCTGAGCCCAGAGCCAACCTGGGAAACCCGGAGTTGGCACAAGCCCTGACATTGCCTTGCTCGTCTTCGCCTGGGACTTGACCCAAAGACCCATCCTGGTGACATTTAGGCATTACAGAACCAGTGAAGGAAGTGTAGGTCTAAAGGAGGGACTCTCCCAAGAAACAGACCACCCATTTCATTTGTTTTGATTTTTTTTAAAGCTGTCACAAACTATTTTTGAAAGGTTGCTATAGAGAACATTGATTTTATATTTTTAAAAATTGTTTAAGCATTCACTAAATACAAAATTGACACTGTATATTACTAAGTCAGTAATCACATATAGAAATCTTACACTTCAGCTTTTCTTCAAAAGTCCCTCGAAGAAACACTGATAATCCTTTAACCCACTCTTTCACATTTATGCAGTTATCGTGGTCTTTGTCAAACACAAAAAATACTGAAAGAAAAAGACCATAGAAGTATATTGTAATTTGAAGCTATTTTATAATTCAAATATATAAACCTACTTCCCAAATTGAGAGGAAAAAAAGGTTTTGGCCATCTTTAAGAGTCAAAATTATTGGAAATGTATGTGTGTGTGTGTGTGTGTGTGTGTGTATATAATTTGTCATTACAAAAATGTTTGCCACATATTAATTATGAACACCATATACATCGCCATCTCAGCTTGGCCCATTTCCATTTCTTAAGTCTCTTACCCCTGTTCATTAGCATATCGTCAGTCATTCCAAATATGCTGTGGAGGATCGCTCGAAAAGCATTACGATCTAGTCCAAGGTTATTAAGTCTTACATTAGCTCTTTCCACCAAGCTGTGAAAAAGTCTTATGAGACATTCTACTTCACTTTTTTTGACTGTAAAATAAAAATACAAATAAGTACAACTTACACTTACTCAATGAGTACTCCAATTAAAAATATTTTACTAAGCAGCTATTTTTTCCTATGATGCTAGATGCTCTAAGTGATTAAAAAAAGAATGATATCACTTGTTACTTAAGGGCTTATGCAATTAAGGTGGGTGTCACCAGAAGACTAGTAAGACGCTATGTAAATGAAAAATTATGTAACATAATGCTCACTACTACAGACATGTGAAGAAAGAGAAATCAGTGTGGGAAAGAGGAGTTAGGTCATTTTCTTGGGAGTAGACTTTGAACAGAGACTTGGAAGGATACATTGTATTTATACAGGAAGGAATGTGTTGGGGGTGGTAAAATGGAGAATTCCAGGGAGCAATAATATGGGTAAAGGAAAGAGGTAGAATTGTGGTTGAAGTTGAACATGCTTTATTGGGAGCACAGCAAGTTAGGAAGAAGTGAAAAAAACAAGATTGAAGAGGACGGGCTGACGGCAGAGGGCCTTGAATGCCTAGTCAGAAAATTAACATTTACAGTTGACTTTTGAACCACATAGGTTTGAACTGTGGGTCTACTTAAATGCAATAAAAAATAAATACAGCGCAGTACTGTAAGTGTATTTTTCTTATGATTTTCTTAAAAGTTTTAGCTTACTTTAAGAATACAGTATATAATATATAAAACATACAAAATAGGTTGATTGTTTATGTTATCAGTAAGGTCAGCAGTAGGCTATTGGTAGGTAAGCTTTTGCAGAGTCAAAAGTTATATATGGATTTTCAACTGTATTGCAGGGGTTGGTGCTTATATCCTACACTTTGTTCAAGGGTCAACTACATTTTACTGGAGCAGTGTTTCTAATGGACCGTCCAGGACCATTTGAATGAGAGAAATCCACAGCCTCTCCTTTGTTTGTTCAAAAGCAGATTCCCAAGCCTTACTTGACTTACCAAGTCCGAATCACTAACATCAGACCCAGGAATTAGCTTTTAAAAAACAAGACCTCAGTTGACTCTTCTAGGCCCTGAGGGTTGAAAAAGTGGGAGGGAGCTTGAGATGTTGCAGAAAATCAGTGGGACTTGGTGACTAATTTTCAAACAGAAATGTTCAATATTCACACACTTGGATTTCAGTCCAGACTTAGGAAAGGGTATTTTTAAAGAAGTGCAGGGTGATTTTAATGCATTGATCAGGACTGAGAATTAAGGGATTCGATTTAGCAGGCTACACAGTGTAACTATAAGCTCAGAAATATGACAAAAAGCTCATTTTTACCCATCCAATAAGAATTTATCTTGAAGGCCTCCTGTGAACCAGGCAGTGAATACACCAGGGTTTCTGCCCACAAAGTTGTTACACTTTGGCTAAGAAAAAAAAAAAAAAAAGTGCAAGCACTATGATTGATGGTGTTTGGCAGTGACCAAAAGGTAGGAATAATCAACTGGGGAGATAGCAGGAAATTAACAAAGGTCCCAAGGAGGAGGGGTCACTTGCCAGAGGAGGCAGCTTGAAGGTATGTTCTGAGAGCTAGCTGCAGATGGTTGGTATGGCCACATGGCAGACTAGACTTTACAATGGGGAGTTTCTGAAAAATTTTGGCTGGCAAGTTAACATCATATTTGCACTTAAGGAGGGTCACTTTGGCAGTAGATTCTCAAAACCACATTATGAATGATGAGTCCACATGTGACATGGTTGTGTCTTCCCCAAAACAATTTTAACAGTCTATGCCATCCCATATGCTCTTTCTACAAAGACTTTGATACTCCTCTGAGATGGGATCTGTCTCCTTCACTTGAAACAGGGAAGGCATTTTCTGACATTTCAACCAGTAGAGCTCAGTGGAAATGAGGCAGTGTGAACTTTTCAAGGCTAGGTCACAGAAGGGGTTGCAGCTGCTCTGAGGACAAAAACTTGGAAAGAATTCTCATAAAAAATACAGAGAAAGAGGAAGCTCAGGTGTGGATGTGCTGTATGAAGTGTAGAGTATGTTAATGTTTGCCTGAAAGTCATCCTGCTTAAATCTGATGGAGAATTATCGGGAGTGCAAACGTTAGCACCAACAATAGTTTCCTCCTTGAGGAAAGGGAAGTTTTAAGAGTCAGATGCTGCTCTGAGCCAAATATTAACAAGTCATCCAACACAGCTATCAAGGATTTTAGGCACAATCTTCAGCAGGTAGTAATTTTTTCTGAGTTTTATCCATGTAAGCTCACATTTCATTACAGCTAAAGACCTTACTCATGTGGTCCAGGAACCGTTGTAAATGATATTTGAGAGATCTTGGATAATGAGAATTGTGAGGTGCTAGGCACTGGCTCATGTTATTTAACTTTATTTTGGGATAACTTTAGATTTACACAAGAGAAGCAATGATGATAGAGTTCCCAATCTTCACTGTTTCTCTGTTAAAACTTCACAGAACCGTGGTACAATTATCAAAATGAATACACTAACATCGGCACATTATTAACATACAGATCTTACCACTTTTCCACTAATGCTCTTTTTTTGATTCCAGAATCCAAGCCAGGATACATTTGGCTGGCATGTCTCCTCCAATTTATGATAGTTTTTAGTCTTTCATGACTTTTTTTTTTTAAAGTTTTAATTTATTTTGAGAGGGGTATGAGCAGGGGAGGAAAAAAGAATCCCAAGCAGACTCCATGCTGAGCATGGACAAGGGCTCAATCCCACAAACCATGACATTATGACCGGAGCTGAAATCAAGAGTTGGATGCTTAACCTGAGCCACCCAGAGGGCCAAACCTTGACTTTTCATTTTGCATAATATTCCTCAATTTGGGTTTGTCTAATGTTTTTTTGTTTTTGTGTTTTTTTTTTGCATAATAAGCTGTGTTTAGGGACTTGGGGGGTGAATTCTAGAGATAAATTGCTGTTCTTCTCACATGTCGGGGGACACATACAAGGTTAACTGCTGAGAACTTTGATCACTTGATTACGCTAGTCTACAGGGTTCTCCACTGTAGTTGCTATTTATCCTTTCCACAACCTATTCTTTGGAAGCCAATCTTTTAGGGAAAATGTAATTCCACTTCTTGGGAAGGAGTATCTATAACTATTACTTGGAATTTTCATGAAAGCAAGAGGTCTTTTTTCCCCTATTTACTCAATTATTTATGTCAGGGTGTGTGCAAGGGGGGGGTCACATACACTTATTTTATAACAATCCTGTCATCTTACTCAAATTGTTCAGTTTTGGCCCTTGGGAGCTTTCAAGTTGGCTCTTGTGTTTCACATCACACAACCCCATTGGCTTTTTCACTTCTTTGCTTTCTGGCACTACTTGCCAGGCCAATCTTATATTTTCCCTGTGTGAGATTAACAGGAAATATATATATATATATATATATATATATATATATATATATATATATATATTGGTCTCTGTCCCTGGTTCCTGGCACATAGCTCCCAAAACTCTTGGGATTTCCTAAATGATGTGAGCAGCACGAGTATCTTTAGCTCAATTGTGTCATTGACCTTGGCCCCCAACACAAAGCTCCTAAATCCCTTAGAACATCAGGGGTGATAGGAATCTTTTGTTCTAAGGAGACGACTACCGGTGGCTCCTGGCTGGGAGCTAGTCACCAAAAAGACTTGATTAAAAGTCCATGATTAAAAGCTTGGAACTTTCAGCTGTATCCCCCATTGTGCAGAGGGGCTGGATATTGAGTTAATGACCTATGGTGCCTATGTGATGAAAACTCCATGAAGACCCCCGAAGTGTTCAGGGAGCTTCTGGGATGGTGAACATATGAAGGTCCTGGGAAAGGGAATGGAAGCTCCATGCCCCTTCCTACATACCTTGCCCTGTGCATCTCTGCTGTCTGCTCCTGATTGTATCCTTGTATTTTAAAAAGTGTATCCTTCTATAATAAATCAGTAATCTATTAAGTAAACAATTTTCCTCAGTTCTATGAGCTGCTCTAGCAAATTAATTGGGCCTCCAATTTATAGCCAGTTAGTCTGAAATGCAGGTAACAACCTGGACTTGTGATGGGCATCTGAAGTGGGAGACAGTCTTGTGGCATTGAACTCAACGTACAGGATCTGATGCCATCTCAGGTAGTGTCAGAACTGAGAAATTGTAGGGTACCCGGCCAATGTCACAGAAAATTGCTTGCTTGAAAAAACCACACAGTTGGAGACTGGAAGTGTCAAGAAGTGTAGCAGAGTAGTGTCAGCAAAAGAGAAACAAGGCATAGCATAGGTTTTCCTTTACACTCTGTGTGGCTATTTCTTCAAGGAATCCTGGTTGTTTTTATTGGAGACTGGTATTTAAACACCAAGGGTGTGCTTATTACTACTGGGAGATGACTATTTCTAAGCCCAATACATAACCAGGAGCTGGGATGGGTACAGTGGAATATTTCTAAGCCCTCTCAGCAGACAAAGCTGGAAAATATGTATGTATACTTACCTATATATGCATACATATTGGCCCATGTTATGTGTGACAAATGAAGTGAAAGCCAAATATTGGACCACTGGGTCTATAGGTGGTCCTGGGCTAAGTCCCAGAAGAGATGATCAATTGTATTTTTTACCTCACAAACACTCAGGGCTCATGAGTTCATAAGGGCTAATCATACTAGATTTAACTTATTTCCTCCTTCTAGTAGGAGTGGATCAGAGAAATGCAGTTCACAAAGTATCTGGATTTTAGGGGAGCCTGGGTGGCTCAGTTGGTTAAGCACGTGACTCTTAATTTCAGCTCAGGTCATGATGTCACGATTTGTGAGATCATGCCTCCTGTTGGGCTCTGTACAGAGCCTGCTTGGGATTCTGTCTGTCCCTCCCCCATTCTCTTTCAAAATAAATTAAAAAAAAATTTTTTTTAAATGTTTGTTTATTTTTGAGAGAGAGAGACAGAGTGTGAGTGGGGGAGGAGCAGAGAGAGAGGGAGACACGGAATCTGAAGGGGGCTCCAGGCTCTGAGCTGTCAGCACAGAGCCCGATGCGGGGCTCAAACTCACAAACAGTGAGATCATGACCTGAGCTGAAGTCGGATGCTTACCGACTGAGCCACCCAGGCGCCCCAATAAATAAATACATATTAAAAAAACCCGCAAAATATTTGCATTTTAGGAAGGCATATAACAAAAATCTCTTACTCTTATGTCAATTATCTACTCAGTATCCAGTAGTGCCAAGCACAATGGTAGGCTCTCACATAAATGTTTGCTAAGTAAATGATAACTCCTTGTACACAAATGAGGTAAAGGAATATACTGGATGAGACAGGATCCGAAGTAAGCTCTAGATGCCAAAATAATCACTTGAATCAAACAACATGAAATTATTAGAAAGTTTTAAAATTGTTCACTGAGCTTTAAAAAAATTTCTTAGTCTATATGTGTAAAAATTATGGCTGAACAATATGTGTGAAAAAGACTGGGTCAATTCCTAACTCACTATTAATCAAGCTGTGATTGCAATTAGGTTGATAGAACTGAAATTTCACCTGGGAGAGACTAGGGATTCATCAGGAAACCCTACACTTCAGTGTGTCCAAGAATAAATGGAGTGAACAATCTGGATGATTGGCTCCACTCGCAGAGATATTTAAATGTGCCTAGGGTGGTATCCAGGAATCTACATTTTCAGTAAGCATCTTTAGGTGATTCTGATGCTGGAGATACTCCTACCATACTATGAATAAGAGGTATACAGCCAAGATCAACTACAGAACTTGCGGGCCCAATGCAAAGAAAACATGGGTCCCTCATTGAAAACATGAAGTGTTAGTGGAACATTAAACTAAGCGTGGGGCCCCATGACAATGCATAGGTTGCACACACATGAAGCCATTTACTATGCCCTGAGGTAATGATCTGCCACTGCCACTGAAGATTTAAAAAACTCTACTTAATTTTAATTTACATTTAAATAGCCACACACATACTTTTTTAAAAATGGGGCGCCTGGCTGGCTCAGTCGGTAGACCATGGGACAACTCTTCATCTCAGGGTCACGAGTTCAAGCCCCACTTTAGGTGTAGAGGTTACTTAAAAAAAAATTTAAGTAAATAAATAGCCACACATTGCTAGTGGTTACTATACTGGTTAATACAGCTCTACAATGTTTTATATTCTAGAGCTGTATGAAAAAAAATCAACAGCTGCTTGGTAAGGTAATGAATTTTCTTCGTGAGGTCACTGGAAATAGTGGAGGATCAGAGTCACACAATCTAGTAGTTTGGACTCAAGAAGCCATGTGGCACATGTAGGCTTAGTAAATTATGAAGTCTCCCTCTTAAGAAACTTTAAAGCAAAGCCCAAGAAAAGCCATCTCAATTTTCTGGCACATGACAACTAAAACTATCTATGTACACCAAGAGAAATAGTAAGACTATCCCTTTTGTCTTTTTAAGTAAACTCTACCCCCAGTGTGGGGCTCGAACTCATGACCTTGAGATCAAGTCACATATTCCACCAACTGAGCCATGCAGCCACCCCAAGACAATCTCTTCCTGAGAATGGAAGGCCAAGGTGGTACTATTTGTTAGCTCTCCCCAGTCCTACCCATTGAGAAGCAAATTCTAGGTGCACCTGGCTGGCTGGCTGAGTCAGTAGAACATATAACTCTTGATCTCGGGGTTGTGAGTTTGAGCCCCATGTTGGGTGTACAAACTAAAAACAAAATCTCAAAACAACAAAAAAACACCCAAGTTCCAGTCATGAGAGGCCAGTCTGGTTTTTCAACTCAAGGACCCAAGAACTGAGCTGAATTCAACAATTTTTATTTTGCATTCACTATGGGACAGTACTATACAGAATGACCGTGAGAGTCTAGAATGCTTATTAGTTGCATCGAGAAATGAAGATGAAATGCAGGTTCTGGCATCAGACTTACCTGGGTTCTAGCTCTGCCTCCACCAGAAAAGTTCACTGTCATTTTAGACAATCTGAGACTTGGTTTCCTCATCTGAAAATTTCACCTACCTCATTGGTTTTTTTTCCTGAGACTTGAAGATGAAGATAAACCATTAAGCATGCCATTTCCCCATGAAGAGCTTAATAAACATGAGTTGTTAATAATCTCAGTATAAAATAGTAATCTGGTTACACTGAACTTTTGATCCTAATTTAGTGTCAAAATTCTGCAAAAGGAATGCAACTCATTTCTCTTTTGAAAGATACTGTTCAGTATCTTCTTTGTAGGAGACTGTATGGGAAGCGGGCCTGATCTAGTATTACATATTCTTTACTTATATTACCTATACTTTCAGAGAATTGTTTTCAAATGACAAATTATGGTATTAAACACACATTTGGGTAGCAGGCTAAAAGTAGTTTCATTTGGATGGGGAGAGGAGTTAGATTTTTAAAGTATGCAAAATTTCCTTTTGAATGTTTAAAACTCAGGTTAAGAAAACAGCAAATAGGGGCACCTGAGTGGCTCAGTTGGTTAAGTGTCCAACTCCAGGTTTTGGCTCAGGTCATGAGCTCACGGCTTCGTGGGTTCAAGCCCGGCATCGGGTTCTGTGCTGGCAGCGCGGGGCCTGGTTGGGACTCTCTCTCTCCTCTCTCCCACTCGGCTGTCTCTCTCTCAAAATAAACTTAAAATTAAAAATAGGGGCACCTGAGTGGCTCAGTCGGTTGAGCGTCCGACTTCAGCTCACGTCATGATCTCAGTTTGTGGGGTCAAGCCCCGCAATAGGCTATGTGGTGACTGCTTGCTCAGAGCCTGGAGCCTACTTCAGATTCTGTGTCTCCTTCTCTCTCTGCCCCTCCCCCACTCACGCTTTGTCTGTTTCTCAAAAATAAATAAATGTAAAAAAAAAATAAAACAAAAACAAACAAACAACAAAAAAAAAAACAGAGGCACCTGGGCGGCTCAGTTGGTCAAGTGTCCAACTACAGCTCAGGTCATGATCTCACAGTTCATGGGTTCGAGCCCCATGTCAGGCTCTATGCTAACAGCTGGGAGCCTGGTGCCTGCTTCAGATTCTGTCTCTCCCTCTCTCTCTGCCCTCCCCCCACTCACACTCTCTCTCTCAAAAATAAACATTAAAGGGGCACCTGGGTGGCTTAAGCCCTGCGTCGGGCTCTGTGCTGACAGCTCAGAACCTGGAGCCTGCTTTGGAGTCTATGTCTCCCTCTCTCTCTCAAAAATAATAAAACATAAAAATAAATAAATCTTTAAAAATAAACATTAAAAATGTTTAAAAAATTGGGGCGCCTGGGTGGCGCAGTCGGTTAAGCGTCCGACTTCAGCCAGGTCACGATCTCGCGGTCCGTGAGTTCGAGCCCCGCGTCAGGCTCTGGGCTGATGGCTCAGAGCCTGGAGCCTGTTTCTGATTCTGTGTCTCCCTCTCTCTCTGCCCCTCCCCCGTTCATGCTCTGTCTCTCTCTGTCCCAAAAATAAATAAAAAGTTGAAAAAAAAAATGTTTAAAAAATTAAAAAGAAAGCAAACCATTCTCCAAAAAATAAAAGAAAAAGAAAACGGCAAATAACAGTAGATATTACATTCAACTTTGGTTAAATCTGCCAGATGGATTTTAAGGGTTGAAGGACAGCAAGATTGCAAAAACAGGCCCTAGAAGGGCCTTGAGGCCCTTGAGGATCCTAAAAGATCCTTGAGGATCATTTAAAATATAACTGGAATGAGAGAAAACTGAATTAAGTCTACCAACGAGATTCTTAGGGTGGTACTACTGAGACCTACTGAGACCACACAAGGAAAAATGGAAGTGCCCAGCAACGAGGCTGTACTAGTGTCTGAAATAAAAGTCATTTCCTCAAAGTCTAAAGACATTGTCAAAATGGATCTCAGTCAGGATTGTTTGTTGTCATGCCCGTGAGACAAGATACATAAGATTACTTTTTAAGGTCTGTCAGGGCAAGGATTCCCCCCTCCCCCAATCTGTTACATTAATTTTAATAAACATTTGCTATGTGCAAAGTACCATGCTTATTTCTTCAGCAACTAAAATATCTTCTATAGCTCTATCAATCCTCTGCCTCTATGGGTTTTGTGCCAGAGAACTCAGGGAATTGGTCAAGGTAAACCTTTAGAGTTTGAGATCTCTTATTAAATTTTAGACTGTTAACAGAACGAGTCCTTGGTTGGCAGATAATCCTTTAGTACATATGTCACATAAGTTCTCAAATTCTTCTTTCCACATACACAAATATATTTTAGGAACCTGATTAAAATATTCTCAGTGTAGTGCAGGGATCTTGTAATTCACTTGTAATCTATTTTTTTAAATGGCCAAAATATTAGACAGAAATTAGAGGAACTCTATTTTGGGTGTTACAAAGAACCTGTTAATGTCCAATGTATCTATCAATGTTTCTATTTGATTGAATAAAGATGTTCAGGCAGTGCTGGATGTCTGGTTGGTACTCACAGTTCTTGACAGTATTACTAATGGATTCCACCAGTTTCTTCAGAGTCTTCTGGTCCATGTCAAGTGTTGCTTCAACACACTGTAGAGTTCTCAGATAGCCTAGTTCCAAGCCTACATGTCTTGGATTGTCACTGATTCCATAGTTCATTACTCTATACCAACAGAATGTGACGGCGGCAACATTCCAGCAACCACAGAAGGTTCTCAAGTGATTGCAAAAATATGCAACAACGGTTGTTAGCACTCAAAACAAATGCAATGATTCCATGAATGTTATTGTGATCTGAAATATTACAGCAATTCCTACATTTATCTTTTCTTTAGGGCTAAACACCACTTAAAGTGGTACTTGATATTATTGTCATTTATATTTCCTCAGCACAAACTGTATGGTTGAAAATGTTTCCTTCCTAACTGAACACACAACTAAATAAAATTATAAGGATCTTATTTTTAAGTGGACATATTTTTCTAGGCTATAAATAGCTCCTTCAAAGATTATGTAACCTCCTTTAAAAAACTTTAAGCATCTTCTTGTAAGAGAGACTCCAATCTGGGAGCTCCTAGAAAAATGTAAAACCCCACTAGTACCCCTCCAACTTATACCTGACTGACTGGTAAGAAAGCATGGTGTGACTATGCCAAAGCTGGCCAAAATAACAACTGTTCTAACTCTACTGTCAAATCCTAATACAGGGAACAAACATTTCCTAGTCTGTTTACTGGCTTTCACTATAGTAAGGCAAGAAAATGTACCAGAATGAATTTTAGAATTTAGAATATAATATTCTTACAAATTTTAAATAAAATATAAAGTAAATTTTAAAATAAGGCAAATGTAGGGCGCCTGGCTGGCTCGACTGGAGGAGCGTGCAATTCTTGATCTTGAGGTCATGAGTTTGAGCCCTATGTTGGGTACAGAGATTACAAAAAAAAATTAAAACAAATTATTAAAAAGTAAAATAATGCAAATACAACTGGAACACAAAAGCTCTCCCAAAACTTTTCTTTAGGAAATACTGTGTTCACTGAATTAAGTTGAAAACTGGCAATGCTTTAGAAGTGTGAAACCTGTCACTTAAGTTTGAAGAATAACTGTTCTCAGTTTCTCCAAGGCTAGTCTATTATTTTCTATGAAATGAAAGCAAATGAGGCAACAGGCTTTTAGCACACCTTGACTGGAGGAATATGAACCTATATTCTGGATAAAGTCAACTCAGAACAATCTTACGGTATTTAAAATAAAACACCTAAATATACTAAAGGCAACCAAATGAATCCAAAACAATCAGACAGAGAAGTACTGGTATAAATTCAATTTTTCGATTCAGACACTCATCAATTTTGTTGCAGTTACCTTGGCATCATTATCCAGATAACATGCCCTGTGTATATAAAACTGGTATAAAAGTATTCAAGAAAAAGGGTGGTTTGGTGGAAGGAAGAGGTAAGAAATGTTACGGACTTGCACATAACATTACTCTATCAAATTTTCTTCCCATAGCTTATTAGAAAGAAGACTATTAAGGCTACCATCACAGAAGAAATGAAAAAGGTGTTTCGCAGACAGTCAACACAACCTGGAAAGAACAGTTTTTTTTGCCAGGTCACCTTATTCCTCAGTCTAATAACCGTTGCTTTCTAATTTGATATAATCATCACATTCTGGACCAGTGTGCTCATACCAAAACTGATCACCAAATAAACTGATAAACTTATCTTTTAGCATTTTCTTGAACAACAATTCTAAGAAACTTCCTTTCAGATAAAAAAATGTTCCTCAAAACTTATTGTGTACTTAAGAGCATATACATATCTTTTATTTATTTCTTTAAGTTTATTTATTTGAGAGAGAGAGAGAGGGCAGAAAGAGAAGGGAGAGAGAGAATCCCAAGCAGGCTCTGCGCTGTCAGCACAGAGCCTAACATGGGTCTCAATCTCACAATTTCAAGATCATGACCTGAGCCAAAACCAAGAGTTGGATGCTTAACTGACTGAGCCACCCAGGTGCCCCTACATATCTTTTATTAGGAAAGAGTATGAAGCTTTAAGCATAAAATTTAAGGAAGTTTACCAAGAAATAAATAATTTTTACAGCTAAAAATTTGGGGATATGTCTTATCCACCTACCATTGAACCCCTAGTAGTGCTTCTTAATCTTTATAACTTAACTTGCAACTCAAAGGGAGCTGATAAGAACACAGCTATTTTTAAGTAAAATAGCTATTTATTCAGCCTCTTGTCATGCCAAAATGTTTTGTGCATATACCACTATAATTAGCACACCCTCTGAAACAGGCAAAATTGTACATCAAATTATATTTCATGTTACCTGATTATATAAAAATGTAAAGTGAAAATGATTTATCAATTCCTTTTAACGTTACTAGTAAACAATTCAGCAGTAGATATGAGGCACAAAATCTTAGTAAAATATGACAGGAAGAGCAATAATGTAATTCTCACTTAACTTGTCATAATTTGTTATGAATATACAAAGACAAATTTCTAAAATGTTATATTTACTAAGATTCTGGCAATAGCTTTATGTAACAAGACACAGCATACCAGGCCTGCCACTCAACTTGTTTATGGTAAGACTCAGCTTCAATATGAAGCTGTTTGGAAAAAAAAAGAAAAAAAAAAAAATTAGAAGTCTGCTTTTTTTTTTTTTACATGCTAAGTATCTTGGCAAGTATGCCATTAAACACAGTATGGAATTTAAGATAGCAAGAATAAGGAGTTAATAAAAGCTAAACACTGCAGCCTAAACAAAATTCATACAAAAATAAAATAACTATCACTGGTTACATAAAATTTTCCTGACTGGTTAAAACTAACAGTATAAAACATGCATTTTAGAATCTTTAGCTATCAAGTTCAAAAAGTACCAGTGTCTATTGGAAATGATTCCTCTCCAAAGCCAAAGTGTAGTCAAAATTAATTCAAATGTTATAACACATTCTAATGCTAAAAAACATTCAGTATTATTGAAGTGGAGGTAAATCCCAGAGCTTTTGGGGCTTTGTCGTGCTGCAAAAGGCTGTTACTCTGGTTCACTTAAAGCAGCAAATGACAAGAGTCCAAGGATGTCTAAGGGCAAGACTGCTGTACCAGCTCTGACCTCCCCATGAAGCATGGCTACTGTGTCCACAAAAATAGGATGTGTGAGGATAAAAGGCACGCTATTCTGCTAGCTAAAGAGATAGCAAACCACCCCCCCCCAACCCTAAAAGCTCCTTCCCCGGGTAAATAAAAGTATATAAGGGGAAAAAATTAAAATACACTTATCTACAGAATAAGGATTTTGAAATATCAATGTAATCCCTATTTCCAAAATGTTAACTCGAGTCATCTGGTCATTTCTAATTACATCTTAATGATATATCCAGATTCGATTTCTGTTGATTTATCATTAGATACTTCAAGTCAAAAATATTAACTTTATCCCCAAATATCTTAACCACTAGCACAACTGCAATGTATTATCTCCCAGAGTTGTTAAGCACTGGAAGAGAAAAAACTGATGTTCAAGCAGCAGGCAACAATTATGGCCCTTTCACACAGAGGCATCCAAGTGGCTACTGAATAGTCCAGTAATAATTCTAAAAACAAGAAAATTCATGCATTTTAGTAATTATGTCATAATTTTCACAGTTGAGATTTCCTTAGACATTGCACTTTCTTTATAAAGGAATCCTGATTTTTCTTAATATTATGGCGAGTCGGGACTTGAACTAGCAGCCTTCTTTTTCTTCTTCTTACTGTGTTTCTTATGCTTCTTTTTCTTTTTTGTTTTTTCCTGTAAAGACAGTTCCCTGTTAGACATTTCTACAGGAAAATATGCAAGTCTAAAACAACTTTACCATGGTACTTCTAAGATACTATATAATTATTTCAAACAATCCACACAACCAAGTAAACTATTCGGAACATTTTTGGAAAAGTCTAAATAATTAATATCATGAGGACTAAGAGTGCTTGTTTTCAAAAAGATATGGAAAAATTCTTAAGTCATTAGCACATTAATGTAGTTTCTAAATAAAACTTTCTATAGAAAATAAATTCTATGAATAATCATATCAACTGCTGTATCTCATACTATATAATTTGTAAAGGCGAAGTAATTGTAGTTATTGCAAAGAAGTCCTCATATCACAGTAAAACACAACTGTTTTTATAAATGACAGTTTTTGGAAAATATATATATTAAATCTGGTATTTTTTGGGTAAACAGGAACATAATTATTAGGTCCTGTCTTCACTGGTAACTATTTTAATTATTAAATTAACAACAACTAACTGGTACAAAATATTGATGTACAGTTGAAAAGTCTACTTAGTTTAGTAACTTTAATTTTTTAAAAAAGCTTTTATGTAAGCTCTATGCCCAGCATGGGGCTTCAACTCACAACCCCAAGATCAAGAGTCATACGCTGTACCTGCAGAACCAGCCATGCATTCAGATGCTTACTTTTTAGACAAAAATGCCACTAAAGCCTAGAAAAAGTAGTCAACTCATGACTAGATAAAGAGAGCTACAATTTTGTTGAACTCTGACTCTTGTGACTATTTCTGATGTAGAAGAGAAGGCAGAACTCTTAGAAACAGATACTTAGAAAAGTGGTATCAAATGAGAGACTAGTTGTTGCAAAAGAAAATAAAAAGCAAGAAAGGAAAAAAAAAGCAAGAAAGGAGACGTGTAAAGACAGCAAAAGTACAGCTTCCTATCATTTCTGAATCAGTAAGAACTTTCCACAATCCCCCTGCCCCTCTCAAAGGTCTCTACCACTTAGCAGCTTTAAGCTAACTTTCATCATTCTCTTCACGAAAAGATCAAGTGCACAGGGAATTTTACAAAATTCCCTGTATTTGGCCCTTTAACGTTTTGGGGCTAGGTTGCTTTTTCATAAAAGCACAGTTGACTACTCTCTTTTTAAAATACTTTTCTTCGTGGCTTCCACAACACCTCAGTCTGCTGCTTTCTTCTACTGCAAAGACCCTTTCACCTCCCGTGCTTGTTCTTATTCCTCTGCTTGACCTTTCAGGACCTCCTTCCTTTTCCACATGCTCTCTCAGTCTCCCATGCTTTTAATAGTACTTACATACCAAATCTTCCTATCTAGTCCTTGCTCTGAACTCAAGACTGTGAGTTCTTCCTGGATACCTAACAAGTGTATCTAAAATTACCATAAAAATGCTAATTTTTCTCTCCAAATTCTCTTAGCTATCTTAGTAAATGGCACCTCTATTAAGGCAAAGAAACTAAGCTGCGGTTGGCTCTACTCTGTCTTAACTCCACTCTCTACATCCAAAGCAACAAGTAAGCCCTACCATCTAAGTCCAAAAACATAACTCAAATCCATCACACCAGTCCATCCTCACTACTACCACTGTGATACGAACACCATTCCTCACCTCTCTCTACTCCATCTCTGCCACAGTATTTTAAAAATGTAAAGTTGATTTAGGTCACTTCTTTGTTAAAAACACTCAAAATAGCTTCCCAAAGCATTCTGATTAAAACTGAAACACCTGGCTACGTGACATGGCCTCTGCTTACTTCCCAACCTCACTGTATGCAATTCCTCTTCATCTACTAGGTGTAAGCCATGCTTACTCTTTCCATTCTTCAAACAAATCAAGCTCATTCCTACCACAGGTCCTCAGCTCTTCTCTCTCTTTAGGATATTCTTCTTTTGATCTTCACATGGTTGGTTCTTTCTTGTAAATCCTATTTCAGCTTAATTTTACTTCCTCAGAAAGGCTTTCCTTCCCCAAAGTCACTTTCTTACATATCATCCTCTTATCCATCTTGTATTCCATTATAACAACACTACTAACACCAATAGTGCCTGCATAGAGATGCTTAATAAACATATGCTAGCTGAATGCACGAAAACAGTGTGTTATGCGAGTACGAATTAGAACTATCCTAAATTAACTATTATGTCTTAGTTAATCTGAACCAAAGACCAAAGCAGTTTTCACTCAAATTATATTCCCATTCAGAAAAAAAAGTCTCTTAAATGTCGCCTTGGTCATGAAGTACAGTAAATGTTACTTCTGAGTCATATATTACCAGGTGATTCTTTCTACCAGAAAAAGACCCTCATTTAAGAGTGAGGGAAATTCCGGGAAAGGGAAGTTAAACCTCAAACCTACAAAAGATGCTGTTCTCATTTTTCTTCTACCTCTCCCTAAGAAAATACTTTCAAAGGCAATCACCCATGCTTATACTGAGTGCTCCTAAATTACTTTAATGATATGGTCTGCAATTACTCTTTGATAATCTGTTATCTACTTTCCCCAGGTTGGTCTGCTTCTCATTTGAATATCACTTCCATTTTCTTTATTCTCCTCTTCCTTCTTTCTCCTTTTATACTTCTCAATTTGCATAATAGCAGAGCTGGCTTTAGAAATAATCAAAAGAATCATCTTTATTAGTGAATCATTTATGTTGTCACATTCCTGCTTTATTTTTTATTGCATCCTGTGCTTAGAAGGTTTTTCTGTTGTTATAGGTTTGGCTGATCTGAAAGTAACTTCTATTGAAGATGAGGGAATCACCATACTTAAATCTCATATTTCATATTACAGTTTAAGAAAATCAAAAAAAGTTTGAGTTTTCATTTCTAACAGCACTGAATATGGAATAAAATAAAATGAAATGCTGAATAAAACACTGAAATGGAAACAGGACATGTTTACTACTAGGAAACTCTTCCTTTCTCCTAAGCCAATTTAACTTGCTTTAACCCATTAAGTAAAGCTGAATACCACATTTTTCCCAATAAATATTTAGGCCCAGTAAATGAAGTCATGCTTTATAAGGATTCATTTTATCTTAACAAAAAGAACCACACTATTGTCATGTAAAAAATTTAAATGATACTTGCTATTACTTTTTCTCGTTCTTCACTGCTTTTCTTCTTTTTTGCTCGTACCTAAAAAGTTTGAATTTTTGTTGAGAAGACAAATATGTAACTTGCACTCAAGACATTTTTTTAAAATTTATATGTAAAAACCATTTTGACAATCAAATGGCATTTTAAATGCCTTCTTATACCTTAAACCCCTGTTTGCACATCCCAGAAATGCAGATATCATATAAACAAAGGGAAGACTGTATTTTGTTTCATTCATCCAGAGCTTTACTGAGTTTTGGAAAATGCATTGATGACAGTGCTACTTTAGAGTTTTTGAACGGCTTATGTAATGTACCTGCTACAGCTTGGATTTTGTTATGTCTTAAGATTTTATGTATTCTGGTGTTATCACACTCAGCATTTATGCACTGAAATAAAATTTAGTAAAATTATACATTAATATTTTCTTATATATTAAAAAAATGTTAGGGGATATTAATATAAAATGTGTAGATCAGATCTGTAATACATACATATGTGCTGCCAATTTTTTTTTTTTTAATTTTTTTTTCAACGTTTATTTATTTTTGGGACAGAGAGAGACAGAGCATGAACGGGGGAGGGGCAGAGAGAGAGGGAGACACAGAATCGGAAACAGGCTCCAGGCCATCAGCCCAGAGCCTGATGCGGGGCTCGAACTCTCGGACCGTGAGATCGTGACCTGGCTGAAGTCGGACGCTTAACCAACTGCGCCACCCAGGCGCCCCCGTGCTGCCAATTTCAATTCAATTCATTTCAATTTCATTTCAGAGGGGTATTACAAAATACTATTACAAAAGGGGAGCAATAGGCCCTATTTTACAAATGAGGAAACAAAATCCAAGAGAAAAACACTTTAAAGATGGTAACTTACAGACCTAAAATTATCTAAAAATGGACTCTTATTCTAACAGAGTACAAACAAAATCCAAGATAGGAATATCAGAGCTGAAAAGGACCATAGTATAGGGACTACCTAATTCTCCTCTCACCTTATAGATAGGAAAAAAGATCACAGCAACATTTCTGCTCTATCTCATCACTGTTCTACTTCTTAAATAGTAGTAGTTCCAAATAAAAACAAGAGAATGCTATGTTTCAATACACTACACATCAAACAGCATCTTTCACGTAATCAAAATAGCAGTATAGTAAAAAGTAAATATTAGAAGAATAAAATAAAATAGGGGCGCCTGAGCGGCTGAGTCAGTTGAGTGTCCAACTTCAGCTCAAGTCATGATCTCATGGTTCATGAGTTCAAGCCCCACACTGGGCTCGCTGCTGTCGGTGCAAAGCCTGCTTTGGATCCTCTCTTCCCCTCCCTCTGCCCCTCCCCATCTTGTGCTCTCTCAAAAATAAATAAACATTAAAAAATAGCTCAGAATAGATATTTGTAAATACGGTTAATTATAATATTAGCTATATAATTAATTATCTTCTAGGAAATGAAAAACTCGTTCTGAAATAGAACTTCCATTTCTTTTTCATAGCACACTTACTTACTAGAGAAGTGAGTAAATCAAATATTCATGACGTATTTCTTTTAACTAATTTCTTTTATTAAAATCAATAACTGAACAATTATTTTTATATTTCAGAGAGAGAGAGAGAGAGAGAGAGAGAGCAAGCATGCACATGATGGGGGGAGAATGGCAGAGGAGAGAATCTTAAGCAGGTTCCCTGTCAGTGCGGAGTCAGATGTGGGGCTCAATCTCATGACCCTGGGATCGTGACCTGAGCTGAAATCAAGAGTTGGACACTTAACCAACTAGACCACCCAGGCACCCCAAAATCAAATAACATTTTCAAGTGAAGAAAATGGATTTGATCATATACTTACTTCTTCAATGTAATCTGATTCTGATAAGGACTCAGATGATAAAGGTTTATCTTCAGGATACATCTTTCTTTTCTTGCTGAGTCCTTTAATGTCCTATGAAATATAAACACATGTATGTTGACTCAAAAAGATGTAATGCTATGCCACACAAATTCGCTTCTAAGTTCTATTTAACAATTCCTCCAATTATCACAAAAATTACCTATTTTCATTTTAGAAATGTCTAAAATTGATGACATTCACCAGTATTCAGTCTTTAACCCCAATAAAATAATGCTTTTATTACATAACCCTAAAAGACATAACTACATGTCCTTTTAGATGTAATATCCTCATTTTTTTCCTTTTTTTTAAAAGTTAATTTATTTTTGAGAGACAGCATGAGTGGGGGAAGGACAGAGAGAAAGGGAGACAGAGGATCTGAAGCAGGCTCTGCACTGACAGAACAGCCCCTGACATGGGGCTTGAACTCACAACCATAAGATCATGACCTGAGCCGAAGTCAGACACTCAATCGACTGAACCACCCAAGCGCCTCTTTTTTAAAAAATATTTGTTAATTTAAGTAATCTCTATACCCAACGTGGAGCTCACACTCATGGCCCTGAGATCAAAAGACACATGCTCTTCTGACTGAGCCAGGCAGGCACCCCTCTTATTTTAATTACAAATGACAGAATTATAAAAACTCGTAAGAAACCATACAGGTGGTATAAGATTTAAGTCCCTTGTATTTGGATTGTTTTGTTTCTACCCAGTGTTGGATCAGAAAAGCCTAGTGCTACACACACACACACACACACACACACACACACACACACACCCCAACGGGTAATCGTGATAATTGAAAAAGATCTCTACACCGTATAAATTACTTTAGTATGTTCCCAGTGTTAAATTCATATTAAAAAATCTTCATCTCTAAGTATTCTTAATGATGAGAAAATGTGTAACTCTGGGGAAGAAGAAAGACTGAAGGAGTTATTAGACACTTAAAAATATACACTCTGAGGAATAAAAAATTTCAAAAACATCTGATGTACAGCAAAATGTGAAGATTTATTAAAGCTTCATAGTGGATATGCAGGTTGTCATTTTATTATTTTCCATATACTCTTCCTGTATGTCTGACTAGTTTGTAACAATAAAAAAACTACAATGGAAAAAATGCACACTACTGAATCATATAGAAAAAAACCACAAAACTATATAGCATGGACCCAATTTTGAAGACTCTTGGACAAAAATAAATCACATAGAAAATAAGCTAACAGTGATGATCTGTGTTACATTACAGGTGATTTAATTTTGTTTCTGCAAACAGCTTATTATTTTGGTAGAAATGATAAATGCTCACTGTAAGAAAATTCACCTGAAGCCCAGTACCAGGCATTAAACATCATGAAGATTTTTGGAAACAGCTCTCTATGTGTACATTTACTATTTTACATAAATTCTTGTTTAGAACCTGCTCTTCTCACCCAATAGTACCTTTCCATGCCAACTACATTGTCATTTATGGCTGCCTTTGACATTCATTGACAGCATATGCCAGAATTTACTTAACCCATCTCTTTTTGGAGGGCAGGCATACATATGGGTTCTTTGCTATTAAAAACAAAGTTGAGGGGCGCCTGGGTGGCTCAGGTCATGATCTCACGGTTTTGTGAGTTCGAGCCCCACGTCAGGCTCTGTGCTGACAGCTCAGAGCTTGGAGCCTGTTTCAGATTCTGTGTCTCCCTCTCTCTCTGACCCTCCTCCGTTCATGCTATCTCTCCCTGTCTCAAAATAAATAAATAAATATTTTAAAAAAAAATTAAAAAAAAAAAACACAAAGTTGAGGGGCACCTGGGGGCACCTTAGGATTCTCTCTTTCTACCTCTCTGACTTTCCCTTGCTTGTGCTCTCTCTCTCTCTCTCCAAATAAACAAACAAAATAAATAAACTTTAATAAATAAATAAGTAATAAAAACAAAGTTATGGGGCACCTGGATGGCTCAGTCAGTTAAGCATCCGACCCTTGGTTTCGGCTCAGGTCATGATCTCATGGTTCGTGGGATCGAGCCCCGCATTGAGCCCCGCGCTGACAGCACGGAGCCCGCCTGGGATTCTCTCTCTCTCCCTCCCTCGCACTTCCTCGCTCTCTATTTCAAAATAAATAAATAAACTTAAAAAATAACAAAAACAAAGTTGAAATACAGTAAAGGGTGCGTGAGTACAAAATCTTTACCTAATAACAATGTTAAAATGAAAGACCAAAGTAGCCTTCACCCAAATGATTTGCTCATTCTCCCACCACCACCCCTCAATCATTTATTTCACTCATTTATGAATCACACTTTACCAAGAAGCCTCCTTATCAGGCTCTTTTATCAATCATATCAATCTCAGATAATTGGAATACAGTCGTATTTTAAGAAATGCCTAAACATGAATTTTACCACTTTTTCTGTGTATATAAGGTATTTTTTTCTGCCTTCCACAGCAAATATAAAGTATCATTTTTTAATTACGAAGTTTTAAATTATGTATTCCTAGTTTTTACTAAGTTTGTTCATTATATTTAAACTTTGTTCATGGTTTACTTTTTTGTGATCTTTGTCATTCAGAATTAGAATTATCTGGTCAAAAATATTGAGTTTTGAGGCATGGGCCTTCTCCACCCCAATACCATATTCTCCATGGTCTTTCTCCAGTTATACTTTCAGATTTAAAACAGACATATTTGGGATTTATCTGGCCTTAAGGAGTGCCCAGCTTTATATTTTCCAAACGGACAATCATTTTGTCCCAAGAAAAGCCACTTGTATCATATATTAAGTTCCACAAATACTTAACAAAGTTCTACTTGGGCTCCAGACTATTCCCTCCTCCCCCAACTGTTAGTTCCATTTTATCCACTGGTTTTTGTTGTTGTTGTTGTTTTCTATTCCTGTACCATACTGCACTATTTTTTAATCAAAGCATTAATGTCTAATAGGGTAGCTCATACCCAGGAAAATTTACTGAATCTTCATCTTCATGTGCTTCTCTGAATAGATTTGCATATTTTCAAGTAAGTTCCGATCAATTTTTTAAAAATTTCCTATATAGTCTTTGTTACTATTAGAAACAGGATATTCCTTCCATTATTAGGTATCATATTCCATTTTTGTAACAATTTAAAAACGAGCTGAAAACAATGACTGATATATGACTTGAAATCACACCCTTTTTTATAACACTATGCTAACTATACTGGAATTAAAATGAAAACCCTAAAAACAAAGAATATTGCCTAAGGGAAAAAATTACACCCTTTTTATGATTATAACAGTCACTCTAAACAATATTAAGAGAAGCCATGGACCCCAAAATGTTCATCATGTATATGAAAAATGAGTAATATCTAAAATATGAAACTCCTATGAGTCATAAAAACAAAAAACCAACAGAAAAGTAGGCAAAGACTATGAATAGGCAATTCACAGAAAATGGTATCTGAATGGCTAATAAGTAAATGAAGAGGCTAAACCATCTTCACATATTAAATTGGCAAAAAGAAATCTCATAGTGTTGACCATGACGTATGTGGAACAAGGGTACGGTCAATACATTACTAGCAGGATACAAATTAATGAGCATTTGGGTGGGCAAAATTTAGACAAGTTAAATGTATGAACATCTTTGAACCTAGAAATTATAATCCCAGGTATATCTTATTTATTTCCTTTTTCCCTAGGTGTCTCTTAGAAAAGTAATGATAATTTGTGGAAAAGGAAAAATGGATAAGAAATAGTCACTGCAGCACTGTTTGCATTACTGAAAAATGAAAACAGCTAGATGTCCCAAAAACAGAAGAATAGAGAAACAGGAGCGCCTGAATCGCTCAGCTGGTTGAGTGTCTGACTCTTGATTTCGGCTCAGGCCATGATCCCAGGGGGTCATGAGATCAAGCCCTGAATCGGGCTCTGCACTGAGCATGGAGCCTGGCTTGAGTTTCTTTCTCCTTCTGCCCCTCTCCCCTGCTCATGCTCTCTAAAACATAAAAATAATTTAAAAAAGGAATGGAGAAATAAATTATGGCAAATTAATATAATAGAATACTATAGGCAAAAGGACTTGAGGGCATCAACAAGGATAAATGTCCACAGCAATGCTGAATGAAAAAAGTAGGTGCCAGAAGGAAACATGATACCATTTTGAAAATGCAAAATATCTAATGCTATTTAAGAACATATACTTATGCAATAGAAGTGTATAAATGTGGATGGGAAAAATTCACATTAATTTCAGAAACAGCTGCCTCTTAGGAAGGAGAAGGTGTCTTGTACTTTTTCTTTTTTTTAATGTTTGTTTATTTGTGAGAGACAGACAAGAGTGTGAGTGGGGGAGGGGCAGAGAGAGAGGGAGACACAGAATCTGAAGCAGGCTCCAGGCTCTGAGCTGTCAGCACAGAGCCCGATGCAGGGCTTGAACTCACAAACCGTGAGATCATGACCTGAGCCGAAGTCAGACGCTCAACTGACTGAGCCACCAAGGTACCCTGTACTTTTTCTTTAATAAAACCAGACCTGAAGCAACTATGACAAAATGTAAATCATTTGCCAACTCTGGCTGGTATGTATATGGGTATTTGTTTATTGTATTATTTGTCTTTTACTCTATAAAAACACATTATTACTCTGTACCTTATACTGAAGTACAAAATCACAATGCAGTTGTTTTAGTATTTCATGTTTGTATACTACCAGTTTTTAGTTTCACACGTAAATTTAAAAAAAATTTTTTAATGTTTATTCATTTTTGAGACAGGGAGAAACAGATGGTAAGTCGGGGAGGGGCAGAGAGAGGGAGACACAGAATCCCAATCAGACTCCAGGCTCTGAGCTGTCAGCACAGAGCCCGACATGGGGCTTGAACCTATGAACCATGAGATCATGACCTGAGCCGGTCAGACACTTAACTGACTGAGCCACCCAGGCGCCCCTAACACATATATCTTTTTAAATATGAAAGGTACTACTTATTCTATAATGATTTAGAAAATCAGGAATTAATGTTGAATTACATCATATCCCTTTGGCAATTACGGTTTCTTTCATTTGGGCCGTTACTACAATATGGCAAATTGTATTAATAAAGTTCTTATCTTTGAATTCTTAAAATTAACCCATTTTGATCATGATGGCTTTTTTTTTAGTGTCTAAATGGGTTTTGTATTTGCAAATTGATATTAAAACTAAGTATATATCCAAGATTAGTAAAAATATATGTCCACACAGAAACTTGTACATACATGTTTACAACAGCATAAGATAGAAACAACTTAAATATCAACAGACAAATGGATAAACAAATTGTGGCATACACACACAGTGGAATATTAATCATCCATAAAAGGAATGAAGTATTGATACATGCTACCACTTGGGATGAACCTTGAAAACCTTACACTAAGTGAAAGAAGCCAGACACAAAAAGCAATACATTGTATGACTGCTTTTAAATGATATACTCAGAGGGGAGGGGACCTGGACCTGTCCTGAGTCTATGTCATCCTCTGTGATCCAAAGAGTGTCCCTGTCAAGATCTAACCCTGGAAGTTATAAGAGAATTGTTCTTCCACCTGCCCCAGTAAAGTGAAGCTTCACTTGACTTCACTACAAGCTACCAGCTGTAGCCCCAGTGAACAGCACAGCTGGCAGGGGTTTGGCACACCCAGCCCTTGGTGCTGCCTGAAAGCTTCTGTTGAAGCTCTTCCATGTGGAACTGAAATCACCTACTTGCTTGAGTGGTTCTCTCACTAAAAAATCAGGCCTAAGCTGAACAGTCTACAAAAGAGTATCAGTGTTTTACTCCAAAAAATGTAGAAGAAGCGGTGTTTGAGGGTTTAATGCTAAGTTTTACCTGTCCTTAAATCTGTAGAATATGCTATGTTAATGCTACCTTATATTTGTATCAAAGTTAACAAAAAGTAACTGGCTTTCCAAAGTGTAATACTATTGAATTTGTAAACAAACAGAAAACAAATACAAAGGATAATTTGTCTTATACATTCAATTTGTAAATAGCAAGGACTGTTTTAATTCTAATAAATTCCATTTATTTTAATGTAAATACAAGTGATACACTTATTAAAGTTCCTACTTTTTTTAAAAAAGATTTTATTTTTAAGTAATCTCTACATCCAACATGGAGCTCAAGCCTACAACCCCAAGATCAAGAGTCACATGCTCTACTAACTGAGCCAGCCAGGTGCCCATGAAGTTCCACTTTTGATTCAACAAAACAAAACAAAACAAAACAAAACACAAAACAGAATAGAACAAAGATATATCCAGAATATATAAATCTAGAGATGGAAAGCAGAACAGAAGTTACTAGGGGAAGGGGGAAAGGGAGAATGGTAATTAGTTAATGAGTATGGGTTGTTTTTGAGGGGGTAATGAAAACGTTTTTAAACTACAGAGGTGGTCATTGCACAACACTGTATATACACAATATTCCTCCAAATTGTAATTTTACAATGTTTAATAGCATATTATGTGAATTACACCCCAATTTAAAAAATATGTTTAAAAAGACTGAATAAAATATAATGACATTGGTCTGTAGTTTTCTTTCATTAGTAACTGTTTCCTTTAGGTTTTTATTACTAAGAACCAGAAAAAGATTTTTAATTGTACATCAGAAACACAGGAATAAACTTGCATTATTTATAGTTAAGTATAAATAAAAATAAAATATCTATAGTAGTAAAAAGGTTTTTCAAAACTTATCTACGATGTATTCAATTTGAAACAGAACTCCAGGTTCTGTAATTAAAAAGTCTTTTTTTTTAACTTTTTAAAAAAAGTTTATGTATTTATTTTGAGAGAAAAAGAGACAGAATGTGAGCAGGGGAGAGGCGGGGGAGGGAGGAAGAGTCGGAGAGAGTGAGGGAGGGAGGGAGGGAGGGAGAGGGAGAGGGGGAGAGGGGGAGAGAGAGGGAGAGAGAGAGAGAGAGAGAGAGAGAGAGAGAGAGAGAGACACGCAGCACACAAGTGCGCGCCAGAGAATCCCAAGCAGGCTCCACGCTGTTAGTGCAAAGCTAGCTTCCAATCCTGTCTTCCTCTCTCTCTCTCTCTGCCCCTCCCCCACTCACACTCTGCCTTTCTCAAAATATAAACATTTAAAAAATAAATAAAATAAAATGACTTGAAGAAACAAAGGAAATATTTAATTTCCATCATTTTGAATTTTTAATCTGAGATAATAATCTGTACAAATTCAAACTCTGCAGGAATACTTTTCTGATCTTTTAACCTTCAATAATGAATTCAATAAATGATTTCCTTAAATCAGCGAGAAATGCTATAAAAACAAAATAAATAAATCTCTTTAAGTTAAAAGGGAGAACATATTGTCAATTTTTTGAAGTAAATGAAGTATTGTATGACAGACTAAAGGCAATGTAAAATTATAATTACCTTGTCTTTCTCAGTTGCATCCTTTGACTTCTTTTTCTTTTTTAAACCATCCTAAACACACAAACATATATATATATATCAATTTTAAATTTAAAAGATACAGCATAATAGTATAAGGACAAAAATACCAAAACAGTGATTTGCTCTATGATTCACTCAATTTATTATATAAACTGGAAAAAGTTTACTTCAATGCCAGAATTTTATTCTGAAAATATAGGAGGAACGTTATGTTGTGTATATATGTGCTTGTAAGGAAATGGGCATTCTTCATTTATCTAGCTACATATCAAATCTAGGTATACCTCAAAATAATAATCTAACAGATTATCTATATTAACCACCTAGTTTATTTAAAAAATAAGACTTAATGCCATCTGCCTATTTTTGCCCGTGGTGGTCATATGCATGGGAGTTCTAATTCACACTGACTGTGGACGTCCACCAATCTCATTTTCCTACTCTCCTTGTAAGGAGGAGAGGCTAGAATTTCTTTCTTTTGATTGTTTCAGTTCTAGCCATTAACCTCCCTGAGCCTTCCTTATCCAAAAAGTGGATGAGGATTGAGTTAAAATGTCAAGTGCTTAGAACTATGCCTAACACAGAGGAGGCACTTGGACAAATATTAGCTATCATTATCATGAGACTGAGTCTTCAGCCTTAAAAGACAAAAAGAAAACCAGTGTTTACTGACTACTTTCTAGATGCCAGGAATTTTGTCAAAAGAAACGACACTAGGACTAGTAGAGATCTGCCACAAAACCAGACAGTTTTGTTTTTCTGAGACCCTAGAGACAGTGTTTGTGAAATTGTGGTCCGAGGACACCCCTATATCAGAATCATAGAGAACATCTATTAAAAATGTAGACTTCTGAGCCTAATCAGATTTACTGAATCATACTCTCTGGAGATGAGGCCCAGGAATCTACACTTTTATTACAACTTGCATGTATTCCTTATTATCACAAATGTCTGAGAGCCAATGCCAATTATGTTTCACAATTCTGGACAGTACAGAGCAGATTTAGGAATAGGATACTGGACCAGATAGTACAGTATGTTTTTTTCTCTAAACTCTGACTTCTTTATGAAAATGGAAAAAATAGTATCTGTCACATTTATCATAAAGCTATCATGGAAATGTTGAGAGATGGAGACATATGTGGAAGTACTTAGAGAACAATTGAAAACCATATGTAAGATATTAAGTATATCAATTAAATGGCACAGACCATCAAAGTACAAAAAAATAGTATCTCATTTCCAAACTGAGAGCAATTTAAGATAGGATGATTTAAAAGAAGCTAATTAAATGTGGTTTGCTATCCAGAATACTGCTAATTTAAGTAATTTTACCTTACTGTCCGATTCAGTTTCTGACATGGAGCTTTCAGAAGATTTATGTGAACGATTCTTCTTTTTCTTTTTTCTTTTTCCTTGTTTTTTATCCTATATAAAACATTTTTACAAACATTTGCTTTGTTTCAAAAATATAATTGATGCATTTTATTAATATAAAAACTTTATCCATGAAAGAACCAAGTTGTAAATACATGTTTTACTTAACAGTATTTTTAAAGTAAACTTTATGCCCAATGTGGGGCTTGAGCTCCTGAGCCTGAGATCAAGAGTCACATACTCTGGGGCGCCTGGGTGGCGCAGTCGGTTAAGCGTCCGACTTCAGCCAGGTCACGATCTCACGTTCCGTGAGTTCGAGCCCCGCGTCGGGCTCTGGGCTGATGGCTCAGAGCCTGGAGCCTGTTTCCGATTCTGTGTCTCCCTCTCTCTCTGCCCCTCCCCCGTTCGTGCTCTGTCTCTCTCTGTCCCAAAAATAAATAAACGTTGAAAAAAAAAAAAAAAAAGAATCTTTAAAAAAAAAAAAAATAAAAAAAAAAGAGTCACATACTCTACCAAATGAGCCAACCAAGCACCCCCTTAATAACTGTGTAAAGTATAACTTATACTAACCTTCCTGTTTTATAAAAAAAAGTCAAGTAATTTGAGTCACACGTACCCTCTAGCTTCTAGTCAGATAGCATTTTAGATTTTTAAACTGTATTTCTTCTCTGATATTTTTTTTTTAATTTTTTTTTTTTCCAACGTCTATTTATTTTTGGGACAGAGAGAGACAGAGCATGAACGGGGGAGGGGCAGACAGAGAGGGAGACACAGAATCGGAAACAGGCTCCAGGCTCTGAGCCATCAGCCCAGAGCCTGACGCGGGGCTCGAACTCCCGGACCGCGAGATCGTGACCTGGCTGAAGTCGGACGCTTAACCGACTGCGCCACCCAGGTGCCCCTCTTCTCTGATATTTTTAAGTGAATAAGATACATTTAGGAATATAAAAAAAATATGTTAATATTTAAGTATCTAGCTGTTCATTCCTGTCAGTGCTCTCAGTTATGGATAATTAACCAAAACCTGCAAGTCAACATTTCTAAAATATTACATAATGGATTTCCTCTTGTCATTAAATAAATTAGAGATTATTATTTCATGAGCCATCACAGGCAAACCTTACCTCATCTTCAGAATCCGAAGAACTGCTGGAAGAATCAGAGCTTGATGAAGAAGAAGATGAATACTTGACCAAGCACAAAACAATTAAAGCTTGTGAGATGCAGGAATTTTTTTATTACTAAGTCTTTCAAATACTTAACAAAATCAATCTAGTGGCTGAGAAACAGATGTTGTATTATTCTGAAGACTTAAACATTAAAAAGTGAAATGTCATACGCCCTTCACACACACACACACACACACACACACACACACACACACGAAAAAGGCTCAACAAACTAACAGATATGGCAATGGTAGTCAATTTTCCCCTTTCCCTCCCTGATAGCAACAGAGGAGTTACTAGGTTATAAGGCGGGTGGCGCCTTTCTTTATATTGCTAATAGAACAAAACCACCCATATCTACCAAAGGACCTCCAGGCTCCTTGACTCATTTACAGTCAGCATACAGGTTGTATAAATTATCTTACTTTTCTTGTAAGCTCTTAATCATAACATTTAGAAAAATGGAAAACGCTCCTTGACTCATTTACAGTCAGCATACAGGTTGTATAAATTATCTTACTTTTCTTGTAAGCTCTTAATCATAACATTTAGAAAAATGGAAAACTTTTGCTCACCCTACCAGATTTCTTCTTTTCTTTTTTCTTTCTCTAAAAACAAACAAATAAAAGTACAAATCTAAATAAGCTGATGTGAGTTTTTAATATTATACTGATAGTAGTACACCCAACTGTGATATTAAAAACAACATTAAACTCTTACCTGCTTTTTTTTGGATGAGCTCTCACTTCCACTTAATAATTTCTCCCTGTGTTTTTCTAGTTCTTTCTTCCAGTTCTGCAAAAAGGTTATGAACAACATCAAAGGCTATCTATCCCCTTCTAACACACCTGATATAGATAGCTACTACTACTTCCTTCCCTCTATCCTCTATTACCTCTCACCATCTCAGCCTCTAAGAACAGGGAAAAGGTATTCCAGGTGCCAGAACCCTGTCACCAAAGAATCCTCTAAAAGCTCTTTATTAAGGGGGATATTAAAGAGTGGGAGCTCTCCAGTGCATATTGAGAAGAGGAGTAGGTATTATCACTGAAGCTGACAACTTTTTTCATTTTACAAAAAAAAAAAAGTTAGATTCTCTTTCCAGACAGTAAAAACTGAATTAACCTATATTGTACCTGAAATACTACATACATGTTTGTGACCAAAACAGGCAAACATCATGGAAAACTCAGAGTAATATGGGGCCATGGGGGCAGGGGAAGATAAAGGGAAGAACCCAGATGACCTAAATTACTGTAAGATGATTTTCCACTTTTTAATTTTTTTGGTCTTTTTATTTTAAAGAAATCGTGCATTTATATACAAACCTGTATTCAATGTACAGAGCGCCCTTAAACCTAAAAACCATGCCCGACCCTTGATTTGTTAAAAAATTATTTCTTTTTTTTTTTTTTCTGTTTTTAACCTTTTATTTTCTTTTTGACAGAGAGAGACAGAGCATGAGCGGGGGGAGGGGCAGAGAGAGAGGGAGACACAGAGTCCGAAGCAGGCTCCAGGCTCTGAGCTGTCAGCACAGAGCCCGATGCGGGGCTCGAACTCACAGACCATGAGATCATGACCTGAGCCGAAGTCGGATGCTCAACCGACTGAGCCACCCAGGCGCCCCAATGTCATATTTCTTTTAAGAAAACGTATGTGTCTATTTTTCCAAACAGGTACTATTTACAAACCTCATTCATTTTTTCTTCAAATTCAGCCAATGCCTTGGAGCCTTTCTTTTTCTTCTCTAGTTGTTCTTTCACTTCTTCCCTTAATAAAATAGATACATAAGTTTTCAAGCAATTCAAATTAGAGATGAATACTTACAAACAAAACCAAAATTTCGTAAATAAAAAAATATTAGTATCCTAATAACCTTCCATTCCAGTGTTGACACATTTTAAAGTTCTTTGTTCATAGCCTTATAAGTCAATTATTAACACAGTCTTTCAGATAACACTGATTATTCCTTTCCCAAACATGGATTACAAGAGCTAATACACCAAACATTTGAGCACTGTTTTCAATACATTTTCCTTTAATCCTTACAACAATCCTGTGAGAAAACACAGTATTATTACACCAATTTTACGGATACGAAGCAAAGCTTGAGGCAGGTAAGAAATCTGCCTAGGGTCCCAAAGCTGATAGTTTCAGTGTTAGGGACAGCTAAGGTCTATTTAAACTACTAAATTTTTTAATTAAACATCTATTTTACAATGCACCTCTCATACTGCACAGAAGAGTTGGTACAACATGCCTGATTGCTAATTCTCAGAATGGCCTGCTTACAAGTTTGGCCCTGGCTGGCATCTGGGAACTTGTATTTTGAAGGCTCCTTACCATTCCGTTAAGAGTGGCTCACTGTGCCTATCTGTACCAATACTACTGCTTAGGCTGAACCTGTACTTCAGGAAGTCTGGAATTTTGGGATCTGATAGGGAGAGGCTGACTAGTCCCCAGTAAAAACCCTGGGCACACTGAGTCTCTATCTAATGTACTCCCCTGGTTGGCAACATTTCATGTATGTTAACACAACTCATTGCTGTAGGGGTTAAGCACATTCCATGTGACTATATAGGAAGAAGCCTTGGAAGCCTGAGCCCAATCTCCCCTGGACTTCACCCCATGCAACTTTTCTCTTTGCTGATTGTGGCTGGTACTCTTTCAGTGTAATAAGTCTTACCCAAGAGTACAACTATCTAGGAGTCCTTCTAGCAAATTACACAACTGAAGGGCTATCTTGGGGGACTCTAATACACACATAATATACTTTCTCGAGCACTTCCCCTTAAAGTTCATTTCTTCTCACCAATTTTGAAGGTAAAATGTATTTTGTTTTGGGATAATTTTCTGGTATGCTGCAACAGTCAACAACAGCATTCATGAAAACTCTAAGAGGTAGACATGGCTTACTTTCTATTTAACTCAAAGGAAGAGTCCTTGTTACATATAAGCAAAACTTTCAACTATAGTTATCCAGCTTTTAGGGACACTTACAAGCATTATGAAGCTAACAACTCTGAAACTTGTCATAAGTTATCTCAGGAGTCTGACATTTAATAATAAGACATACTAAAAAAAAAGTGAGGCCAGTGCTGTGATGCTTTATTTACAAATAATCAGAGTTACTCAATGAGGGCAAATAAAAACCCAAAAAACAATTTAAAACAAAAATTTTTTAATGGGAAATTCAACTTATTGAAGCGCCATCAGGTAAGAATAGAAACATGGCTTAACATTATCCTTCCTAACACCTACTTACACTTCAATGAAGGGCGAGATTAGTCAAACCTACCATTTTAAATAGCTTAAAACTGCAAGCTTAAGGTCTCTTTTAGGGGATAGAGAAGAGATTGATATGAAAGGTTAACTGCTAGCTCTTTAGCTACACAGGGTGGTGGCTTCTCAAATATTTGTTCTATGCTCATGCATGATGCGTATTTCATACATTGAAAAGAAAGCACCAATGAATATCACTTCAAAAAATTATGTATCTGACAATTGCTTTGCAATCAATTAAAACTGTAACAGTAACCTTTAAAAAATCTATGAAAATCTTATAAATGGTTAAATTGTTACACAAATACCAGGTAGGCCTTGGTCGATTCAGATAATCTTGGATTGTTGGCCCTGAAGACTGGATTGGACCCCTGGATCTGGCCATTGCTATTGGGTTCATATAGGCCTTGAGGAAAGAACAAAAATTAACTCAATTAAAAAAAAAAACAAACATCAAAAATGGAAATGTTCACTTACTCACCAAGCAATTTTTATTATAAATGCATACTATGTCCAACTAAGCATGAATAATCTAACCAAATTTTTCATTACAAAAAAAATTAATACTCTATTAAGTCTCACAAGTTCAGGAGATGAATCATATCACTATTACATAGAAAAAAATTTTTTTTACCAGAGATTTAAAATTAAAAAAAAATTTTTTTAATGCTTATTTATTTCTGAAAGAGAGGGAGAGAAAGAGAGAGACACAGTGCGAAAGGGGGAGGGTCAGAGAGAGAGGGAGACAGAGAATCTGAAGCAGGCTCTAGGCTCTGAGCTGTCAGCACAGAGCCTAATGTGGGACTCGAACTCACAAATGCGAGATCATGACAGGAGCCGAAGTCAGACACTTAACTGACTGAGCTACCCAGGTGTCACCCTACTTTTTTTTTTTTTTTAAACTTTTTTAATGTTTATTTATTTTTTCGAGACAGGGTGAGACAGAGCACGAACGGAGGGAGGGTCAGAGAGAGGGAGACACAGAATCCGAAGCAGGCTCCAGGCTCTGAGCTGTCAGCACAGAGCCCGACATGGGGCTTGAACTCACAGATCGTGAGATCATGACCTGAGCTGAAGTCGGACGCTTAACCAACTGAGCCACCCAGGCGCCCCCCACCTTTTTTTTTAAACTAGAGATTTAATAAAAATAATAATGATACCTCTTTCTTACTGTAAGATGATTTTATGTTTTCTCCTAAAGCCCAATAACCCCATGAGACGGTAACACTATGCTTACTGGCAAATTAAGAAACTTGGTTGCAAAATAATTAAAGATCTAACTTTATTTTTTTTTAAGTGTATTTATTTTGAGAGAGGAGAGACGGAGCAGGGGAGGGGCAGAGAGTGAGAGTGGGGGAGGGACAGAGAGAGGGGGGAAGGAATAGAGACTACCAAGTAGGCTCCATGCCCAGTGGGGAGCCTGATGTGGGGCTCCATCCCAGGAGAGCGAGATCATGACCTGAGTGGATATCAAGAGTCAGATGCTTAGCCAACTGAGTCACCCAGGTGTCCCAAAGATCGAACTTTAAATTCATCACTTATTCTAGTATATCTTTTATCTCAGGAAATACTATGCCATACTGATGGCAATTTTACTTGCCAATTGTTAACGTCAAATATTAAATTATGGACAGACAACAAAAGAAAAAAAAAACAGCAGGACTTCACCAACATTAAAATATCTGTTTATTGGGGTGCCTGGGTGGCCAGTCGGTTAAGCATCTGACTTTGGTTCAGGTCATGATCTCACAGTTTGTGAGTTGGAGCCCTGCACCGGCCTCTGTACTGACAGCTCAGAGCCTGGAGCCTGCTTCAGATTCTGTGTCTCCCTCTCTCTCTGCCCCTCCTTTGCTTGTGCTCTTGCTTTCTCTCTCAAAATAAATAAATAAACTAAAAAAAAAAAATTTGTGTATCAAAGAACACTATCAAGAATGAAAAGAGGGGCGCCTGGGTGGCGCAGTCGGTTAAGCGTCCGACTTCAGCCAGGTCACGATCTCGCGGTCCGTGAGTTCGAGCCCCGCGTCGGGCTCTGGGCTGATGGCTCAGAGCCTGGAGCCTGTTTCCGATTCTGTGACTCCCTCTCTCTCTGCCCCTCCCCCGTTCATGCTCTGTCTCTCTCTGTCCCAAAAATAAATAAACGTTGAAAAAAAAAATTAAAAAAAAAAGAATGAAAAGACAATCCACAGAATGGGAGAAAGTATTTGCAACTCACAGATCTGACAAGGAATTAATATCCAGAATGCCTAAAGAAATCATACAACTCAACAGCAAAAAACTCTAACAACCCAATTAAAAAATGTACAAAGGACTTATATAAACATTTCTCTAAAGAAGATACTCAAATGTCCAATAGCACATGAAGAGATGTTCAACTCCCTAGTCACTGTCCCAACCAATGACACTGACAATCCATTAATGCAAATCACGATGCAAATGCAAAGAAAATGCAAATCAAGCAGCATCAATGCAAGATGCCTCCTTGCATAAGAATGAAATTCTTTTTTTTTTTTAATTTTTTTTTTTAACGTTTATTTAGTTTTGAGACAGAGAGAGACAGAGCATGAACGGGGGAGGGGCAGAGAGAGAGGGAGACACAGAATCTGAAACAGGCTCCAGGCTCTGAGCTGTCAGCACAGAGCCTGACGCGGGGCTCAAACCCACAGACCGTGAGATCATGACCTGAGCTGAAGTCGGACGCTTAACCGACCAAGCCACCCATGCGCCCCAAGAATGAAATTCTTAAACATGCTACAATATGGATGAACTGTGGAAACATGCTAAGTGAAATAATCCAGATATAAAAGGCCAAATACTGTATGATTCAACTTATATGAGGTATCTAGAATAAACAAATTATGGATAGAGATAGAAAGTAGAAAAGGTTTCCAGGGGCTGAAGGGGAACAAATGACTGAGAATTACTCTTTAACGGGTACAAAGTTTCTTATCTGGGATGCTGAAAAAGTTCTAGAGGGGGCAACTGGGTGGCTCAGTCAGTTGAGCATCTGGGTCAAATTTTGGCTCAGGTCATGCATGACCTCATGGTTCATAGGTTTGAACCCTGAGTCAGGCTCTGTTCTGACAGCATGGAACCTGCTTGGGAGTCTTTCTACCCCTTCCCCCCCCCCCCCCCACACACACATGTGTGCCCTCTCTCTCTCTCTCTCTCTCTCTAAATAAACTTTAAAAAAATAGTTCTGGAAATGGACAGTGGTGACACTTGTACAACACTGTGAATATATTAATGCCACTGACAAACACTTAAAAATGGCTAAGACAATGAACTTTATGTTATGTTTATTTTTACACAATAAGGAACTCTACAAAAATCAAATTCTGCTGTCTATACTGAACTTACTATGACAGAAAAACACATTTTCAGATACTTTATAAAAAAAAACATATCCAGACAAAATAAAGCAGGTTTCTTTATTAATGACACTATCTAGCAAAGAGATACTGTTTTATTAAAATTAACTGTGCTACATATATAAAATTTGGTCTTTAAATTAGTCTCAACTCCTTGATCCTCATATTTGGTTTTCCAAATTTAATCCAAGTCAACAATCATTTATAAAAACTCTTCCACTGTTTAAACAAAAAGAATTCTGGTCAAAAATGACTATTATCAACATTGATTTTAAGGCCTTAAACTTAAGACTTAATATTCCAAAAGAAGTGAAAGAATGTATTTGTTGCATTTTATTTAACAAAACCCTTGAAAATAACCAACATTTCCCACCCTCAAAACAAGTATGAGTTATATTATTTCCAGATTTCTCTGGCAGATCAAACAACATAAAACTACTATAAACAGTACAAACTGAGAACTAGTCCCATTCAACCGGATACTGCCTAATTAATTACATGGGATGAAAAAGTCCATTAACATAATTTTCTTCCATGCAGGAATTAATGCTAGAACTCCTAATGTCAGGCATGTTTACAGAGTCAGGGCTAGATGTGAATATCAAATCCAACTCAAGAGAGAGGCATATAGTGACATTCTTTACATCAACTGTTAAGTCTTTGAGTATTTCAATCAACTGCCTCTGCTGAGAATTTCACTCAGTTCATGTAGTTCATGTGGAAATATGACAACCAACGGAAGCTGCAATAGAGGAACTGTGGCCCAAATAATGACACTGACAATCCTAATAACCAGAAGCAAATATGTGTGCAAAGCTAAGTTCATCATTTTTAAAACAGGAGATATCTATCACCTTCCCATTTCTTTGGTCCCATGTCATAACTTTAGTAGCACTTACCAGTAAAATATCTTAAGTTTAAAACTGTAAAAACTGTTTATTTCCAAAGAATGCAAATATATACAAGGATGTTCAAAACTAAATTACTAAAATAGGGAAAACTGAAAACACCCAAAGAGCCATCAAATTGAGATTCATTAATTATATATTAAAATATACCTTCAAAATGAAATACTATGTAGCCATAAAAAGAGAGATCTATAGTTTCTGATATGGAAAGATGTCTGAGATTTCCTAAATGTGAAGCAAAAGCAGGTGGCCAAAATATAAGATGCCATTTTAATGAACAACTATAGATTTTTTAAAAATCTAGATGCATTAGGGGGCCTGGGTGGCTCAGTCAGTTTAAGCATCTGACTTCAGCCAAAGTCATCATCTTGGGGTTCGTGAGTTCGAGCTCTGTGTCAGGCTCCGTGCTGACAGCTCAGACTCTGGAGCCTGCTTCAGATTCTATATCTGCCTCTCTCTACCCTTCCCCTGCTCATGCTCTGTCTCTCTCTACCAAAAAAATGAATAAAACATAATAAATAAATCGATAAAATATCTATATGCATCAAAATGTAAAGGCAGATGTCCACTTTCATCATTTCATACCCTGGAAAAATTTTTTAAAAACAACAATTCATTACCTTTATAAATGAAAAAAATCAAAAAAACTACACACAAACATTATCATAATAATAAAAGTAAACAAAATGAGAAAAATTCACTCACAATACTGCCACTCCAATTCTAAGAGCTGAACTGTTTTCAAGTAAAAATTCACAAACAGTACAGTGACAACTTATCACTTCAATTAAAAAAAATTGGGGGGCGCTTGACCAGTTCAGTCGGTAGAGCATGTGACTCTTAATCTCGAGGTCATGAGTTCAAGCCCCACTTTAGGCATACAGCCTACTTAAAAAAAATCGTAACACATTCACCATGTTTTACAGTCTTCAAATATACTTGCATGTATCTTAAAAGTACATTAACATTTTTATGTTATGTCTACTGTGAAATTGCTTCCCTCAAGTACATACAGTCTGTCTTACGGTTTACTTTTCAGAGGAAAATTAAATAGTAAAGTAGTATATTCACATCCTAAGACTATTAATCACAGACAACTTATGATACAATTACAAGAGTTATCACTGTCTATGTAATAGGCTTAACATAAGCTTTTGATTATAAACACTACCCTTAGTTCACTTAAGTACACTCCAAATATCTCAATTATTTATTTCAACTATAACAGTAATATTTATTTTAAAAAACAGCAAAGGGCACCTGGGTGGCTCAGTTTCTCAAGCATCCAGGTCTTGATCTCAGCTCAGGTCATAAGCCCCTCATTGGGGGGCTCTGAGCTGACAGCAGGGAGCCTGCTTGGGATTTTCTCTCTCCCTCTCTCTCTGCCCTTCCCCTGCTCATGTGAGCACTCTCAAAACAAATAAAACTTTTTTAAAAATAGCAATATTTATTAAAGACATCTTATATGCCAGGCTCCTTGCAAAAACACTTGATGGTCTGTTCTCATAATCGATAAGCAACAGTGCTTCTTTTTACTATGAACAGAAAGGCTTTTAAAACAAAAAAATTAATTTTACAAAGATAAAGCCTTTTTGCTTATTATGCAGCAGTGTTAAAAACAATGTTCTTAACATTAAGGGGCTGGGTGGTTAGGCACCAGTTAAAACACAGAAATTGTGCAATTTCTCGAACTGTCTCACTATGACTTAATCACATTAAATGCTGTGACCTTACAAATCAAATACTTGTATTCATATATAACTAGAATTGTCTATGGCTCCAAACTGCTGCATGAGTTTGGTAACAATGCAATTTGCTTTTGAAATTCAGGATAGCAAATCAAACTGAAGGAATAGGTAAGTGGGCAGGTACTGAAAAGAGCAATGTGAGAACAAAATGTGCAGAACTTCATTTGTTACTTTGATTACCTATTTTTATCTAGAGGATACATCTGTTTTAGAGGGCACAAAGTAACCAAAAAGAACATGAAACTTCTGGAAAACAATGAGGACAAAGGGTGGCCATTATCAATTTAACAGCTCTTCATAAATCCTGAGAACTAAAATGTTCAGTTAAAAAAATAACTGTTCAAGAATGTACAATACCTAGAACAAACCCTAATGTAAAGTACGGACTTCAGGTGAAAATGATGTGGCCAGATAGGTTCATCAACTATAACAATGCCCTTCAGAGCAGGGTTGCAAGTAGGGGGAGGCTGTGCGTAACGTAACTGTGCACATGGAATATATGGGAACTCTCTGCACTTACAGCTCAATTTTGCTGTGAATTCAAAACTGCTCTGAAAAATCTATTTTTTTAAAGATTTTATTTTTAAGTCATCTCTACACCCAACGTGGGGTCAAACTTACAACCCTGAGATCAAGAGTCTCATGCTCTACTGACTGAGCCAGCCAGGCACCCCAGAGTAAGTCTTTAAAAAACAATAAAAACAACAACAAAACTTTCAACCTGGACTTTATGGCTTTTTTAGAAAGCAATTCTATCATCTTTAGAACTATGAATTTACCATCAATGTATGAAGAAAAACATGCCATTATTTTCAGAGGCAAACATTCATTTTATTTAAAACCAAGAGTTATAATGGGGTGCCTGGGTGGCTCAGTCCACTGAACTCTTGATTTCAGCTGGGGTTGTGGTGTCACAGTTGTAGGATCAAGCCCTGCACCAGGCTCCACACTGGGCATGGAGCCTGCTTGGGATTCTCTCTCTCCCCTCTCTTTGCCCATCCCCCGCTCATGTGTGTGTGCTCTCTCTCTCAAAACAAACAAACAAATAAACAAACATTTTTAAAAAACCCTAAAAGTTATGATATACTGAACTAAGTACCAAATGACCCAAGTTTTGGTCCCAGTTTAAACAGTTCCATCTATGGTCAACTATTTTTGAAAAAGTAGGAAAGAATCAACAAATGGTGCTGGACATCACCACACAGAACATACAGAATAAACCTGGACCACTTTCCTACAGCATACACAAAAATAAATTCAAATGTGTGACATGAAACAATCAAAATCCTAGAGAAGAATACAGGCAGCAACTTCTCTGACCTTGGCTGTAGCAACTTCTTACGAGACACACTGTCCCAGGAGGCAAGGAAAACAAAAGCAAACATGAACTCCTGGGACTTTATCAAGATAAAAAGCTTTTGCACAGGGAAGGAAACAATCAACAAAAGTAAAAGGCAGTCTACAGAACTGGAGAAGATAATTGCAAATGACATATCTGATAAAGGGTTAGTATCCAAAATCTATAAAGAACTTATCAAACTCAACACCCCAAAACACATAATTCAGTTAAGAAATGGGCAGAAGACATGAATAGACATTTTTCCAAAGAAGACATCCAGATGGCTAACATGCACATGAAAAGATGCTCAACATCACTCAACATCATCATGCTCAACATCATCAGGTAAATACACATCAAAACCACAATGAGATACCACCTCACACCTGTCATAAGGGCTAAAATTAACACAGGAAACAACAGATGTTGAGGATGCAGAAAAAGGGGAACCCTCTCACACTGTTGCTGGGAATGCAAACTGGTGCAGCCACTCTGGAAAACAGTATGGAGGTCCCTCAAAAAGTTAAAAATAGAACTACCCTATGGACCCAGCAATTGCACTACTAGGTATTTACCCAAAGGATACAAAAATACAGATTCGAAGGGGTATGTTCTCCTTGACGTTTCTAGCAGCATTATTAACAATAGCCAATGGATAAAGAAGATGTCTCTCTCTCTCTCTCTCTCTCTCTCTCTCTCACACACACACACACACACACACACACACACACACACATACACACAGGAATATTACTCAGCCATCAAAAAGAAAGAAATCTTGCCATTTGCAACAACATGGATGGTGATAGACTCTATCATGCTAAGCGAAATAAGTCAATCAGAGAAAGACAAATACCATATGATTTCACTCTTATGTGGAACTTAAAAAACAAAACAGATGAACATATGGGAAGGGGGTTAAAAAGAGAAGGAAATGGGAGCCTGGATGGTTCAGTCGGTTAAGCATCCGACTTTCGCTCAGGTCATGATCTCATGCTCATGAATTTGAGCCCCACATCTGGCTCTGTGCTGACAGCTGGGAGCCTGGAGGCTGCTTCGGATTCTGTTTCCCTCTCTCTTAGCCCCTCCCCAAATCACATACACTCTCTCTCCCTCTCCTTCTCTCTCAAAAATAAACATTAAAAAAAAGAGAGAGAGAGGGAAACAAACCATAAGAAACTCTTAATGAAAGATAATAAAACCGAGGGTTGATGGAGGGAGGTGGGGGATGGGCTAAACCTGTGATGGGTATTAAGCAGGGCACTTGTTATGATGAGCACTAGGTATTATACTTAAGTGCTGAATCACTAAATTCTACTCCTGAAACCAGTACGATACTACATGTTAACTAACCAGAATTTAAATAAAAATTTGGAAGAAAAAAAGTTCCATCTCCTCCTCCATGCAACGAGAACACAAAATTAGACAATCTGTCTTCTAAATCTTAATTTCATGTTTTCGTTCCCACCTTTAAATTTTTTTTTAATGTTATTTGTGAGAGAGAGAGAGAGAGAGAGAGAGAGCGCGCGCAGGAGAGGGGCAGAGAGAGAGGGAAACAAAGAATCTGAAACAGTGGGTCCAGGCTCTGAGCTGTCAGCACAAAGCCTGACGGGGGCTCAAACGCATGAACCTCGAGATCATGACCTGAGCCGAAGTCAGACACTCCAATGACTAAGCCACCCAGGCATCCCCTCTTTTCCACTTTTTAACTGCAAATAAAATGTTACCAGAACACTCTATGCCACAAAAGCATACCAACTAATAAGTAGAGCCCAGAGTTATTATCAAAATGTTCTAGTAAAATGAAGCTAATCTGAAAAGTTTCAAATGCTTTAAAGGTATGTGTAAAGCAACACTTCTCCTAAGTAAAACAAAGACAAAACATCTTAGGCCTCTATATGAAACCATATCCAAGGTCTGGTGATTTCTAAATTTTCAAGTCCACAGTTTAAAGAGTCAAAACACTCTGAACACCTCAAACCTAATAAGGATGCTCCATCAGAACACCATTTCAACCCTATGAGAAACTGGATACCACAAGGTCTGACCCACAGCCAGGAAAGCAGGAGAAAAGAACATTCCTTAACATTGTAATCAAAGTTCACCACTGTGGTTCCTAAACATCTTTGATTATGAGTAGTATATAAAATTAAAACGAATGTTTTGAATAAATGTCACCATATCATAAAAGTAAAGCTCTTTTAGTAGCCCTCCCAACCCAAAAAGGCAATAATCATTGAATATAAAAGTTCATTAAATTTGGTACATTCACTCTTTTTTAACGTTTATTTATTTTTTTGAGATACAGGGACAGAGCATGAGCGAGGAGGAGTACAGACAGAGAGAGAGAGAGAGAGAGAGGCACAGAATCCAAAGCAGGCTCCAGGTACTGAGCTGTCAGCACAGAGCCCGATATGGGGCTGGAACCCACCAACCACAGATCATGACCTGAACCAAAGTCGGACACTTAAGTGACAGAGCCACCCAGACACCCCAATTTAGTACACTAACTTTAACTGCATTTATTTTTTTTCATTTTGCTGCTCGGTGGTTAAAAGTTGATCACAAATCCAGGAACTTGAAGGCTGCAACCTAAGTTTATTGTTAATCCCTAATGTTTACGGTCCATCCAGTCTGATTTATAATTCAGACTTTCCAAACCAACCTAGTAGCCATCTAGAATGCCTTCTTCCCATCTCCTCCTGTCCAAAGTACCTTCTCTTTCGAATGCCTTCAAGAACTTCGAAACTGCATCATGTTATTTCTTACATTCCTGTGTCTCTTTTATCTCATTTACTAGAACAACTTCCATGCCAAACGTTCTCTGGCCATTTGCCTTTTGCGGTTTCAACTATTCTGCAAAGCTGTGGATAACACTAATGCCCCTTTACAGAGGCTCAGAGAAGAAAAACAACTTATCCTAGTCACCCGACCCCTGAGGGCCCAAAACTGACATTGCCGTCTATACCTGACTTCAAAGGCAATTGTTTTTCACCCTTCATTCCTACACAGGTCCTACTAAGTGCCAGGCAGTGCTAGGCGCTGAGGACACGAAGCCAAATATTTCGATCCTGGTCCTCAAACGGGAGTCTACCTGCCGCTAAAACTAGGCGCGCAGCAAGCCCAGAAAAAGGAGCTGCGCCTGAGGCCTCCGCCCCTCCATCCCACCAGCGTGCGCACGACAGGGGCGCGGAGCCAGATCTTCCATACCGTGTAGGGGGCCAGTCCCGGGGCCGCCGTGGGCCTCAGACTTACGACAAACGTACAGGAGACAGAACTCCTCCAGCCCTTGTAGCTGTAAAAACTGAGCACTGCTAGTCGGAGTACCGGAGGAAAGGGAGCTAGGGAGCACTGCCAGAAGGTGCGGCGGGGTTGAAAAAAAGAGGGGGACACGGAAAGAGGAAAGAGGGGACAGAGAGTGGGGGGCCCGAAAGCGCCAACTGCGTGCTCGGCGCACGCGCGTCTGGGGCCGAAGGGGATGGGGGGAGTTGGATCTCCAGGCTCGAGGTCCGAGCGACTCCGCTGACCCTCAGGCCCCGTCGGGGAGAGCAAGGGGTTCTGCTCCCCTGCCGCCGGCCCCGCGTCGCCTCACTGTTTTCCCCACTCAGTACTCACCACTCGATTGTCCCGCTTCCCCATGGTGCGGGACTAAGCGCACAGTCAGACGCCGAGAAAGATCAAGCCAGAGAGGCGGCCGAGATGGGCCCGCCGCAGGTCCTTCTGCCTACTCCCCACCCTGCCCAGAGAGAGGCGCCTCGCGAACCTAGCGGCCGCACCCGACCACAGCGCCACCTGCCGTTGTGGAGGAGAGGAGGGCGCCGGCGATCACCCGCTTCTCCCAGGCTTCTCCTGGCGGATTCCTGTTCGTTACCACCCAGCCCCGGGCCGGCCGCCCCTGCTCTTCTATACTGCGTTCTCACCAACTCGGCTTAGACGTTTTTACTCTCTTCCATTCCTTATGCGCTGAAATCCTTACTCTAGGGGATACAAAGATTATCCCAACGCTTACTGTGGGCTTAACATAGTGCAAGTGCTGGCGGTGAAGTGAAGACCAGGACAGACATGTTCCCTCACAGAGTCCGGCCGGTGGGCAATTCATAGACTAGGTGATGGGAAGCTGGATATGGTGGACACGAAAATGATTAAAACACACCAAACCTGCTTTCAAATAGCCTGTCTACAACCTGCTAGGGGATATACATACACAGAGCCAACTTTATTGCACGATGTGTCATAATAACTTAAGTACGGTACTAAAACTTCAAGGGAGGTGATCTGGGTTCCAGAGAAGGAGCCAAGTATTTATCGACATGGTGAGAGCTGGGCCACTCTGGGCCCATCTAAGCACAATGTCATTAGAAAGTAATCGAAAATCAACTTTAATCTTTTTTGGACTCTTGAAAAAAAGCAAAATAGGCTTATATCATGATATACATGAACACTCCTTAAAATTATCTTTCCTAGGGCGCCTGGGTGGCTCAGTCGGATGAGCGTCCAATTTAGGCTCAGGTCATGATCTCACCGCATGTGAGTTCGAACCCCGCATGGGGCTCTTTGTTGTCAGCACAAAGCCCACTTTGGATCTTCTTCCCCCTCTCTCTCTGCCCCTTCCCCATCCGCAAGCTCTCTAAAATAAACATTAAAAAACAAAAACAAAAAAAAAAAACCCTCTTTCCCAATTTCCATCTCTCTCTCCCCTTTCTCATACTGCATTGCACAACAGATGCTGCCAACTCCCATTTTCTCTCAAAAATTTCCCAAACTCTCTTAAATGCAGCCATTGGTGGTTCTACTCCCCACTAGATGTTCATACTCCTGAGTAATTCATTTTGCTTTTTACTGTAAATTGGTCCTCTAGTCTCATTTCTCCTCCTCCTCCTCCTCCTCCTCCTCCTCCTCCTCCTCCTTCTCATCCATTACCCCTGATTTCAGCTGGGGACTTCCACCAAAGACAGGCTTCCCAGGATGCACAAGAGGAAGACAGGAATCTGTGAATATTAAAGTTTTTTTTTCATGGCTACTTTATAGTGTTTTTAATAGTCTATAAACTTCGTAGATATTATTTCCAGTGCTCCAACATAAGCATTATGATATCTGTGAAAGAATACAGTTTTTCTCTTTAGCTCCTTCTTACCTTTGACTTCCTTTGGCTGGTTATACAGAGTACAGAGATTTTTAAAATATGATAATGATATAATCCAACAGAAATTTTTTTTGTTTCCTGTAGATGGTTCCCCCTCTGGTAATGTATACAGCACATTCCAGATGGTACATGGATGCCATGGGAGGATAGAGAAACAGGAAAATGACCCGTAGACATAATGAAGAAGGCCAGAGCAATTGGGAGCTCACCTGAGTGGACTCCATAAAGAAAGTGTTGGTCCTGGCCTTCTCAGGATGTAACTTACAGTGACTCAATCAGAAGAATAAAGAAATGCTTTATACATCCTCTGTACAGTGTGATTTGCTAATAAACACATTTCCCTTCTCGCTATGGACCTGTATAACCCTCCCAAATGTTCTAGACAGAACTAAGCAACTGCATTCCATTTTTCACATGAGAAAAACTGAGGCTAAGATAAGCTAGGTAATTTGCCCCAAGTCCCATAGCTAGAAAGTGGAGAAGCTGGGGCTTCAAATACAGGTGTGACAAACTTGAAAGCCTATACTTTCCTTACAATATCACACTGCCTTTGAAGGATGAGGGATAATTGAGAAGTGTCATTACAGGTGGATTGGGAAGGTGACAAACTCCCACAGAGGAGCTGAAATGGAAAGATACTGCAAACAGAGGGAACAGTCTGAGTAAAAGGAAAGGTAATCAGGTGTGGCAGCATAGACCAAATGTGCTGGGGGGGGGGGGTGGGGAAGCAAGGCTGGAAAGGTACATTGTAGCTGGAGGCAAAGGGCCTCGAATGCTAACAGAAGAAGTTTTTTTTTTTATTCTGCAAAGTTTTTGAATAAAGGAATAACTTGAGCAATGATAAAACACAAAGCTCCAAATAGTGATGGTCTAGGGATTTTCACTATTGAAACTATTCCTATTTTCACTATCCATGGTACAGGGATTTTCAACTTGAATAGCATTCAACGATTTTAACTCAAAAGGTATCTTTAACATTAAATACACTTGGACTGACTTGGATCTGTATCCCTATTTAATACTGTAGTTAAATATTATATACTTTTCATTGTTGTTCTGTGGGTATATAAGAATTTCAACAACAGAGACACAGAAACCCAATCCACAAAATGCAAGTGTTCGTTGTTTGAGTGGGCATATCCCTAGACTTGAGATGGAAGCATGGAGCTTTCATGTTTGAAGACATAGCCATGTGATTATCCAACTATCTTAATTGGAAAAGACAGGAAAAGACAGGAACCAAGGTAAATATCCATTACAAAGGAACTGGTAAAATAAAGTATGGTACATCCATGCAATGGGAAACTACCCAGGTATTTAGAAAGTGATGTACAGCTGTATGTATTGATATGGAAAAATAGCCATGATACATTATTAAGAGAGAAAATTTTAAAAGAGTATATAGAATATGAGAGCACGTGCATTAACAAGAGGATATATTGGTTGAACCATATGAAATTGTTGATATTTAGCAATTTCTAACCTATATGAATGGTAATCATATGGTTTAACTTATTACATATATATGCTTAAATATGTCCAGGAAAATTTCTGGAAAGTTTACACACTAAACTCTTACTGCTGGTTACTTTATAATAGTATTAGTGAGTTGAAGTGTTGGGGGGGCATATTTTTCACCATATAGCCTTCTTTTCTGATTTATTTTATTAAAATTTTGCTCAACTAATCAAACCCCCTTTCTGATTCCTCTCTCACCATGTCAGTTCTGGATGTAATTTTACTTACACAGAGAGAAAACAGTGACCAGTAAACATGATCATCTTGTGCTTTAAACAGGTGTATTTCTCACTGCAAAAAATATAAAAAAGATACATTTTTAAAAAGATTTTGAACCATGAAAACCAAATAGCCATTCACTTTATTATCTATCTACCTATCATCTATCTATTTATAGTCTTGAGGTCTCTCTTTTTTTTTTTTTTTTTAATTATCATGCTATGAATTCATAGGGAATGGGTTCCAGCAGCTCAGGCTCCTTTCCATTGGTTCTCACAAATTGTGCTTCTCTGGGTGGTGCAGGCTGTTACTTCAGTTGAACCCAAGTACCTTTCTCTTGGGCTTCCTTCTTTTTCTGATCATTTTCCTTCACACACTTCGGGAAGCTCTCTTGGCTCTTTGAGTGCTACTATGCTCAATATGTACATTAATTCTCTTGGCAAGAATCTTGCCTTTAACTTGTCTGTTTACAACAATGCCAACAGCATGCTGGGTAACACTGTAGCCTCTTGCAGTTTTGCCATGGTAACATTTCTGGGGCGTTCCTTTTTGAATAGTGCCATTCCCCTGATGTCTACAATATCACTTTTCTTGTAGATAGGCATGTATGTGGCCAAAGGAACCACTCGTGTTTTCTGAAAGGGTCTGGAGAACATATAGCGGGTGCCTCTCCTCTTTCCCTTTGTGTTGGTCATTTTGGTGAATTACTGGAAGATGGCGATTCGTCCAAAAGGGAGCCATTTACTTTAATTACATTTCCTTTTGTAAACCCATGGTTCATTACTATTAATGGGCAGGGGCAGTGGAAGTTACCAAGCACAGTGAGTCAGAAAGGAAAATTCCTGATGTTCATTAGAGCTTCAACTAAATCAACGTGTTACAGTTTTACTATAATTCTCCTCTTGTTCCCATCTCTATTGAGGTGACTCACAAGCTATAAAAGTTCTTTGCCAATTATTTCAGGTTGACTTTTGCTAGTAATGAAAGAGAACACCTTTAATTTAAAAAATTAACTTGATTGAGGTATACCTTACATATAATAAAATTCACCAGTTTAAAATACACAGTTTGTTGAATTTTAACAAATGCCTAGTCTATATTTTGACCATTACAGTCAAAATATAGAATGTGCTCATTTCTCTAAAAGTGCCTTTGTGCCCTCTTGCAGTCTCCCAGGGTGGGAGGCTGATCTATTTTCTGTCAGTATGATTTTTTGCCTTTTCTAGAATTTCATATCAATGCAATCAAATATGAGATATATTTTCGTGTCTGATTTCTTCCACTTAATGATACTTTTGAGATTCACCTGTGCTGTGTGTAGCAACAGTTGTCCCTTTTTATTGCTGTGTAGTATTCCAGTGTACTTATAAATCACAATTTGCTCCTTCATTGACATTGTGATGGACATTTGGATTGTTTCCAGTTTTTGCCTGTTATGAATAAAGCTTCTGTGAACATTCATATATAAGTGTGTGCACATACGCTTTGATTTTCTTTGAGTAAATAACTACCAGTGAGGTTAGTGGATTGAATTGTAAGTGTATATTTAACTCCCAACTCTTTCCAAAATAGCATACTGCATCATTTTGCATTGGTGAGATCAATGGTGAGAGTTTCAGTTGTTCCACATCCTCACCAACACTTGGAGTTGTTAAACTGAAAAATTTTAGCCATTCTAGGAGGTGTGTAGTGATATCTTACTGTGGTTTTAATTTGCATTTCCCTAATGACTAATGCAGCTGTTCACCTTTTCAGGTACTTATTTTATTCATTTTGGCCTATGATCTTCTTTGGTGAAGTTTTATTTCAAATCTTTTGCTCAGTTAAAAACTTGGATGGGGCACTGGGTGGCTCAGTCAGTTAAGTGACTGACTCTTGATATTGGTTCAGGTCATGATCTCGCAGTTGTGAGATCCAGCTCCATGTTGGGCATGGAGCCTGCCTGGGATTATCTCTTTTTCTCTCTCTCTTTCTAAATAAATAAATAAATACATAAATAAATAAATACTTTAAAAAATTGGATCATTTGTCTGAATACCAATCCCAGAATATATTTTTGGATCTTTTTTCCCCAATCTGTGGTTTGTCTTTTCCTTCAAAAAAAAATTTTTTTACGTTTATTTATTTCAGAGACAGAGAGACAGAGAGAGACAGAGAATGAGTGGGGGAGGGGCAGAGAGAGAGACACACACAGAATTCGAAGCAGGCTCCAGGCTCTAAGGTGTCAGCACAGAGCCCGATGCGGGGCTGGAACTCACAAACCGTGAAATCATGACCTGAGCCAAAGTCAGTGGCTCAACCAACTGAGCCACCCAGGTGCCCCTGTCTTTCCATTCTTTTAATGATTCCTTTCAAAGAAAAAAGTTTTAAATTTTGATGAAGTGCCATTATCAGTATTTTCTATTTGTGTCCTAAGAAGTTGTTGCCTAACCCAAAGTCACAAAGATTTTCTCCTATGTTTTCTTCTGCAAGTTTTATAGTTTTAGCCTACAATGTTTAGGCCTATGATCCATTTTGAATTAATTGTTTTTCATGGTGGGATGTACAGGTCAGGATTCATTTTTGTATCCGTATGGAAAGCCAATTTTTTCAGAACTGTTTGTTGAAAAGATTGTCCTTCTGCCATTGCATTCCTCTATTAGTTTGCGAGGAATTGCCACAACAAAGCATCAGGCCTGAAATCAAGGTGTCAGCAGGGCCATGGTTCTTGTGAAGCCTCTAGGGAGGAATCCATCCTTGCTTCTTTAGCCCCCCGCATTCCTTGACTTGGAGCAGCATAATTCCAATCTTCTTCCCTGTCTTCATGTGGCCGTCTTTTTTTGTGTCTCTCTGTGCCCTCTCCTCTTCTTTTAAGCCTAACAGTCATTGGATTTACGGCCCACCCTAATCCAGTATGACTTCATTCGTTTTTTTGATGCCACTCTAATTGGTATTTTTAAATTATGGTTTGCAATTTTGATTTTAAAGTAGACAGAAATATGGTTATTTTCTGTATATTGCACTTATATCCTATGGCCTTCTTAAATGAATTTGTTCTGTTAGTTTTTTTTTGTGGTAGATTCTTTAGGGGTTTCTCTACAGACTCTCATGCAGCCTATGAATAAGGACAGCTTTACTTTCTTTCCAGTCTATATGCCTTTTGTTTTCTTGCCTATTGTACTGCTTGGACCCCCAACACAATACTGAGTAGAAGTGGTGAAAACTGACACCCTTGCCTCATTCTTAAACTTAGGAGGAAAGTAAGTTGAACTTAAAGTCTATTTAGGCTCAGTAGTGTACCGGGTCACACTCTGCACCTCACATCTTTTATGATACACTTAGTACCTCTCGCTTTGTATCTAACAGTTTCCACATCCACGTACCAACCGATTCTTCCTTGAATCCACTCTAAAGAGAATTTTTACCACTGCACCACTTCATCAGGACTTCTCTTCAAGGTCACTCATATTCTCCATATTGCTTAATCAATGGTCATTTCTCAGCCCTCATTTTCCTTGACCTATCAGTGGCATTATAATTTTTTTTCAGGTTTATTTATTTTTGAGAGACAGAGACAGAGTGCGAGTGGGGGAGGGACAGAGAGAGAGGGAGACACAGAATCCCAAGCAGGCTCCAGGCTCTGAGCTGTCAGCACAGAGCCTGATGCGGGGCTCAAACCCTTCAGCCGTGAGTGAGATCATGACCTGAGCTGAAGTCGGACGCTTAACCGACTGAGCCACCCTGGTGCCCCAGTGGCATTATTTAAAAGTTTATTTATTTTGAGAAAGGGGGAGGGGAAGACAGAGAGGAAGAGAGAGAATCCCAAGCAGGCTCTACCTAATGCGGGGTTCGATCTCATGAACTGTGAGATTACAACCTGAGCCAAAATCAAGAGTTGGACGCTTAACCGACTGAGCCACCCAAGCGCCCCTCAGTGGTATTTGTCACAATGATTATTCTCTTTTCCTCAAAAGATTTTTCTTCACTTTCTAGACATCACCACATGTTCCTTCTAAAGGCCGTTTAGTCTTTGTTGCTTCTTCTTCTTCATCTCTGGTCTATAAATATTAGGCTTAGTTCTGGGATCTCTTCCTTTTATATATACTTTTTCCCTTGGTGATTTCATCCAACCTCTGGCTTCAAATACCATTCATATGCTGATGACTCCAAAAATTTCATCTCCAATCTACCTCTTCCTTGGACTTCAGATTCACATTTAACTGCCTTGTCAACATCCCCACTTCAGTGTCTAATATGTATCTCAAACTTAACACGTTCCAAATCCAGCTCTCAGTATTACCCCTAAAAGCAGCTCCTCCTATATTCTTCTCATCTCAGTAAATGGCAATTTGATTTTTCCAAGTGCTCAAGCCAAAATCCTTAGAAACGTTCTAGCTTCTTCTCTATCTCTCAGTGTATATACTGTCAACTTTACTTTCAAAACATAATCTTCTTCCACTTCTCCACTGTTTTCACTTTGAGTGAAGCCCCTGCTATCTTTCATTTGGCTTATATCAAGAGCCACCTAACTGGTCTCCCTGTTTCCGCTCTTGCTACCCTAAAGTCTATTCTCGAGAGAGCAGCCAGAGTGGTACTTTAAAACACACATCAGATCATGTGCCAGTTCTGTGCATCTCACCTTTGAATGGCTTTCCATCTTATTCACAGTAAATGACAAAGTTTTTACATTGACTTACAGGCCCCTACAAGATATGCTTCCCCCTGCCACTTACTTCTCTGGATATCTCCTAGCCTTTTCTAGCCATCAGTTGCAGCCACACCAGTCTCCTTGCTGGTCTTTGACAATCTTTGTCATGCTCCTGCCTTAAGGCATTTGCACTTGCTATTTCTTTCATCACATCTCCACCTGGATCCTTCTTTTCTTTAAGGTCTTCAAATGTCCTTCTCCATGAGGCTTTCATCCTGTTTAAAATTGCATCCCCATAGCACTCTCTCTGCCTTTTCTCTGTTTTGTTTTTTTTCTACAGCACTTGCGTAACATCCTAGATATATTGTGATAGTTATTTGCTTGCCTCCCTTCAGTAGAAATAAGCTCCATTAAGGCAATAAATCTTCACTATTTTGTCTGCTGCCATAACCTGGTGCCTGGGATGGGCTAGGCATATAACAGGTGCTCAATAAATACTAAACGAATCAATGAATATTCCCACCACCAAATCTTTAAATCTGCACCCACTGTCTTTGCTGGCCCTCCTATTAGAGCTTTTCTCTATCAAAGTACAGTTCTCCTTCTTGTGGTCCTTCATTCCTGCTGCTGTTCTTTCTCACTCCTTCCCCTTCAATCACTGTGTCCCCCCAGCAGACTCTCTTCCATCTCACTCAAAAGAAAAGTCCTCCTTTGATATCACATCCTTTTCAAGCTGTACCTCAATTCTCTGTTCCGCTTCATGGCTAAGTCTCTCAAAGAGGTTGTCTAACATTCTCTCTCCACCTCCCTAATTTCATCTCTGACTACTCTTCTCCCCTCGCTCTGCTCTCTATGCCCTCAGCACATCGGCCTCCTTTCTGTGCCTGTACGCTCAGTAACTCCACCTGGTTTCCTGTCTCTTCCTTTATGCTTCAACTCAACGCTTCTTACAGGGCCTTTCCTGCCGACCATGATCCAAGTACTTTTTATCTTATCACGTCTTTCTTTTCTTTATGGCACTTATCATAACGTAATTATCTTGAGCATATATTTATTTGTTGTCTGTCTCCTACTAAAATGTTAGCTCCATAAGAGCAAGTGCCGTATTTGTCTTGTTCACAGCTATATCTATAGAGTTTAAAGGTGCTTGGCACAGAGTAAAGGTTCAATAAATGTTGAATGAGTGAATGAGTTTCCAGTGACTAGATGACTTAAGTCTAACTCATGTGTGCAAATAGATGCATTCATAGTACTGCTCATGGAAGCACTGTTTCATATACAAAACAATGAGATGGCTGGGGAGAAAGGTCTATCAATAGGGGATCAACTAAGTAAATTAAATACATTTACACAATGGCACACTATACAGCCATACTAAAGGGTGATGTAAATTTGTATTTATTCAAATGACAAATTATCCAGGATATTATGTAAACAAATAAACAAACAGCTCCCAAAGCACAATTTATTGGAGTGCACAGCCCATTTCTGTGGTATAAAATTATATTGATGTATCTTTGTAAAGTTAGGTATCTAGAAATTGTTTATCAAAATATTAGCAGTAGTCTTATCTAGGTGGTAGAATTTGTATGTTTTTAAGAAACGTATTTTTTTCTTTAGTTTTTGTATTTTTAAAGTTATTTTATGGTCAATGTGTAATCATTTTATTTCACCAGCTACATATAAATCGTCTGGTCACTGGAAACTCATTCACTTACTCACTTCTAGACCCTAGAGCATACGCTCATATTTCTTTCTTGTGTGTTATATGCAATCGTATGCCAGGACTGTTTGAAGCTAACACCACCATCTACTTCTGACTTGGAGAGAATGACTTCAGGAAATAAGATAATTTGTATTTGTATAGCATGTCAGAATGTCTGGCACTTCAGGCGGTGGTTCCTTGAATGTTAATTGCCTCCCTTGTTCTCTCCCTGAGAGCGCCATTATTTTGCTGCACATAGAGTTAAGTAACACTGTATCACAATGAAATCCAACAAGCAGGAGGGAGGGTCTTTTATCACAAACCATCACTTTTGACACTTCTGCATCTTTGTATCATATGCTGTTTGAAAGGTTGCGGCCAGTAGATGTTGAGTGAATAGGAGTGAACTTGACATTCCTTATCAGCTTTTTGAATACACTGTCATAATAGATGTCATTTTCCAATGAGGAATCATGGAGACCAAAGGAGGTACAGGATTTAGAACAATGGGCCCCATTACAAGTGTTCTCAAAATGTTCTGCAGGAGAGTGAATTGTAGTAGGGGGTGGGGTCTGTTGATGTAGTAGTCCCGGGCAGTTACTGAAGTCATGAAATGTCTTTGAAGTCATCTATATTATTATAAGATTTTAATTTTGCATTCTATTCCAGTCTTCTTAAATGTTATTTTGAAAATAGCGTCTTTCTTAATGAAACATTTTTCTCTTTTAAGAAAATTGATGTTTGAGGAATGTAGATCTTTTTATGTGTAGCTTTGTATTCTCCCCTTATACTCCAGATTTCTGGGAATCCCCATTTGAAAAGTTGCAGGCTCCACTATCATGGTTTTTATCCACATTTAAATAAGGATACTACTCTTGCACTTAGCTTTTCAATAGTTTGAAATTACAGTGCACAGCAGCGACCTCAAGTTATAGTACTGATAGAGGAGAGAGGGAGCTGGGTTAGGATTTTTGCTGCAATTGATAGAAATTTACTTGAGCTACGTAAGTTAATCGAAGAAAAGAAAAAAAGCTAGAGACAGACTTCATAAGGATATGGGGAGTTTCAGAGCCTGGGGAAGAGGAGCCAGAAGGTTGTCTGGATCCAGTCTCTGCACATTACCATCTCGATCTCCACGGATCAGCACCCCAGGATCCCCTGTGTACACAGGGAGAAATACAGCTATTTGCAGCTCTGAATTTATAGATAGCACTAACAGATGTAGAAGAGACGGATGCACAGTCTCTTGGTCCCATATCCCCTGGGATGCTATGGCTCCCCAATCTGCTCCATCCAGGAAAGGGGGGATTTGCAGAACAAGTATGATCTCCTGGGGCCCATCTCTGCTGGGAGTTCTTCCCTAGATAGCAGTAAACTAGGCTGACACTTCAAAGGGCAAAAATCAGTGGCAAAGGCCTTTGGGCTTTTTATAAAATGAAATTCTAAGTGAGCACAGCAGAGATAACTAGAGCTCAACCAAAGGATCTTTCTGTGTGCTGCTTTTGAAGAAAATGGTCCAGTCAAACCTGGTTGTTGATGCCCACAGTTTGTGGAAACATACATGAGTGACTTCTTAAACTACAAACTTTCAATTTTATAAAATTATATTTATTTATTTTTGAGAGAGAGAGTGAGCACAAGTGGGGATGGGGCAAAGAGAGAGAGGGAGACCCAGAATCCGAAGCAGGTTCCAGGCTCTTAGCTGTCAGCACAGAGCCTGACACCGGGCTCGAACCTACAAACCGTGAGATCATGACCTGAGCTGAAGTCAGACACTCAACCAACTGAGCCACCTTGGCGCCCCAAACTTTCAATTTCTCAATAAAGGCCATATTCTTGACTTTCTGTACAATCCCTCCTGAATATTTCATATAAATTTTTAAAATTTAGATGCAATTCAGGACTTGTTGCACAAAATTAAGGCAAGTCCTACTGAAAGCTCCCAGGGAATTCTGGAGGACTACTTTAAAAATACCTGATATCAACCCATAACCAGTAAAGAAATCTCTCAAGAAACAAGAGTCCACGGCCAGATGGCTTTCCAGGGGAATTCTACCAAATATTTAAAGAAGAGTTAACACCTATTCTCTTGAAGCTGTTCCAAAAAGTAGAAATGGAAGGAAAACTTCTAAACTGTATGAAGCCAGCATTACCTTGATTCCAAAACCAGACAAAGACCCTACTAAAAAAGGAGAACTGTAGACCGATTTCCCTGATGAACATGGATGCAAAAATCCTCAACAAGATACTAGCCAACTGGATCCAACAACACATTAAAAACATTATTCACCACAACCAAGTAGGATTTACACCTGGGATGCAGGGCCGGTTCAATATCCACAAAACAATCAGTGTGATACATCACATCAATAAAAGAAAGGACAAGAACCACGTGATCCTCTCAATAGATGCAGAGAAAGCATGTGACAAAATACACCATCCTTTCTTGATAAAAACCCTCAAGTAGGGATAGAAGGATCATACCTTGAGATCATAAAAGCCATGTATGAAAGACCCGCCACTAATATCATCCTCAATGGGGAAAAACAGAGCTTTCCCCCTAAGGTCAGGAACAAGACAGGGATGTCCACTTTGCCACTGTTATTCAACATAGTATGGGAAGTCTTAACCTCTGCAGACAACACAAAGAAATAAAAGGCATCCAAATTGGCCAGGAGGAGGTCAAACTTTCACTCTTTGCAGATGACATGATACTCTATATGGAAAACTCAAAAGATTCCACCAAAAAACTGCTAGAACTGATCCATAATCAGTAAAGTTGCAGGATATAAAATCAATGCACAAAAATCAGTTGCATTCCTGTACACCAATAATGAAGGAACAGAAAGAGAAATCAAGGAATCAATCCCATTTACAGTTGCACCAAAACCCATAAAATACCTAGGAATAAATCTAACCAAAGAGGTGAAAAATTTATACACTGAAAACTATAGAAAGCTTATGAAAGAAATAGAAGACACACAAAAAAAGGAAAAATATCCCATGCTCCTGGATAGGAAGAACAAATATGGTTAAAATGTCAATACTACCCAAAGCAGTCTACATATTCCATGCAATACCTATCAGAATAACACCAGCATTCTTCACAGAGCTAGAACAAACAAGCCTAAAATTTGTATGGAACCAGAAAAGACCTCGAATAGCCAAAGCAATCTTGAAAAAGAAAACCAAAGCAGGAAGCATCAACAATCCCGGACTTCAAGCTGTATTACAAAGCTGCAATCATCCAGACAGTATGGTACTGGCACAAAAACAGATACTCAGATCAATAGAACAGAATAGAGAACCCAGAAATGGACCCACAAATGTAGGGCCAAGTAGTCTTTGACAAAGCAGGAAAGGATATCCAACGGAACAAAGACAGTCTCTTCAGCAAATGGTGCTGGGAAAAATGGACAGCAACATGCAGAAAAATGAACCTGGACCACTTTCTTACACCATACACAAAAATAAAGTCAAAATGGATGGAAGACCTAAACCTAAGACAGGAAGCCATCAAAATCCTTGAGGAGAAAGCAGGCAAAAACCTCTTTGACCTTGGCCGCAGCAACTTCTTACTCAACATGTCTCCAGAGGCAAGGGAAACAAAAGCAAAAATGAGCTATTGGGACCTCAGCAAAGTAAAATCTTCTGCACAGCAAAGGAAACAATCAGCAAAACTAAAAGGCAAACAACAGAGTGGGAGAAGATATTTGCAAATGACATATCGGATAAAGGGTTAGTATCCAAAATCTATAAAGAACTTATCAAACTCAACACCCAAAAAACAAATAATCCAGTGAAGAAACGGGAAAAAGACATGAATAGACACTTTTCCAAAGACATCCAGATGGCCAACCGACACATGAAAAAATGCTCAACGTCACTCATCATCAGGGAAATACAAATCAAAACCACAAGGAGACACCACCTCACACCTGTCAACATGGCTAACATTAACAACTCAGGCAACAACAGATGTTGGCGAGGATGCGGAGAAAGAGGATCTCTTTTGCACTGCTGGTAAGAATGCAAACTGGTGCAGCCACTCTGGAAAACAGTATGGAGGTTCCTCAAAAAATTAAAAATAGAACTACCTTATGACCCAGCAATTACACTACTAGATATATATCCAAGGTATACAGGTGTGCTGTTTTGAAGAGACACATGCACCCCAATGTTTATAGCAGCAGTATCAACAATAGCCAAAGTATGGAAAGAGCCCAAATGTCCATCGATGGATGGATGGATAAAGAAGATGTGGTGTATATATATATATACAATGGAGTGTTACTCGGCAATCAAAAAGAATGAAATCTTGCTGTTTGCAACTATGTGGATGGAACTAGAGGATATTATGTTAAGCAAAATTAGTCAGAGAAAGACAAATATCATATGACTTCACATATATGAGGACTTTAAGATACAAAACAGATGATCAGAAGGGAAGGGAAGCAAAAATAATATAAAAACAGGGAGGGGGAAAAACATAAGAGACTCTTAAATATAGAGAACAGAGGGTTGCTGGAGGCGTTGTGGGAAGGGGGATGGGCTAAATGGGTAAGGGGCTTAAGGAATCTATTCCTGAAATCATTGTTGCACCATGTGCTAACTTGGATGCAAATTATTAAAAAAATAAATTATAGAAAAAACCCCCCTGATATCATACATGAAGAGGAGAATGAATGAGAAAGCAACACTTCTGATTTGCTGTGTTAATAACTCAGTAGCTGCTTCATCTGTCACTCTGTATATAAGCAGTCGAACAAGAAGAGGCACACATTAACAGAAATTGTCTTCCTCTTTAACACCCTTTGGTGGTTCCAAATTCCTTTATATGGCATATTAAACCCTTCTCGACATCACCTCCAGAATCCTGCATATACCCATCCCCCCTTACTGTTTTCAAACTGTAAGTCGTGGCCTATTAGTGGGGTTATGGGATCAGTTTAGTGAGTTGCCACCCGTATTTTCAGAGTGGAGAATAACAAAATAGAAAAGAGAACATGTGGGGCACCCAGCATCATTTTGTGAAATGTAAGTTTCCAGTACATGTATGTGTGGATCTGTACACATGTGTGTATAACAGATCATGCTGTGAGATTATAGGTCTTTCTGTAGGTTATGAACCAGATGTTAACAGCCACTGCCCCCAGGGTGGCCTCACCAATCTTCCTGCTCCCTCTTTCATAATTGCATGCCTTTACAAATGCAAAGTATTTCTGCTTGTATGCTTGGCAGACCTTGACTTTTGGTTTTGAGTCCACTCAAGCATCATTTCCAGTGGGAAAACTCTGCTCATCTCCAGATTATCAGCAGTTGGTCATACAAACCTTTTCACATTCCCCATCTGTAAGCTTTGGAAAGGACTGCCATGTCTTACTTTTGAGTTGTCAGAGTTTAGCATGTCAACTAGTAAGAGCTAATTAAACATTTGTTACTGAAACTTTAAGCTCAATGAGCTGCTATTTAGTTTTTAAACACATCTGAAGCCCGAAAAGGAGTCTCTTGTAACAAAAGTTGAAAACATCATGCTAAAATGTGCTATTTAATTATAACTTACTTTACTCACCGTAATTATATTCATTTTAGTTAAGTAAAAAGAAAAATAGCTAGGATAGTAATTCGTCTCCAAGAAAGCAGTCTAAGATTGTTGGGTTTTTTATTATTTTTATTTGCTACCAATATTTTTATTGTAAGAAATACAAAAGGTATGACAAATATACAAACCATTTGCTCTTTTTGCTTCAATTTCGTTTGTGCATAAGTGAAAACAATGAACTGGACAGTGACGTTTCAACACTAATTCTTATAAAACAATGAATTCCATTATCTGACAATAAATACCTAAATTTGCATTCTAGCACCCGGTAAGACATCCAGTTTCCAAAGGATCTGTGATCTGCAACCCTCTGAATTTTCTGACGTGCTACCTTGGCCACAGTAACAGCGTCAGCACTGGCAGTTCTCTCTCTCCAAATAAGTCTCAGAGTACGGCGCATGCTAGAATGGCTGCCTCTGACCTCAGGCAGTCCCGGTCATAAAGCATCTTTTACTTGAGCTACTTAAACAGATTTCTAGTGATGGGGGATTTAATGTAAGTTTTGGTAGTCCTTGGATTACATAGTTTACATGATACAAACAATCTACTTTTCTATTTTCCTCTTCAGGTAGGAATAGTCTAGATAAACTGACCTGTCTTTTCAAACTACCTAAAGGGAAAGAAGCGAGATCATTTAGCTCAGGATGCTATGAAGGGGGTATCTTAACAGATAAGCTTTCTTTCTTTCACTTTTTCTTTTCTTTCTTTCTTTTTTTTTTTTTTTTTTTTTTTTTTTGCCCCAGGAGAGCTTTCTGTACGGAATGGAGGGATGGTTGCTAGAGTGAGAGCGCCTTTCCCATCCTGCCCCTGTCTACACCCACAGCCATTTTTCTTGGGGGCTAAATTATCTGGTATGTAGAAAGGTCCCTGCTTTCAGAGAGCTGCACCGCACCCACATTTGGGGAGAGCACAGGGTTTCTGTGCTCTGTGAGAAAGGATACCCAGGTGAACCTGACAGGCCAGTGTGGTAACTTTCAACCTTGTGTACAGAGAAAAGAGCAGAAGCAGTATCTAACACCAAGCCATCTGCCAACATTCTTGTAAGACTGTGTTCCAGGCAGTGAATTTCCACACTGCTTCTTTGACCTGCTCAACTCAAAGCACCAAAACAGCATTCTGTAGCAACATGAGCAAACGGAATGAGAGTAATTTTGCACCTTTAAGGAACATGCACCCTTGTAAGTCTGTACCCTGATATCAAAATAGCAGAATGAGTTTCAAGTATGAAGAAATACAGTAAAAGTATGGCCTGTAGATGGATAGAAAACAGCAGCCTGGAATGTGGTTTATAGTCTTGTTTAGTTTTTCTTTGTACCACAGCCAAAACTGAATGCTCTGTAGAGGACTTGGTTTGGAAATCAAGACGCATACAAACATGCTAGAGGGTATCTGTGATTGGTGTTGTGAGCACACTCTGTGCCTAGCCAAAGGTCAAGTAAAAGTGGTGGCCAAGCCTGGGCAGGCACACCCGTGATGCCTAAAGCATCTCTCTTGTCATGTCCCTGATGCCCAGAGAGTGGCCGAAGAGAATAAAGAGCACCATGCAGACAGGCCTGGACGGGTCAGGGGAAGGGAGCAGTGGGAGGGAGGGAGGAAGGATGCAGGGCCTGGGAGGATATCGGTTATCCTGGGCTGGTTCACACAGCCTAGATTAGTATCGGATGTGCACATGCACACGCACAATCTCTACATCTCCAGAACCGTGACTTTAAACACAGAAACCAACAAGTCAAGTGTCCAAATTAAGATTTTTTCCCTACGTTTAACACATTTTCTGTTATAAGTCCAAAAAAAAAAAAAAGCCAAAAGAAAAAAGAAAAGAAAAAGCTCACTGGGTATGACAGCTTTGCTGAAAACCTCGAATAAAAGCTTTAACTAGGCCCTATGGGAATGCAAAGACACTATGCTACTACATTTTACAGTGAAAACATGCATTTAGACATCTCTGACATGATAATCCTATAAACCCTCTAGTTCTAATTTCTACAGGAACCGATATTGTGCTTTTCTTAACACCTACTGTTCTTCTATACCAGACACTTGCCAATTAACCTTCAGATCAAAACCTAAAATACCAGAAATGCAACATGCTTCTGAGGTGCTGGGGACTGTCGGTTGTTAAAATCCATTGTTGACTACTGTACATGTAGTCCTTGCTTTTATGACCAGAGTGAATCGCTTCTGTACAAAACCAAGGTGCTTGATGCACAGAAACTTGAACTTCTCCATCCGACACATTCTGGAAGCCTCAAGGCACAAGCTGACAGTGTACTTCTACAGAAAACTCACGCTGTTCTTGCAACAGTACCACCTGTTCCCACTACAGCACATGATACCAGAAGGGCACCAGATATCAGGGGGAAGCTTCTTCTCGAGGCCAGGTAAGAGGAGGCACCACCCAAGCCCCTGTCTCTGCCTGGCCTCTACTCTGATGGCCATCTGGCAGAGTCCCTAAATTAAGGCAGTATCTGATGCTTTGTATCTCAAGTTTTAATTTTTGCTGTATCTTCACACTATACTGTACGCATATTTGACAAAAGAAAAGCTACAAAGTCCTCCACTTGAATTCCTTTACATAATGATAAAACACCTAGATACAAAAATACCACACCTACAAACTTAAGTTTTACTAATCATGTTAAAATGCATGCAGCTTATTTCGGGGCTTAGTCTAATTTTAATTTACTTAGCTCCATCAAGACCATGGTAATGAACATTAAATGCAAATCCTAATGCCATCTCCTTTAAGACACACTTTCACAGGACTAGTGTGATTCAGAAATAAATAACATACATGAATAATAACAGAAATAATTTACGCAAATGCAGAACAACTTCAAATAGAAATTCCCCACCTTGTTAAGTGCTGATTCTAGGTGTCGTTGCTGCTATTTATTCCATGTACTAACTAATATATTTATTACTGGTCATAGGAAAACACATGAATACAAAGTTAAGTGAGGAACTCTAATATTCACGTATACATTGTTGCAAACACAGGACCAAGATGACAAGCTATATAATGCACCTGGGGCGGAGGGTGGTTCAAGAAATGTATTACTGCTGGGATTTATTTTAATTATTCAGAGACTTCTAGGTTAAATCAAGAGTTGCTGGTGATCACAGAAATATTGCTAGCTAATACATATTATTGCATCTCAATTACTTAAGAGTAGAAAACTTCAAGTTAAGGGTACAAAGGGTATTTTCAGGACCGTAACCTAAGCATGTCAACAGAATTTGGCCAGAAACCACAGAGCGTTAGAAATTAAATGAACTGTGTGGGGCTCTATGCTTGCTCATTAGTGCTACGGTCACAGTTCTTTATAGCAATATGTACAGTTATGTGCCCCCTTTAAGGAAACCTGTATGTGACAATTCAAACTCCTCAAGTAGAGAAGGGGTTGATTATTTGCTTGACAAAACAATTCACACAAAAGTTTCCTCCAAACAGGAAAATCCCCTACACTACATGAGATAATTTGCTTACATACCTTTAACTATTCGACAAAAACAAAAGAAGAAATCAGAAACGAAAGAGTTAGGAGCTTTTTGCCTAAGCAGAAAATAAACACATTTTCAAAACAAAACTCTTCCACGCATTATCTTTTGCCATCGTATATGTAGAATGATAGAAAATAAAAAAATAAAAAATCTTTCCTGTAATTATACATCTTCTCTTTAAAACAAACAAAAAAAAAAAGCTGAGCTTAGAGCTTGAGAGATGCCTGGTAGACGCTTCATACAGACCAGCATCTCCTTATACCCGAACTTTCGAAGAATTGTGTTGTACTTACTTATGCACAGAAGACACCCGTTTGCTTCTAGGGGCATTCTATTTCCTAAGACGGCAGAACAGGTGCTTCTGAAACAGCAGCAGGGCACATGGACCTCGGACAGTAGCCCTCCGGGTCTGTACGTCATCTCAGGCACGAACAGGTTAGCGGCGAGCGGGACCCAGCCAGCTCCGCCCACTGCCTCTCTGCGGCCAAAGGGGCGGAGTGACGGCGCAGCGCTCCCAGAGGGTTTTCAGGTGGGCGTCAAGTGTTCACCGCGAGCAAGTAGAGTTCAGACTGGCCCAACTGATAACAGACTCGAGGTTGGAATTCGGCCTTCCATTTAGGGGCTTAAATTGGAATCTACTTCGGTGGGATTCTGAGCAGAGGGACGAGGCTGGGTTCCCGAAGAGCTTTTGACAGCCCCTAGGGTGACAGCCCCATTTTGATTCAGTATGAATTAGTGACACTCGCCTGCCCGCTACTCTGCAGGTAAGTTAGGCAGGCAGGATTGAGTTTCTGCCACTCAGAAGGAATAAACTGCCTTCTGTTATGCCGTGCTAATAAGGAAACTCTGAAAAGTACTAGTTCCTTCCTCCTAAATTTCTGTGACACTTATTGAGGAAAATGATTTCTAAAATTAACTAAAATCATCTGGGGGTAATGCGTCTCTGAGCAGACCTGTGAATTAAAACATAGGAGTGTGTGTGTATGTATGTGTGTGTATATATATGTGTGTGTGTGTGTGTGTATATATATATATATGTATACACACACACACACATATATGTAGTTGCCAAAGAATTTCACTAATGGAGAAATTAAAGATTTATGTAAATATATTCCTAGGTTATTATGCTCACATGCTTGGACAGGACTTTTAAAAAATTAGAATTTCTTGTGAATTTACACTTGTGATTACATAAATGTAAAAAAAAAAAATACCAGGTCTTTTAGCATTTAAGGGCTGTATTTCAGCATGACACTTCTTTAGAAAAAAATAGTTTTGTGTACTTACATACTGATGTTACTTCTTTGCTTATCTAATCTTTAAATTAGGATTTAAAATTTTAATCAGTGTTTAAAGACCATCATGGTAGGAAATATGAGAACAGCAGACAGTGGGCATAGGTATTTTTGGCTGAGGCCACTGGAGGAGTTTTACATTCCTAACAAAACTACCCTGCTCACAGATGAGAGTTGCCTTTTAGCTAATAAGCCTGTACATCCTTGTAACTTCTGCACCTATAAAAGTAAGGTAATTAAATACCTTAAAAAAATGCTTCTTGAAAAAATGGATGATTAGGCTCTCTTGATGCACTTAAATGATCAAAATGGGTATATTATCCATTATCAAGAACAACTTCCCTGCAGATCATCATTCAGAACCTAGCTAACAACTAAAATATTTAAGTTATAGAATGTTACGAACACTGTTCATCATCCTGACAAACAAGTGCTAAGCGAGAGTAAAATATGCGCAGAAAAACAAAGTTAGAATGAAGTTTTTAGAAGTACCTTTTTAGCTTTGCTCAGATTTCCCCCTCCCTAGCCCCCACCCCCACCCCCAGCCCCAAAGTGCCACCTTGTGGAAAATACTGGAATAAAAGAAGAAAGCCCATGTCTTAGGACAGTGTGAATTTTAAAATAGAGGTTTCCAAGAAAAATCATCTCACTTTCCTACCATATAACCTTCAAACTGCTGTAACAATATTTAAATAGATGATTGAAAAAAGCCTGTATTAGTTTTCAAGAGGCTCTTGTTTTCTTCTTGACAGCCAGAGCACCAGTATCAAGGAAACATAAATACGTTGATGGAAGTTCATTCATTTATCTCAACTCCCTGGGAATGCTAAGAAACAAAACATTTTGAAGAGCTGATTCATACGTCATTAAAACAAACAAACAAACAAACTGAGGGAAAAAAAAAAACATTTAAAAAATCAGACCCCTCCTCTTTCTACATTTCTGTTGTTTACAAAGGTCAGAAGATAGAAAAGGCCAAAGGAATATTGTGGCTTATTTTCTGAAAAAGTACAAGTCAGAAATGCTTGAGATATAGGTATGTAACACAACTAGGTTGAAAATTGCATTAATAAGAAATGAAAATGCTATTTTCGTATGCTTTTGAAGAGAACACCACTACTAATTACCTGGGGACTTCTATTCCATGATAGGCTTTTGCAGTCTCAGTAAGTTTTTCTACTGTGGAAACATGTAGCTATGTTCCATATCATACATCTGAATGTATCAAGTGCATATGATCAAGGATTTGGGTTTTACCAGTTTTCAAAAAATCTTGGTGGCACAGGAAATATGTGCCTTTTTAAAATTTATTATTATTATTATTATTTACAGTGAACATTCTTAGGCTTGCATAACAAGCGTTAGTTTCACATGGCTGCTTCTTCCCACGAAGTAAGGAGTATGGTAGTTTGCTCAGGTCACCCTTTGAAATGGTAACTGCTTGGAAAGGCTTTTCCATAAAACATGTTTTGGAACGTTATCAACTTCCTAGTTGCTGGATGACTTTAATAGAAATTCTTACAATATATTTGCTAATAAATATTTATCCTTCAAAATATATCTAACTTTGAAACTATCCTTCTTTGAATACCTTCATTTTCTCTAGAATTTCCTCTATCCATTGTCCATTATTTTATGCCTTTTAAAGATTTAGAAATCATGCTACCATCTTTATTTTTTAAAATAAAGACACTGTTTTTATGTGTCACAATGTAAAACATGCATTCTTTTGAATTCTGTCAATACCTAAGAACTTATAATGTCTCAACATTTACTTTCCAAGGTGAATATTCTATAGTTACTGTACTAACACAATTAAGTAATTACAGCAGCTTATTAACTTTTAATATTACTCTTTCCTAGACCTGACTACGCAACAAAAGCCTGCTTTTGGAAAATGTGAGACACTCTCTTCTGCGCTTATCATAAAAATAGCCAAGTTGTCACTTAAAAGCAATTATTTGGAAAGAAGAATTTTAATATGTTTGTGATATTAGGAAGCTTACATGATTTTAATTTCCATAATGGCATGAGGACTGCCATTACTGACCTTAAGAGGCATATAGTTAAAAGCTCAATTTAAATACATAATTTAAGATTCAAAATATTTGGTACTATTTGGTTGTTTTTTTTCCCCCCCATCAAGATGGACAGTACCGCGTTCTGGAGTCAAGTGATAAATTTCTATTGAGAGGTGTACATTTTCTTTAAGATATTAACATCCCGTGCATTCTGAAATTTTCATTTTTACTTAAAACTAAATGGCTGAGATTCTATTCTTAGGTAAATATTTTGAACTATTTTTATTTTAGTTAAGACACCTTGGGCTAAATGAAAAGTATGCCATTCCTAGTGTGTGATTCCTGAGAGAAAATCATGAGAATACAGAGGGATGAAATGGCTCCGACGTCTTGTTTAAAACAGGTTCTCTGTTTCTTGGGTTCTTATCCACTTTCCAGGAGAGACAAAGTGGGAGGTGCCAATGCACTGGGTATTGTGTTTTTAAGTTTGTAAGATTAGGGCTTTATTACCTTTGCCACATGATAGCTTATGATGCTGAAATGGACAGGTTTCTCTCTTATTCTTAAATGGGATTGTTACAACTTCACCATGCACTATGGTTCCCACAATGCCTGGGCCCTAAGAGAACAATTATCATATAGAAACTATCAGGCACATTCTAGTACCAGCCCTCAAATGTGAATATAAATGTGATTTTGAATCTGACACCGTATTTTTATTGATATAAGCTGCTTCAGTATATCCCTGGGGCAGTATGACTTTTTTTAGCTGACCACTGCTTGGCTTTTGGCAAAGACGTTTGAAACCACATGTCACAGAAGAATAAGCTGTATTCAGTAAATTCCTATGCTGCTATATGCTTCAAAGTGCCCTAATGGGAAGGGTGCTCGTGTGGCATCTGGATTTCAGAACTGGTGAGCCTGGATGTAAAAGACATAAAACAAGGGTAATTACTCAACTGCAAGAACCACACAAATGGAAGAGCTGGGGTCAGAGAGGCCAGATACCCTCTCCTTCTGCCTCTCAGGGGATAATTTGCCAAGCATCTAATGAATCTCATGCCAAAATGTTTGTGCTTTAAGTTTTCTTCATAAACACTACTGAGAAATGAACCAAAAGTATATGCTAGAAATAAAGTGGAGCTCTCTACTTGTTTAGAATTCCCAAGAATGCTGAAAAATTCCAGTTCAGAACGGCTGCATTTTTCTTGAGAGAACTTATGAAAACCTGAAAAAAGCAGAAACTCAACTTATGTTCACTCTAGCCATGGACACTAACCAGAAAGTGCATGATGAAATCAGTACTTATATTGAGTTTTAAAATTGAATTTCTAGGGCCCAGCAAAAAATGTCTTCAAAGGAAATGCAGAAATCACTTTTCCAGGGGAGACATTGCCCCGACTGCTGTGGATTCATTATATCTCAAGCATTTACAGTGATGACAAAACATAAGCAATATTGTCAACAAGGAAGAAAGCATCAAACATTCTTGTGGCCCATCTTCTCATTCATATCTAGCTTTACACCAATTTTCCTGCTCTTCAAGTTACTGAATTAGAAAAATGTTAAACAGTATACATATTAAAAAAAGAGTAATTTCCAACCCAAAAAGCTTTCAAGGAGAAAAGTCTTAATTTTTCCCTTGTTCATCATGGTAGTATAGAATATTAAGCTGTGAAGAATTCAGTAAGGCTAGACAATATATAAACATCAACTGGAACATTTTCTACTGAGTGAAGCAATGTTCATTCTTTGACAACCCTAACTCTAAACATAGCCTATCTGTTGCATGTACTCAAAACATGAGTCAGAGAGCAAAGACAGCTAAACTTCCAAAAGGATACTTCATCTCTGTGTCTTCGGGTTACTTGAGCTAACTGAGCACTAACCACACATAAGGCAGAGATGATGACATGAAATATAAAGAACGGTAGAGAAAATGGCGAGAGAAAAAGTAAAGCTGTTCACAATGCCCAGGTCAGGCTGGCTCTGCACGGAGAGGGAGTATGCACAGGCACTAGAAATAAGCACAGCCTGGGAGATGGAGAAAAGATCATTTTATAGGGTAAATATATACGTCTAAAAAAATAGTTAAAGACATTCTCTCCGATTCTACACAGACATCTTCTAAAAAAATTGTAAAACACTAAGTAACAGTTTAAGGCAATCTATGTGCTGGTGATAGAGAAGAGCCAATCCTCCACTCACTGCCTAGGGAACAACAACAAATGCTGGGTGGGAAGATCACACTGAAGTGAGAGCCTAGGGGACCCTGTTAGGGCTGAAAAATTGGATCCATTAAGCCACAATCTGAATCTAACTATTTATAAAAGGTTCACTGAAAGAAAGCAAGCAGGAGGTGCATGGGAACGGCTTAAACAATCTGTTATTAGTTATGTAATGGTAGTAATATATACTAGAGGCCCTAGGAGATAAGATGGAAACTCTGCAAACAAGGCAGTGCATGGCAGAAAAAGTACAGTGTAATAGGGAAAACTTAAATGGTATTCCTGTCTCGTCAGAGAAAGCTATTTTCTGAGCCAAAACAGGAAACAGTTTCTGACAAATTCCTAAAATCAAAAAAAACAAAATAAAGTAACAACAGAATCCAAAAAGGAAACATTTCAAATCAGGAAATAAAGGCTTTCTCTAATTGTTTTTTTTTTTTTTTTTGACCATTTTACCTATTTGAGGTACACTCCCTAAATCTATAGCAAGTAAGAAAAAGCTTATAGGGTGTTTTTCAAAAGAAATAACAAAGCATATAATACAGGTTAAAATGGGCTTACAGTGAGTAATTTTCAGCTTTTATCAAGAGTAAATAGAATGTATGCTTTAAAAAACAGGTCTCTTAAAAGATACTAGCATTTTTTTTCCTTTTGTTGTGTGTATAAAACTTCAGCTAGATAGTGAATGTTTTACTTCTAACAAATTTACTGTTTTTGGCCATAAAAGAAATTCTGAGGACATAGGTTCAACTGTGTAATTTGAGAAGCCCATTCTGGTAAATCACCTTTAGTCAATAGACACCTGTTATTTATAGGTCACTTTGAGTCTTTAAAATTCAATTATTCTTGTTGTTTACAGAAAGTAACACTTTAAGAAATCAAGAATCTCACGCACACACATACGCACGCATGCATGCACATGCACACGCGCGTGCACACTCTCACTCAAAAGTACCAAAGCAGGCTCAGGCAGCTGCAGAGAGATTACATCATAACTCAGCTGTGCCTGGATTGCTCACTCCACACTGGCAGCATTCAAGATTAGAAAAATGAAATGGCAGCACAATTGGTCAGCAGCTTCTCTTCTGGAATTTTTCCAGGTTCTTGAAACAAACAAACAAACAAACAAACAAATAAACAAACGAATGAACATAAAGCTGCAATCGCTCTTGCATTGATTTCAAAACAGTAAACTAGGCGGTTTCCATGGAGAAGCAGAGCCCGTCCAGACGACGGCAACTAGAAGGTCCCCAGCCAGTGATCCTCAGTGGCTCTGCGGGGCTTACTCAGGGGGGGCCCATCAGCCCCCAGGGGTGTTCTCCCGGTGATCAGCTCAAGATGGCCGTCGGGACCTCAGGCTGTATTCATCTCTGAGCTGTTCTGGCTGGGAGGCAGACGGGAATCCAGATTCTCCTTGCACCTCTCCAGATCATGGAAGTAGGGGTGAGACAGGGCACTGTAGGCAGATATTCTTTTGGCCGGATTAAAGGTTAGGCACTTCTGTGATAAAGAAAAAAAATAATTGACATAAAACATGTCCATTTAAATAATCTGTTTACACAGTTACACATTTGTTCATTGCCATGAATTAAGTGTGTCTAGAATCAGAATGAGTATCTACTTCATGGGACACTAAATAAAATGTAGACAGTAGCCATCTTATATATGTCCTCAATGTCTAAACTGCCCTTCAGGAAAAAGCAATAGCTTTTGGGTTGCCTGTGTACTTTTACCTCCCCAGGCTTTCTCTTCTACCTATCCCAGGTCCTTTAAAAGATATTATTAGTATTATCATAGTATGTATATAACTTTATTTAGGTAGTGATTTTTCTTTCTCTAAGTTTAATTATTTTTGAGATAGAGGGAGCACAAGAAGAGGAGGGGCAAACAGAGAGGGGGACAGAGGACTCGAAGTGGGCTCTGTGCTGACAGCAGAGAGCCCGATGAGGGGGCAACCTGAGCCAACGTTGGACGCTTAACTGACTGAGCCACCCAGGAACCCCTAGGTAGTGATTTTTCTAATGCTAGAAAACTTAGTGCTGTAGTCAGAGATGTCACCCTAACTTTTTACTCTTCCCCAAGGTTTGTTGATGAGTCAGGAATGGATCGAATGGATCGGAGTTGTCTTGTTTAGGGGTAAGAGGGTAATTACTAAACTACAGTAACAATTTCTGACATATTTTTTTTCAATGTTTATTTATTTTTGAGAGACAGAGAGAGACAGAGCATAAGTGGGGGAGGGGCAGAGAGAGAGAGGGAGACACAGAATCTGAAGCAGGCTCCAGGCTCGGAGCTGTCAGCACAGAGCCCGACGCAGGGCTCAAACTCACGAACTGGGAGATCATGACCTGAGCTGAAGTCGGATGCTTAACCAACTGAGCTACCCAGGCGCCCTTGTTTCTGACATATTTCTAATATCAAAAGCAAAACAAAATAACAAGAAAACAAAAAAAGGAAATACATTTTAAAGCAGGAAATAAAGGTTCTCTCTATTAAGGAGGGCAAGTAAGGGCTAAAACCTAGGCCCAACTTACCCTGACCTGCTAGCAAATTGTGCACTCTGGCCCAGGGCTGCACCATCCCGAGGAAATGATTCCTTCCTTTGGTGCACGTCTAGGTGCCTCATGGGCAGCAGCAATGTCCATTAGGTTCAGTTCTGGTACTAAACTCTATTCCAGGCTGTCAACTCAAGTATAGGTAGAAGGTGAAAGGGTTGGCGGCGGTGGGAGGGGGAAGGTGAATCTCTGGGGCAGCAATCTCCATTCTCAAACTGACGATTCATAATCAATTAGACAGAATGCTTCCCTAATCTTAGTTCCATTTCCACGCCAACCCCAGGTAATCCTGTTTTTCACATCCTCTTCCTGTCCTTCCACCAACACCTCCAGAGTGACTAGCAGGTGGTAAGCACTAGTGGAGGATGAGTAAGACCCATCCATTGCCCAGGAACACACAAGTAGGAGAGAAACTCTACCAGCTTCTCCATCTTTGTGATGCAGTGCCCACTTAAGTGAGCTTGGTATCTGACACGTCTATGAATTTCAGTCCTCTATGTAATCTGAAGACTTAACATTATCATGGTTATGCTGACTTCCATTTAATCTGGGTTTTTGCCCTCAAGGACCTCAAAGTCTCCATTAGATCTTGACGATTAGGGACCCTTTAACACTCTGTTGAATGCTACTGACGTAGAAAAACACTCACAAATAGAAAACTCTATATATAATTCCAGGCAAATTTGGGTCCCCTGAAATCTTATTTATCCTGAACTCCCCACCAGTCCATGGATGCCAGTTTCTCATAGTGTCTCCTGAAAACCAAAGAGCCAAAGGGCAAGCAGATGAGGGAGCTTGGTGGCAGAATGGTTCTACTGTCCCTAACAGCAATAAACATTGCGAGAAAAGCTTTGCATGGGCTGAATTCTGTAAGGACAGAAGAGCAGGGGCAGAACTCTTAAGCCTGGGTTCTCTCTTCCCAGAGTCTGGGAAGGAGAAAATTAGGTAGCGGCATTAGAGAAAGAAGCAGCCAATGTAATCCCTAGGATATAGGAAAGAAGAAAAAAAAAATGTTGTGGGAATATGTTCAAGATAGAGAGACATGTCCCTAGAGGACTGTCTCGGAGGAAGCCTGTCCCCACAGCTATCTTGATGGCTTAGAGCTGGGAAGACGGTGGAGAAAAGGAGAAATCCTTAGCATAATGTGGAAGTGTGTGAGAATCTCCAGTTGGAAGTCTTAATCCTTTATGTTCTACAGAACATAGAAATGGTGGCTAAGTTCTATCATTGCTCTACTTCAACAGAGAAATTTGGATGACTTGAGAATTAATCCAAAATCTTACGTAAGAATATTATTTCTCTAAGAAAATCTAATTTACTTGCCAAATAACTGTCTTATAAAATGAGCTTCTGGGATTTCTATTTAGTCAAGGGTTGAATACTATGATGGACTGGATCATTTTTCAGCACGTATCCTCCTTCTTCCCACCCTTACTTCATGGGAGGAGTGTTCTTCCCTCTATTAGAGTTGGCCTTGATCACGTAACTTGCTTTGGCCAATGGAATGTGGACAGAAGTAGCAGGGTACCTCTTCCAAGCCTAGGCCTTCAGGGGCATCACGTGTTTCTGCTTGCCCTTCTGGGAGTATCATAACATCTGTTATGAGAAAAACAGGCCTTGGGGAGCCAAAGCCCCTCTTGTTCTGGGCCCTAGAATGAGACACATGGAGAAGACCTGTACTTGACCCATAGGCTGAAGCAGAGCTGTCTATCCATCTGCAGACCCATGAGCAAGAAATAAATGTTTACTGTTGTACGCTAGTGAGATTTCTGGGGGGTTGTTGGTTATGCAGCAAAAGTAGACTAATCCAAGGACCATCCCCTCCGCCAGCCCCTACAAATATATACCTTAGGCCCTGAAAGCAGTTAGACACAGAAACCCTAAAACTTTTTTCGGCAAGAGAATAAGTACTCGGCCTCTCCAGTTAACCATGATGGAGGGGACAAAACTTGTAAAGATGGGTAGGTTCTGGTTGTTAAAAAATAATTTTTCCTCTGAATGGTCTTATTACTATGCCCAACTTACATATGTATGTGAGAGCATTTATAAATGTCAATGCATATAACCATTCATACATGGCTGAGCATTATATAGTCAGCCTTTCTTTCAGATAAAACAAAGGACAATTCTCATAGTGCTAAACTTTTAAATGTTGTATCTTAAATAAAACAACTTCCTAAAATACCCTTCCTTCACTTTCCTTCCTTACTAAATAAATTTCAATAGAGGCAACAAGTCCTGCTTGGATCTCAGCTGCCTATCTGGTACTGAACAGCCTGCTTTCTTCTGCATTATAATAGTTCTACCTTCTGTCCCTCTAGCATGAAACAGTGAGAGCTTTCAGGGGGTTCTAGGCTTTGAAGTCTTGGGCTATCCTTTCCCTGAATGCCCTCGGATTACTATGTTTTGTCCTTAAGTTGCTTCTAGTCCTGAGGTCACTGGATCTGCTTCTCATTCCCTTCCTTTGCTTTTTCTAATCTCTGTTGACACTCCTTGTCCACCCTCTTCCTTCTCTCTTTGGTAGTTTCTTTGTTCCTTTTTTCTTCTTTGTTTCCTGCTACTTCTCTAGTCCAGCACTAGTGTGTGGTCTGACTTTGAAAGCCAGCACCACCAGTGGAGACACCGAATGAATGAGCATGTGGCACTGTCTGCTAGCTTTACATTTTAAGTTCCTTTTGGTGATTCCTAATGATGTTGAGAGACTCTGAGTTGTCTTTGGATGTCCCAGTAGCTGAAGAAGTGGAATACTTCACTACTAAAGTTGCTTATCATTGTGACTGACTGTCCAGAATCTTCTAAGAGGAGCATTTCACTCAGAGTTCTTGCTGAAAAGGAAAGCCTATGGTGGCCATATTTATAACACATCATCCCTCCCTCGCTCGTAGCACAGCTGACTGGACCAGGAATGCAGGCCCTAAGCAGCAACCCATATCATGGGTTGGCAAAAAGGTGAGGCGTGTCAGCCACATTCTTCCTTTCAGGAATCTGATGTAGGAAATACTAACAGAGCAAATGTTAGTGGTGGGGGTTAGAGCTGAAAGGATCCATGAGTTAGCTGAAATTCTGATAGTCAGGGGCCAGCCAAAGTTAAGGGGAGCAGACAGCACAACTGAAAAGAAACAATGAAGAGGAGAAAAGGCCTGCAGGGCAGAGAAAAGCAGAGTTGCTAAGAGCAGGTGATGCTCTTAGCAGGACTGGGAGAGCATTTACACTCTGGATGGCTTTTCACTTCCAGGCCACATGAAACATTCCATCAAACCTCCTTTTCTTAAGGTAATGCAAATACTTGTCTGTTAATTGAAACCAAGAAAAAATTTTCCTAAATAGTAGGTGAGCCAGCCAAGTGTGTATATATAGTGAGCTTTTGTATAGGAGAATATTCTCCCTTCTAATAAGAATTTGTTTCAAAGGATGTGGGCCAAAGTTGTCAGTGAGTGTCTTAGAAATAAACGGTGGGGAGGGAAAATAGCTGTCCTTCTCCATAATGTGGCAGTGGAGGGAACCGTAGAGTAAGCATCAGAAAATGAGCCCCCATCAGGTGAAGATGGGACTTAGGGCTTTCACTGGGAGAATCCGTGGCTCTGCAAACATGCCAATCAATGGCTGTGTCCACACAGAGCTAAGGTATAACATTTCTACTGAGACCTATAGACTCTTAGGTCTATATTTGAAATTTAGAATACACTGACAGAATGGGAGCACTAGCTCCTCCAGGTCTAGGAGTACTTTCTTGGCTAGCTATCATAGGTTGTTATTCAGTAGGTAAAGGAAACACTCATCAGTCACTGGGTTCTGAACACCAAGAGTAGCTCAACAGGTATACTCCTCTACCTACTTTTCTGTCCTCCACGTTAGGGAATTACATACAAGGCCAAATATTACGAGTCTGAATCTTAAGCTGAACACGAGTCCTTATTTTCAGTGAGGTATTTTATATGTGCATGGCACATTCAATACTTATTAGAAGCATATGTCTAGATGAATTTGAGAGGCTTCAAAGGCTGCATTCAAACGAACATTTAAAGATGGCAGATTGAAAGTTTGTGGATCAGACTCTTTCTCTTTCTCTTTCTATAGGAAATGAAGACATTCCAGAATCAAAAGCCACCAGCTGCTGCAGGTGTGGAAATGAAAGCTGCAGAGAGGTTGTGGCCTCGGCCCTGTGTGGTTGTGGCACATGATGCTGAACTGATGCTGTGCCCACCACCTAGCAGACCACCCAGTGGACAGGGCAAGGCTCTCATCCACCCAGTGCAGACCAACTCTGCACCGCATGAACTTACCAGGAGTAGGTCTTTGCCTTGTTCATCAATATCTGTTACGAACTTCTCAATTGGTTGAGGAGATTTTGAGTGAAAAGCCTGTCTGGGAAGGGCAACATCTCTGGGCCAGTCTTCTTCTCCTGGGAGTCCAATTACACTACAAAAGAACCACATGTGAACATAAGCATTAGATGCTATGCTGAAGCTGTTTTCCTACCAAATTCTAGATGATGGTACAGTCTAAGAGGCAAGTATGGGGGACACAGAGCCCAGGAGCCCCTCAGTTATATTACTGGCGGGATTCTCATCTCTTTCTGTCCTATTGCAGTATGGTGATCACAGGGTGATCTCAGGGGAGAATTGTATAATTCACTGGGAAGAGATAAAAGATTACTCTGGTAGCAGATACCAAATATATAGGATGATGCAGAAATGGAAATTATTATATTACCAGTAAGTCCTGATGTACTGACAGAGTAGAACCTATATGTTCAAAGGAGGCTCGTAAGAGCATACAATATTTCCTTTACACCCGAGAATGCTTTTTGTATTCTGATCAAACACTCATACTGACATGCTTTATGATGCTCATCTAACATGATTAACATAAATTTGGTTGCACTTTTGGTTAAAGAATAATTCTCCAAACAGTAATTATATACACTAGAATCAGACCAAAAAGAGGCTAAAAAGTATGTTAATCTTGTGCAACTATCAGGCACATGCTATTTTATAATTTAATTTCAAATTAATTGAATTAAATTTAGCTTATATATATTTTATATTACCAAACTATTTTATGGTATTCCAGAGTAAACAATAACGAAAGACAGTATCATTTATGTTTCTGCTGAAAATCATTCTGGAATCAGAAACATGGAGAGTGGATCCAATGATATAGAAACAGCATAGATATTGTGTGTCAACTATACTCAAATACAAAAAATAAATTAAAAAAAACAGCACAGGCTTTAGAAAAGGTAGACCTAGGTTCAAATTCTGCATCTACCACCTATTGCTAGGTAAGGACAAATTAGTTAGCTTCTTTCTTAGTGTCTTTCTTTATTGACATCGACAATTTAGGGGTGCCTGGGTGGCTCAGTTGGTTTACTGTCTGAGTCTTGATTCCGGCTCAGGTCATTATCTCCTGGTTGTGATACTGAGCCCTGCATCAGGCTTTGTACTAAGTGTGAAGCCTACTTAGGATTCTCTCTCTCCCTCTGCTCCTGCCCTGCTCAAGCACGCATGCTCTCTCTCTCTCTCAAAATAAACAAATAAAAGAAAAAAATGATAATTTACAGCAATAATTTACATAAAGTGCATAGCACAGTGCCTGCTAAACAGTACTTGTCAATATCAATACATTACCCATTATTATTATCATGAGAAGAAAATAATGCTATTAATCTAAAATGTGTGGGCAATGCATTGCTATCACGCTAAAAATATGAACTGCTTGAGTCCTACTGATATGTGACTTGAGGTTCTTCAGAAATATTGTCAGTGGCCTTATGCAACTTATACACTATAGAGATGTTATTTAAAGTTTATGTATAGATAGTAAGTAGGTTTGAACAAGGGAAGTTAAGGGACGCAAGAAATTACATCTCACTTACAGACTCTGATTAACTCCGAACTAAAAGTTATAATTTAGTGGACAGAATATATAGCTTTCAAATTGACCAAACTATTTTTTTTTAAGATATTATCTTTAAGTAATCTCTACACCCAACGTGGGTTCAAACTTACAACCCTGAGATCAAGAGGCACATGCTCTACTGACCGAGCAAGCCAGGTGCCCCATGACCAAATTACTTAAACTACAGTTAGAGATGGTGCTGGCCTGGGACTGAGGTCCTGAGATATGTTCTCCTGATTGGGTTTCCCAGGTTTTAGGAAGATGTGGTGGTGAAAATCACAGGCTCTCTGTAAGGCTTTGTTCCTCCTTCCCTTATTTCAGCAGAGCCCAGGTCACAGACCTCACCTGGGAAGAGCAAATACCCATACCATAATTGCACCTGTTACTGGGTGTCCGGGAAAGACACTGTATGCCTGTATCTGTTGGACATGCTGGGAAAGCCATGTTGTTGAGGCAAATAAAGACAGATTCTTGGACATATTTACCAGAACAAATGAATGGAAATGACTTGGGCAACATACAAATTTGCTTAATAGCAAGATCTAGAGTAAGAGCAAAGAGAAAAAAGATATCACTATTGATTATTAAAGGACATCAATGTGTGTGTTTGGATAGAATGGAATAGGCAGAGGAAGAAAAAAGAATACTTATTAAAAACTTTAAAAATTTTCTTCCTTTTATTTTCAGCTTTTTAGCCATTTGTATATCATTTTTTGCATATCATCACCAATCATCTAGAAATCAGTTATAATAATTCTTAGTAACAATTTAAAATCTTTTTATTTGCAGCTTTGAATGTACTTATGTCGAAATAAATCTGGCGATATGGGCAGCTGACTGCCAAAAGCCCTTAAAGAAACAGCGTCTCTGTATGTATGTGTATATGTGGTGTATAATTACCTATATAAATAACTTTCAAAAGTATTTTTAAATCTATCACCTCCTCTGATCTCATAACGACCTTCTGAGACATGTAGGTCAGTTATTACTTCCTTTTTATAGATGTGGAAACTAAGGACAGGAGTGAAATCAGCTGCCAAAGTCACACACAGTGAGTTCAGCTCACTCGAGTGAACCCAGTTCTCCTTATTCCAAATCCAATATTTTGTTTCCATTTAACTATGACTCTGCTCCTAAAAATGCTCTAAAATGTCACGAGCTAAAAGCATTTAGTTTCACTTTCAAAGTACTTGTTGTTCTTTGAAAGTATAAATGTCTCCAAGTGCAGAAACATTTCTGCCCTTAAGAGAATGTGAATGTGGCTTTCCTCAAAAAAATTTTTTTTCAGTTTAATATCCAGTATGAACTTTTATGGCCCATATATGAGTGTTGTGAAATTCTGATAGGTCCATTAACAAGTGCTTGCATCAAGTTTCAGTATTTGGACAGCTGAATATAAGCCTTAAAAGTTGACATTTGCACTGGAAAGACTGACAGAGCACAAAACCTATAAATGGCAGTGGGGACAGAAATCATTTCTCAAGTACTTTAGAAATGACACTAGGGTGCAGCATTGTCCCTTTTCTTTATGCCAAAGTAACAAACGCAGAGTAAACAGAACATAATTTCAGTGAAACAATGCCAGAAACCAAGAAGTAATATCTGAAGGCACAACATATATAGAACTTTATGGCTTCTTTTTTGCTGGCAACCTAGGGTCTCAGGCCTTTGCCAAAAGTGGAACTGGCTTTCCACTGGAAGCAAGTCAAACATGGTTGTCAAAGGTTCTTTCCGGTCCATCTCAGTGGCTTCAGATACTAAGGGGCACTAATAGTGCTAACAAGTTTGCAGACCCCGGGGCTGGAGAGAACGCCCCGGTAGTGTCAGTAAGGGAAAGGTGGTGACAGGTTTCAATGTCTGGCAAGCTGGCTTCGGTCAAGATCATTTTTCCTTTAAACAGAGTCACTGGTAGGTCTGACTTTCACAGTTCCTGCTTCAAGTTCCCACTGCACTGCACACAAAATACACAGTAAGGGGGAAGAATAGATGGAGGGCTTATCACTGTATGGTCAGAGAAGCTGACATTCAGAAGCAGGGAGAACATGAGTTTTGTCCTGAATCTGTCTACCTTATGGAGTGACAGTAATAGTCATTGTCTACGCCGTAGTAGTGGTAGGAGGTGGCTGGGGGGGGCGGGGGGGACAGGGAGGAAGAGGAGGAGTGGTAGTCTTGGCAGCTTCCCTGGACCTGGGAAGCCCCCAGGCAATAAAATCAGCAAATATTTTTCAGGCCTTAAGGCCACCGGGTTCTGATTTGGCAGTGGCAATAGCACCAATGGAAGCCTACTGAAGCTTTCTAGTCACTAAAAGACAAAACTCAGGTTCCAGTTTTATTCCAACTGTTTTAAGCAGTCCTGTTTGAGTAGACAGTGTTAAAATATAATTCTTTTCTTTAGGGATACTTTTCATCAGTTTTACAGATGGACTGAAAGTATCATAAAAATCTCTGGGATTCCTATAAAATATTATAGACCAATGATCAGGGTTATTTTTGGTTCTAGAATCCCCACTTTTTTCTTACTCCCCCCAATTCTTTTTTTTTTAAGTTTATTTATTTATTTTTGAGAGAGAGAGAGAGACAGAAAGAGAGAGACAGAGAGAGAGGTAGAGAGGGAAAGAGTGAATTGCAAGCAGGCTCTGTACTGTTAGAGCAGAGCCCAATACACGGCTTGAACTCAGAAACAGGGAGATCATGACCTGAGCCAAAATCAAGAGCCAGATGCTTAACTGACTGAGCCATCCAGGCACCCTATTCCCCCCCCCCCCAATTCTGAAGGGGCTTGGCACAAGCACATATCCCAAAAGGATGCCATACTTCATGCTTTGTGAGAAGATAAAGCTCCTTCTTAACATTCTAGAAACATGAAAGCATACATATGCCCACATGCATAAACATGTAGACATGAATGGAACTCTGCAAATTATCAACAAGCCAAGTAACAGACAATTAGAACCAAAGAATGTTAAGCACAAGAAAGAATCTTAGAATTTATATCCAAAGTTTCATTACTCAGGTGAAGAAGTTAAGGAACAAAAAGGTTAAACAATTAAGGATGAATTATAATAATAGCTACCATTTTTAAAGTATTCACTATGCACCAGGCACTGTGTAAGCACTTTATGAGGCATTTTAAATGACTTTCTCAAGATTGCATAGTTATTTAGCAACAGATGTAGGGTTAGAATCTAGGATTCTCATTTCCTATTTTGGTGCTCCCAAGAAAAATGGGTTGTGTAGCATACCATCTTTTGCCCAGGAAAACAAAACAATGCAAAACCAATCTGGATAACAAAAGGATACTCAATGGGGACAGGAAGCCCAGTGGGCAAGAATGGGTTACCAGGCTACCAAGCGCCCCACCTCTGACAGTGGACATCTGAAACGGCCCAAGCACACAACACATCTGAAAAGAACTGGAGCTCAGCCAAATGGAGAAGGAGGATTAGCGAAAAGATCCACACGAACAACATACAAGCTGCCAGAACAGAGCCCGGATAGGCTACATGTCATGATGGGCTCTGCATAAAACAGCATGTCTGCCATGTCCCCACTCACCACACAAATAGTAACACTGTCTGAGGCCGCAGCTTGGGGTAGGAAGGACAAGAGATAAACATTTTATATGAAAGGCACTATAAATGTTTTAATGCTACAGATGCTGATGCAAAATTAGAGTTACTACTTACTCCAAGATTTTTCCAAGTTGATCAACGTCTGAACTTCCACGAAAAAGAGGCCTAGAAGAATAAAGATACACATTAAACAGGATTTTCTCAAGTTACATTTCAATCATATTGGTCATTACCATGGTTTACGCAAAGTAAAATATTCCTTAAGGGTGAGGATGAGGTAAAGAAGTGAGACCTCTTTCCTTTGGTAAATGAAGGTTTTTCTTGCATTTCACTTCATGGTGAGGATCTCTCCTAAGTATCTGGTGGTACCTGACTCCCACGTTTTCTAACCATGGGTATCCTATTTGTACTCATTCCAAAAACAGTGCCACCAGCACATACATTCCTCAGTTTCAAAATCCTACTTAACTTAGTGAAAGGGTGGAACACATCACTGTCCTAGTCTGAACCGAGGGGTCTGTGGGCTTTGAAACTGCTCTTAGTCAGATTCTTTTCTGAGCACCCTTGCCCCACCTCTCTGCTATACAGTACCTCCTCAGGGCTTTCTGTTTCCATTTGTCCTGACGCTGCAGGGAGAAAACCCCTGGACCTATTGTTCTGATTTTCACCTTCCTTTCTCACGTTATAGAAGCCAACCATCACTCTTGGCTTCAGAGGTGACTGTGAACACACAGGCCTCAGTGTCTACACTGAGAATTTAACTGGCAATTAAATGAGCTCACTTGGTGACATTTCTGGCATTTTCCCAAGTAGATCAATACCCCTCAAGGGCAAGTACTTCTCTGGTTTGCCCCTAATCTTTGGCCTAATGCTGTACCTGAACAGGTGCTCAGTTAATAAATATTTCATTTAATATATTCCTATGGTACACACATAAATGTTTCTTAACCCCCTGCTCAATGCCTCACAGGTATTTTTCAACAATGTGCTTTAAAAAATATTTTTAGCCTATTACCAGAGACCGTACTTTAAAAATGTTATATACAAGTTATAAATATAAGTATTATATATTATTTTATAAAGCCTTAAACCTTTTAAATATTTTTTAGGCATAATAAGTAAACTTGTTATATAGATCATATATAGAGAATCCTGCAAAGTCCTAGCATTTCAGTGGCTAGAAGATATCTTAAAATCCCTCAACCATAGTTTCTATTCAGGTTCTTATTCTTTTTAATTTTTTTCAGGTTCTTATTCTTTAAAAGGGTTATTTGCAAATGCAGCCAAAAATAATTAATTTGTGGCAATGCTATGGGCTGAACTGTATCCCCTCCAAAATTCATGCTGAAGTCCAACCCCCAGTCAGAGGACTGACTGTATTTGGAGATAGGGTCTTTAAAGAGGTGATTAAGTTAAAATGAGGTCATTAGGGTGAGCCCTAATCCCATCTGACTAGTGTCCTTATAAAAAGAGGAAATTTGGACACACAGGGGCATCAGGGGCATGTGTGCACACAGAGGAACGATTATGTGAGGACCCAGCAGGAAGGCAAGCCAAGGAGAGAGGCCTCGGAAGAAGCCAAATCTGCTGACACCTTGATTTTGGACTTCTAGCCTCCAGAATGGTGAGAAAATAAATTTATGTTGTTTAAGCCTCGCAGCCTTTAGTATTTTGTTATGCCAGCCATAGCAAACTAAGATAGGCAACTCCCACATCACTAATGCAGCCAAGTTCGGAAAGAACCAGGGAGACGGCTTTTGAAAGCCATCCAGACAGGTCTTCAAAGAGCAAGTTTTAGAAAAGCCAAACAATGGAATCTTAACAGCTGTTATTTCCAGAACACTAATGTTGAATCTGACATAGTGCCATGGGCTCCCCAAACATTATCTCATTTAATTCTCACAAAAATTTCAGGACCAAGGTAGTTATTATTATTATCCCTATTTGCTGTTGAGCTAACAGGATTGGAGATGTTTCATGATTTACCTAAGGACAAATAACAAAATGCAGACTTAAAATTCAAAACAGGTCTGCCTTGCCCCGAGGCCTATCTGCTTCATTATTATATTATGATACATTTATTTTGTTTACTAATGTCCTCTGCACTCATAGACAGTACCTATCGCTGAGGCTGTGGGGTGAAACAGCACAGAGAATGTGTGAAGGGCACTTTATAGAGAATGTGGTGTCTCACAAGCAGGTGTCTGTGGGATTCTGTACCCATACTACTCTGCAAGTGTCCAAGTGTCTTTAAATTCTTGCCGTTTTAACAAGGAACAAAGCAATCCACCAGACTGACTGAAGTTCTCTATGTTTTCCATAAACTTACTGTCTGATGGCCCTTCTAGATTTTTTAAATTAAAATTAAAATTTTAATTCTAGTATAGTTAACATACAGTGTTAGGCCCTTCTAGATTTTTACATTCTTCCCCCCAGTGTAGTCTTTTACAGCTGTCTTGCTCACATCTTAATTGGTACATTATTTTTTTTTTTCCTTTCCAAAGCATAGAACTTGGGTTGCACAGAAACAACACTGCTCCTTATTTTCACACTCATCTGTTTCCTTAATATTAAAGTATGAAATTACAAAACTAAGTGTAACCAGCATCACAAGGTTTGGACGAACACAAATGACCCCTCTTTGTTTAGCAGGTATCTCACATGGCTCGAGTGATGGACATGCCAGGTGAGTAGGCCCAGAGGGAACAGAGAGCATGCATTTAATCTGATGAGCTGGTTAGGCAGCTTTGTAAACATGCCAAGCCCCTCACCCTTCATGGAGAAGACTGGTATCCACAGAGGCAAGGGTGAAATTGTCTTTGAGAATCATGGAACTGTTTAAAATCAACTGGCCGTGGCTACTGGGAAATAACAAAGCAGACTAACTTAAATGGATGTTGTTCCCAGGTAAAAGGAGAAGAGCACCTTTTTCCTGAGAGGGTACCAAGACCCAAGCCTGAAGCTCAGGGGTAGCAGTGGCTTTTGCCCTTACTGGTTTGGTTTTCAGCTCCCTTTTTTCTTTCTTGGCAATATTTTAACATCTTTGCTAGCTCCCCTGTGGAGTCAAGCAAATGCTTGCTATATTTTATCTTACATTTGCTACATGTTTTAGCAGAGGGCTTTCAAGTCATATAGTGTACCATACTGTGAGAGCCTAAAGTTTTATCTCTATTGGCTGGACTTGGCCCACAAAATGAAATGTGCTTTACATCCTTGAGTTAGAACTGGCCCATTAGTTTGGTATCCTTTGATGAGTGCAACAAGCAGAAGGTCTTAATCATAACCACTTTTCTGTGACCTGCTATGGGGAATACTAGAAACTTGGAAGCAACAAGTCAGTGTACAGCCCAAAATGACTTTTGCCACACAGGAAGACCTGGCATGTGACTCTGTAGTCTATTAATTTGGCTTTCTAAGAGATATGGATTAGCTTGAGTTATACAGAACCACTAAATCCTGACTGCATGCAATTAACTCCTATAAGATAGGTCTCTGGATGCAAAAACAAAGTCACAAGATGATCAAAAGGAGTCACATGAAGTGGGTAACAGACCTACTTAGTTGGTACTGGTACTGATACTCTAAGTTGACCAAAAGGTTGGTCATGAATGTGATCAAACTCTTAGAACCATCCATTCAGTTTTTGACTGAAAATTCTCAAGTCTGAGCTGGTTTTATGACAGAGGATGCTAAGTTCGTCAGGAACATGGGGAGTTAAGGTGGATTTAGAGGAAAGATGAAACTTTCCATCACGATGAATTCTTGGGGGTGCTATGGTAGAGTATGGAAATGGAAGAATAAGATCATCAAGGACATTATATGATACAAACTGTCTTTAAGGCTCCATGGTCAAAAGTCTTGGCTGTATCAGGTCTCTGACCTGTGTGCATCAGGCCAGAAGGATTGTATTTTCACTGAGGTTACTTTGAATATTTCTTCCTTCCTAAGATAAGCTGAGTTAAATATACTTCAATTCATATAATTTATGTCATATTTTAGGTGGACCATTATGGACATAACCTTTGACTATATTCTTTGGTTTACTGGTGAGGGAGAGTTTAATTCTACTGCCTTGAATAATTTTTATAATTGTACGAATGATTCAGCTAAAACACACAAATACATGAGTCAAACTTGGCTAGTTCTTTATTACCATGACATAGGGCTGAGCTGGAAGGAAGGAAGTAGAGGGTTGAAGGACCAAAATGGGGGAGAGTAAGACACAGAAGACTGAAACACAGACTAAGCTAGAGATGATCAGACAGAGACAATGTGAGGAGGTCCAAAATAACTCTGAACTCTGTTTCTGCCTAGTGCCTAAAAGTCTATCTCTTGTGGAAATCCTAGGGTATATTTATATAGGTCCTTCATGAAAACTGAAGATGAAAGGGGAATATTCTATTATATATCATGAGACAAAGGCTCTTAAAAAGTCATAGTTTTTTTTTTTTTTTTGAGTCAGTGTAGGGAGAGGATCCACTAAATTATCCCATAAGCCTCCCAGGTAACATACTTACTAATTCTTTTATACTAATTACTTAAAAGTAAAATTAACAGAAGAGATATTCTGCTGAAAGCAGTAAATCTGAAGTTTGGTGTTATATTTTTTAAAACATTTCTTTATATACACAGTTTTTGGAGGGGTTAACTAGTAAAATGGAAAGATTATGCCTATCAAGAACATTCCCAAATAAAAACTGTGCAATTGTTTTACTGGATTAATATATTAAAAAATCCCTTTATTATACAGGACTTATTTATTTATTATACTGACCTTACTTAAGGTCAGTAACTTTTATGCACTCTACTATAACAAAAAACTCTGATTTATTAGTTGCTTCAGATCACTTCTCAGTAGTTTAAGCAAAGGTTTGGGTAGTGGCTTGCAAATATTATCTGTTAAAGACCTTTGTTGCATCTACATTTCATGAAACCATTTTTAATTTTATACATTTCTTTTCCCTTCACCTGGCCTATGATCTTCCCTTTTCCTCAGAAGATTTTCTCCACACTCACTTCCTAGGACTATTCACATTCTTTTGCATAAACCTCCTTCTGTCTCTCATGGCTCTCAACCTCTTTTTTATTTCAAATTCCCACCTAAACTACAGAAGACTGTACTGGAAGGCCTTACCATTTCAACCTTTGAGGCCAATTTATTTGACAAGATAAATCATATTTGGGGGGAAATATCTGAAACTGAGTATCGCTATGTTTTGATGAAAGAGAATTTTAGGTTATTTCCAAGCATTTTCTTCAAATATCTTCCTTCACTGTTATACTTGGTAATAGTTAATGCTGATAAGATAAACTCTTTCTGAAAAAAAAATTTAATTTATACATAAAAGCATTTTTTCTAACTAAAAGGATTGTTGCTAAATATAATGGCAGATTGCATTCGTTTCAAACCACAGCAAACTCAATTTTCTTCTCATATGAGCGTAGGCACTGTCATATCAAAACAAGAATGGTTCTTGGGGTTTTCTTTAGCAAGGATTTTTCCTAAAGTTTTTTTGAATTTGTGAATTTCAGCCTTAATGCACACCACCTTCAGTCCCCCTCCCCTGACATGTTGATTTTTCAGGACTGGAGAAAGGGCATAGACTTTGATGATGGACTATCTTGGGTGTGAATCCCCACTCAGCCATTTCTGTCTGAATGACCCTAGGAAAGTCACTTAGCCTCTTTGAATCTTATTTGCTTTATCTGTAAAATGTCCAGTTTATAGCAGACCTATAAAATAAATGGCAACTAAACACACATAACCTTCTCACACTCACACATGGTAGATAGTTCTCCTGCTCCTTGGCCACTATTATACACAGATGACAAAGTATTTCGCATAGTGAACCAGAAAGGAAGAGGACATTTGTCACCACCTGGTGGATGCCCAAATCATATTAAAGCCTAGTAGCTCTTCTGCTAGGGTCATACACCCTTACAACTTTTACACCTTTATCATCAAGAAAAGAAAGAAAGAATGTCAAATTTTTGGATAAAGTTTGATTAATTTTGAATTGGCAATATTCAAATATTCTTGAATATTCTATTCAATATTCTTCCTCTGTATGTAGTTTTGACAACACACTCACGCACCCTATCTTTTAACCATGAAGTGAATTTCCTTGGGTCAAATTACAAAGGGTACCACGTTTCAGATTACATGCTTTTTTAAACAAACAACTAAAAGAACATATAAATGTCATTCATAAGCTCAATAAACAGTGGAAAACATTTAGAAGTAGGGTATGTTTTCTAGCAGATGAGACGTGTATGCTGATAAGTATGCTATAGAAAGGAAATGATTCACGCATAAAGGAAGATGAAAAGCTTACGTTTGGTTACAATATGTTCATTGTACTAAAAAGATGAGGAAATCATGGATCACTCTATAGAACACCTCTGTAACCTGTATTTGACCTGCAGCTATGCTTTAACTGCTATCTTTCTTGATTAGTAGAGCAATTTTCCATGTTCATAAAATGACCTTTTGAAAAATATTTCCTACTATTTTATACTTGCTCCCATGTTCAGTTTTAGATAGAGCTATTATATGTTCACTTAAAAATGTTATCACCTTTCAATTACCACCTATTCAAATAACCACCTTAAGCAGAAAACCAATTAATTGATTTACTTTGTAAACACTAATTGAGTGATCACTCACTAAGCACACAGGGCTGCATGAGGTGCTGGGAGAGAACCCTTCCCCCTAAAAATATATTAAATATAAATATTATATAATATATGGTCTTAATATATACTATACATATACTTAAATTATATTACACATTTTGATATAAATACATTACAATATAAATTTATAATATTTACAAGATCTATGTATTACACATCACCATAATGATCCTTGCCTTTCTGGGAGAGAAGAGATACAAATGCAGGATCAGGGGCGCCTGGGTGGCGCAGTCGGTTAAGCGTCCGACTTCAGCCAGGTCACGATCTCGCGGCCCGTGAGTTTGAGCCCCGCGTCAGGCTCTGGGCTGATGGCTCAGAGCCTGGAGCCTGTTTCCGATTCTGTGTCTCCCTCTCTCTCTGCCCTTCCCCTGTTCATGCTCTGTCTCTCTCTGTCCCAAAAATAAATAAATGTTGAAAAAAAAATTAAAAAAAAAAAAACAAAAAAACAAATGCAGGATCATGAATTAAAGATGTTTATCTCATTTTACTGGTGGGAGACAAAAGTTCAAGGCAATCATTTAATCTTTACTAGAATGTTGGAAGGTGGTCTGATTAACTGCCTTTTACAGATGAGAACTAAAGAAACTTATCCAAGGAAACTCTATTCAGTAAGTGGCTAAGTTGGTCTATCTGACTCCAATGAGCAGGAAATAGAAGCTGTGTTTTAGAAAGATTAATATGGCAGAGATTTACTGAGTCACTCAGAGGGGACAGAGACAGAACTAGAGGCGCCAGTCGGGAGGTCAGTGTATGAAAGAGATGACAAGGACCTAAACTAGGTGGACAAGCAAATGGGAAAGGCCACAAAGACATTTAAGGGAAGGTGATCTGAATTTGGTAAAAAAAAAAAAAAAAAAAAAAAAAAAGGCTCAACAAGACTTGGGAGAAGCAGTGTGGTTTTAAGTTTCCAGTATTAGTAAAATCAAGCTTAATGAAAAAGGTGGGGAGAGGGTGGTGTGGGGAGAAGATTGGAAGGTAATTAATTTTAAATATGTTCCTTTACAATACAAAATAATGCATAAAACAATGCTTTGAAATCTGAGAATGAAAAACATGCAAATGATAGTTTAGCACACCTAGGTATATACCCGAGAATACTGGCAATGTATGTGCACACAAACACTTGTACATGAATGCACACAGCAGCATTATTCATAACAGCCCCAAAGTAGAAACAACCCAAATGTTCACCAACCGACAATGGGATAACAGAATGTCAACAGAATGCCGTGGAACCGTACAATGGAGTTTCATTCAGTCATAAAAAGGAATGAAGCACTACTACAACATGAATCACCCTTGAAAACATTATGCTAAGTAAAAGCACCCAGTCACAAAAGGCCATGTTTATCATATGATTCCATTTATATAGAAGAGGCAAATCTAGAGAGTCAGAAAGTAGATTAATGGCTGTTTAAGTTTGGGGGGCTTGGGGGAAAATGAGGAGTGCCTGCTAATGGGTATAAAGTTTCTTTCTGGATTGATAAAAATGTTCTAAAATTGGCTGTGGTGATGGTTGCCCAACTCTGTGGATATACTAAACTAAAACCCACTGAATTATACAATTTATATTGGTGAATGGTATGGTATGTGAATTTTATGTCAATAAAGCAGTTTTAAAAAACAGTTAAGGAACTGTATTTCCAAGCAAACATTACAGATTCAGAAGGACAGTAAAAAAACTGATTTAGGGGCGCCTGGGTGGCGCAGTCGGTTAAGCGTCTGACTTCAACCAGGTCACGATCTCGCACTCCCGTGAGTTCGAGCCCCGCGTCAGGCTCTGGGCTGATGGCTCAGAGCCTGGAGCCTGTTTCTGATTCTGTGTCTCCCTCTCTCTCTGCCCCTCCCCCGTTCATGCTCTGTCTCTCTCTGTCCCAAAAATAAATAAACGTTGAAAAAAAAAATTAAAAAAAAAAAACTGATTTAGGCCTAAATATATATTAAAAAAAGGCTTAAGTACATGGTATTAGAATACAATGACAAACATTTATTTTACCATATATTCGGTCAAGTACCCATTTGAAGACCTGTGCTCTGGAAGTTCTGAATAACCTACTAATAAGAATCTGGATTTCCCCAAACATTTGATTTATCAGATTAGAACTAAATAATAAGACAAAAAAAGTCTTTGTACAAAAAGGGCTTACAAAACTACTATCTTTTGCTTTCCTCTGGATGGCAAGATTATGGGTGATTTGTTTTCTGCATTTTTCTAATATTCTTCACTGAGCATTTTATGAGCCCTAATAACTTTTTAAAATCAGAAGAAAAAACCCCCAACACTGTTACTTGCAATACAGTACTAAATGAATGCAATCTGCCCACCTCACTTCTGCATTCCCATGTCTTCTGCTAACCCACTTCTATTACTCGGTTACTTGTTGGTCTCTCCAGACAAACTGGAAGCTCTCTGCGGACAGGGCCAACCCTTACTTGCTTCTGTATCCAGGGCACATAATTTTCTGCTTACTCTGTCCATGACTGGCACTCATTTAATACACAGGAGTGGTTACTGTTCCCTGCACTGAGAAGGCCTTCTCTCCCTTCTTCCCATCAACGTCAGTTCTTCTCATCTCAAAATTCATGCCCTTGGTTCATCTCTGGGAAATTCAAGTGTGAGCATGTGTATTTGCACATATATATATGAATAGATGTGTAGGCATTTAGAGCCAAAACCGATTTGATTTATATTGTTGTATCTGTTTTATGCTTTAACTGGCCCGTGTTACCGTATTACTAGACGGTATCATCCTGCAACTAATGGGTATTTAAAAATGTGGGCTGGCTGATCATTGGTCTCCTACATCTCAAATGTCACCAAAATCACCCGAGAAGCAGCAAGAGGCATGCTGGATAGGAACTTTGCCCTCAGGTGCTTTACTTCACCAGGTAGGCAGGCCAGGGATGGGCTCTTTGGAAGGCAAAGAAAGAGAAGGGATGAAAAGAAGTGTAGCAAAGGCCAAACAGAGTGAAGGATTAAAAAGGGTGTGGAGGGGAAAGAGGCTCTGGAAGGAAACCAGCCCAGAAAGGAAGGGCTGGTGGGAAAGAGCAAGTGAGAAAAAAAAAAAAAAAAAAAAAATTAAAAGCCCAAGTAATACAAGGCAAGTACTAGGGCAAAAAGAAGAATCTAAGATGAAGTTCTTTCACTGAGACAGAGACAGATAGGAAAAAACCTCTACCAGGAAAGGGAGGTGCCCTTCACAGGAAAGGCCAGATGAACACAATTTAGAGAGTGTGCTGCCCTATCTGTCCATAGTAGGGGATTTGGAGTCTGGTCATTTCCTTACAAATAAATAGCTGAATTTACTTTTTTCCTTGTTACCAGATGTGAATAATTTATTTCTCCATAGAGGGCTCATATTTTACTGGACTATGTATGAGTAACTTCCTTGAGACAGAGAGAGAGAGAGAGAGAGAGAGAGAGAGAGAGAGAGAGAACATGAGAGAGGCAGAGAGGAAAACCCCACCACTTTTCAACTCAAAATTGAGAATTAAAACTAAACCAGACTTCACCAAACCACTTGAGACTTCTGAAACATTACGAAACTTACAAATTAATACATTTACTGACTTAGTCAATTTTATATATGACTCAAGAAGCCTAAGTGGTCATGAAGATAAAAAAAGATCATTTCTAAGCACTTCAATAAGTATTAATTATCTATTGTTTGCCAGAAATAATCATTGCTTTTAAATACCTATTTAATTACAGAATTATCTTTCTGTTCTTCCAGCGCTAGCTTTTCTTGTCTCAGTCAACTTGAGATGCCGTAACAAAACACCACAGGGTGGTATTTCCCATAGTTCTGGAGGCTGTAAGTCCTAGACAAAGGTGTCTGGTGAGGACTCTCTCCCCAGTTCGTGGATGGCCACTTGCCTGCTGTGTACTCACTTGCAACAAGCTCCCTTGGTCTCTCTTATAAGGGCACTAATGCCATTATGGGGGACCCACCCTCCTGACCTCATCTAACCCTGAATAATCCCAAAGGCCCTGTGTCCAAATAACATCAAAATTGGAGGTTAAGGCTTCAACATCTTAGTTTGGCGGTAGTGGTGGTAAGACACAAATGTTCAGTCCGTAACACTTCCTTCCTCATATTACTAAATACAATACCCTTCTGACTTTTAAAGTTAGAAAGCTGGACACGTTCTTTTCCAATAGGAGCAACAAACATGATTTGTCTCATTCCATGTCTGGGATCCAAGTACTCGTTTTACATACTTTCTGGTAAGTTTTCTTGCCAAATTGCATGTTCATTACTCTCCCAGTGCCTCCCTTATCTCTTGCTCTCCCTTCATACGGCTCAGGGGAGTTCTTAAGGCAGGGAAGAAATGGCCGTACGTTGAGCATTTTCTACCGGCTGGGTTCCTAGTTGCATTATTACATTTTTGTCTTCACTCTTGCCCTGTTGTCTGACCAAATACTATATAATACTGCATTTGAAAGAAAGTTTTAGCACAGGGAAAAGAAATCTGAGTCAAACCTAAAAGGAGGTAACTCGCAAGGTGAAGCATTTATATCAGTATTACTAATTACCAGGAAACTGGAGGCAGTCCAGAATGTGTGACCTGTGACGCCTATTAGAAGCACCTCGCGCCTCATGGGCAGTAAGCTTCATTAACAGCCAGACATCTTAGGTTCAGTGCCCTGGGGAAAGCGGTCTTCTGGTCTGTCATATAAACAAACCCAGGGCATGGATCTTTCTCCCATATGGAAACTGTAGCTGTAATACTCACTGTATTTTATGTTGGGCTTGATATTGAGAAACTTTAATGATAACGTTGTTGGAAGATCATTTGGGGCAAGGGTGATGGTGGTATGTGGAAACACAGAAAAATGATCAGAGATTACCAGGACATCTGGCTGAATTGGTGCCATAGATTAATTAGTCAGGCTTTTTATTATTAATTGGGCTAGGGCTTATCAATCACCTTCACTCTGCAGAACTGTGAACTAGAGACCTTCTTTAACCAAACTTGAAACTCATTAGACCCCATCATAAAATCATCTGTCTACAGTCCTAGCCTTTCTTTATACTGTGCCTTCCTAGGAGAGGAAGAAAAGCTGTAATAGGGAGCTAGCCGGTTCATGAATGAGAACCTTAGCACCCATGCTTCTCAGTACTTGGCCATTTGGGTAGAGCACCCCAGGAACAGGGTGACCAACTTACCCACAATGGACCTAGTGTTAGCACTGAAAATCCTGTATCCCAAGAAGCTTTTCTGTCCCAGGCAAATGGGGTGGTTGGTTACATTATCCAGGAAACCCAGAGCAAGAGGGTGTAGAAAAGGAAATTAAAAAAAGAGAGAGAGAAATCTACAAAAAATTTTTTTCATTGTTATTTCTGAGGGCTGTTTTGAAAAATCAGAGAAACATCTCTCAAAACAGTAAGAATGAAGGTGGCTCAGACAGGTTTCATTCTCTTTTTTTCCTAACAACTGCTATTATGTGATAAGGGACTAGATTATTGGTAAGCTCCCTCCTCCTACCATAATTCAAGATGTTATTACTCTCTTCTAGCAAATGACCTCATAAAGCTATACATAATTGACCCTTAAGCAACACAGGTTTGAACTGCACGGGCTCACTTGTATGAGGATTTTTTTTTAAACAGTATTGTAATATTCTCTTATGATTTTCTTAGTCACATTTTCTTTTCCCTAGGTTTCTTGGAAGGATCCAGCATAGAATACATCTAACATATAAAATAAGTGTTTATGTTCTTGGTAAGGCTTCCAGTCAACAGTAGGCTATTAATAGTTAAGTCTGAGGGGAGCCAAAAGTTATATAGTTACTTTCAACTGTGCTGGGGAGGGGTTTGGTGCCTTTAACTGTACCAAATACAGTTGTTGTTTAAGGGTCAACTGTATACCTTGCCCAAGGAAAGAGCACTGCCAGTGGCTTTGTCTACAGTATGGTGACCCAGTCTGAGGGAAGTGCAGGATCTAAAGAGGTGACCACCAATAGAGACTGGGGTGGAGTTACTCATCTAAGATGACAAGAAGTATTCATCTTGTTCAACCTCATCGACTGGTAGCAATAGGCTGTGAGCTGGGCTGAGAATAATTCTGAAGTACTGCCTAGGTATGGCAGGAGAGAGGGCGGAGACTAATCAGGAACACATGGAAAATAAACTAGCCATGGGAATCAAGGTGACCCAGGCGAATCAAATTTTTTCTCTCTGATAAACTGACATCAAAGCAATACACAAGGAATAAAAGTCAGCAAATGTAAAAGTTAGCCTGTCTAATAATGACATACTCCAAGAGCAAATATTACATATATTAAGGTAACAAAAATGTGGCTTTCAAATCCACTTGTTAAATTTATTCTAGGAATCCATCAGACTTTGTCTTTGACACAATATTTTCGCCAAAGAGTCTTACAAGCTCTGTTGTGGGTCTTTTAGTAGGCAGTTCTGACCTCCTTTATGCTCACTTACACATGCTTTCTCTTGCAAACACTGTAATATTGACATCAACCATCTGTCAGCGAAATGACATAATCCAGGGATGAAGGTTTTTAATGTTGATTTTGGGGGAAAATAATCACTAGAAATTTTCTCAAATAGAAGTGTCTGTTGGTTGAAGTGGCTTATTAAAAAAAAAAAAAAGCTCTGCTCAAAAGAGAACCAAAAGTATCACTCGGAGAGTATTACAAATGATCCAAAAATATCCTTAAGTTGGATTCAATCTTTGGTTAAAAATATTCCAGGGGCGCCTGGGTGGCGCAGTCGGTTAAGCGTCTGACTTCAGCCAGGTCACGATCTCGCGGTCTGTGAGTTCGAGCCCCGCATCAGGCTCTGGGCTGATGGCTCGGAGCCTGGATCCTGTTTCCGATTCTGTGTCTCCCTCTCTCTCTGCCCCTCCCCCGTTCATGCTCTGTCTCTCTCTGTCCCCAAAATAAATAAACGTTGAAAAAAAAAAAAATTAAAAAAAAAAAAAATTCCAAACAGTGGAAGACTGATTTTGTCATTTTTTCCTTAAAAAAAAAATTTGCTTAGCATACAAATATGGGTGCTGGCCCTTAAATGTTAGTGATGTCTACATATGACACTAAGATTGAGAAATTAGTGCAGTGATCAGTCAGCAAAAGTTAGCATTTATTCTCTCTGGATAAAATTTTATTGACTCAAGAGCCACCTTAATTTTTTAAAAAGCTTATTTAGGGGCACCTGGGTGGTTCAGTTGGTTGAATGTTTGCCACTTGATTTCAGTCCAGGTCATGATATTACAGTTTCGTGAGTTCGAGTGTTGGGTTGGGGTCTGTGCTGAAATGCGGAGCCTGCTTGAAATTCTCCCTCTCTCTCTCTGCCCCTCCCTTCCTTGCACTCTGTCTCTCTCTCAAAATAAATAAATAAACTTAAGAAAATAAAAGGCTTATATATTGTGTGTATATATATGTATGTATGTATGTACACACACACACACACACACACACACACACACACACACACACATGTTTATTTATTTACTTTTGAGCGAGAGACAGAGCCCAAGCAGGGGATGGGCAGAGAGAGGGAGACACAGAATCCAAAGCAAGCTGTCAGCACAGAGCCTGATGCAGGGCTCGAACTCAGGAACCATGAGATCATGACCTGACCCAGTCAGACGCCTAACCGACTGAGCCACCCAGGTGTCCCTATTGCATTTATATTTTTAATGATGGGTGGGTACTTTAAAATATATAACCAATATGGGGTGCCTGGGTGGCTCAGTCAGTTAAGCATCTGACTCTTGATCTCAGCTCATGTCTTGATCTCAGTGTTCTGAGTTCAAGCCCTGCCTTGGGTTCCATGCTGGGCAAGGAGCCTACTTAAAACAAAATAACAAGTTATTTTGCTGATTATAAAATATATATGCACTGAAGAAAATTTGGAAAATAGAGAAAAGTATGTGGAAGAAAAAAAATCACACAGCATCACTTCAATTATTTTTCTCTTTTTATATACAAATGGATAAGATGGTATCTCTAAAGATGTCTTCCCTTTCAAACAAACTAAGGATGGTACCATACCCCACAGCAGAATCTGAAATCCAGCTGTGTAGTCCTTGGTTTGAACAAGAACAAAGAGACAAGACAGTGGTTAGCAGTCATAACAAAGCTGTGACTGAATACAACTCAAGCCTCTATAAAGAGAAGAATCAAGGACATATTTAAGAAAAAAATATTTGCACACATATTTCTACCTATCCTTTTAGATAGAGTTTATATCTTATGACAAGGAGCAGCAGTCATCTTATTCTTTTTTCCTTTCTGAATGCTACAGACAACTGGTATCCTGTATGAATATAATATTCCTATCCAGTACATTTTGGGTAGAATCCAATAATGTGTGATAACTCAACAATTTAGCACAGGAAGCAAAGCCCACAACATTCCTTAGAAATTTCACAGACTATCTAGACAGAACAGACCCATTTGAATGGGATTTTTTTCAGTGATATTTGAGGAATGTAATTTTTCAGGGTGTACACACTGAGTTTGTGACGGATGCAAATTCAGATATGAAAAAAAAACACAATTAAATGATTCAGACTCTTGCATTGTGCTTCCACAGACCTTATTTCTGCACGGGTCAAACAAAGGAAAGTTGATGTTTGACAACTGTGGATGACTCATCAGAGGAAGTTCTTACCATATGGATGTGCTTGTTGAAATAAAGCTGGTTAACAAAGCCAGGCTTTTTTCTCCCTGTGGGCCACTGAGGGTTTCATTTTAGGAAATGGAAGTGTCAATGTGGACAAACTGTCCTCAAGTATTTATAGCATAATGTGTAGTTTCCTTAAACTGCCTTTGAACAAAGAATATGTGAATGAAAAATAAGATCTAAATTTCTCTCATTCTCTTGTGTCATCTGAACTGTACTGTTTACAAAACCTATTTATTAGCATTGTGACATGGGCATAATGTGATAGGAAAATGGTATAGCTACACTGAGGTATGCTATTGGTTTAAGAGTTCTTTATTCATGAAGTCTATTATGCCTTTGTCATATTCATTGCAAACATTTTTTCCAAGATTACCGTATGCTTTTTGAGGTATTTTTATTTCTTGATGAACTAAAGTTTTAATTTTTATACAAATATTTTTGTGACTTAAAAAAAAAGTTTATTTATTTTTGAGAGAGAGCAAGCGGGGGTGGGCGGCAGAGAGAAAATCCCAAGCAAACTCCATACTTCTCAGTCCAGAGTGATGCAGGGCTCAATCTCAGATGCTTAACCAACTGAGCCACCCAGGCGTCTGTTTCTTTGTGACTTTTTAATGCTTTGAAAGTCTAATCCATTCTAAGGTTGTAAGTATTTCCTGTAGTTTCTTTATCCTTTTATGGTTTCATTTCTAATACTTAAATAAATTATTATTTGCTCCACGCTAAGGAATAGAGACTCTAATTACATTATCATTCCCCACCCACTCTCCCTAACAAGTTGACTAGTTACCCTATCTTACTTGTTGAACAAGCCAGTCTGTCCTCCAGAATTTGTGAATTTTATGTCACATCACTTCCTAAACTGGGGTCTCTATTCAGTTCTATAAATGTCTATCATTTCTTCTGCTGGTACTAAATTGTTTTCATTATTGTAGCTGCATAATGCATTTTAGTGGTTCGCGGTGGAGAGTTTCCCTTCATATGTATGTATGTGTGTGTGTGTGTGTGTGTGTGTGTGTGTGTGTATTAATTAATTCTTGGCTATTTTCACGAGTTTAACTCTTCAGATGCATTTTAGAAAATCCCCCTGGGATTCTGATTGAAGTTGCATAAACCCATGAGTTAATTTCAATATTCAATCTTCTTATTCAGGAAGATGTAGCATCTTTCTAACATTTAACTGTTCTCTACATCTATGTAGGCATTTTAGATCTCTCAATCAAGTTTATAGTTTTCTGGATATAGGTCCCACACATTTGTTCACATGAGTCTACATTAAAAAAAAATTTTTTTTAATGTTTATTCTTTTTTTTTTTAATTTTTTTTCAACGTTTATTTATTTTTGGGACCGAGAGAGACAGAGCATGAACGGGGAAGGGGCAGAGAGAGAGGGAGACACAGAATCGGAAACAGGCTCCAGGCTCTGAGCCATCAGCCCAGAGCCCGACGCGGGGCTCGAACTCACGGACCGTGAGATCGTGACCTGGCTGAAGTCGGACGCTTAACCGACTGCGCCACCCAGGCGCCCCTGTTTATTCATTTTTGAAAGACAGAGAGAGAGCACAAGCAGGGGTCGGGCAGAGAGAGAGGGGGACACAGAATCTGAGGCAGACTCCAAGCTCTGAGCTGTCAGCACAGAGCCCGATGTGGGGCTCGAACTCAAGAACCGCGAGATCATGACCTGAGCCGAAGTTGGACGCTCAACCAACTGAGCCACCCAGGCGCCCTGGAGTCTACATTTTTAATTTTTACTGGGAATGAAATGGAGCTACTACCAACTCTGAAGACTTGTCACTCTGTTGTCTGAGGTCATAATCCTGACTGTTCTTGAGTCATGGGTTATCTTAGATTTGAAGAGTGGAGGAAGAAGGAAAAGAGGGACATGTTGGGGGGAATGGTTTATATTCATAGTATGAAGACTATAAACCTCCCAGAAAGGCTGTAAAGGTTAAAAAACATGCAACCCAAAGCACCAGGGGTTAGTAAAAAAAGAGAAATAATGTGCTAATAAGCACTCAGATTGATGACTCACTGCATTGGATCATCCTTGGGAAACCACCTACTAAGCAGAATTAGCAGTTAAGGCGTTATTTTTGGTGCAGGATTCATTGCTACTTCCTCTTGGGGAAAAAAACCCTGTTATATCCTAGCTCCCTAAAACATTTGAAAATGGTCACCCTGGCAGACCAGCCTATCAGGTAACAATGCTATTTCTAGAACAGGGCAGGGGTGTGTGCCCTGTAGAGACTTCTGTAGAACAAGATAGAAGCACTCAGCCATGTGAAATGAAAGGAGAATAAACCAGGAGACAGAAGACCCAGCTCCTAATGCTGACTCTGTAACTGATTAACAAATCACTGAGTGCAGGCAGGCAGGCCACTTAACCTCTGCTCATCTGTTAAAGGACGGTTATTACAGCTTCTGCCCTACTGTATACCACAGACGTGCTACCAAAATAATAAACTATGTGGATGAAGCAGTTAGAGCCAGTGAGAAGTAAAATTACCTTCTCAGTGGAAGTAATGCTATCTATCAAACAGCAAATGTAATGAACTTTCACTCCAAAGTTATTCCTTTTTGCTTAATATTGTGTTACCTCCCCCCATTCCTACCCCCTTCGTGGTTTCTTTTTCTCATTGTGTCTCAATGTGCAAAGAAAATGCAATGCTGTTGTTTTGGTCCTATCTCTGAACAAAAATCTCTGAATTTAATTTACCCATGATATTCTGCTGGGCTATTCATAAAGATCACCGGCTTAGAAAATTTAAAGATGATGCAGTCAGGAAAATGACAAATATGGGGGGAAATGTGTTTCCTTATTGAGTATCCATGGCAGTAAAGCTCATTAGTTAGATCATTCCCTCTCCCTCTTCAGTACAGTAGTAAATGAAATACACTCCCTCTCTCTGAACACATTAATAAGTTATTGTTAGAATGTGTATTTACCCCATTAGTAGTGAGTTTGAACATTTTAATTCTTATATTTATTTATCATTGGTAACACTTCTGTGAATTTCTACTTCTCAGTTCTAACACAGCCATATAAATTTTGCTTAATGAAATGGGGTAAGAATGATAGGTAAGACATTGCTAATCCTTACAAGCAACTCTGAAACATAGTCCTTACTAGCTTTATTTTATGGATGAGGAAGCTGGGGCTCAGGAGAGTTTTGTAACTTAAACAGACACAGTCATGTATGTGGTAAGTGTAGGAGCTGGAATCAATATTGCTAATTCCGACTGCTTCTTGATACTATTTTATCATATATTAAATGCAATCTACCAAAGCAAATTGAAAAACGTATGTTACCAAACAAATATTAAGGTCAGTCTTTGGCCTCAGCACAGTCTTTGTTTTATTTATGAAAACAAATGAATTTATAAGAATGAGGAGGTTGAGGGCAGAGGATTCTACTTACAATCTGTTCACATTGCATATTCTCTAGGGAGGTATGAGTCTATCTGCCATGTATTTGACTTTATAAGAGAAGGGTTATCATGGGCAAGAGGTTTTATGCCAGCCATACAAATGAAACATTTGGTTAAGACAAGTACTTTCAGGGGGCACCTGGGTGACTTAGTTGGTTAAGCGTCCAACTCTTGATTTCAGCTCAGATCGTGATCTCACAGTTTGTAGGTTTGGGCCCCATGTCACCCTCTGGCACTGACAGTGCAGAGCCTGCTTGGGATTCTCTCCTCCTCTCTCTGCCCCACCCCCCGAAATAAACAAATAAACGTTAAAAAAAAAAACCCACTTTCAGGTTGTGTTGCTTTAGCATGTAACCAACACACACCTTTGATTACTTCAGGTTTTCATGCTCTGAAGTCTCAAAGACATTTAAATTTTCTTTATGTGGTAACCGAACCGCTCTCCTGTGTGCAGTATCAACTGTGCAGGTGATACTAAGAGAGGATGGTATGGCATGATATAATTAACAGCATGTTGATTTACCAAAATATACCTTTAGGATATCTTTGATGTTATTATCTTATTAACATGAGTACTGTTCTTTAAATACACGATTTATTTCAAAAGATAAACCTGGCACCTGAGAAGTGGAAGTCTCTGATACCAGGGAAGAGTGTTCAGGCTCAGCTAGGAGTGGCTGAGTTGCATAGCCACACCGACCCCACAGCGCTGTCACAGAACAATGTCCTACTGTCTCAGGTTTCACTGATGCACTCATTTCAGGCTGAACTTTTCTGGTACCTCTTCCCACTTGTTTGGGCGTTTGGCCAATGCTCAGATAGAAGGACGCTTCAGAGAAAATGGGGTTTGCCTCACAGAGTCTTGCTTTTGCAAGGCGTGGGCTCTAACAGACAGACAGAAGGACAACACACCCTGTATGGACCCTCCAGAGCAGGCACGGACTCCAGACCTGCTATGCCACTGACCAGCTGTGACCCAAGAGAACAACATGAACTCTGTTTCCTTAGTCTACTCCTTTAATGTCCCATCACTCACATACGAAGTTATAACGAAAATGTCCACAAATTAAATACATTTTCCCTACTAATGCTTGAAAAATGTCTTTTGACGCTCAGAGTTAACCAGCTCTTGGATACCAATGGTACAAAGAAAATTACTAACTTCTGCTTTTCAAGCACAACCACCCTATCTCATCAAATGTAAGATGCTACCAGTCGCAAATTACATCCTGATTCTAGAAATAATCAAATATGAAAAAAAAAATGAACATCTTGGAAACACTGAAATAGGGTAGAACAGCTGATAAAATAGTTATTTTCTCATAGGGAGGTAGTGAAATATTCTGGGTACTGTGTTCAGACTCTCTTCAATATTACTCTGGAACTTGTGTCTTCTGTTGCTTTAGAGATCCATTTAATTTTCCAGTTCACTGAATATAGATTTACTTATAGTTTTTTTTTTCTTTTCAAAGTATTAAAAAAAAAATTGGAGCTTTGGTGAAAAAACATGGAGAGCTGCCAGTCTAAAGTTCTTAAAATAAAAACAGCAAACAGAAACCTTGATTGCTAAGCACTTCTCAGTTACAACACACACTTCTTGATAACTGACGAGTGGTAGCAACTTTACTGAATACTTGTCATGGAAAATTCAGTAAAGAGGATTATAGGGTAAACTCTTTTGACACAATTTGGTGACCAGACCTCCAGCTTCCTTTGTGTATTAGTGGACTGAGGAGCATGTTAGGAAGCTGATAAAAATAGCTTCAGTTAAGCTCCAGTCATTCTCTTCCCTCAAGAGAAGCTTTCTTGCTCAGCAGTATTACCAGAGAGCTCGGGTTTGGTACTTAAAGTCTTCCTGTTCTCACTGGAAAATTGGAGTCAGTGCCTGAGTACCACCATGCTAGCTTCATGCCCAAAGATCCCATCAGACTGTGCAGGGTTAAGCCGCTTTGTACAATTTCCTTTGTCTCCCCCACCTTTTCTCTAACTTTTTGGTTGTTGTTTCGTTGTTATGGGTAGTGACAGTTTCTGGTTTCTTTCGTTTATCAACGGTTTCCTTTACCACAGCCTCTATTCCTTCTGCTGGAAGCCTGGCACAATTGGAAGCTGGAAGAAAAACCACAACTGAATAGGCTGGCACTTACTTTAACAGTCATTTCCAACCACAGATTAATACTATTACTGGATTTGACTAACGGCTCTCAATCAGCCTAACTGTCATCACTTGAGAACATGAGAGCCAGTGAAGCCAAAAGGGAAAATAGAAGCAAATCCAAATCATGGTGTAGTTCTACTGATTTCTCATCTTTTGAATCCAAAAGTACCTCTCTGGATATCCTCTACTTGGTTCACCTTAGTGATCTGTCTAATGTGTGGATCAGGACATAATACCCTCCTGCTACAACCAGCTGGAGGCTGAAGTCAGCTGGTAAGGGCTGCCATGGCATAAGAGGGCAAAGTGCTCAGCTGCCCACAGAATGCCTCTGTATCCTTCACCTTGCACTGTCCACCTTTGGAAACTGCACTGGATGCTGGTGTTCAAGGATGTTAAGCATCCAGCATCAAAGTCCAAGTGAAGGAGGCCCTCTTGGAGGTTCTGTGTTGATAATGGAGGTACCACTCAATGCTAGCCTATCACAGTCAGGAACCTGGTTTTTCTCGTCATCATTTACCTTGACATAGCAGACTCCAGGCCTAGTGCAGGTGATACTAAGAGAGGATGGTATGGTATATGATATAATACATGGTTGGCTCAGGAAAAATCAGAGTCTTTCCCACCTTGGAGCTTTCTGCATTAACAGAATTTTCCATTAGATGAGTAAAGGGTTTGGGAAATTGTTAGTAGTCCTCATCTTTTGGTCCTGACAGAATCTATCTACATAGAGAGAGGAGGACTTGACGATTATTATTTTCTAACTGACAACTGTTACGTCCTACTCTGGATGGTATTTCAAACACATCAATCCCAATCTTTCTCTTTAAAAATGTAGTGAAAGGCATGTGTTTAAGACACCACTGTCATAAATAAAGAATAAAAATCTTTGTGGAGGACAAATTGGTTCCATGCATCAAAGGCTTTAGGTTTGTTAATATTCTTTACCACACTATTTCACTTCCAGGAATTAGTCCCAACGAAACCGTCGTGAAAATGTGGAAAACTTTAGTATCAGAACAGATATCACAGGTATGCTTTAAAAATTCTTGCAAATTTCACTCATTCAATAAATATCTGCTACATGCTTACTATGTGCCCGCGAATGTTTACATATACATAAATGAGATCAGGATATGTATGTGTATATATATATATATATATATATATATATATATATACACACACATATATATGTACACACACACACACACACACACACATGTTTTAATGTTTATTTTTGAAAGACAGAGAGCAAGTAGAGAAGGGTCAGAGAGAGAGGGAGACACTGAATCTGAAGCAGGCTCCAGGCTCCAACCTGTTAGCACAGATGATGCGGGGCTAAAACTCACGAACCCGTGAGATCATGACCTGAGCTGAAGTGGATGCCTATCCAATTGAGCCACCCAGCTGCCCCAGGGTCAGGATGTATTTTTGCATGAGAAAAGTAGGTTACAAAAAACCATGAGCTCACTTTTATAAGAAAGTCAAAAGGTTATAGTGCATAGGAAAACAGTCAAAAGACAACTTGCTAAACCATCAGTAACAGTAATCTTTGGGTCACTGGCTTATGGTTTATTTTTCTTTCTTCTTCTTTCTCCTTACCCTTTGTAAAAGAGAAAGTATTTTATAGAAATCAATTTTGAAATGATGTAAATCTCCTGATCTGTATCAAATGTTCACTCAAAGTTTTAGCATCTGTTGATTTTCTAACACTATCATTCCTTTTGTATTTATTAGTTACCATTCTACTGTAAGAAAGAGCTTTGTCTTCTCTTCTTTTTACCTATTTATGTCAGTATGGACTCATGGATTTTGTTTTATTCGATAAAATAACTCATTATTTTTAATGGGTTATAATCCATTAATATGTAATTATAGTAATATGTAATCATATTTTCATGCTCGAATTGTCTCAGATTTGTCCAGGGGTCTCCTCAAGCCAAATTCCGTGTGCTTTTGACATGTTCCCATTTTTATTATTTTCTTACTTTCTGGTACAGCAAGATGCTCTAGGCTTATCTTATATTCTTTTCTCACACATATATTTATATTTTTAATATTTATTTATTTTTGAGAGAGAGAGAGTGGGGAGGGTCAGAGAGAGAGAGAGAGAGAGAGAGAGAGAGAGAGGAGAATCCTAAGCAGACTTCATGCTGTCAGCACAGAGCCTGACACAGGGCTTGATCTCACGAACCATGAGATCATGACCTGAGCAGCAACCAAGAGTTGGATGCTCAACTGACTGAACCACCCAGGTACCCCTCTTTAACCATATTTTCAAAACAGTCCTAAAATACCCATGTATTACTTTTGTTAAATGAAGGAACATAATATATACTATTAAAAAAAAACCTTACATAGAATGAAAGATTATTTAAAAAGTACAGATTGCTGACACTGTATGGTTTAGAAATATTAAACAAATGGGGCTTCTCTCTGAGTTCCAACTGAGATGGCAGAGGGGAGCATATGCCTTACAAAGCGGTATGAAAGGCAATTATATCCAGTAAAATCATTAAATGTGTAAGTGGCTCTTTTCTTGATTGAAACCAATAAGGCAACCATGCAACACCAGATACGAAAGGAAATGGTTAAAGTACACTCTGTCCAATGAATTTGTCATAGCCAAACGTCTCCTTTTCCCCACCCCCTCCTTGCCCCTCCCTGGCTGCTCCCAAAAACTGCATAGAATAGTGAGACAAAATCATTTTCATCTGTGATTGAGTTTCTTCCTGCTGACTGTCTGGAGTTTCCCTATGAGCTGGTGTGAGGCACTGCTTCCTGTGGCTCAGAGCAAGACTCCATGAGGGCCGATGCACGTTGGGAACTGCACCCTCTATTCTGTAAGGCACCGAGGTAAAGAAAACTGGAGCCCCCGTTCCTCCCTTTCAAGGAGTGAGTAGACCCCTCACCAGAAGAGTGCACTGTCTGGTCTCTCTAATCTTATTAGATGGGTTTACTGAAACTCATCGTATGCTCACAGCCTCTTGCCAGATGCCAGGATCAGTTTTAGCCTTTGTGGTGACTGTGGTGGGGTGGAGGGGACACAGGGAGCCCTGCAAAGATTAGTCATTACTTCATTATTGAGTCATTTGGCCATACTGCCCAGTCAGCTGTGACCTAAGTTCATGCTCTGTGCCCTAGGCATGAGGTTCTGTCCCAAATCCTGGCACTCCAGGCCCGAGGCTTTTTGACTAAATTCTTCTAACATCCGATATTACTTGTGACAAGAATCTAGCCCTTATCCTGATCTAGAAACATGACACACCCAGGTGCTTTAACAACATAAACAATAATAACAGTGGCTCGGTTTTACGAAGCATAGGCAATGCAAAACACACAGCTCAGTGCTTTACATGCACTGTTTCATTTAACCTCAGATCAACCCTAGGTGGGAAGTCTATAATAATACCCTCATGTTACAGTTGAGGAAACTGAGGTCGAGAGATGGTTAATAATGAGTCATAACTACCCAGCTAAGAAGTGGTGGAGGCAACATCATATGCTCCAAAGCCAGTTTGTGGCTGTTTCACTGTATGGTGTCCTTCAGACAGGCCTATGGAACCATGTGCGGACTTGGGGCTTGAGACCCTGCCTGAACAAAAATTTCCAGGTTTTCAAAAAGAAAAACGAATGAATGGAAACCATCCTGGTGAGCTTGATGTTGAGACCAAGTAACGTTCTTTGGTTGAACCCAAGAAAAGAGGGGATCCCAAGTAACCGCGAGTCGGCGGAGAACACGGAGTGCGTTTGCCACCTAGCACTTCAGTAGCTCATTTGTTCCTTCCACGCGTTTGGGGGTCTGTGACAGACTCTTCACCATGGTGAGCGTGGGGACTACAGAAACGACAGGACTGACGTGGGTGGTCCCTGACCTTGTGGGGCTTACGGTTTAGGGAGAGAGAAAGGAAAATAATCGTTAGATAAGCAGTGAGTGCTTTGAAGTAAGTAAGATGCTCTGGTGGGGAACAACAGAGCAATGAGGGATGGCCACCTAAAGGGGGTGCCATTTAATCTAAAAGATGACACAGAAGAGGCAGAGCCGATGAGGTCTATTCACGTCCCTATCGTCTGTGAAAGTAGTTGGAATTTTCAGGCATTGTTCAAGAATGCTTTCCTTGGGTTCTGTTAAGGAGGTCAACCACTACACTTCACAATCCATGTGCTTTATCACTAGTGCTTTCTCCCGGTAGTTAAAAATGTCCCAAATTAGATATAAATTGAGATTTTATGCTTCGGCCTAGGACTGTTCTAATTTTTTATTTAAAAAAAAATTTTTTTTTTCCCAACGTTTATTTATTTTTGGGACAGAGAGAGACAGAGCATGAACGGGGGAGGGGCAGAGAGAAGGAGACACAGAATCGGAAACAGGCTCCAGGCTCTGAGCCATCAGCCCAGAGCCTGACGCGGGGCTCGAACTCCCGGACCGCGAGATCGTGACCTGGCTGAAGTTGGACGCTTAACCGACTGCGTCACCCAGGTGCCCCTGTTCTATTTTTTTAAAAAAAGTTTATTTATTTATTTTGAGAGACCAAGAGAGCACGGGAGGGGCAAAGAGAGAGGGAAGGGGAGAGGATCCCAAGCAGGCTCCCTGCTGCCAGCACAGAGCCCAATGTGGGGCTCAATCTCACAGATCTCACAAACCATGAAATCAGGACCTGAGCCGAAATCAAGAGTCAGATGCCTTAACCAACTGAACCACCCAGGCGCCCCTATTTTTTTTTTTTTTTTTAATACGGAAAATCAAATCACTTCAGAATCAGGGATAAGAGAGAAGCTCTTTGTGTTTTGCGGAGTTCATCCAAGTAAGTGTACCATTTGTTTCTTCCCTGTGGAATGGTGATAATCAATTCTAGGAAAGATGATGAAAGAAAAGAAATGGGTCCGGAGGGTCCTAAGGAAACAAAGCCAAATGTGCTATTCACATATGAGCCCTGAGGGGGACAGGAGAAGGCAAAAGCAGTGAACTGGTTCCAATTTTTTTCCCACCAATGCAATCTGTGTAGTGGTCAGATACGGCATTCAGAACCAAAGGCTTTTTCATAGTTGGCACTGGGGAGTCCTGACCCAGCCTCTTTGTATTTCTGAAAATGGTTATTTTATCATCTCAAGAGTAGAGATTCTGGAGAGTCGGCTGAAGGCAACAGCACAGAAGACCCAGGCTCCTTCTTTACTAGAATCTGATTGCATTTTCTCTGAGGGAAGGGAAACCCCCTAAAGATATGTGGGACTGGGACTGGAGGCCATTTACAGTTAAGAAGGCAGTATTTTTGATGTTTAGAGGATTCGAATCATGATTATTTTCTTGTGTTCAAAGCCTGTAACAAAATGGTTGTATGCTCTCTACATGGGGCAATTTGATATTCCAAGACCCTCTACTCCCTGGCTTCCAGAAGTCTATTTTTTCTCCATTGTAATACTTCCTCTATACCAAATAATTAACCCTAATGACCAATCTAATCTCAAAGAAAAAGGCTTGTGATATCTGCTCCTGATGCACAGAGATGCACAGAGTAAGTGCAGAATTACCCATTAAGTAACGTGTACGGTCTGACAAGGCCAATGCTCCTTTCCCAAGGCCTAGTCCCCCCGCAAAAAAGAGGGAGGAAAGCCCGTACTCGAATGATCAGAGCAGCCATTTTATTGTGTCACAAATATCCAGGGCCTTGGTTTCTTCCATCACACAGAAGTGACATGAAGCAGCATGCTGTCCTGTTTTGTCTGCCAGTGGAACTTCACACCAACTGACCAAAGCTGTCAGCACCTGGGGCTGCCAGTGTGGGCCTCCAGACCGTGAGGTCATAGGGTCAGATATGTGGCCTGGCGCTGCGCCGGGGCAGGGCTGTGTCTCCAAAGAGGCCAGCAGCCAGCCAGGCAGGGCCCTCTCTGTCACAGCTTGGCCACCTGTCTTCGAGGGAAGAAAATCCTATTTCATGAGGCTTGGCATAGAAAGCAAATTGTCTACCTCCATATCCAAAAGCACTTGAGTGGCAGAAGCAAAAGAGGGGAAAAACATAGACCCCAAGTGTGGACATAAAAGCGGATCTCTTTGGAGATGAACCTTCTGGTTAATTTGATTTGGATTCCAGGGTGTTTTCACCCAGCTCTCACCAATCTTAAGCTGTGTTTCCTAGGCTTTTAAGAGAATTCTATTAATGAAGTAACACAATGCCAAAGAAATGGCATCACAGGGCTTTGCCCTTTCCTGCTTTTTAAAGGCCATCAAAACCATCATTCCCTAACATACCCATACAGGAAGAAAGAGGAGGCTTATCTTGTTTTTAAACTATTGTGTTACCAGCATTTCAATGGCACAAGAAAGATAAGTAAACGCTTGCAAAATAAGGTCTGATCCAAGCCTCACCTGATCCGCAGTTTCTATCTTGCCGAGTGCACGTGATAATAAGATTTCAAGCTCATTAGAAACTGTAGTTCAATCCAGAAGTGTGCTTCTACCACACAAGGAGGGCTGCTGATTACTTTGCAGTGAAGCCACTGTCACAAACAGGATTTCCTAACGAGGTCTTAGGGCAAGGAAGCATCATTCTAACTTCGGCTCTGCCATCTGGGCGGCCCGCTGCTCCTCCCCTACTGTAAACAGGCAGTTGGAGGGGCCTGGGGAACACTCTTTCCTATTGTTCTTCATGCCTTTCGCTTCCCTTTCATCTCTGGTAATAGCTGGACTTTGTGAGTACACTGGATGATCTTCCAAGTCTTTCCTTTAGAGTTTTTTTTTACTTCATGGATACTCCTTAGAAGGGCTCCATCTTTTGGCCTCTCTCATCCCACCTGTATTTGCCCACAGGTGTGGCTTCATCGCTGCGCACCGTTAAACTGACTGGAAAAGGGGTCCTAAAGATTGTGTGCGCAGCTCTCACAGTCCAGCAGGGATTGTCCATAAAACACACTATTTCCCAAATTACACCTTCCACTCCAGACAGGCCATGCTTTTCCCAGAACACACTGCTATTCCTGTGGCTTGTCTAATGCAGTTCTTGTTAAAGATCCAATTGACTATCTCCAAGATCCAGCTCAGGACTAACTTCGTGAAGTCTCTATTTTTCTAGTCCAGTTCAGAATGATATGGAGCTTTTCTAAGCTCTTGTAGTATTTAAAACTGGACCACGTAGCTTAGCACTTACATGTGCACAGATTGCGGTCCACTTGCTAATCGCGACATCCTAACACATCAGGTCCGTTTTTCTTATTTGTTCATGTAGGCTATAACCTCTTTGAGGTCCTGGCCACCAACCTTGGCATTTATAAGAGAGAAGTGGTCTTTTCTTTTTACTTCTTTGCTATCTTCCATAGTGCCCAGAATAATCTTAACCACCTGGTAGGTTTTTCAGAGAAAAAAACCCATAGGAATCCCTGGTTTTGGTAAAGTTTCATTTCCTTATGATTCAAGTGGACTGAATATTTAGAAGTGTAAACATTAGAAGTACCCAGAGGAAACATGTTAAAACCAGTGTCTACTTAATATGTTTATATCATTTTGATTAGTAAAAGGATATAACGTTTCCATATTTAAAATAAGTGCTTTCTGGGAATATTAAGTAAAAACCAAACTTCACTGAAGAAAAATGTGGAGACTGTGTGACTGGGGAAAAATATGGCAAAACTATTTTGAGGAAGGCAAGGACTGAACGATGCATTCGGTCCACTTTATGTCCAAACTACTCAGAATAGGCTGTGAGCCATAGGCTGCATGTTGATTCATTCATGCATTCAATACTTGTTTGCTCAGGGCCTACTTTATGCCATGGGTGTTAGATGTTAGGTATATGGTGGTCAGCATGAGTGGTGAGACAGACGGGTTTTAAACCTGGAAACACTATTATAATAAACATGTATTTGCAAACTGTGGTAAGTGCTACAAAAGAAAAGAACAAGGTGCTATTCCAGTGAAAATACCACAGGATTCTGATTTTATTTTGCATTAGAGAAGACCTCTTTGAGGAAGTAACATTTAAGATGAAATCTGAAGGATGAAATGGAGCAGTCAGGAGGTGAATTGGGGGGTGGGCGGGGAATAGTTCAGGCAAGGACTTCAGGAATCACTGCAAGCAGTCCCTTGGAGGCATGGATATAATTGCTGCATCTGCATGGCAAAGCCAATACACGTATGAATCTCAATAAAAAGGATTTGGGGTATTCATGGACTCATTCAACAGATATTTATGGAATGCTATGTGCAAGATACAGTTCTATGCCCTTGGGATATCCAAGTAAACAAAGCAAATGTCCCTTTCCCTGTGGAGTTTATGTTCTGTGACAAGACATAAAGCATTCACTTATAAACTTATATTCATCTAAATACTGCAGGTCTGGCAACAGATCTTGGTACGTATGTGATGAAAGCAGAGGAAAGAATCGTGATGTAAGGGATGGAGGGGACAGCTGTTATAATTCTGCATGGGAACCTTGTGTTTTTGTGCATCTTTTGAGTTAGAGGCACTGGCAGCTTTTGTCCTGGACTAGATTTTCAAGCGAACAGCCTTGGAAGATAGACAGTATCTCCCTCTAGAGCACCAGCAGGTCGGTTTACTCTTCAACATAATAATGTCTCCTGCTGGGGCAAAGGTCAGGTGGACATGCTGCCCATTAGAAGAGTCAGGTTCCCTGGAGTCTGATTGTGTAACACAACCCACTGGCCCTCTTCTCATTTCCCTAAGGGAACGGTGCATACACTGGTACTCTAGCTGCTGCTATTGCTGGTAGTAATAAACTGTCCTTGTCTCTCAGCTAGCAGTCTTGTGTCTTCTGCCAGCCTCCATGAAACTGTGGCAGGCTAATTTGTTAGCTTGCAAGGAGGGTAAAATCTCAGATGCTTCACAGCTCTTGCCATTAGTCAATGGACAGACTGAAGAATGGGGACTTTTTAGTTCAGAAAAGTAAAACCCCAGAGGGAGATAAGGCAAAAGTCTTAAAATCAACCAGAGGAAACATGGTTGTGTTCACCAAACATGAATATCAAAACAAGGGGTAAATCCCTAACATTTAGGAGAGGTAAATTTAGGACAAAAGAGGAATTTCTTCACCTTATAGAATTTACCATCTCAGTAAATGGTGCTGGCTGAAAATATAAATTGTTTTCAAAAGGCCTCACTCAGTTTATGGATAACAGACCTAGAATGCCCAATTCAATATGTATTTGATGACTCAGTCTTGGCCAAGTGCAGGATCATGTCCTTCTGCAACACAATTCTCAGTATCTCTGTCAGAGAAGGATTATTGGGAAAAATTATTAATCCGACCTCACCAGGGCCATTTTTAATCTACAAAATAAAAATTAAACTCTTCACTGTTTTATTGAAATCTAATTTAGATACACATACATACAGATATATATTTGAGATAGCAAAAATACAGTTCATAAAAATCTTAACCATAAATCTGAAATAATCTTGGTAAAATAACACTCATATTTTAGGGCAGTTTCCTCCCAAACTGGATGTGCAGAATACTTCCAGTAAACTTTAACAGGCATATCTTGACGACAAAAAAAAAAAAAAAGTTCTGTGGTTAAAGATGTTTGGGGAGCAATGCACTATATATCCTGGAAATTCTAAAATCTACATTAATATTAAGAGCTCTGATGAGTCAGTCCCAAGTAAGGAAACTTTTGTTTAACCCAGCGTTTGTCAGAAGATTGTTTTAGTATTATCCTACTACTTCACAGCATGCCTTATATCACATCTTATGAAACACTATTCTATGAAACAGCAGATAGAGAAATGTCCTTTAAAGGTGTTAAAAAGATAAAGATTTTTATGGTAAGGAATATACCATAATGCCAACATTATCTATAAAGCCTCACTAATTTGAATTGAAGTGGAAAATAACAGTGGACAGGTACAGAAAAGATTTCCTGATTTGGGTAGCTGATACAGGATGTGTAGGATCATCTTAACTTGAGGGGATCCTCAGGATCTTCTGTTTTCTTGGGTCTGAAAAGCCCCAATTTCAGGAATATTTCCATTTTTCCACAAAGCCTAACAATCATAATTATAGCCAACATTTATTGCTGCCAATCAATGTGATAGGTGCTATTTTGAGCACTTTACATTAAATTCTCACAATAAATTAGGAGACAGGTACTCTTATTATCCATTTCCACAGAAAAGGAAACTGAGGCACAGGGAGAGTAAGTAACTGGCTAAGGCTCCACAGCTGGTAAGTGAAAGAGCTGGGATTTAAACCCAGGCAGTCTGGCTCGAGAGTTATTGATCCCTACTTATACTCTACTACATTTGGAATTACAGCATGTATCAGCAAACTTCCATATTACAAGTGCAATTCAGACCACAAAGCAATTCGCCAAACCTTCCAGTTGGGTCAAGAAGCCTTATGTAAGTAGCCTGCAGAGCTCAGGGACCATAAAATTACACCCAGAACACATGCTAACACAACTTGAAAAGTCTGTCAAAGTTTTACAGTTGTGCCAGAAGAAAGAAAATACAAAAGAGACAGCATGTACCCATTGTCAAAACAATCTTCCCCTGGCATGATTTCTTTTCACTGATTTGTTACCACGTACAACATGTACAACATTAACCTTACATAAAGAAACAAGACACTACTAATATACTCATCCTCTTTTAATCACAGTAATGCTCAAGGCCACTTTGTTGAAATGGTTCATCTCTAAAATATCTTTCTTACAAAAAATGATATACATGCGTATGCATATTCAGGCATACACCACCACCCCATGCCCCCCCCCCCCCCACCGCCCCATGCCCCTAATACTCAATCCTTTGTATGCTCTTAGTTGAGTGCCCACTGCTGGCTGAGTGTACCACTAGGTCCTTTTGGCCTTTGGAACTGGTGCTCCTCACTGTGTAGACATTCTCAGCCAGAAAGCAATTCAACAGCTTTTCTGAATTTAGCAATTCAACAGCTTTTCTGTACTCTGCAAAGTTTATAGTTTATTCCACTGGTTTTGTTGCAGTGTTGCCATTCTTTTATATGTTGGTATATTTGTTAATTTTCTATTTGCTGCTGTAACACATCATGATAAGTGTACTGGCTTCAACAACACCCATGATCCACCTCACAGTTCTGTAGATCAAAAGTCTAGGGATGGCTGGGCTCGGCTGGTTCTCTGCTAGAGTCTTATAAAGCTGAAATTGAAGCACTGGCTGGGCTGCAATCCATTCTGGAGGTTCTGGGGTATACACTGCTTCACATCTCATTCGGGGAGTTGGCTGAATTCAGCTCCATACAGTTGCTGTTCTGAGGTTCCTGCTTCCTTGTTGGCTGTCAAGTGAAGGCCACTTTTAGCTCCTAGGGGCCTCCCTCTGGTTCTTAATGTACTATGGCTCAGAGGCAGCAACAGTGGGCTGAATCCTTCTCACACTTAGAATCTCTCTGACTTCCCCTTCTGCCCCATCTCTTGCCTCTAGCCTGAGAAAGTTCTCTCTTTTAAAAGACCCCTGTGATTAGATTTGGCCCACCCAGATAATCCAGAATAATCTTCCTATTTTGAAGTTCATAACCTTAATTACATCTCCCAAATCCCTTTTGCCATTATAACGAAACAAATTCACAGGGGGTAGGGTACAGACATATTTATGGGCCATTTTGGTACAACTTTTGATGAACGTTTCTGGCCAAGATCGCTAAACAGCAGTGAATGATAACACTAACACTACTTCAAAAACAAAAACAAAACCAAAAATCCCAAACAAGGGCACATGAGTGGCTCAGTTGGTTAAGTATATGACTCTTGATTTTGTCTCAAGTCATGATCTCACTGTTCGCGAGTTCCAGCCCCAAAATGGACTTTGCGCAGACAGCACAGAGCTTGTTTGGTATTGTCTCCCTCTCTGTTTGCCCCCTCCCCTGCTTGCTCCATATATCTCTCTCAAAATAAATAAAAATAAACTTAAAAACAAAACAAAACAAAGGGAGAATTTCACAGCTTGATGTTAAATTCCAAGTTTTACTCTGCTTCCAGAATACTTTTTAGGTCCAAGAAATAGGGTAAAGATCAGCAGCCAGTTAGGGACTGGTAGAAGGTCTATGACATAAATTGCATAATGAATTGCCTTAGATCAACAATTGTTCAAATGGGAACTGGAAGAAATGACAGGCAGAAGCACAGGATGATTTCCAGGAACTTAAAAGAGGGTTACTGCAAATGTATATACTTAGGAGTGCATCTCCATTGACTGAGATAATAGTGAAAAAAAAAACAACAAAAAAACCCCCCAATTTTTTTTTTAACTGGAAGGGCAGGAGCAGGATTCTGGACCAACCCTGGCATGCTAGATGGTGACCCTTTGGGGGATGCAGCAGCATCTAGGCAGCTAGAGTGCTCCGGGCAGTGGCTTTTGTACTAATGGGTATGGAAAGTATGCCAGTATTTTAACAATGGGTACGGGATGCAGTACTACTAGCAACCCTAAGATATCCAACAATGTGAATATCATGAGAGATAATTTATAACTCTTCATAAATTATATTGATACAATTATTTTATGAAGCAATTCCATTGATGTTTAACATTTTGATCAATTCCACTTTTTGTATTAATATAATCTTCAAATAGAAAAAGTCAGCGTTCAAGAAAAATGGGAAGATGCCAGAAATTATGATATCAGGAGGAAAAAATCACCAACCTGAAAGTTTAGCCCAATCTGTCTTTTGTATCACTTCTGCAGTTTTCTTAAGGGTCAATTCAGCTTTCTGTGCCTCCTTAAGGGACTTTAATTTAGCTACTCCATTTCCATCTTCATAATTGTTTATCCCATTTACCTCCCTTTCTATTTCATCTTTAGTGTTTCACTTTGACCTACTCTTCTGTTATTTTTAAAGGTCTTTAGAAACCATTTTTTTTCTACTTATAGGTGGGCTAAAATGAAACATAATTTTAGTCGTATTTAATTAGACTTTTAAATCTGATAGTACTCTCTGCCTGAAGCTTTTTCAGGGGAATTTCTGAAGTCCAATTATAGGGCTAGTCTCATAATAAGGACTATTAATTCATAATGGAATTATTTCCTTTTAAGCTTCATCCAGATCCTGTTGTGAAAAATATACTAACCTAACCACATTCCTATAGGGTCATTAGTATGGCCAGTACAAACAGGTGAGGTCTGCTTAAGTCCCAGTTCTCCTCAGAACGTCTGTGAAAAGTTGGGTGTTCGGTCTGTAGACAGCTAGTCCTTTCAGACTGTGGCCTCCCATTCTTGATGTGCTAATTTTGGTATCTCTTTCAGTTAGCTCAAATTTGCTCAAATTGTATTAAACAAACAGTAACTAAATCCTTGTACACAGGAACCTTTTCTGTTGCCTTCACCTATTTAAATGTTTTTTAAAATTTATTTATTTTTGAGAGACAGAGAGACATAGCAAAAGCAGGAGAAGGGGAGAGAGAGAGAGGGAGACACAGAATCTGAAGCAGGTTCCAGGCTCCGAGCTGTCAGCACAAAGCCTGACACAAGGCTCGAACCCATGAACCGTGAAATCATGACCTGAGCTGAAGTAGGATGCTTAACCAACTGAGACATCCAGGTGCCCCTGCCTTCACTTATTTAAGATAACTCACCTGAGTATAAAGTTCTTGGGCACAGACTCCCCCCGACAAAGCTATCGATTTTTCTCTAATCTCTTGTGCCTTTTAAAGATTAAATAAAAGAGAAGTTTGAAGCCAGCCCAACTTTTCTACCTTTTTGTATAACTGTCAAATAAATTAGTTTGTTCTTTGTAGGCTTTTCCCTTTCTCCATGCAGTTCAGACATTCGCCAGATGTGCTCTGTGACAGCCTTTGTGGCAGATTCCGTGGGTTGCCTCTCTAGTATCCATTTTTCCCTTTCACCTTGTAAGAGAACTTGATGTTCTTCAGACCACCATCTATCTGGTCAACAGAATCCATTCCTCTGGTCTCAGTCCTTGGTTCAAGTGCAGGCATAGACCATAAGCAGTCCTAAGGATAAATTCTGCACTTTTCTTTGGAGCCCTGGTCCAGAAGAATGTGTTCTTTGTCTGAGTGTCCTGGTGTGCAGGTGTGAAACCTGGAACCGCTATAACCACTTTGCCATGCAGGAAGATAGTCTTCTAAGATGCCAAGACATAGACAAGGGAATCTTAGAGAAATGGAGCTGCAGCCTCTGGATTAAGCCAACCCTGAAGCTCACCTATCTCTGGAATCACCATTCATGTGAACTAATAAATTCCTTATTCTTTAGTCGATCCAAATGGAATTTTCTGTACTCACAGCCCTGAGCACCCAAACTACTAGGGTCTCTTTTTCAATGTCTTCCATCCAAATATTCTGAGACCTTTTAGTCCACATACCCAAGTCCTGTCTCTGTTCAGGAACACATTTCTATAATTATGTTTTTGATTACTGCATTTCAAGGTCATCAATTTTTTTTTCTTTTTTAAAAATATTTATTTCTGACAGAAAGAGAGAGAGAGAGAGAGAGAGAGAGGGCATGAGCGTGTGAGCGAGCAGGAGAGGGGCAGAAAGAGAGGGAGACGCAGAATGTTTAGCAGGCTCCAGGCTCTGAGCTGTCAGCACAGAGCCCAGTGCAGGGCTCGGACTCCTGAGCTGTGATGTGAGATCATGACCTGAGCTGAAGTCGGATGCTTAACCAACTGAGTCACCTAAGTGCCCCAAGGCCATCAATTTCTTAAACCAGAGTTCCATTCTCTATCCTTCATATTTGTTATTTTCTTACCATTTCAAACCTTTTGTTCTTTTCCTCAGCATTCTGTGACAATGTCTCAATACTGTCCTTTAAATCAATGATTCAATTTCCTATAGTATTAATTCTACTTCTTACTCCCTCTGACCAGATTTTAATTGTGCCACTGTACTGGGTTTCCTCACAATGCCACATCTCATCCACTTCCCTTTCCACCTTATTTTGCTATTTTTACATTTCAGAATGTTCAATTCTTGCGGCCTTTGTTTGTTTTGGAGAGTGTGTCTTCTGGTATTCTTTCAATTAGTCTACGAATTTTTAGAAAATTTCTTCTGATTTCACTAATCTTTTCAGTTTTATATCTTTTACTTAGGCTTCTGGATAATGTTACTTCTCTTGATCAGTAGTATTTTTTCAAAAGTCATAAGAATTTTATTCTTTTAGTTGGCTTGGTTTTCTCATTCTTCAAAGAGGGTCAATCAATCCAGACAAGTTGTAGGCAACAAAACGTAGACATTACTTTGAATGCATTATGTAAATACTGAGTACTCTCTGAGTAGCTCTTAGATTAATTTTAAAAATGTTTTAAAGTTTACATGTTTATTTGATGAGAGAGAGAGAGAGAATGCACGAGCAGGTGAGGGTCAGAGAGACAGAATCCCAAGCAGGCTCCATGCTCTCAGCATGGAGCCCAACATGGTGCTCAATCTCGTGAACTGTGAGATTGTAACCTGAGCCAAAATCCAAAGTCAGATGCTTAACCGACTGAGCCACCCAGGCATCCCAGTTCTTAGCTCCATTTTTAACATCTACCATGTTTCATCTAATATTGCTCTCATGTGTCTACCTCCTAAATATCCCATTCTTCTCAGCTCCCCTGTTCCCTTTTTGCATCTGTTTTTCTGGTATATACACTCATACCTGCAAAAGAAAGAGATACCACGCTGATGGCAGAGAGGAGGCAACACACAGTGGAGATCTCAACAGAAACAGTGGTGGGAACAGCTGACCATTTTCTGAATTGGAGTCAACCTGTGTTTCTGAAACAAGGGAAGGAGGGAGAGGAAAAAAGGTCTATCTAACAATTTTTAGGTGCACATAACAAACCCGAGTCACCAAATGGGTATCTATCTATCTATCTATCTATCTATCTATCTATCTATCTATCTTCCTACCTACCAAATCCAGTAGGCTCCAGCCCAGCACAGAGCCCAATGTGGGACCTGAACTAATGACCCTGAGATCAAGACCTGAGCTGAGATCAAGAGTCGAAGGCTTAATTGACTGAGTCACCAAGGTGCCCCCAAATGGGTTTTTAAATCTAGTTCAGGCTAAATGGGAATTTTTCCAAATAATTCTGATAATTATTTCAGTGCCAGTTTTAATTCTGGTGTCAGAAACTAAGAGAGGGGTAGTAGGTATCATTTTAAACTACAAGCTCTTAACATTTTTAATGACTTTTGATTGAGGGCTCACAGAGGCACTATAAGAAGCTGTTAATTTGTAATCCTTAAAAAAAGGTGCCAGTTTAGAGAAAAAATGCGAAATGTCCATATATTCAATTCATTCCCATTTTTAATCAGGACTATATACCATTTAACCGACTGTCTTCCAAATTAACTTTACTGCATGCTGATACCTGTAGAATCCAATAGGACTCTGAGCAGCCAAACACAGAGCAACTGGCTTCCAAATTACTTCTGAATATCAAAATATTAGTATGTTATGTGATTATTAAATGGTTGGGCAACATAGCGCAAACACATTTGGCAGCCTCCTGATGCTTGATTCTAAGGTTTTGAATCTTCTCCCAGGTTTTGGACTGAGAATGTCCAGCAAACTAGAACTGTGCCAGCGATAAGAAAAGAACTAGCACTATCCAATTCACCTCACAGTAAAATCTAATTTCCAATGGAAACCTGCTTTTTGAATAGTCCCTTGCAATGGTTTAATTAGCAAGTAAATACAGCCCACACGTCTATAGCTGTCTCTGTGTCGCATCTGTCACATATTAAGATTTTGTGAAATGTGTGTAAGAAAACAAGAAAGGATCTAGAAATAATAAACCAGATTCCTGGTTTTATAAAAGCACATGTGTACACATATGCACATACATGTGCACACATATGTACACACACACACACACACACACACACACACACATACACCCCTAAAGCAGCTGATCACTCTTAGGCCTATCTCTGAGTAGATTCTATCATTTGAAAATGTAATTGAGCCAGCAAAACAGGAGCAATAAACCAGAAACTCAGTACTACCATGTGTTTATCAGAGAAGGATACAGGGAAGGCTGTGTTAAATGCCCTGTGTCTCCCATGGTTAAACTGGGAATATGAGGGGAGAGAGTGACACAGGGAGAATGGAAGAAAGAAAGAGAGTGAGTCAGAAGAGGAGGACAGAAATCTGAAGGAGGTAAGAGGAGAAAAGCTGAAAGGAGAAAAATAAGAAAAACTAGGAAACTTCTTTAATTTTTATAAGAAAAATGTCCAATGCTTCTCAGTGAAGCCAAGTTCTGGGTCTTATCAGATGACTAGCTCATCTAGTCACCCTGAGAAGGCCAATGGGAGGCAGAAACTCAGTGTGAAACAATGAAGCATGGGTACCAGATAGACCAGACCACCCCACAGCACTGGGCCACATGGAGTTATGGACAGATTGTCATTACACCCTATCATTTTAGGACAAGACCAAGTAGAATCATTTGTCACATCTTACTATTTGTTCTAATTTGGTGCCTTAATACTGTTCTGTGGAAAACTATTCAGGTATATAGTAAAAGTCTCCCGAATAGAGAGAATTATTGTCTAGTAAATATGCAAGATCGTTGTAAAGCCACAAATAAAATGTTACATGAAGCTTTGAAGGAATTACCAAGGCCAGACTCGACCCAAATCAGAGGTCCAAACTCCAGCTGAAGTAATTCTGTGAAGGCCTGATATTTTTTATTTTGCAGGGCTGAGAGGCATCTCTTATTCATGGGAGCCAGGGGACAACGAAGACAAGTTTGCCATCAACTAAAGATTAGACTGTTAAGAATTGGCTCTCACTGTATAAAATAGCTACTTTCTCTGCCGCTGTTCTATAATAAGAAGTGGATGGCTTCTGGTCTCAAACCAAATGTTTTTATCCCAAACAATGGCTGAAAGAGGTGACCAGGAAGACCGGAGACTTTATGAACAAGGTAGAACAGAGACTATTAGTGCTAGCAATGCAAGGGCTTCTGAAACAATTCCAGTGAGTAGACTCAGAATGCAAAATCTGAAGTAAATATGCATGGGGTCTGGAAAATAAGAAGACTAAGAAGGAAGGCAATGTGAAGAGAGGGCCATGTTCCAAGTGTTGCCCTGAAGGAAGATCAGAAATCAATACACATTATTCTCCAAGCCTAGGCACTCTGGAGCTCTGCAGAATGACCTTCATGTTGTCTGTCAACTGGAAAAAAACTAGTCTGCAAAACTGCTGGGGACTTTAATCTTGAGATAATTTTTTTTTTAAACTGACAAAAGGAGGTTGATTCCTTCCCTATCGCTATACAACTGATAAAAAGGAAACCCACAGTGAATTTTACGGTTGAAGGAGGTCTCTTATGCTTCAAACCAAGCTTAACAACAGTTTTTATAAAATTACCATATTACTTATATTTCACTCTTAATATTATCTTCTTAAAAAATTTTTTGATGTTTATTTTTGAGAGAGACAGAGACAGACACAGACAGGGCACGAGTGGGGGAGGGGCAGAGGGAGAGAAGGATACAGAATCTGAAGCAGGCTCCAGGCTCTGGGCTGTCAGCACAGAGCCCGATGTGGGGCTTGAACCCACAGGCTGTGAGGTCGTGACCTGAGCCACTTAGCCAAATGAGCCACCCAGGCGCCCCCCCCCCCAAATTTTTTTAATGTTTATTTATTTTTGAGAGAGAAAGAGACAGAGACAGAGAGAAACAGAGCACAAGTGGGGAAAAGAGAGAGGGTGACACAGAATCTGAAGCAAGCTTCAGGCTCTGAGCTGTCAGTACAGAGCCCGACATGGGGCTTGAACTAACAGATCACAAGATCATGACCTGAGCCAAAGTCAGACCCTCAACTGACTGAGCCACCCAAGTCCCTCTTAATATTACCCTAAAATGCAGGTAGAGAAGGAAGCCAGGGCTTACATGAGAGTCTGTATCTTGTTTTAGTCTTGACAACCCTTCTTAATCTTTGAGAAACTCAATCCTACCTTCCACCTTAAATTTAAACGAGTTTAATAGAAGCTTTTTGGAGGGCAATTTGGTTTAGCTGGCAGAATTTTAAATATGCATGTTATCTGACCCTGTAATTTCACTTCTGGAATTCACCATACAGAAATACTTGGACAAATGTTCCACAAAATAAGCACAAGGATTTTACTGCAAAATTGTTTGCAAGAAGACTAAAAACAACCCCTAAATGTCCATCAATGGGAAACTAAATTATGAAATAAATGAACTGACAGTTATTCAGCAGTTTGAAAATGAACTAGATATCTATGAACTGACATAACCCATTATAATAAAATAGTGAATAAAGCAATGTACAGAAGAGTGTGGTATATAGTGTAAGCCCATCTCTCTGACATAAATTTACAGATGTGCCTGTGTGAGTATGTATATATGCATTTATAAACATACACACTTTTGAATTTGCAATAAAGAAGATCTGGAGGTGTATCCAGGGGATTATTTTGGGGAAGCAGATTTTGGATGAGAGTACAGAAAAGATAATATTCACTTTTTATACTTCTGTACCACTTGGCATTTCTGCAACCATACTATTTTACCTTGTGGTTAAAGATTTTTTTCCCTTTTTAAAAAAAATTTTTTAGCGCTTGTTTTTGAGAGAGACAGAGCTTGGGTGGGGGAGGGGCAGAGAGAGAGGGAGACACAGAATCTGAAGCAGCTCTGAAGACGCGGGGCTTGAACCCACTGACTGTAAGCTCATAACCTGAGCCGAAGTTGTACGCTTAACCGACTGAGCCACCCAGGTGCCCCTAAAAATTTTTATTTTCTTTTAAATAAAGCTAGCTGGCATCTACATCTCCTAATTTGTTCCTGCACTCAGCAATTCTTGTTTCTGAAAGTGGTATGTAGAGAGATCACAGAGACGGCGAGGCTCCAGGTGCAAGCAATTTTAAAAGAGGACATAGTGGGGAAGATCTGCTCGTGCTGACAAACCACGTGCAGGTTGGCATTCAAGTGCCACCAAGTCAGGGACAAAGGCCAAGCACCTGCATCAACGTCACTTCTCTTAGTTTTACATATGAGGACCCCAACTTTTACAGCCCAAACTAGAAAAGACACAGGAGACAGAAGAAAAAGGAATCTCACTGAGATTCAATGAGTTTAGGAGAGAAGGGCACTGACTCACTTTTTCTCCTCTTGCCAATAAATGACAGCCTGTTTTTTTCTTTACTTTTCCTTCTATTTGATGGTGTAGATCTGTGCTGTCTAGTATAGTCCAGGTGGCTACTGAGCACTTAACGTGTGGCTCGTCTGAAATGTGAGTGTAAAATACACACTGGAGTCTGAAGACTTATGAGAAAGAATGTAAAATACTCATTCATATTCTTAAATATTCATTACACTGAAATAATATTTTGGATATATTGATTTAAAATAAAATACACTAATAAAACTAATTTTACCTGTTTCTTTCTCCCCCTCTTAACGAGGCTCCTAAAAATTTTGACTTACGCCGTGGCTCACATATTTCTATCGGACAGAGCTGCTTTAGACCTTTTTGGATGGGATATCTATATATTCAAATATTTAGGAAAAGGAAGAGCAGGGTGGAGAGGGAGGAACGAATGCATGCACACACACACTAACCGTTATAATGCTACTCTCTATTATTTGATGTCTCTCTAATATTCAGTGTTGCTTGTTACAATTCAGTGTACCTGTTATAGGTCTTCAGCTGTGAGTTCAAGTTCTGCCAATGACCGGATGTGGATCCTGGGGCTGGTCACTTGGGGAGATTAAACTGCAGAATACATGTCAAGTGCTCAGGACCACATGCAAGGGTATGTAATAAACTCTGTCAACAAATGTTAGCTGTTCCAGACATGGTCAAGGGTTCCAGAAATGACCAAGTCATGCTTCTACCCAGAAGCAAAGAATATCAGAGTTAGAATGAATCTTGGCCATTATCCACTGCTGTGTTTTAAAACTCTTGTCAATCTCAGGAGCCCAATATATAAAAAAGATGAAGTGAGGCTGCTCTGAATAAAACGGAGTGTGGGAGCAAGAAAGGACGGTAGTTCCTGAGCTAGGCAGAGGAGTTTGGACACCATGGCTATGGCGTCTTATCGTGGCCTCTCCATTTTACAAATAAAGACACTGAACTCCAGGCTGATGGCTTGGCTTTAGTCACAGAGCTGGCAGGGCAGGGCCAAAACGGGGCTAAGTATCTGGTTCCTAAGAAAGAATACAGCTCTGCATCACATCATTACTGTAGCTGTGGTGGACGACGTACGTGTGCAGGAAGAAAGTGGCTGAGAAAAGTGCCATGAGACAGGTGCACACAGGGTGCTGAGGAGTCATGAGGTGGGGGGAGTGCGGCAGGTCTCCTTCTGAAGAGGTAGCCTCTAGGTTTAGCTCTGGAAAATGAAAGGGGGCAGGTGGGCACCCAGGTCAAGAGAATCACATGGGTTCTAAGGAGGAAAATCATTGTGCGTATTGGGGTCAAAAGGTAGGTTGCTTTCACTAACCTGTAAGTTACATCTTGGACAGGAATATGTGCTGAGGCCAGAATAAAGTTGGGGGCTTCTTTAGAAGGTCTTGAGAGCCAAAGATCCTACACCAGTTTTAACAGGTTTTGTAAAGGGGTGACAATGGAAAGACCGATTTATCCTGAATCCATGAACAGGCAGGAGACAGGAAAGCAGGTTGGCAAGTTAGTGCTTTAGGCTGACTGTCAAGGCCCAAACTGAGGTGACAGAAGTCATGATACAAAGAGGCAAGATCTGATCGACCCTGTGGAGACGGGAACCACAGGGCTTGGAAATATGAGAAGGATGAGGAGGATCCCAAAGTGACTTTGCAGACCCAGGTGGGTAACTGTGAGGATGTTGGTTCCATTAACAGGAAAAGTGATGGCAAGAGGAATTGCTGGTGTGGGGGTCTGGTGAAGGCAAGGTGTCTGTGAGATAGTTGGCAGACAGACAGTCCATCAGGGAATAGGAATGTGGCTCTGGAGCCCATCTGCATCTTATCTAGACAGAAAGTCTTTGGGAACATCTAGGTTTGGAAGAGAAAGATGAAGAAGAGCCAGTAAAGGAGACAAAGGCAGAGGTACCCTGTAGTGTGCTCTTCACCAACAGCAAGGACAGGGAGGGTTAATGGGACAAGTGGTCATGGGATTCAGATGCTGAAGACACCAAGCAAGATGAGGATGGAGAGATGGTTCGTATCAACTCAGAAGGCAGCGGATGCATCGCTAGGAGGATTGTGCAGTCAGATAAGCCTGGCTTCAGAGCATCTCCTCAGCATTTATTAGCTGTGGGATTCTGTACTACTTTATCTTCTCAGGCCTCAGTTTTCTTACCTGTAAAGTGGGGGACAACAGTATCCGGTGAAGTTACTCTGAGATGTAAGAAATCATATATTTTAAGGCCCTTGGTATAGTGTTTAGCTCATAGCAAGTTCCTAATAAATATTATCTGTTATTTTTATCACTGGAAGGATTTAGGGAATGGCAAATGGTAAAGAGGTGGAGGCTGCAATGTAGAGACTCTGTTCTTTTTAGAAGTTTGGCCATGAAAGGAAGGAGAAAGACTGAGGGCACAGAAAGGGGGAGTGAGGTCTTTTCTAGGATGGAGCCATGACAGCTAGTAGACAGGGAGACTCTGGAGCAGAAAATCAGAAGGGATGATGGATGGTGGGAGAGTCCAGAAGCAGGGTAGGATCAAGAACATAAGTTGAAGGGCTTGTCTTATAAGGAAGAAGAATACAACCTTCTTGCAAACGGGAGTGAAGAAGGAGAGAGGGCGAGGATAAGGAGAGATTTTTTGGGGTTGAAAGAAGGGGCACAGGGGAGCTCACTTTGGATAGCCTCACTCATCTCAATGAAGTGGAGACATGGCTGAATGTTGGGTTGGGACTATGGGAACGGACTGGGTTTGAAGACTAGAGGGGTTCGGAGGGTAAGAAATTGTGCATGGGACCAGGTCTGAGACTATGGATCCAGAGGACAGGAGATGTGGCCACCAAAAGCTCAGATGGCAAGTGCTGGAAAGCTTGTGTGCTCTAGTTGCCCTTGATTCTGTCTGTAAGCTGGGCTTTATTTTAAATGGTGGAACACTTGGATAATGACGCCTAAGGTGCAGTGCCCATGAGGAGTGAGCAAAGGACACAAGTACATCAGAAGGTCCTGAATGCTTAAGTACAGGCTGGGGGACAGGGAGACAGGGTAAGCTGAGTGATGTGAGCGAAGTCAGTCAGGACCCTCAATCTGCTGTTTCCTTCTACATTCAAAGCACTTCCATTGGTAACAGTTCTTACCTCAGCGTAGCTCTGAAAAAGCTACTATGCTTCAAAAAAGCTTTATGCTTAAAAAAAACCAAAACAAAATCACTGGTCCTGTATGTGACAGGTGATGTAATTAAGATGGGGGAGAGGGAGGAGGAGAGGATGGCAAAAAGGAGATGAGAGAATAATGGCAGAATATTGCCCTCAGGAGCAGATGCCCAAGAACATTCCAGTTCTATTCTGAGGGAAGAGAGCATGGACAGAAAATGCCCTGGAGAAGGAGACTGTGAGGAAAGTTCAGCGAAGTGGGGCAACCTGTGGCTCAGAACAGGGATTCCAAGGGACAGAGTAGAAAGGATGAGCAGAAGTTGAGAGAGCCAGAGAAGGGGGAAGCAGCTGCTCAGAACAGGGATGAGACCAGGGACACCTGGGTGGCTCAGTCGGTTAAGTATCCGACTCGATCTCAGCTCAGGTCATGGTCTCGTGGTTCATGAGTTCAAGCCCCGTATGGGGCTCTGCAATGACATTGTGGAGCCTGCTTGGGATTCTCTCTCTTTCCCTCTCTCTCTGCCCCTCCTGCTCTCTCTCTCTCTCTCTCTCTCAAAATAAATAAATAAGCTTAAAAAATAAAAAAGAACAGGGATGAGACCATGGGGAGAAGTCACAGAGCAGTAATTGTCAGTAAAAGGGAAGCAATCACTCGGGCAGTTGGAGGGAAGGGCAGGATGACAGAATGGCAGAAGAATACTATAAAGATAAAATCTAGTTTGCAGAGAAGACCACAGAACAGGCAGACCCAGGGTGCCAGACTCAAGTGGCTGTGGGTTGGGATGCCCAAGTGAGGCAGAGCTGTCCCGACAGGGAAAGGCCACGGCTTAAGGCAGCATCTCGATATACATCGTGAAAACAAATGCATTTTTCAAATTCATGTTAAAGTAAAACACATATTAAGAATAAGAGAAATCAACACTGATTACATTAATGGTGCTCCTTTGTTATTAGAACTACCTTTTATGCATTATTCAACCAAGATCAGTTCTTTTCCTAAGTACCATTGTGGGTATTTCCTTACTCAAGAAAAGGCTTCTTTAAAGTTCTTCCCACTTGGTTGGTTGGTTCTTTAAAGAAAAATAAATACATAAATAAAAGGGCCTAGGAAAGCACCCAAGAAGAGATAAGAAATCTCAAGGTCCAGCTAAGTGCCCTGGTTTCCACACACGTGTTCTGACCTAACTTGAGGTAATGGGTTTCCACTTATAGGCTACAGCTTGCCTTCTGGTGCCTTGTTATTCAGGTCAGCCCTTAATTAAGGACCACATTTTACTGATGTCACTAAGGAGAGAGCATTCAAATATGGGGAACCACCAACACAGTAACCAATGGGAAAACTGGCAAGGCACTCAGTGACATTTTAAAGACATCTGTTCACAGACCACTCAGCCACAAAAGACAGTTTCACTGTCTGTTTCTCAGCTATTGGGTATTTAATTCATAGAAATCAATGACGACAAGCCTAGAGAGGCCACCATACATGGGATAATATAACCATGAAGCCTTGTTTGTTTCCTTCCAACAGTGACTGTATTTATTATATTCTTCCTAATAGCATTTGGCATTTCTTAGCTAGGCATCAGTAGAGTTGGCAACTGAGAACTTCTAAGAATTACTATCTGCTTACCACAATCTCCATATTCAAAGAACTAGTTTTAGAATTAGTTTTTTTTTTCAAACGTGCATTTTCTTTTTATGACTTTGCTATAACCTGGAAAACCCCATAACCTTCAAACCACAGACAATAGTTCTGATCAGGATCACAAGATAACCTGGAGAGTTAGCAATTGTGAATTTAATTTGCTATGAAGTTAAAAATCAATCTATCTCATCCATCCATCCTATCCCATCTCGTCCCATCCTTCAGCCTGGCTAGCTGACCAAATTCCTAACACTGTTTTTTAGTATTAGAAGGTAACTCAATGTGGAGTACAGATGGACTACCCATAGACAAAGAGCTAAAGGAGGATAAAAAAAACTTCAACTCTCAGCCATTTTGTAAAATGCTGCTGTAAGTCATTGGGGCAATTATTAAACCCAGATGATATTGATAGACAGTATTAAAACTCTCTGGCAACTCATTTTTTTTTTTTATGGGAGAGAGAGAGCATGCGTGTACAAGTGGGGATGGGCAAAGGGAGAGAATCTTAAGTGGGCTCCATGCATGCTCAGCGTGGAGCCCGATGCAGGGCTCGTTCTCAAGACCATGATCATGACCTGAGCCGAAAATCAAGTTGGTAACTTAAACGATTAAGCTACACAGGCGTCCCTCTCTGGCAACTCTTAATAATATCACAGAGAATTGGCCAACTTTTCTAAGACAGGAGAGACTGGAAATCAAAGGTATTAAATGCATGGTTTGCTTCTTGACCTTCTAAAATGTCATTGCTGCTACACTGTAATAATGCATAAAACATTCCAGATAAAAATATAACCTAATAGGTGAAACAACAGCAAGGGCAGAAACATGACAGAGTGAAAAACAATCAAACGTTATACAGTCAGGCAGACTTGGGTTCAAATTTGGCTCTGCCATTTAAGAGCTGTGTGCCCATGGACAATTATTTACTCTCCTTGCAGGAGACTTTGGCCTGTCATCTGGAAACTGGATAATAGTCCTCAGAATGTGGGTTTAGTGAGATAATGTGTGTGAAGGACCTGGCCCTGTGTCTGTCACATGACAGACAAATGTCACCTCCCTTTGTTTCTTATTTTTCTCCTTAGGTTTTATGGAGAATGGTGAGCCTTCCTAATACATAAATGATTATTCCTCAATAATTTTATTTATTTATTAAAAAAAATTTTTTTTAACGTTTTATTTTTGAGACAGGGAGAGACAGAGCATGAACAGGGGAGGGTCAGAGATAGGGAGACACAGAATCTGAAACAGGCTCCAGGCTCCGAGCTGTCAGCACAGAGCCCGACGCGGGGCTCGAACTCACGGACCGCGAGATCATGACCTGAGCCGGAGTCGGCCGCTTAACTGACTGAGCCACCCAGGCGCCCCATAATAATTTTATTTAAACAACTAGGGTGTGACCTCTAAGTTAGGTTAATCCTGACTTCTGGCCTTCCACTAAGAAATCTCTTTCCCTCTCTGGAAACACTCTTCTCATTATACTTATTCACAGAACCCTATGCTTCTTCATAGCATTTACCTGGCTCTGGCTAATTAACTAATCATGCACGCAATGCCTCTCTTCCCCACTAGAATTTAATTTATCTCTCTAGAAAAGGGTCTTGCATATAGTAGCCACACAGTAAGTTACTTGTAGATTAAATGAAATGCTTGTTAAAAGGTTTCCAACATGTGACATAGACCACTGGTGACATGTGAGAGAGATGATTTTAGGGGTTGAACATGGACTATGTTTCTCAATAATTTTAATGGTTATATATCTATTTGAGTGTGTACTAGGCACATAAATGGTTCTTCAAATCTGTGATTTTATATATTTTTACTCAGGATGAGGCTAACAAAAGTAAATTGTCTAGAAAATATAAAAAAGAACCAACTAGGGGTGCCTGGGTGGCTCAGTTGGTTGAGTGTTTGACTCTTGATTTTGGCTCAGGACACAATCCCAGGGTCATGGGATTGAGCCCCACATTGGGCTCCATGCTGAGTGTGGAGCCTGCTTGAAATTCTCTCTCTCTCTCTCTCTCTCTCTCTCTCTCTCTCTCTCTCTCCCGCCCCCTCCCCTCTGGCCCTCTCCCCTGCATGTGCACTCTCTCTCTCTCTCTCAAAATAAAATTAAAAATTAAAAAAAAAAAAGAGAACCAATCAGAGCTGAAGAATACAATAACTAAAATGAAAAATACACTAGAGGGCATCAACAGCAGGTTAGAGGTTCCCAGAAGAATGGATCAGTGATCTGGAAGACAATGTAAGTAGAAATCACCCAACTGAAATAGGAAAAAGGAAAAAAGAATGAAAAAAAAAATTGAGGATAGTTTAAGAGACCTCTGGGACACTAATATTTGATATTTCGTGGATCCTAGAAGGAGAAGAGAGACAGAAAAGTACAGAAAACCTATTTGAAAAAAAAAATGGCTAAAAACTTCCCTAACCTGGTGAAAGAAAAGACATCCAAGTCCAGGAATCACATGGAATCCCAAATAAGATAAACTCAAAGAGATCCACACCAAGACACATTATAATTAAAGTGTCAACAGTTGAAGATAGAGACTCTTAAAAGCAGCAAGAGAGAAACCACTAGTTACAAACATGGGAACCCCCATAAGGCTATCATCTGATTTTTCAGCAGAAACTTTACAGGCCAGAAGGGACTGGCAGGATATATTCAAAGCATTGAAAGGGAAAAATTTATAACCAGGAATACTCTAGCTATCATGGTAATTATTCAGAATAGGAGAGATAGAGAGTTTTGCAGACAAGCAAAAGCTAAAGGAGTTTATCAGCACCAAACTAACCTTACAAGAAATCTTCAAGAGATTTCTTTAAATGGAAAAGAGGGGTGACTGGGTGGCTCAGTAGGTTGAGCATCCTACTCTTGATTTCATCTCAGGTCAGGATCCCAGGGTTGTGGAATTCAGCCCTGCAGTGGGCGGCTCTGCACTGAGTGTGGAGCCTGCTTAAGATTTTCTCTTTCCCTCTGCCTCTCGCCCCTGCTTGCACACTCTCTACAAAATAAAAAAAAGGGGGTGGGGCACCTGGGTGGCTCAGTTGGTTAAGTGGCTAACTCTTGATTTCGGCAGAGGTTATGATCTCACAGTTTGTGAGATCAAGCCCCACCTCAGGCTTTGTGTTGACTGTGCAGAGCCCAGATGGGATTCTCTCTCTTTCTCTGCCCCTCCCATTTGCATGAGCACATCTGCGTGCACTCCCTCTCTCAAAAATAAACTTAAAAATTTTTTTTTTCTTAAATGGAGAAGAAAATGCCATGACTAGAAAGGAGAAAATTATGAAAGAAAAAAAAATCTCACCGGAAAAGGTAAATTTATAGTAAAGGTAGTAGATTATCTACCACATAGCTAGTATGAAGGTTAAAAGGCAAAAATAGTAGAATCATCTAGACCTATGATAATCAGTCAAGGAATACACAAAATAGTATATAATATAGTGTCAAAAACATAAAACATGGATGGAAGGGAGTAAAAATGTAGTGGTTTTAGCATGTGTGTGAAAATAGGAAACAATCCACCTAAAATAGACTGCTATATGTATATATAGAATATTATATATGAACCTCATGGTAACCACAAACCAAATACCTCTGACAGACATGCAAAAATAAAGAGAAAGAAATACAAAACATAACACTGAGGAGAGTCACCAAGTCACAAGGGAAGAGAAAAAAATTAGAAGGAACAGAGAACTATAAAAAGAACCTGAAAACAATCAATAAAACGGCAATAAGTACATATCCATCAATAAATACTCTAAAAGTAAATGGACTAAATGCTCCAATAGAAAGGCAGAGTGGCTGAATGGATTAAAAAAAAAAAAACAAAAAAAACCAAGACCTATCTATATGTCGACTATAAGAGACTCATTTCAGATCTAAAGACACACAGACTGAAAATGAAGGGATGTAAAGAGATATTCCAGGCAAATTGGAATGAAAAGAAAGCTAAAGTAGCAATATTCGTATCAGAAAAAAAACAGGCTTTAAAACAAAGACTGTAACAAGAGACAAAGAAAAACATTATATAATCATAAAGGGATCAGTCCAATAAGAAGATATAACACATATATGTACACACCCAACATGGGGCACCTAAACATATAAAGCAAATATTAGCAAATATAAAGGGAGAAACTGACAGTTACACAGTAATAGCAGGGGACTACTTTAACACTTCACTTTACACCAACGGATAGATCATGTAGACAGAAAATCAATAAGGAAACATTAGCCTAAATGGCATCTTACAGCAGATGAACTGAACAGATATTTACAGAACATAACATCCAAAAGCAACAGAATTTACATTCTTTTCAAGTGTACATGGAACATTATCCAGGATAGATCACATGTTAAGACATAAAACAAGTCTTAATAAATTTAAGGATTAAAATCATATATGGCGTCTTTCAAAGCACAATGGTATGAAACTAAAAATCAGTTACAAGAAGAAAACTAGAAAAACCACAAACATATAGAGACTAAACAACATGTTACTAAACAACTTAGGTTGTTTAGGGTCAATGAAAAAATCAAAGAGGAAATCAAATGAAATGTAAAGACAACAGTCCAAAATCTATGAGACACAGCAAAAGCAGTTCCAAGACCGAATTTTACAGTGATACAGGTCTACCTCAAGAAACAGGAAAAATCTCAAATAAGCAATTTAACTTTACACCTAAAGGAATAGAAGAACAAACCTAAAGTTAGCAGAAGAAAGATAATAATAAAGAGAGGAGAAATGAATGCAATATAGGCAAATCTTGGAGATACCATGGCTTTAGTTCCGGACCACCAAAATAAAATATTAGTAAAGTGATCCAAATGAATTTTTCGGTTTCCCAGTGCATAAAAAAGTTATGTTTAACATTACCCTCTTGTCTATTAAGTATGCAATAGCATTATGTCTAAAAACACAATGAATATACATTAATTAAAAATACTTTATTGCTTGGGGCGCCTGGGTGGCACAGTCGGTTAAGCGTCCGACTTCAGCCAGGTCGTGATCTCGCGGTCCGTGAGTTGGAGCCCCGCGTCAGGCTCTGGGCTGATGGCTCGGAGCCTGGAGCCTGTTTCCGATTCTGTGTCTCCCTCTCTCTCTGCCCCTCCCCCGTTCATGCTCTGTCTCTCTCTGTCCCAAAAATAAATAAAAACGTTGGAAAAAAAATTAAAAATACTTTATTGCTAATAAATGTTAATCATCATCTGAATTTTCAGTGAGTCCTAATCACAGATCATCATAACAAATATAATAATTAAAATGCTTGAAATATTACAAGAATTACCAAAATGTAACACAGAGACATGAAGTAAGCAAATGCTGTTGGAAAAATGGTGCTGACAGACTTGTTTGGGGCAGGACACAAACCTTAATTTGTTAAAAAAAAAAAAAAAAGAAAAGCATCTGCAAAGCACAATAAAATGAGGTATGCCTGGAGTTAATAATACATAACAACTTCGTATGGTGACAGAAAGGATCTAGATTTAACGTGGCGATTGATTTGTAACGTATACGAATGTTGAATCACTATATTGTACACCTGAAACTAACATAATATTGTATGTCAATTATACTCCAATTAAAAAAAAAGGTAAATTGTTTAGGTTAAAAAATTAAGTAAGTATAGTTGTTCCGAGGATATGGCAAAAATCATGAAAGTGTTAAAAAAGATGACAAAATTTGGGAAATACTGCCATAATAACAAGTAGGAACCCAGAGTGGACACATGCCAGGATTCTCTGATTTAGAGTTAGCCTAAGGTAATGAGGGAGTCTACTTTCAGAATCTATGGCTTGTAAATTCTCAGCTGGACACTGCAATAGGTGTGTCAAGATGGACTCAGGAATCAAGACAGAATCAGGACCAGCTGGGGACTGGACCACAGAACTCATCTGACATAAGTAAGAAGCGGGCACAATCAGATTATCTTGGTATCATCATAGGAAATACCAAACAAAAACAGAGTAGGAACAAAGGTCAGATCCTACGGCCATATTCAAGGTCAAAGCCAAAGCAGGAACTACTTAGGAGACAGGGCACCCCCCCTGTGAATGGCGTATACTAAGCCTGGATTCATTCTCCTTCATCCACATGGGCCTGGATTCTGATATTGCTTCCTCCTTCAGGCAGTTAAATCTCAATTTACTACCTCTATGCAAGGCTCCAAGAGACAGAGTACTTTCTTTTGTGCACATCTAAAAAGCCAACGGGTCTCTACTCATCATCTCACTTTCCTAGTAAACTGAAGCAGACTGTTGCTGCCATCATGAAAGCATTGTTTCCCTAAACCTCCAACATTGAGTCCCCCTTCCCAGACTCCATGCTGGGGTGAAGAGACGGGTATTCCTGTCATGTTGGATTGGAAGAGAGAATGAGTTCTTCCGTAGAAAAAAATGTTATAAATGGAAAATAGGTTTTGATGAATTAGTAGAAATAATGTTTCATATATATCCCAGGTTATATAGGATTCTGCAAGCTAGACTGGGAACCAGATTAGCAATTATGTCACCACTTCAGTGGGAAAATGCTTTAATGCTATAAAATGAAAATTCAGGTTACAACCGTTGCATAGATAGCAACTAGCTTAGAAATACAGCAAATTCCTTACTAGTGAATGCCTAACACTACAGATCTTAAATTTTATCTTTCTTTTAACATCTTTCAGAAAAATAATGGTTTTATCATCAATAGTGGCTGGTATTCAAGTCTTGTACTATTGGAAAAAAAACCGATCAGGGGTGCCTAGCCGGCACAGTTGGTTAAGTGTCCAACTCGTTTTTTGTTTTTTTGTTTTGTTTTGTTTTTTTTTAACATTTATTTATTTTTGGGACAGAGAGAGACAGAGCATGAACGGGGGAGGGGCAGAGAGAGAGGGAGACACAGAATCGGAAACAGGCTCCAGGCTCCGAGCCATCAGCCCAGAGCCCGACGCGGGGCTCGAACTCACGGACCACGAGATCGTGACCTGGCTGAAGTCGGACGCTTAACTGACTGCGCCACCCAGGCGCCCCTTGTTTTGTTTTTAAATCTTTATTCACTTTTGAGAGAGAGACACAGTGTGAGCGGGGGAGGGGCAGAGAGAGAGGGAGACACAGAATCCAAAGCAGGCTGCAGGCTCTGAGCTGTCAGCACAGACCCCGGCACAGGGCTCGACTCAAGAACGGAGAAATCATGACCTGAGCCAAAGTCGGACCCTTAACCACCTGAGCCACCCAGGTGCCCCTAAGCATCCAACTCTTGATCTCAGGTCAGGTCTTGATCTCAGGGTTGTGAGTTCAAGTCCAATACTGGGCTCCACACTGGGCACGAAGCCTACTTAAAAACAAACAATCCCCCCAAAACAAAAACCCTTCATGACGCCTATTTAAAAACAAACAGTCCCTCCAAAATAAAACCCCCAAAACAGATCACTCTCCCCCTTATTACAAAAGCAGGATCAATCTTTATATCTGAGGACAATTCTGGACATATCAATGTAATTTTAACGGACATTTCTCTAATCAGCTCTTAGGTGAACGAAGTTATTTATGGGATGAACTAGAATGCCTGCTTGTCTCCCACCTTGCCATACTGACAGTAAATTATTTCCTGTTCTGACCATAATGCTTTAACCCAATGTTTTCTACACTTGTCTGATGAAAAGAATTACATGAGGTACTTTTAAAAACAAGAATGCCTGGCCCCAGCCTAGTAATGAATCAGAATCTCTAAGGGAGAGGTCTGGGAATTGCACATCTACATTGCTCATCCCTGGTGATCTTGTCATCCAACCCCGTGGTTCTTACCCTGGAGGGTGAATTAGACTCGCCAGGAGGGCTGGTGAAAACACAAGTTGCTGAGCCCCAGCCCAAGAGCCTCTGATCCAGTGGGCTGGAGTAGGGATGGGGGGAGCTGGGAATTTGCATTTCTACCAAGGTCCTTAGTGATGCTGATGCCGTAGGTCCAAGGACTACACTTCCAAACCACTTATTTAGCTTGTTTGGTAAACATTGCAGCTGAATTCAATATTACTTATTTTCTTCCTTCCTTGGTAGAAAAACAACATTGGATTAAAACTCACAAGACTTCATTTGGAATAATACCCTTGCTACTTTTTAGCTGCTTGATGTTAGACAAATGAATTTATCACTGCATCTCAATTATCTTTTTTAAATTAATTAGTTTATTTATTTATTTAGAGAGCATGTGCTCAGGAGAGGGCCAGAGAGAGAGAATCCCAAGCAGGCTTTGGGCTGTCAGGGCAGGCTCTGGGCTGTCAGGGTAAAGCCCAAGGTGGGGCTCGATCTCACGAACCAAGAGATCATGACCTGAGCCAAAATCAAGAGTCAGCCACTTAACGCACTGAGCCACCCAGGTGCCTCTCAGTTATCTTTGATAAGGAAGCATAAAAAGGTAACAGAAGGGAAGAAGTTTGGTCCTGTACTTGGCATACAGTAGGCCTGCATCAAACATCTATGTACTTTGATTTCTTTGGCATGATCCCTTCCTGTGAGCAATATACAAAAATGCTGAATTCTAAAAATAGGTCCCCAAATTTATTATATGCACTAACACTTCATTTGGTTAAAACAGAAGAAGAGTCAAGCACTTCTCTTCCTTGTGAGCTATCATGTAGCCAACACTCTGAACATAACATGCGCAACAGGAATATACTCAGCTTCCCAACTCAGGTTTCCCAAGGACATAGGGAAATGAAAATAGAAAACAAGGAGTCATTAGATTATGATTAGGTTCTCTGCTTAATTTTGATTTGCTGAATTTTGTGCCTGGGAATGGATTATTTTCCCGGCAAATCTTTGTTGTATTGTTTGGCTACTTGTTGTGACCTGAAAATCAAATGAATCATAGACTCTCAGTATCAGAGGGCTCTGGAGGTCATCTAGCCTATCCACCCACTCCAAGAATGCCACTGCAAACACTTCCAATGTGTGGTGGTCCAGTTTCTTCTTGAATACCCAGTGAGGATACACCACTTTCAGTGACCCCAATCGTCTCTTCAGAGGACTGCCTAACATTAGATTTTCCCACTTCTGTGCAAAAGTCTTTATTTCTGTAATTTCTGTATCTTTGGTCCTTGTTTTGCTCTCTGTGGTGCCTGGGTATGTCTAATCTCTCCTCCATCTGACAGCATTTTCAGTATTCTGAAGCAGTGCTGACATCTTCTTTGCCTATTCCTTTTCAATCTGAACATTCTGTTTAAGCAACTATTCTCACCATCAAAATTTCCATACATTTAACAGCCTTGGTCCTTCTCCTGTGTACAAAGTCCACCGTGAGGATATTTTTACGTCCTATCATCATCAACAAAAATAAGTCAGAAGAACAGTGGCATGTTACTTTCCAAACAGAGTTTCTGAGAGCTGGAAGCTAGAGTCATACAAAAGTACACCGTAAGGACTTACACCGTAAGTACACCGTAGAGACAGCATCTCCAGGACAGGCTTTGACATGGTACCCGAAGCAGGTGGATCTGGACCTAGCATGAGCTTACTTGCAACAGAAATGCTATGCTGTCACTTAAATTACTGAAGACCAAAAAGCCTCTTTCTAAGGAAGACAGAGTGAAACAAAAGGCATCTCTTACTTTCTACGAAACATTTCTGCAAATATGCAGCCAACACTCCAGAGGTCCACGGGGGTGGCGTAGCTGGACTGAAGCAAGACTTCTGGAGCTCTGTACCACAGCGTGACGACCTGCAACGGCAAACAGATCTGAGCGTTACTGCGGAAGATGGCTGGTTGCTTAAACTTCTCATCCTGGCTGGTTTAATGCCAAGATCCAGTTCAGAAAGAGCTCTTAGCCATCATATGGGGACGCTGAGATAGAAGCAATAAACAACTAGGACTCATTACTGACAGGTCAGGAAATGACATCATCCCCACAACCTGGGTTCCCACCTCAGACTTGGGTGTTTCTTACTAGGATGGTAAAATAACTGAATTTCAGAAAGCAAAGCAAAAACTTAAAAAAACACGAATCTCAAAATTGTTCTTTTTGTTAAGGGGCTTAAAAAAACAATACATGGAAAATAAGTGTAGGCAATGATTCTAGCTCAATTCCTAGGTCAGCAGTATTGGGAAATCAGAAGATGAGTCCAGTGGTTGCTGGATGTTGACCTTGAAGTATAAAGAGCACCCAGGACAAGTCAAAACTACTCGTATCATGAGACTGTGCAAAATCAAAATAAACCCCCTTCAATGCCGCTCTTTTCAGAAAACAAATAAAAAACAACTTAAGACAGAATGTGTAACTGAATTGTTTATACTATGTGTAAAAAAGCCATCCAGAGTACCGGATTCCTAAATAGGAAGAATCTCCTTTAATACAGAGTAGTGTACAGTAACAGGTGAAACAAACACAACTGTAACTACTTCTGCAAGGCTGGGAGGTAAGGAAACAGATGTATAGGCTTCAGGCTTATACTGTATAAATACTGTATACAGTATATAGGGGTTCAAGTGCTTCTCTTTTGGGGAGAGCAGATATTCTATGAATGCCTGAAATAAAGTAATATTCTTTACCGTCAGATAAGGAATTCAAGACATAAATCTACTACATAAGCATGTTGTATTATTCAGATTCCTTTTATCCTTACTTATTGTTTTGTTTAATTGTACTTTTGTTGACATCTATCTAAACTTCCTAAAAGTCTCCTTTATGTACTTTGATGCTACAGTACTTGGTGCATGAAGAATGCAGTAGCAGTTCTCCAAAACACGACAGCCATCTATTTCCTTCTTTCCTGTGGGCACATGCTGCTCCTCCTATCAAGGGATGGAGTTAAATTCACCTTCCATTGAGGAGTTGGCCTCAGTGATCTGGTCAACTCAACTAACAGAATATATCTGAGGCTACCAAAACTAGGTCAGCAGAAGCCTGGTAGTCGGGGCCTTTTTGAATGCTTACCCTTGAGACACTTCCTCTGGAGCCCAGGTGCCACGCAGTGAGAAGCCCACAAAGATGTTCCAGTGTAGAGCCCCAGCTAAGCTCTTGGCTGAAAGCCATGCGAGTGAGCCGTCTTGGACATTCCAGTTAGACTGATCCCCCAGACAACTGTGGCCCACCCCCGCCAATGTCACAGTGACCAGAACTGCCTAGCTGAGTCCAGTCAACTCACAGGATTAGAAGTGATAATAAAATGACTGTTGTTTTAAGTTTGGGGGGGTGGCAGATTATACAGCCATATCTTACTGGAACAAGATTCTTGATCGGTTCCTCCTCTTCCTCTCATTTAACAGGTTTTCCTTTGAATTCACACAAGAGGTCAAATTTTGTGTAAGGGATATCTGGTTGATATCTAATGGAGGGATGGTGGTGATGTAATAGAAATTAAAAAAAGGAAGCAGATGGGGTGCCTCGGTTGCTCAGCTGGTTAAGTGTCTGACTTTTGATTTTAGCTTAGGTCATGATCTCATAGTTAAGGAGATCAAGCCCCGCATTGAGGTCTGTGCTGATAGCGTGGAGCCTGCTTGGGATACTCTACCTCCCTCTCTCTCTCTTCTCCACTAATGTGTGTGCTTTCTCTGTCTCTCAAAATAAAATTAATAAACTTAAAAAAAAGGAAGCAAACAAACCTACAATACCATATAGTGTTACTCAGTTATCATTGGCTCTGCTCTATCTTCCCAGCAGTATATCCCATAATATCTCCATAATCCTTACAGGATGGTCACATACTAGACCACATCACTGGGTTTCAACCCTGACTGTGCATCAGAATCATCCATGGGGATTTTAGAAAAACATAGATGTCTGGGCCTTATCTCTCTGTCACTGAATTAGGTCTCCATGGTGGGGTCCTTGAGTTCTTCTCCCTCTCTCTCTTTTTTTTAACAAAGTTCTTCAGGTAATACTGATCCTTGGCTAGGTCTGAGCACCACTCAATTATATAGACATTTCCTCCAATTCCTGCCTCCATGCTTTAGTTGATACTGTTCTGGTCTGGGAAGCATTTCTCTCCACATGTGGAAATTCTATTTATCTTACAAAGCCTGCCTCTGATGCCATCACCTCCCTGAACCCAGTGCCACCTAAAAATCACACCTTGTAATATAGTTCATAATACGGTTTGTTTCAGAGGGCATGGGCCCGATTTTATCCATGGTTACATCTGTAAATACCCATCATAATACTGCTCGCATAACAACTGGGGTTTAACAAATACCTAATTAATGATTTAAGGCAATCATTGCTAGAAGATAATCGGGCAAAATTCAATCACCAGTCATTCCTGAGAAAGAAGGCACTTACTCCATTTGCTAAGAAGAGCATCCAATTCTGGGCTCTAGTTTTTACTTGCATAAATTATTTCTGCTTTATCAATATTTCCCTCCTTCTCTGGTACACTGCAAACAAAAGTGTGGGTGTAAATGGCCCATAAAGTTTCTTCCGCTAGTGGTTTATAAACATAGTGTACAGGCACACACCCACCTTCTCACTTCCATTTGAAATAAAGTCTAGCATCATATGGAATGAAAATTTTAATCTGAATATTGCATTATTTTAAGCTGTTCTAAAGAGGCTCTGATTTCTGACTGATTACCCATTCCAAAACTCTTTAGTAGGACTGTTTTCACTTGTAGTACTTTAATCAGTGTACCTATTGTGATCATCAAATCAATGTGTAGACAGTTAAAATAACTATACTGATATGTTTAGAAAGTTCCTTTCTATTCCTTTTAAAAATTAGTTACCACTCAAAATGGATAATGAATTTTTATGAAATATCTTTAAATGTCTATTAATAATGACCACGTGGTCATTCTCCTTCATTCTATGAGTGGTATATTAATCACAGTAACAGATATCCTAATATTGTACCATCCTTGCCTTTTTGGAGTAAATCACTCCCAATCATGATATATTATTCTTTTCATAGACCCTTAGATTCTATCTGTTAATATTTATTTAGAATATTAACTTATATTCATAAGTGAGAATGATCTACAGTTTTATTTTTTGGGTTAATTTTTCATGTTTTGATATTAGAAATGTGCAAGGTTTCTATCCTCTGTATTCTGGAATATTATAAGCAACATCAGAATGATCAGTCTCTTAAAAGGACTCACTCATAAAACCATCTGGGTCAGGATCTTTGTTAGCAGTTACGTATTTAACAATCTTTTGAATTTCTTCTTAAGTCTGTTTAGATTTCAGTCTCTTTTTGAGTCAATTTTGGTAATGATAAAGGATTTCCCCATGAAAACCCTTAATCTGGATTTTAAAATGTATTGGCTTAAATCTGTACATAGTATTTCTTATAATTATTGTAATGTCATTTGTTTCCTCGGTTTTCTGAGAAAGAGAAAATCGAATTTTCTTTCTTAATGTTGTGTAATTTTGTTTTTTCTTCATATCAAGTTTTCCAGGAGCTTAAGTTGTATTATTTATTAAAAACAACTGACATAGAGCTTTATTTCCCTTTTGGGGGAATAACTGTTTTATTTTATACTTTATTGACTTCCACTTTTATCTTTATAAATTTCCTCATCCTAGTTTCTTTGTTTGCCTTTATCTGTCTATGTCGAAACTTGACTTATTTTCAATTCTAAATAATGATAGAAGATTTACTTATATATTTTTAAGTGGACTTTTCTCATTTTCGTTCCTTAAATAATATATAATTTAACTTTAATTTTCTCTTTAATCCAAGAATAAACTACTTTGAAGAATACATTATGTAGAAAAGTGTTTTAGGGGCGCCCGGGTGGCCCAGTTGGTTAAGTGTCCAACTCTTGGTTTTGGCTCAGATCATGATCTCAGTTTCATGAGTTTGAGTCCGAGTAAGACTCTGTGCTGCCGGTGAGAAGCCTGCTTGGGATCCCTCCTCTCTCCTTCTATCTCTGCCCCTCACCTGCTTACTCTCTCTGTCTCTCTCAAGATAAATAAATAAACTCAAAAAAATGTTTTAAAATTTCCATATGGTCAAGTTATTTATCTCTCTTTTTAAAAAATGCTTATTTTTGAGAGAGAGTACACATGCTTGAGTGAGTGGGGGAGGGGCAGAGAGAGAGAAAGACAGAAGATCTGAAGCAGGGGCTGTCAGTGCAGAGCCCACGGGGCTCGAACTCAAGAACCGCTGTGACCTCAGTTGAAGTCAGACTCTCAACCTACTGGGTGCCCCTATGGTTATTTTTTAATTGTTGGAATCTCAGGTTTACAAATCCATGGTCAGAGAATGTAACCTGTACAATTTTTACTTGAAAGAATTTATTATTGCTTTCTGAAGGACTATGTGCATACCTGGATTTTGTATCATAGGGTATCAGAAGAGCAATTCTCTTAAGTCTGAGGTTCTTTATTAATAAGACTTTGTCTCATACAGATCCTTATATTTTTCTATACTTTGTCAAACTCTGGAAGAGAATTGAGTTTTTGTTTTTTTTACCCCAGAATCTCCTTGTATTTCTAAGGGATTCTGCCCTATACACATTGGCCTTATATTCTGTTAAATAAAATTTATGACAACAAAAATATTATTAGGATAATAATAATTTAGCTGATGGTAGACATAAGATATAAAATAAATACATAAATCTTAATAAGTCAGTTACAAAATATAATATAAAAAGTATCCTATTCACAATAGTAACAAAAAAACACTGAAGAATTAAAAAAAAAAGAAAAATCTATATAAATAAAATGATACACTATCGTTGAAGAACTTAAAAACTAAATAAATGATGAGACAGACCATGACTAGGATGGGGAAAAAGTCATACTATAAAAAAACTTGTCATTCCTATATTAACATGGAAGTTTAAGGCAATGCAATGATTTGTGGGAGAAATTTAACTTTGACAATACAGGGCCTCTGGCAGAATAATGCTTAAAAAAGAGCTAAAACTAGCTTTGAGAAATAAGGGTGAGGAGAATTTGTAAATATATTCTAAGGTATGGAAATGAAAACAGTGGGTGCTAACAGGTTAAAAAAAAGAATGAAGTCCAGAAAGAGACTGATCTATTTATGGAGTTTAACACTCTTATTAGAGGTGCTGAATTTCATCTTAGTTAGAAAATATACTTCAACATTTGAAATCAAGACAACTGGCCATCCATTTGGAAGAAAGTAAGCTTGATCCCTACTTTACACCATGTATAAGGAGAAATGGTATATACATAGAACACCTAAAAAGTAGAGCTAGAAAAATGTATTAGAAGAAAACAGAAGAGAGGGGTGCCTGGGTGGCTCAGTTGGTTAAGCATCTGACTCTCGATCTCGGCTCAAGTCGTGATCTCGTGGTTTGCTGAGTTTGAGCCCCACATCAGGATCCACACTGTCAGTGCAGAGCCTGCTTGGGATTCTCTCTCACCCTCTCTCTGTCCCTCCCCTGCTTGTGTATGTTCTCTCTCTCTCAGAGCAAATAAACTTAAAAAGAAAAGAAATAAAACAGAAGAGGACCTTAGGATATGGAGGACTTTTTCAGCATGAAGAGAAATATAGAACCTTGAGATGAAGATTCACATATCCAGCTATTTCAAGCTGAAATTCTCGTTGTCAAACAGTATAAAATAAAGGCAAAAGGCAAATAACAACCTGGATTAAAACATCTAAAAAAATTACATAAATAAACAATACAACAGAAAAATGGATAAAGAATATAAAAAGACAATTCACAAGAAGAAACACACTATCAAAGATTACTTAATTTCATTAAAAAAATAAGGAAGGAATAAAGAAAGCCATCACAATAAAGGGGTATTATTTTTGCCTGATTAGTGGAAATGCATTCCAGGTTGGCTGTGGTATGGGAAAACGGTTTCAACCTAATTGGCACACCCTTTTTAGAGGACAATCTGATAGTATTTATAAAAGGAATAGTGCCCATGTTGCTGAACCAGAGTTCTACCTGCAGGAGTTTATCCAAAATATTAGTCTAGTATACAAAGAAGTATTCACAAGGATGTTTACCTCACAAAATGTCCAATAGGGGAATATTATTCAGTTATCATGACAGCAAAAAAGATGAGCTAGTTTTCATTTCCACTCATTTGTGCTACCACAGATAGATGTCCATGATATACTGTTAAGTGAATAAGTAAGTTTTGGAAGAGTGTGAAATATATTGTAATATTTTTTTTTTTTTTTGAGAGAGAGAGAGAGAAAGAGAGCAAGTGAAGAAGAGGGGCAGAGGGAGAGAGGGAATCTCAAGCAGGTTCCACGCTTAGTGTGGAGCCTGACATGGGGCTCGATCTCATGACCTTGGGACCATGACCTGAGCCAAAATCAAGAGGTGACGCCCAACTGACTGACCACCCTCCCCCGGCTCTCCTTCTCATTTTTATTAACAGATTATATGTAGTAATACAATAATCATATACATATATAGCATGTCTGCTAGGACTCTATACATGGACACCAAGCCTTTTTTTTTTTAATTAAAAAAATTTTTTTTAACTTTATTTATTTTGAGAGAGAGAGAGTGCACGAGTTGGGGTGGGGGGCAGAGAGCGAGAGGGAGAGAGAGAATCCCAAGCAGTGCAGAGCCTGATGCAGGACTCAAACTCACCAACCTCCAGATCATGACCTGAGCACAAATCCAGAGTTAGACACTTAACTGACTGAGCCACCCAGGTGCCCCTGAACAGCAAGCTTTAAATGAACAGTTGCTATGAAAATATGGCAGTGCAGGAGATGGAATGTGGAAAGGAAAAAGGGGCCGGAGGATGATTTCAGAAGTACAAAGTCAGTCAGCTGCTGTTAGTAAGCACATTTGGTAGCTAAGAAAACTGAATTTCAGAGAGCCTAAGTCATTTGGCCAGAATCATGGAGCAGAGATGCTGAAGAGCTGGGATTCTTACCAGGACCATCTGCTTCCAACTCTGTGCTCCTTCCTCAATATCCAACACAGGAAACATCCATAAATCAACAGGTGAGCATACAGGTTGTAATTAAATAACCAAGAGGGAAAGATTTTAAATTCACTTTGAGATATTTCAATGTGAACTCTTAAAAGAGTTTTACAGATCTCAAAACCTCAGCTATCCTTTGGGGTTAAATGATTTCCTTAAAAATAAGGTTTAAGAAAAAGATTTCAAAATTCAGTTTTGAACAACAGTGCTCTGTATGATATGACATCTATTTGTCAAATTCCTATTTAATAACTTCAATAAAAAAAGATTAAAAAATCTCTTTGGTATTTCTAAGATTTTTGGTTGGTCTATGTGTAAATCATTGTAAGAAAATGGGAGGAGTCAGAATTATTAATTAGGTGTCTGCTTATACTCTATCAGCGTTTGTCTAAAGAGACATCTTTTTGGTTTTGTCTGTGTGGAATTCAACAGGCTTGGATTCCAAAAGAAAGTATTAATTGACTTTTCATTTCCAGTTAATTCTCTAAAAAAATAATAATAATAAACCCAACAATGCTCAAGTCCTTCATTTAAAAATAACAAATTACGGGGCGCCTGGGTGGCGCAGTCGGTTAAGCGTCCGACTTCAGCCAGGTCACGATCTCGCGGTCCGGGAGTTCGAGCCCCGCGTCAGGCTCTGGGCTGATGGCTCGGAGCCTGGAGCCTGTTTCCGATTCTGTGTCTCCCCCTCTCTCTGCCCCTCCCCCGTTCATGCTCTGTCTCTCTCTGTCCCAAAAATAAATAAACGTTGAAAAAAAAAATAAAAAAAATAAAAATAACAAATTACTACCTTTTGCAATAGATATAAATCTAATAGTTGTTCCCTAGTTTATGTAATATTATCTCATATATCAGCAGTGTCCCCAGTTTTAATTTGCTAATTTATCTGGAGAATATTCCATATTCTCTGATCCAGAGTCTCTCAGTCCTCACTTAGGTCACTGTTACCTAAAATATCTCAAATGATGATAATTTCTACAACTTCATGGGATTGAAAATATGTAAATTCAAAGTTTTTTAGAATAGACTGTAACAATTTTTCCTGACAGTAAAATATACATTCTATTTGCTTTGGAATTATCACACTTCTGTACTTCTGAAGTTTTCTTTTTTTTTATTAAAAAAAAATTTTTTTTTTCAACGTTTATTTATTTTTGGGACAGAGAGAGACAGAGCATGAACGGGGGAGGGGCAGAGAGAGAGGGAGACACAGAATCGGAAACAGGCTCCAGGCTCTGAGCCCTCAGCCCAGAGCCCGACGCGGGGCTCGAACTCACGGACCGCGAGATCGTGACCTGGCTGAAGTCGGACGCTTAACCGACTGCGCCACCCAGGCGCCCCCTGAAGTTTTCTGATGGAAGACTGCCTAACTTAAAACCAGTTTGTCACACGCAAGCAGATTTATTAATTTTTACCTCAAAGCTTTTTAAGGAATGGACAAAACTGAAAAAACATGTTTCAAGATTTTAGGGCATGAAGTGAGGAATGTTCTCAACAATGTAATCAATTCTACCTGAGGCTTTGTAATTCTAAACATTCTTAAATACAAAATATAATGGTGAGTTTAAGCTTAAAAACATGTAGAGGGAATCAACGAATGCAATGTATAAAGATCAACATTTAGAAATCTATGACAAAGGTAGCCTCTAATGATAACAATGCAGTTGTCTATTAAGCAAAGACAACAATATGAACTATGGGACAGAGTTTGGTGGCTGGAGCCAGCTGGAACCAAAGCAAATGCGATGTTTATTATAATCATTACATGTATTAACAGCCTCTAGAGGTGCTGAATGGATTTGGCAACAGGAGGGGGAGCGGAAGACGGCAGGGTGGGAGAGGAGTTCAAGGATATTTACTTAAGTGGATGTATCTATTTAAACTGCTTTGATCTCTACCCACAGTTTTTTTGAACAAGTTCAATAACAGTGTAAGATAAAGTAGAGCCCAAGCCAATTCGGACTCAAAATACATCAGAGTAAACCACTCTTCCTTAATATTCAATTTAACAGTCTTTTTTATTCATGATCCTTTCACCAAGATCCTGAAAAAACTTTGCAGATTATCTGAACCACCCTTACTGCACGGCTACATGCACGAACAGCAGAAAAGCACGTCATGAACACTTTGCTGGTCATCTTCCTTCTGCCTCTCAGATGGTCTCTGGCCTGGGGGGCGGGGGTGGATCTGTACCTACCACATGCCCTCCAGCTTCTTCCTGGGCTTAGCCACTGGGAAGCCTAGGCAGGAGTTCAGGGAAAGGGAGAAACCTGAGGTGAGTCTTTAACACCCTGATTGCTTCCCATTAAGGTTGTCTAGAGCTGGCTGTGCAGCCATTACAAAGTCTCTCTCCATCCTGGGGTCTACCCATTCCGGGAACTGCTTGCCCTCTTCCCGTCAAGCTTGGGAATGGTAACAGCTTGGCTGCAACTGAGATCAAAGTTCCGGCACCATCCACTGCACTTCCTCTAAACCACCTTTGTAGATCTGGTCTCTGTAAACAAACCTTTCTTGAATTATCTTATTGTGAGTGTGCCATCTATTTCCCGGTGGGACCTTGACTAACACATTGGATTTGCAGATGAAGAAATGAACATGGCTGGCAAATTCTTACCTAAGTTTCATTTTAATTTCTGTCAACAAGGACATTTAGACTAAAATCATCTGTAAGATGACTTCTGTTCGGATTCTAAGAGTCCCTAAATGATGCGGCAATGTTCATGAAGCTTTAAAAAATGTAGATACTGTACAGACCCAAGAATTCTTTGGACTTCCTTGCCTGTACTTGGGTTTAGTAATTACTTATGGAGGGTATCAGTATGGTGATATTCTCCTTCTGGGGTCCACTTCAACATCACATCTCAAATGTAAACTTAGATAAGGATTTCTGAGGAATATGGATACGATTCTTGGAAGAACTCAATCCTTATAGTGCCAAAATGAAGGCTTTCTAAACCATGCTCTAAGCTGTTTATTGGCTTCAAACCAATATAAAACTCTCTAGGATGTATGGTTTTTTCCTTTCACAAAACTACTGTGGTTTTGCAAAGCAAAAATCAAAATTAGTGGCAATTTCACTGACTTTTCATAAAGGGTCTCAAAATTCAGTTCTTTAAAGTTACACATTTAAATAAAGAATATCATATTCAGGGGTGCCTGTGTGGCTCAGTTGGTTAAGTGTCCGACTCTTGATTTTGGCTCAGATCATGATCTCATAGTTTTGGGATCAAGCCCTACATCGGGCTCCGCGCTGACAGCATAGAGCCTGCTTGCGATTCTCTCTCTCCCTCTCTGCCCCTATTCTGCTCATGTTCTCTCTCTCAAAATAAATAAATAAACTTAAAAAAAAAATAGAATAGCATAATCAGAATTCTAATTCTGCCAAGCCAGTTAAATGGAAGCTATTAAGAATTAAATACCAATCCTGGACTTCAAGCTACATTACAGAGCTGTAATCGTCAAGACAGTATGGTACTGGCACAAGAACAAACATGTGGATCAATGGAACAGAATAGAGAACCCAGAAATGGGCCCACAAATGTATGGCCAACTAACCTTTGACAAAGCAGGAAAGAATATCCAATGGAATAAAGACAGTCTCTTCAGCAAATGGTGCTGGGAAAACCAGATGGTGACATGCAGAAAAATAAACCTGGACCGCTTTCTCACACCCTACACAAAAAAACCCTCAAAATGGATGAAAGACCAAAACGTAAGACAGGAAGCCACCAAAATCCTCGAGGAGAAAACAGGCAAAAACCTCTTTGACCTTGCTGCAACAACTTCTTACTCAACATGTCTCCAGAGGCAAGGGAAACAAAAGCAAAAATGAACTATTGGGACCTCATCAAAACAAAAAGCTTCTGTACAGTGAAGGAAACAATCAGCAAAACTAAAGGGCAACCGACAGGATGGGAGAAGATATTTGCAAACGACATATCAGATAAAGGGTTAGTATCCAAAATCTATATAGAACTTACCAAACTCAACACCCAAAAAACAGAATCCAGTGAAGAAACCGGCAAAAGACATGCATAGACACTTCTCCAAAGAAGATATCCAGATGGCCAACCGACACATGAAAAAATGTTCAACATCACTCATCATCCAGGAAATACAAATCAAAACCACAATGAGATACCACCCCTCACCTGTCAGAATGGCTAACATGAACAACTCAGGCAACAACAGATGTTGACAAGGAAGCAGAGAAAGAAGATCTCTTTTGTACTGCTGCTGGGAATGCAAACTGGTGCAGCCACTTTGGAAAACAGTATGGAGGTTTCTTGGAAAATTAAAAGCAGAACTACCCTACAACCCAGCAATTGCACTACTAGGTATTTATCCAAGGGATACAGGGATGCTGTTTCAAAGGGACACATGCACCCGAATGTTTATAGCAGCACTATCAACAATAGGCAAAGTATGGAAAGAGCCCCAATGTCCACTGATGGATGAATGGATAAAGAAGATGTGATACACACACACACACACACACACACACACACACACACACACAGTGGAGTATTACTGGGAAATCAAAAAGAATGAAATCTTGCCGTTTGCAACTATGTGGATGGAACTAGAGGGTATTGTACTAAGCAAAATTAGTCAGAGAAAGACAAATATCATATGACTTTACTCATGAGGAATTTAAGATAAAAAACAGATGAACACAAGGGAATGGAAACAAAAAGAATATAAAAACAGGGAGGAGGACAAAACATAAGAGACTCTTCAATATGGAGTAACAAACAGAGGGTTACTGGAGGGGTTGTGGGAGGGGGGATGGGCTAAATGGGCTAAATGGGCTAAATGGGTAAGAGGTATTAAGAAATCTACTCCTGAAATCATTGTTGCACTATATGCTAACTCACTTGGATGTAAATTTTAAAAAATAAATAAAAATTAAAAAAAAAGAATTAAAAAACCAATAAAAGTTAACACACAAAGTACTTTGCAACAAATAACTGAGTCATTTCAAATAGACTCAGTTATAATCTAAGGGCCAGAATAATATGTTTTGACAGATGAGACGACAAAAAATGAGGTTCTCAACACAGCACTGCGCCAACAACAAACGATCTTGGCCTCTGCTCTGACATATCCATTATCAGCAGCAAGGTTGTCTATCCTTCCTAGGACCTACAGTTGTCCTGGTTCACAAATGGAGCCACTGGCTCCATCTAGATGTGATTTCCAACCACCTGGCCATTGCTTGTGGTTCTCTTTGTGGGATATTCTTTCCGTCAGTCTCTGCAGGTCTGAATCTTCACATATCACTTCCTCCATGAAGCCTTTCCTGGCCTCCCAACTGGAAATGACTGCTCTCTCCTGAGCTTCCACCGAATTTCTACAGCACTTGAACCTTCTATTTTCCATTACGGTCATTCAATTTATTGGTCACAGTGTATACGCAGGGTCATGCCTGAAAGGTGTTCAGTAATTATCTGATGACTGGATACATAAATGAAGCACAGGGAACCTTAGGGGCAGTGCTGATGGTGGATGGAGGCACTCTGCCAGACTGGAGAATATGGGGACAATAACATTTAATAATAACTTAGTACTTTTGAATAATCATGAATCTTTAAAAAAGAAACTGGATTTTTGGAGTGAGGTGAGGCTGAACCCAATGTGATTCAGAGGATTTGTAAGGAGATTCAGAGGGTAATGACACCGGGAAACAGAACTGAGATGAGTATTCCCTCCAAGTGGAGATGGAAGGAATCTTCCCTGACTCAGTAGTCAAGGGCCTGTGTACTGTGTTCAAGGGGCGATGATAATGACCCCACTGAAGGATGAAGGGAGGTGGAGTTCAGGGATCCAGGCTTCTGACCTTTCATGATACCAGTGGCACTTACCATCTCTTTCTGAGCTGTATACCTCTCTCTCATTCTGCTAATATTTTAACATATCAACCTAAAAAAGATAATCTCCAGACATCAGGCCTTAAAGGCCCAAGTGAACTTCAGTTCAGTTCATCACATTAGCGCCCACTCTTAGAGAGGCACCCTGTCAGTCCCGGACAGGATGGTCACAAATTAGGAAAGCAGCAAGTTAAATGGGTTGGCTGAAAAACAATGGGGGTGGGGGGTGGGCTGTAGTGATTGAAATGCATAATGTTAGAGTCCTGTCCTGGTGTCCCTCCTACTTGGAGGTCTCTTCCCCTACCAGTCCCTTAAGTAGTTGTTTTCTTTAAGGCTAAGATCCTCAGGCAGTTACTAGTCTTATGTGATGTACACAACCTCTGGGGAACATCATATGTGGATGCCCTCCAGCGCCACCCTGTAGCAAGAACTCCATAGACCCATGTATCCGACTCTCTCCAGGACGTAACCATGCAGTACTCATACACGTATTTCAATTTCAAAACGCATGCACTGTTGTTCCTCTGAAATTTGTTTCTCCTCTTAGATTCCCTGTGTCTGCAAGCAAAATCACCAGCTACCCACATTCCTCACTCAGCTTCACTATCAGTGAGGTCACCAGATCCTGACAATTCCATTGTGAACCTGTCCTCTCCTGATGGTCCCAAACTTCCTTTGGGCTTTTTTCCTACCAGTCTGCCTCCTTCCACTCTGTCCTCTCTACTGCAGCTGAAGCCATGCTTACAACACTTTTGCTTAAAATCCATTCATTCTTCAGAGCTTTTAGGAACAAGTTCAAGTCCAGTTTACCCACAGTGCCCTTATGATCTGGCTTTCACCTTCTCTCTGGTTTTATTTCCTGCTCCTCCTTGACACGAATGCTTTCCTCAAGCTGCTCAGATGCTTTATGTGTCATGCCTCATGGCCTTGCCGTATGCTGAGACCTTTCTTGGGAATGTCTTCTCACAATATCATTCTTATTTCTTGTGAACCCTGCCCTGGCTAGTCCTTCCCAATTCCATGTAACCCCAGCACTTAATCACACTATATCCCGTTCACTGTGTACTTACTGCCTACTAGACCCAAAGCCAGTCCTTTGAGGGCAGACATCATTCCCATGTGGACTTTACACCCACACCACCTCAGAGTGCTGTGTATAGCAGGCACAAAACAAATGTATATTCCAAAAAATGTATGGGGAGCCAGAAGACAGCAGAATAGAGGGTTATAGAGTTAGGAGAGATAACCCAGGGCAGGATGCAGGGCTTCCGATATAGCATAAATACACAAACCACAATCATGTCCCCATCCCTATACCAGGTATTCTGAGAGTCCACCATCTTTAGTTATCACAGGACTTTTTAATAAAGTTGAAGACCGTTTTATTTTTGTAAAACAAAGTTTTAAAATGTCCAAAGGGCATGTTTTCCTTCAGGCTGTATTGTTTAAATTTCATCTTGAACTTGTGAAACTTAAAAATAGTTCCCACTTGCTAAATGTCTATTACGTTTCAAGTAACAAACTTACTCTCTTTTTAGAAGTACAGTATGGTGTAGTTTTGATTTTGACACTAAACAATCACACGCTTGATCTCTCTGCCTTCACCATAGAAACCAAGCAAATATTTGTAGACATTCCTTCAACCTTCACAGATAAGTAGAAATGAAAATTATTCTGAGCACAGGATATGGCAGGCTGCAGAGCTCATCATTTCCTTTCAAAAGTTGTTCTAACTCTTAAGAAAATCTATATGCTCTGGGAGGCAATATCATCACTCAGATTTGTAAGAGTATTAAAAATGGACTTTTTATCATGAAAACAGTCAAATGTCTCTGAAGTCCATGCCTCCCTTGAAAACCTACCAAACGAGCACTGGCAAGTTACATGGTTAGTGCAAGTGACCAGGGAAATGGAAAAGCATGGTTTAAAAAAATGTTTTAATGTTTATCTTTGAGAGATGGGAGTGGGGAAGGGGCAGAAAGTAAGGGAGACAGAGAACCAAAGCAGGTTCTGTGTTGTCAGCACAGAGCCTGATGTGGGGCTCGAACTCAAGAACCACGAGATCATGACCTGAGCCGAAATCAAGAGTCGGACGCTTAACCGACTGAACCATCCAGGCACCTCTGGGAGAGCAGTTTTAAGATTAAGTTCAGCTTCAAACATTCTTCAACGTCTTAAAACTCAGTGGGCACTGCCTTCCTTAAACAAGAAGGATTTGGAGATCTTCAGCTGGAAGGAGCTGAAAAAGGCACAGGTTCATTCTTCAGTACCCACTGCCCCCATAGTTTTAGCTACCCATCTCCATCCATAAAGGTTCACAAAAATGCATGCTGGAAAAGAAAACCAGCTACGGAATTTCCAACTGACCTGGGCTACCAGAAAAGAACTACCAAAGATTCTGGAGCTCCCACTATATTTTGTGCTTTTGGCTATTAAAGGCAAGAATTAAAACATGCTTCTGGAGACTAGGACGTTTCACGTAGTGCATTTAGCAAGATTACAACTGCAAACAGAAAAGAAGAAGGACGTAACCGAGAGAAGCACTTAGATTGCAGCATTAGGAACAGGGTAGTTAGACAGAAGGAAGTTATTTTCTGACAAGACTGTTAAATGTCAGATGGATTATTGTGGGATTTTGTGATCTTTCCTCTAAATACTTTTTATTTTCATCTTACCTAGGGGCAAAGAAGTGGGCTAGGGAAGGAGGGAAAGATGTAAAGTACTATGCTGGATTGACTTCATCTGTTACCTTCTATAATCTTCAGTTTAATGATATGAAGGCAGTATCAATGAATCTATCTTTAAAGATAAGGAAGTTGAAACTCAAGTTAAGTAACCTGTCCAGGGCCAATTAGCTAGTAAATACAAGGATTTGAAGTAGGGCTTAGTCGACTCAGGTCCATTCTCACTGAGCAGACTGAATGACCTCGGGTCTTTTTTTGTGTGTTTGTTTGCCTTAAGCCTAATTATAATTTTTAAAAGTCTGTATTTCCAAAACAATCATTTCCGTAGCAGGGTAGGTTTAACAGAAAAGCGGACAAGAACAAAAGAAACAGTTTTCCTAGCATGATGGTATCCCAAAGGATTTCATCAAGATGGCTACCACTTAAGGCATCAAGGTCATGGATGTGCAAATAAATGGCTGGGGCTTGGATGGAGGGCAGGGAAAGTCTCCCTACCCACATGCTCTGCACAGGGATCTGGGTCTGGTGCTGTGTGCACAGGCGTGTTTCTGATGACAAATGTTTCATGGGTGTCCTCTCAGAACACTCCTTCCCTGGCGACCACAACAATGTCCTTCCTCCCAAACTTGTTCTCCTTTTGTATTCCCTATCTCTGCAAATGACAGCACCATCTAACCAGTTCCCCAAGCCAGGCTCTTCCTCAAACTTACCCCTCACCCATTTATGCCGCCCCAATGTGAAGAGGGTGCTTTCTTACCTCCAGAAAAAGCAGAAAGCACATTGGACTACAGTTGTGGAAACAGGAAAATGGAAAATACAGTTTGGAGAACCTCCATTTTAAAACGTTCCCGAGTAAGAGAAAAAAATCACATCACTGGGCACAAGAAATTTTCAGGTTTGAAGACTCTGTACAATTGTATGGATGTGATGACATCACTTTGGGTTTTACCATCTGATTTCAAAGTTACTAAAAACAGGAAAGGTCACGTGTAAATATATGTCCTCCCTCTTTATTTTCCTCTTCTTTCTTTTATAAATTTTATTCTTTTAATGTTTTGTTATTTTATTTAATTTCTCCTTTCTTTTATAAAACACCTTCCTACACTCCTAGGATTTTTGATATTTTTGTATCTTCTATGAGCAGAGGGGAAGTTTGAAAAGCACTTTACAAGAATACAGTGCTCTTCATTAAATAGGTAATTATAAAACATAAGTTCATTTGCTCGTGATGAGCTGCAATACTTGTCTTAAAACTGTCTCAGTTTCTAGGAAGAACCACATGAATACCAAGGACTTTACAGAGTACTTCTAGGTACATCCGTTATTAGGAGAAATACATGTGTGAACATAAAAACCAGCGGAAGGCTTCTCACCTAAGCTTGGGGGCTCATGCTGCACGTATGTTCGGGGCAGTGTGGTTGCTGCATGCAAACGTTACTTGAAAGGAAAAGTAACCCTCCAGTTTGGGTAAAACTTAGCTTTTAGTTCAGAATGAATTCAAAGAAATACTGCTTTTCCACTTACAAACATTTCAAAGAATGTTGCTGCTTTCTAGAAACCTGTGGCAGGTAGCTTCTTTTATCCCTGAAACTGCCAGGATTTTGAAATGGTCTAAGAAGTGATCACAATGATATCAAAGAAAACCTGTAGATTATATGAAATATTTTAATTGTTCTTTAGTAATTGAAAAGTAGTCTTAAATCATCATTGCAGATGGTTAATATATGAAGGGCTCTGATTTATGGCAAAAATAAAAGCAGGGCCTAGTGATCTTTCTGGGCTTCCAGAGAGAGGTTCTGAGCTAGGGAGAGGGTCCCTGCTCTACACTTCCATAGCACACATCTCTTATAACCCCTGATGATGTGTGGTGTGACCACAAGAATCGACTTCTAGCTCTATCACCCCCACAAGATTGAATGACAGGGACTGGGATGTAATTATCTTTGGATCTCCAAATCTTGGCACAGTGCCTGGCATACATCAAGCATTCAATGACTATTTGATAACTGTATGACTAAGAAGTTCAAATTTGTTCCCAACCTACAAAATCAAAATAAAAGCAGAAGGGAAAAAATCTGTCCATCGTTGAATTATTCCAAAGGTACAAAAGGTGTTCCAGACTTATACATCATACCTTAGAGGAAACTTCTTGTAAACAGCAAACAACTTTTAGCTACCTGTTGGCATAGATAGTTAGACAGACATTATCTACCTACCTACTTACCTTACTGCTTGAAGAATCATTCATTCATTTACTTATATTAAGGTGTACAAGAACGTTAAAGTGTACAAAGTATTTTTACATGTGTACACACTTAAGTAATTACCACTCCGACCAAAGGTACAGAATATTTTTATCACCACAGAAGGCTCTTTTGTGCCTTTCCTACTCAATACCAGAAATCTGGAATCACTATTCTAACTTACATCACCATGGATTCATGTTGCTGGTTCTTGAACTTCATATGAAAGGAATCATGCAATATGCATCTGATTTCTTCTGCTCAACCTAATATGTAAATTATCCATGTTGTTGTGCATATCAGTAGTTTTTCCCTTTCACTGGTCTGTAGTATTCCAGCGTGTCAACATGCCAGAATTTTATTTACCCATTTTTGTTTTCTGTTAATAGGTGTTTTTAGTTTTTGGTGATGGTGAATGAACATTCTGCCATGAATATTTTTGTGTGTGTCTCTTGTTGGATATAAGCACTAATTTCTCTTGGGTATATATATCTCTATAGCTACCTGTCTATCTATCTATGAGAAAAAAACAAAGGGAGTAGGCATATGTGTGGCAGATACTACAAAAGAGTTTTCCCAAGTAGTTAAGCTATTCTCTAGTCCCATTAGGAATGTAGGACACTTCCAATTTGCCACCACTTGATATTCCCAACCATTCAAGTTAGGTGTAGTGGCACCTCGTATACTTCAGACTAACCAATTTATAAGAATATATAAGGTTCTAAAACTGAAAATATAGTCTGGATTTATTAAAGCACTAATTAGGTTCCCTTTGTAATGACAGAATAAATAACGATATTTATCATTTGTGTATAGATGCGTGACTCAATAGTTTAAGATAATTTTTTAAATGTTATGTTTCTCTTTTCACTTTTGCCCCTGCTACATCTCACTTTAGCAAATTCCCAACCCGTTAAGCATCTGTTTGTTCTTCTCCTGAGGTAGAGAAACTATATATTTACACAGAGTTCTTAGACAATCTGCACATTGAACAGGGAAACTAAGTTGGAAAGTATTTTGAAGGGTCTGTGCCAAGATTCTAAGTTAAAATATTAATAACGTAAAAGTTTTCGAAGCTGTTGGATGGTAGTTTTTACTAGATTTCCTCTATGGACAAAATTCAGACATATCAGTATAAACTAAATTACAGAACCGTACTGGTCAGAATATAGTCCCGTGGCTTAGTTAAGACGCAAACCCTACGCTATTGGCCCCTGTTGCCTCATTTCCTTCCCAACAGGTCATGCAGTCACGTTTCCATCTGTGGTGAGCCTATGTTCACATTCACCCAGGCATGCAATTAAATAATTTTTTTGATGTTTATTTATTTTTGAGAGAGACAGAGACAGAATGTGGGTGGGCTAGGGGCAGAGAGAGAGGGAGACACAGAATCCAAAGCAGGCTCCAAGCTCTGAGCTGTCAGCACAGAGCCCAACGTGGGGCTCGAACTCATGAGCTGTGAGATGATGACCTGAGCTGAAGTCAGACGCTCGACCAACTGAACCACCCAGGCGCCCCTGCCCAGGCATGAAATGTAAACATGGTGAACCACAGCAACTATTTCAGGGGCGGGGTAGTCTATAGGACAATAATTGGTGTACATGTGGCACCATTTTCCCTTGTTTAGAAACTCTGAATGACTATAGAAATTATTTTCTTCACTTAGTGGATAAACATTTGCAGACTGCTATTTGGTGGCTGGCCCTCACTGTGAATGAATGAACCATGGTTTGTGCCCTGATGGGGCTCACAGACTGACTGACTGCAGAAGTGTAGTGGGAAAAGATGGGAAGGAATACTCTGACTCAGCCCTGAAAGTTACGTTTATTGAGGTGAACAGAAGAATCTGGGAGATTCTACATTTAACTTCGAAAAGAAACAGATACAAAACATTCCATTAGTATTTTCTATTAATAAAGACATTTCCAGTAAGAGGCAAATATTGCTAGTATCTTGGAGAAGATGTGGGAGGAAGCTATTTTGTTATACCATTAAGTCCTCACTGTCTACACACTTGTTTCCCAAAGGGAGTTTAGAGGATAATAATGCCCAGAGATGTTTCATGAAAATCAGTTCTAAATCTTTTGGGAATATGCTGAATTCACTTCTGAAATTCACATTTTTACCCTGACATATTAAAGGCTCTGAGAAGTTCTACAGTCGAAACAGAAACCTATTTAACATTTCCCATGTATTGTCCATGGAATGATTCCCCTCCCTTGCCCTCCCCCCAGGCAACACCTATAGAGTTAGATTTCCCTGGAAAATGCTCTGAAAAGCAATAGTCTATGACAATGTCCAGGATTAAGAGCACAAATAATCCAAAATAAAATTTGGAGTGTAATGCATGCAAGCAACTTCACATTCTAAACTAACATCCTGAAAAATAAGAGCTGGTATATCTTGCTTTAAGTAAGCCACATTTATGAAAATATGGTTTTGCATTGAAAATGAAAGGATAAAATTTAAATAAGAGTTGCAAAGGTACCCCCCACCCCCCAGGGCTACGGTATAACCATTATAATATCTTTTATCACTATAAAATATTATAGATGTAGATGGTGAAGGAGTCTTGCTATGTCTGTATTAACTATATTCTTTGTGTTAGTACAGATGTGTTCACATTTAGGAAGTGGCTGTTCTGAATACATACTTCATTTACTTTCAATCACCCCTTTATGGTAAAAGTAGAATGCAGGAAAAATTCTGGTTACTTAAGCTTTCTGTCTATGTGCACTTCATTTGGGAAGAAGTTTATTGTAGTGTAATGTTGAAGTTAACCAACATTTACTGGGCAACCTACCATGAAAGAGATTGAGACTATAAAGACAAATAATAGACAATGCCTGTTCTGGAGGAGTTCATAGTCTAGTGAGGCGAATATAAAAAGAAAGAACTGTAACACAGTGTGGTTGGAACTATAATAAGGCACGGAGAAAGTGCCATGGAAACACAGATGACTTCATTAAAGAGAATGGGTGATTTATTGCTCCTACAATAAAGCACACACAATCTGTCTGTATACAATAAAAATATGACTGCAATCAAGAAATTAATAAATATTTATTGAGCACCTATTATATACTATAAATCTGTGTGCCAGACTTTCTCAAATGTCAAATTACTACTAGTCTCATAGAATTTCATATTGTTCTCAAAAGGAATGTAAAATATTTCTCAGATTCTCGGGCAATTTTATATCCAGAATTAGAGGGAGCCAAGCTAAAGTTTAATTTTACACTTTGGAAAAACTCTAAAGCAAAGAACATCATATGCAAGCAATTCCAGGGATGTGTAATCATTTCACAGTTAGAGCCAGCAGAGGGAGTAAATCTCGTCGAAGAAAAGCTTCAGGTATATATGGAGATATTTAAGGCTTCAGATGTAAAGAAAAAGCTTTGACATAAAAGAAAACCAGAGTGCAGAGACACATATTTCTCTGCATAGACAAATAATTTATATTTTTAAAGTTCCTGAAACATAATGCAAGAGAGTAACAAGCAATTACTGAATAATTGAAGGCTGTCATCTTATTGCTCCAATGAGACCTACAGAACTAAACGTATGAATTTTCCCAGTTGAAAGTGATAGCAATCACAAATTTCTGTAAAACACAACCGGCACCAAATTTTAACTAATTGGCAATAGTAGGAAGGAGCTTCAATCGTGTGTTCACTGATTAGCAAGAGCTGTCTGCAGAGTGCCAGTTTCACTTCAAAGATAAGCCCATATATACCATTAACAGTACATTTCTGCCTCAATTTCTAACACTGAGAAGCTGCTACCTTATGAAGAGAACAGATGCTTTCACCATGGCACTCCCAAATCATTTGTGACCATTACAACAAATTCATTTCAGAACAGAGCTACACAGGACTAAGCCTTTCCATGGTCTTCCTCATGAGGAGTATTGTGACAAAAAAGTTTTATTAATGAAAACCAGGCATTTTTAGCCACTTTTGCCCCTGGTATATCCATAATATTTTATCATCATTGCCCTTTACAGGGCACCTCTTGTACCTTTTTCTCACATTTGATTCACCCACCAAACCACAAACTTCTCCAGAGTATTCCATGTCTCCTAACACTGCATGCTCCCAGTACTGAATCAGCACCTCATGCCTTGCACAGAGGTGATGTGCAGTCAGTGTTTGCCGAGAATGATTAAAAGGAGCTTTACAAAGTTCTAGCCGGAGTGCCTGTCTTGCTCAGTCCCAAACTCTTTTTTTTTTGTAGGATGTATTTTCTCCATTCTCTTGCTTGCATGAGAATTAACAACATACATAGATCGGAGATACTGGTTTTTCGTACCCAGGTTAATGGAAAGGGACACACGCAAAGGGAAAAATGTGGGCACCGGGTTTGACATCTGGTGACAGGCTGGGTTCCCAGGAGGAGCCTTGATGCTCTAGGTTACTCTGATCAGCATTCCCTCCTATTCCATCTGGTCCAGTCTTGTATGTGGCCAGTTCTTTCAATTTAGCCCTGCTACCCAGCAGCAAAGTTGACAGATGTGCTCCATACTGTATTTTCTTCTTGATCAGCTTTGCAGAGAATTCATGAGGGACCAACTCTTAGGTTTATTTTCCATTGTACTCTAATTCATTCTAATGAATGATTTTTTTTTAAATCGAAAACAAATTTTTCTTAACATTTATTTATTTTTGAGAGACAGAGAGAGAGAGAGTGTGAGCAGGGGAGGGGCACAGAAAGAGGGAGACAAAGAATCTGAAGCAGGCTCCAGGCTCTGAGCTCTCAGCACAGAGCCTGACGTGGGGCTCAAAACCACGAACTGCAAGATCATGACCTGAGCCTAAGTTGGATGCTTAACTGACTAAGCCACGCAGGTGCCCATGAATGAATTTTTCTAATTCATTCATGTTCAAAACTTTATTTGCTCTCATCTCCTGATTTATATAGGTATTTCTCCAATTTATCATTATGTTTCTATGTTTCATAATAAGGATATATAGCATTTGTCTTTAAAAAACAATACTACTCAATAGATGCTTGTTGAAAAGAATTCCTTTTCTTTAATGATCCTTGGATTGAAGGCTTTTACCTTTATATTCAACCCTTCTTATCTAGTCATAAAAGCATTCGGTGCTCTCAGCCTTCATGCATGGCTTTGGTTATATTGTCAGCTTTGATGTAGAGTTCACTGCTAAAATGTGAAGTTACTCTCACTTCAGAACAAGTTAAATAGGCTAGAGAAGGAGAAGATTCTACAGAAATTGTGAGAAACTTATCAGTGAAATTGAGGTGTGACAAGCTGATGAGTGGAACCAAATGCTTTGGGAACAAGTAAAGACCAAGACTTCATGTTGCCGCCTGCTTAGTGTACATAACATCTGCTCATAATCACTTATGCCAACTTCTTCCTGCTGAGATACACCCATGGTGCAAATATCAGACATTCACCAATCTCATTTTTGGTCATCAGTGAACTCGTATAATCCAGCGGGTACACGACTGCATGGAATAAAGGAAAGAAAGAGTCCTGCACTGACATCTGGAGACCTGGGTTTTACTCTGATATACCACCAAATAACTTCTGTGAATTATCTTGCAAAAAAAAAAAAAGTAATTTTATACCATTGGGCCAAAATTTCCCCGACTATAAAATCAAGGAGTCACATTAGATTATTTTTAAAGTCCTTTCAACCCTAGAATCCTAAAATCAAGAATAAAAAATTTCTACACACTCAGTGACACTATTTGGACAATGTACTATGTACCTATTCATCCAGGTCAATGATGCTGTTCCGAGAAACTCTACATTTAAGAAATGGAACTGTGATCAAGATGAAAATTTAAAGGGCATGAATTAGTGCCCAATAACAGTTTTTGATCCCATAAAGCAAAACTGGAATTCCAGAAGAGACTGTAAAGAACCTTAACGAGTCATTACATGGAAAGGCAAAAGGCAAAGGCATATTATCTCTTATCCTGTGGTTATACGCCAGAGAGCAGTCATGTCTGTGTGTCTGTGTAATACGGTAGGGGCTGCTGTCTGTCCTGTATTCTTTTCAGAATCTGGTATCATTATTCAAATAGGAATGTATAGTGCCTGGCTGTACTTTAGGTAGGCAAGCATCCAAACTTGTTAAAAAATATGCTCGTAATAGCCATTTCAGAAGAAAGGGGTAAGATTTTATATGTCTGCCTGTGAAGTACAGTCCCTTCTAAAAAAAAAGGCCATGACGAGAAAGAATGGTATAGCGTGTAATTTTTCTGCCCCTCCCTACTACATCACATGGATCTATTAAAATGAATTCTCCATTCATTTCTTTAGAAATTACTGAAAAGTTATTGTATTAAGTGACTGAAATTACACGAAATCACTAATAGATGGAAAGATATTAACTCACACACAATATATCATTGAGTTCAGGAGGGAGAAATTTAAGCTACACATAGTATCTCTGGAAATTTCATTCTGTTTTCATGCAACTCAGTCAATGAAGTTGACTTCTTATGATAAGTTGCATGGACAAGAGACTTCTGAAGAATCAGGTATAAATGGAAGCATAAATCTATGAAACATCTTGGTTTCTTATTTATTTATTTACTTATAAATAAGTAAATACTTATTTACTATATTATTTATTTATTACTTTTTAAAAAATCTTCATTTATATTTGAAAGAGAGAGAGAGAGAGAGAGGGAGAGAGAGAGAGAGAGAGAAGGCCAGTGGGGGCAGGAAGAGAGAGAGGGAGACACAGATCCAAAGCAAGCTCCAAGCTCCTAGCTGTCAGCTAGAGCCTGATGCGGGGTTTGAACTCATGGACTCTGAGATCATGACCTGAGCCAAAGTCGGACGCTTAACCAACTGAGCCATCCAGGCACCCCCATCTTGGTTTCTTTTAAACATTATCAGGCAATTGTGGTCCTAGGACTAAGACAACTGTATTTAAGTTTTAAAGGACTTCCACAACTTTTTGTTGGTGATTAAAGAACTCTGAGCTTAAAAAAAGAAAAAGAAGAAACAATGCTCAAGGTAATAAGTGCTTTCATGTTACCAGTTCTCATATCCAAGGGCACTGGACCAAGCTAAAGGACAAAGAGATAAGGGCAATATTGCTAGTTAGCAACAAATGGCAGATAAAAGAGCTCTTCTGGGTTCTGATTAAGTGACAGCATTCTACACATTCTTTTGACTTGAGAAAGTCAGACTAGGAGAGCAGCAGCTCAGTTACATGTGAAGCACTGCTAAATAAGCGTATCTATATGCTTCCACATTCCAGAACAGGATTCCTCCTCTTTCACGGAACAGAAACATGTTCTCTGTGCTCCACAGCAATAATGCGCCTTTGCTTCAGCTTCCATAAAAAAGCATAAATGTATATGCTATATGCTGAAAGCACAGAGAAGTTTTGTGCTGTGGGACGTGGTGGCTGGGAGCCAATGTTTACAATCCCCTGGGTGGGAAAGGCAGGGTGAAAGGCTCAGGACGGCAGGCTTTAAAAGTCTTTGCTGTTGCCGCCAGTGACCTTCGCCTCTGTTTTCAAAGCAGCTCTCAGGTTAACCCCTTAATTTCTGTGTGTGCTGGTGCTGCACAAAGGAAATACCTTTCTTTGAAGGACACCTCTCTCATGCACATCGGTTTCTGATTTCAGTCGGGGCAGCTCAGAAACACTGGATTGAGAAGCATGTATTCAATCTGCTATCGGACCCACGGGCATGTCAGGGGTATTCGATCTAGATTTCGATGTGTGCTGTGTTCTACAAAGTGAAAGTTTCCAGCTTCAGGCAATGGACTCAAGCTCAAAACCAGGGGACTGTGAAACATGAGCATATTCGGTCTCCAGGGGAGAAGGAAGCATCCAATTTATGCAGAAATGCTCTTTTCCCAGCTAGCCAATGAGAGGCCAGGCTACGAGAGGGGGGCTTCCTATAGGGATCTCCGGACTGCAAGAATGGTGCTTAAAATTAGGGACAGGCGAAATTGCTAACAGCCCAACTTAAAAAGCAGCGGAACAGAAAAAGCCAATTGTAGAAATGAAAAGGGAGTTTTCCAGCTCTTAAGTTAAAGCTGACCACATTTGCCTTATGATTATAGTTGCTGTTACTGTTTTGGTGAGGGAGAATTAATCATCTTTTATTCCTAATGCTAAGAAGTAAAGATCCTATAAAAAATCTACTATATATGTGCATGTTTTATTAGAGCCTTTATTAAATGACTCAAAAGATGTGATGCAGCAGTAATATTATTTAAGGCCTCAAAATGTTTTCAGGGTGTAACATTTACTTTGGGGAAAAAAACTGGTCTGATGTCAACCACTCGTGTCTATTTTAACAAACGCTCTGGCCTGCGAGAAGCTTTGTGGATTTAACAATGTTTGGGACCTATACATTGATCACCATTAATACTGGCATCCCTTTACTGAAGGGACAGGGCATGGAGTTCTGGGTTATGGAAATGAATTGTGCAGTCCTAATATTCTAAGTCTACAAAACCGTGACACAGGTTTAAGGCTAAGGGTTAAGACTTCTGGAGATGCAAATGACTAACAGCAAACACCAGTGCAACTGATACGCACAAAAGTAATTAAAATAAACCTTATGAAAATCATTTAATCAAATATGAAAGAGTAGTAAGGGAGGATTTTCTCTCAACATTTGGAGATGAAGTCACGGCCTTTGTACTACCAGGCAGCTGCCTCTAACGTCATAAAGTATGCGTATCCTGTAGAGATCCATTCCCAGAAGAATGGCACTATTTGAGAAGACTATTTTTCAGTTTTCCTGAATAAGTGGGTCTTAATAAGTTATTAAAATTTCGGCTTCACCAAGAATATTTAAGAATAATCAAAACCGCTGTCCCTGTTCTCATTACAGACCAAACAACGTGTTCCTCGCTGTCACTGTAAAAGTCAATGGTGATTAAGCACATATATTCCAGGTAAATGCAGACACCGACGAGAAATAATGTTTCATGAATCTAAAAGAAATCCCAGAGCTCTACCACAGAGAAGATGTAATAATGACAGCTAAAATTTACTATGAGTTCTCCACAGTGAAATGCCTGCCATTTCAGTAAAGACTGCACAAATTTTATGTCATCTAAATCCCGTAGTAACTTGTGAGTTAGGTACCACATTTTCTACCTGTATTCTAGGTCAGAAACTGATGTTCAGAACACGCTAACAACTGTAGTAAAGCCCTACAGCTGGCCACGTGTTGGGGCTAGGACCAAACCCAGTGTAATTCCGGGGCTGCAGGTGTAGCTATGGGGCCTGAGAGCCACACGCGCAGACAGATCGTGACTGCTGCAGAGGCCCCCAGCAGAAGCCCCCAGCGGACATACTACACGGCTCTGACAGCGGGATATATGTTATGATTATTATTATTGGGGACCCCAAGGCTTATCAATCTATCGAGAAGAGAGCTGTGTGCAGTTGGAGAGTTTTCATTTTATTACTGAATTAAAATAGTACCATGATCTCGCACAGAGGTCACGAAATTGTAATACTTGATTTCCGCAACAGATTTGCTAATATTTATACATTACCTTTACATTTTAAATGGAACCTAAAAGTAGCAAGTGGGATTATCCTTATCACGAATTTTCATGTTTTACAAACAGGTCGGGGAATGTTTTATTTGCAGGCTACAAAATCTCATCACTCTCATCACTCCCAGTGTGGACCTGCTACTCCTATCCCAAGATTTTAAGACACTGTTTCCTAGTGGTCTCCATAAAAGAATATGGTCTTTAAACACACACACACACACACACACACACACACACAACAAAACCTCGTGAAATCAAATAATTGTTGCCATCTTTTATACAGTAATGACATATCACTTAAAAAAGGTTTTCAACTTAAGACTTGGTTTTTGAAGCAGCTCCTAAATAACTAAGAGCAAAACAGTCAACCATGAACTTTAATTATTGCAATATAATTATCAGGAACAACTAGTTACAACGGAGCTTCTCCACACACTGTATAAAGTTAAAACTGTACAAATGAAGCCAAAATATGCACAGCTAAAAGGAATGTTACAGGGGGGCCTCTCTTAGTGAACAAAGCAAGCTCAGTTTGGCTCTTTTTCCCTCGCGCTACCACATCCGCACATCGTTAGTTGGAAAATTCCTGATATATGCTGTAATTTTTTGTGCTTTTTTTTCCCCCCAGTACGCTTGGGGCTTTAATGTCCAGATGCCATTTTCCCCCTTATCTGTCCCTGTTTGGTGCTCTGCCAACTATGGTCAACAATTAATACAGCCGTAGAAAAAATACAGTACACTCCCTGGCAACTGGTACAGCCTCGCAGGAAATACCAAATAAAAACTTGATTATGTATTGTTTAACCATTTTGTTTGCCTGTAGGCCACCCCGTTGTCGGTGTAATTCAGACTAGCATGCTTCATCTGGACGGTCTGTGCACTGCACCATTGTTCCCAGGGTCTGTCACGCACAATCACTGGCTTCAGCCTGTGGTCCTCTAAATGAAAGGAGCAGATTTGTGGCAGCTTTCCAACCTGCATTCCTTTTAATTAGTCAACTTGTGGCCCAATGTTATAATAGATAAGTAACCTCTTAATATTCATGTAATTAATTAATTTTTTTCTCATTCAGTTATAAGCCTTTGCGTGGGGAAAAAAAAAAGCTCTTTCCTACATGGGCTCTGATTTATGGAATAAGCATGTTACTATTACAAAGAGCATTGGAGGCCATGTTTCAATGATTCTCCACAAGCAAGGACAGTTCCAGAAACCGCCATATGCCCACACCTATATTTTAAGCATATTATTCTTGCAGTTAAAATAGTAACTGAAATTCTTCTGATGTGTAAATTTGATACGCAAGATCAATAATCTTGCTAACTTTAACTGGGCTGGGAAGCATCCCTTCCATTTTAACTGATAAACTACCACTGGAAGATGGAAAGCTTGTGCTTGTTTAAGGTCCCTTGCAAAGCAAGGCTGACATGTAAAGTGGCCAGTAGTTCACAAAAGTGCCAGGAAATCTGTCTGCTCTAGATCTCGATTAAATCAATAATTGAGCTGCTGATGCTCCCAGCTATGAGCACATGATGAACCCTTTAAAAGATAAGTTGTGTCCTGTAAATTAATATTGTTCACTGCTAACAGAAATAAAAATGGCTTTTGTAAAAAGCTCAATATTTAAGTTCTTTCAACTATTTAAGTTTCTCAATTAAACCAAACTCTCCTTAAAGGCAATAACAACATTTTTACTTCTGTTATGTCCTCAGAAAACACGGTGGGTGAAATACACATACATCTGTACTACTCCCACATACTTTTAGTATCACTTCTCATGTTTATGCAACATTTACAACACACTTCAATGATTCATTCAGGCAGTCATTCATACACATAAGAATGTGCCTGTTATGTGGTGATGGCAGGATCCCAGTTATAAAGATGATGTGAAGATGACTGAAGATAGGGTATCTGCACTCAAAAGCTCACAGCTGAGCAGGAGATGCATATGTGTAACTACCAATTGCATAAACTCCTGTGCCTGGTAGAGATACATGATTTAAGAGGCTGGGTTCAAATCCTGGCTCCTCTTTTATGAGCTGTATCACCTTGGCCAAATATCACAGCCTCTCCATGCTTCTGTTTCATCATCTGCAAAATGGAGAACCATAGTACCTACACTTCATAGGACAACTGGAGAATTATATGATGTAAGGTCCATGAAGTACTTTGCAGGTGCCTGGCTCTATAAATTTTGGTTATCAGCAAATATGTATGTCAACTCCTCAGAGAAGGGCAGGGTATACACTGGTAGAGGCCTCAGAGAGGAGGTGTAAAGGCATGAATGGCAAAGGGAGAAGATTGAGCACAAAGTTGAGGAACTTGATCATATGGACCAGATGACAAAGGACCAGATGACAGAGCCTAGACTTTATCCTGAGGGGAAAGGAGGCACTGAAGAGTTTTATGCAGGAATGTATTCACATTTGCATTTTATTTACTTATTTTTAACATTCTTTAAAAAGTTTATTTATTTTGAGAGAGAGAGTATGTTGTGTATGTGCACATGAGCAGGGGAGGGACACAGAAGAAGGGAGAGAAAGAAAGAATCCCAAACAGGTTCTGTTGTCAGCACTGAGCCCGATGTTGGACTCCAACTCATAAACCATGAGATCATGACCTGAGCCAAAACCAAGAGTTAGCTGCCTAACCGACCGAGCCACCCAGGTGCCCCTATGTTTGCATTTTAGAATGAACATTCTAGTAACTGTGTTGGATGAAGCTAGAGGTGACCCTTGAGGCAGGGAACTCAATCAAAAGGCTGTGATGGGGGCACCTGGATGGCTCAGTCAGTTAAGCATCTTACTTTGGCTCAGGTCATGATCTCACAGTTCGTGTGTTTGAGCCCCACATAGGGGTCTATGCTGACAGCTCGGAGCCTGGAGCCTGCTTTGGATTCTGTGCCTTCCCCTCTCTCTGCCCCTACCCTGCTTGCACTCCATCTCTCTCTCTCTCAAAAATAAATAAACACTGAAAAAATTAAAAAAAAAAAAGGCCGTGATGATCTAGGAGCACTGGGAAGAGGACCTACAGACCTATAGCTGTGAGAAGAGCAGAAGCAAGAGAAATAATTTTAAATGAGTCAAATGAAGCAGAAGGGGAGAGAAAAGAAACCTAGGATAAGCGCCCCAGGTTTCTGGCCTGGTGACAGGGTGGATGCTGGGGTCATCAGCCTGAATGGGGGATCCAGAAGGAGAATGACAGGCAGGCTTTCTGCTTGTGATGACATACAAGTTGAACTTCTGGGTCTGGGGCTCAAGGGAGAGGGTCTTGAAGGAGAGAGAGCACACCTAGGCCAGAACTGATGGGGACAACAGAGGAGTGTTTATTTATTTTTGAGAGAGAGAGATGGAGCGCGAGCAGGGTAGGGGCAGAGAGAGGGGAAGGCAGAGGTGTTAGACAGATAGGAAGAAAAGCAGGAAACGATGGTGTCACAGAAGCCAAGGTGGATACTTACAAGAAATGAAAAAGAGAGAAGCAGACATGTACCAGCAGATGCTAAGCCAGATGAGAACCTTAGAATATTGACAACAGTAATATGGTGGGAGCAGAAGGCTCTCTGCATGAAACTGAAGGGTTAACGGTATCTAGAGTGAAGGCCACTCCAGTGCCACCTGACATAAGGGGGAGTGTGCTGGCATAGAGGCATGTGGCGGGGGGGGGGGGGGGGGGGGGGGACAGGGGGGAACGATTGCATTTAAAACAGCTTACTTCTGCATTACAATAAAGCTCATATGCACACATAGTTGGGGCCTTTCCCGCGGCCTTGGTGTGTGTGAAGGGGCTGTAAGTGAGGGGCTCTGAACTGAAAACCCATTAGGCACAGTAAATACACTTCTGATCATAAAGAGTTCCAGCTGAACTCTGTTTAATAATGAGTAAGGGCAGATTTTAAAAAAAAATTCTCTTTTTACACTGCATAAAAATTAATGATACTACTATTCATTTCACACACATTGCAAATCTCAGGATGGGCAAGAACATATTTCAAATGCCCTCACTAATCGTTAGGATATTTCCAGTTACGTAATTCAAGCACAAAATGAGTATTCTCAATTCACTAGATTAAAATGTCACATTTTTATGACATGAATATGTCATGAAAAGAATATGTAGCATTTGGGTTGCATGTATGCATGTGTGTCACAATACACGTAGGTAACTAAATATTTTAATATCTCAGGGCGCCTGGGTGACTCAGTTGGTTAAGCATCAGACTTCAACTCAGGTCATGATCTCATGGTTTTGTGAGTTCGAGCCCCATGTTGGGCTCTGCACTGATAGCTAGGAGCCTGGAGCCTGCTTCAGATTCTCTGTCTCCCTCTCTCTCTGCCCCTCCCCTCTGCTCACACACTCTCTCTCTAAAATAAACATTAAAAAAATTTTTTAAAAAAATATTTGGGAAGATGAATGAAGACTTAGATATAACAAAATTTCCCAGATTACTTAAGTTTCTCTTTATAAGCTCTGAAAGTATATTGTTTTAATCACTTAAATTTTTTCTTGCTTGTTTCTTATTATCAATTTTCTTTTTTTCCTGCTGTTATGCTGCCTGTGTTTTTGGACTAGGCTGCTATTCAAAGCTCTCAGGTGGCTTCCTATTATACTTAAAAACAAGGGGCACTTGGTGGCTCAGTCGTTAAGCGTTGGACTCTTGATTTCAGTTCAGGTTGTGATCTCAAAGGTTCGTGGGTTTGAGCCCCATGCTCTGAGCATAGAGCCCGCTTGGGATTCTTTCTCCTTCTCTCTCTGCCCCTCCCCTGCTCATGCTCTCTCTCAAAATAAAGAAATAAACATTAAAGGGGTGCGTGGGTGGCTCAGTCGGTTAAGCGTCCGACTTCGGCTCAGGTCACGATCTCACAGTCCTTGAGTTCGAGCCCTGCGTCAGGCTCTGTGCTGACAGCTCAGAGCCTGGAGCCTGCTTCGGATTCTGTGTCTCCCTCTCTCTCTGACCCTCCCCCGTTCGTGCTCTGTCTCTCTCTGTCTCAAAAAGAAATAAACGTTAAAAAAATTTTTTTTAAAGAAATAAACATTAAAAAAAAAACCCATGAATTTAAACACTTCCGGTAGGCCCCCAGGGTAGGAACCCCAACTACCGCCCTGAAACTCAGTCAGCCTTGTCCACTGTCCCAACCACTTGCTCTGCCTCAGCCATACTGACCTTGCTTTCCTTGGATAGGTCAAACTCCCTCTTGCCTGGAATGCTCTCTCCTGGATCTTAGCATGCTTCTGCCCCTCACTTCTTTTATAAGAGACCTTCTCTGACCACTCTCCCTCTTTAAGATTCCTGGTCTGTCATATCCTATCCCATCACAGTGCCTCATAGAACGTATCACGGTCTACAGTTATATATTAGTTTGTTTACTTGTTTATCTCAATCACTTGCCCCACCAGAGTGAGGAGAGTTTCTACCCGTCTCATCAATGGACACTCTCAGTGCCTGGCCAGCTGAAACCATAGCACAGAACTTCAAGAAATCATGTTAAATAAGAGTAGAAATCTAAAGAAAAGCCCAAGGAGGTAAGTGCAAGGCTGTAATGATTTTATAGCTATTGGGGTGCTCTGATCCCTCCTGTCCCCTTTCTGTTCTTTTACATTCTGCTACTTTCCCATGCCCCCTTACCTTCCTTGCCCCCACCATGTAACCACTATGATAAATCCCATGGTTTCCATTTCCTTGCTGTAAAAAAATGTTGGTTTTATCACACAAGTATGCTTAAAATATAATATTTAGTATTGCTTGTTTCTAGAGTTTATAAATACTTCCTATACTTTGTAACTTTCTTCAATTTGTTTTTTTTTTCACTCAGTACCATCTCTAAGATTCACCCAAGTTATTGCCTATAGCTACAGCTCATTTTCATTTTCACTGTTGTATAATTCCACTGTGTGAATAAACCAGAGTTGATTTAATCATTCTTTCGTCCATGAACATTGGGGTTGTTTCCATTTTTTTGCTGTTAAGAACAATGCTATTATGAATATACCCGAGTGTGATTCTAGGTGCACACGTGCACAAATTTCTCTAATGTATGTAACTAGGCACAGAATTGCAGGGTTTCATGCTATGAGCGTGTTAAACTACACGGTGAATAGCAAATTACTCTCCTAAGTAGTGTAATACTTTACATTCCTGCCAGGGGAGGATCAAAATTTTAGGTGTTTCTTGACAAAGCATAAGTTGGTATTAGGTAAATATTTTAAAAATCCAATCTAACATTCTCTATCTTTTAACTGGTGAGTTCTGTACATTTTACACTTAATGTGATTAACAATTTATTTGGACATATTTACCAATTTATGTACTCACCATTCTTTCTTGCATCTCAGATATTCCTTTTAGGATTAGTTTCCTTCTTTCTGAAGCATGTCCGTTAGAAGTTTCTTTAGGGAAAAGTTGATGGTAAACTCTCTTGGTTTTAGTTATCTGAAAATGTCTATCTCATGAGTGTATTCTGTACTTAGAATTCTACATATACATAGGAAGAATAATAAAATATCTGCAACAGTGATGATATTTCCACTACAATGTCCTACAGACACCAAGAGAAGAAGAGTGTAAGAGGTAGTTATTCACCAAGCAATCAACCATCTCCTCGGTTTCTGGTCCACCCTGATGGTGCTAGGCATGCAGGGCTCACATGAGTCATCGTTCCTGATGTCAAGGAGCTTTAAGCAGCATGGCAAAAAAAAAAAAAAAAAAAAAGAAAGAAAGAAAGAGAAAGAAAAAAAGAAGGAAGTTACAGGAAACTTAAGCAGAGGGCGAAAGGCTTCATGTAAAGGCGAACTGGGTGGCTTAAGAAGTGCTGCAGGAGTTCAGAGCAGGAAGTGTCTAAAGAGAGCTGGATTCTAGTCAGGTCATGTTCCAGAAGCTTCTGAATTACATTTCCACATAACACTGTTTTTGTGGCCAAACCACACCTTTACCTTGAATCTAAGAAAAGCCAGAGTACATTTTCTTCAGAGACAGTATCATTATTTAATCTGAATCCTGAACTGGGCACTAGGTAAATAAGAGCAATACTAAGACAAATGTTCTTAAAAACTAGACAGTAAGCAACTGTGTAAAATTCCACACACCAAGTCCCTGAATGGCAGGTTGAAGATGCCACTGAAGCATCAGCTTAGGTACCAACTCCTTTTGTGAGTGGGGGGCATTCCTGCAAGCCTTTGTAAAACAAAACAGTTCGGTTATTCAAGGGCTGGGCTGAAAGCCTCAAGAATTTCTTTTAACTAATTTTTCTGAAAGGTTAATAGCTGAAAGAGTTCTTATGGGACACATCTGAAGCAGACTATGGAAAGGAAGTGTACGTTATTTGTGAAATTAATTCCTAATCTGTGTGTGGTTGGTGCAATGAGTCACTTATTGACCAGGGAAGAATCTAACCTATTTGGGAAAGGAAACTTTCTGAATATTAACCATGGCACAACTTAACTCCCAGGAGAAAAGTGATTAACTGGAATACAAAATGGTCTAGTCCAGAAATTAAGATTAAAAAGGCCCATTTTGGCTACAGTAAGGAAATAAATTTACTTTCATAATTTAGGAATTGTTACTTTTCAGTCAACTACCTTCCTCTCTCTGGAGATTAAATACAGAACGTGTCCTTCTTGAAAAAATTTTTTTCTTATCTTTCTAGGGTTTGCCTTGTAGGTGGTAAAGAAAAGAGTACCATCATGAAGGTTTGTGCTATAAAGTCAAAACTCAGTTTCTCTTTTCCTACCCTCTATTGCTGGATTGAAGCACTGTGTTTCTGGGATTCTGGCGTCCTACACTGAGAGATGGTGCCTGAAAACTGGACAGTTTATACTGTCCATGAAGCTCATTCGCAGTAACATGCTCATCCATTCTCAGTCTTATTAGTGAAAATTTTGCAACTGTTTGGATTTGCACATTCAATTTTTGATATTCAAAGACCAGGAAATGTATACTCTTGGAAAGGATAGGTTTATTTTTCCTAAACTTCAAAACTGTTTAAAGAATACTTACAGTGGAAAGAAGGGTTCCTCAACGTACTCATTTCAGAAATACTAGAAACAGTCTCCCTTTTGAGAAACACTTAGGTAATAATGAAAAAACGAGAGAGTGGTCTTCCTGGGATGTTAGTAACCTGAATCCTAGTAGGAGTGGTCCCAAGTAACTAGCCAGTACTAGGAGGGTGATTTAATTAGTTACTCTCATTTCTGTACCTGTCTTCACGTTCAGGTGCAAAGATGAGCATTACTAATTACGTAATTCAATTAGAATACTGTATCGAGATCGAGCATTTATTCTTTTCATGTATTAACTTATTTAAATCCTATAACAACACTGTAACACAGTTATAATTATGTCTCCATTTTAACAACTAAAACCCCCAGAAGATAGAGAGGCTACAGAATTTACTTAAGGTCACTCACCTTGTTAAATACCAAGATATACTTCAAATAAAAGGTCTGGACAGAATCTGTCCCCTTAATCAATCTCCTGTCCTGTGTACTGTGTACAGTGCTGTCCTGTATTGCCTCTTTTTTTTTTAGTTTTTTAATGTTTATTTATTTTTGAGAGAGAGAGTGTGAGTGAGTGGGGGAAGGGCAGAGAGAGAGGGAGACACGGAATCTGAAGCAGGTTCCAGGCTCCGAGCTGTCAGCACAGAGCCTGATGCGGGGCTCGAACTCACAAACTGTGAGATCATGACCTGAGTCAAAGGTGGACGCTTAACCAACTGAGCCACCCAGGTGCCCCTGTACTGCCTCTTGAATAGAGCAAGATTTTGGGGGGAAAAATCTCTTTGCCTATAGTTGAAAATGGTAGAAGAGAGAAAGGAATATTCCAGGAGTATCTGAATCAATTTAAGACTTCAAAAACAATGTTGCCAAGAAGGAAGAGAAACAAGGCAAGAAATTCTAAAACAGAATCAATGGAGTCACTGTTTAAAGAAAAGAAAGAACTTATTCTCTTGGGAGGGTGTGAACTATTTATTCAACAATACCTGACGAGATATAAAACACACACACACACACACACACACACACACACATCAATGCATTATTAGAAAGAACACCAGGCATATACAATGTTTTAAATTCTGATGTCTTCCTACACTTCTCCAACTTAACAACATCTGGCCCCCCAAAAAATGACATTGAGAAATGGCCACTATCAAGTGTATGCCATTTGGGGGAGAGAGGTAGGCACATGATGCTGACAGTGAAATAAAAAAAAAAATTTTTTTTTAATCCTCAAATTCAACAGACTCTTACTGGAATCCTATCCAATATCTAATTTCTAAACTTAATACTCCTTAGGAGCAGTAAAGGAAGAAAGACGAAAGAAAGTAAGAAGCCCCAGGTGCAGAACAATTTAACAAAGGGTTGACAAAATATTTTATACCTTTATTTACGGACATCTTTCTTTCAAACTCCACTTTGGCTTTCTGACTTTGAAAACTGAAAAACAACTCCATGTTACCATTTTTAAAAAAAATGGACAAGGCTGAACTAAGAGGATGGAGACAGGGATAAAGCAAGACCACACAAATTTGTTTATAATGAGCATGTATTACTTTGTGGACATAAACGTCTGAAAAGCACATCATCATTACCAATTACTATTTTGTGAGCACAATATACGTGATGCCCGGTTTCTTCCCTCAAGGTGCTTGTTCTCTAATGAAAAGTGTAAACTGTGGCATTTTGTGGCTGTTTACATTACCGAACCCTCATTAGGGCTTAGTCATATAATGACCACATGTGAGGTATATAATTTGCCAACTTTAGCAAAAGCTGCATTATGGGAATGAAAAAGGAGAAACAGACAAGTGGTTAATTAGAACATAACCATGGTATAGGGTCTTTAGGCCTAATAAGCTAAAGTCCTGATGAAAAGACATATTTTTAGAAAAAGGTTATGTTTGTAAATGGAAAAAAAAGTAATTTTACGACTGATTATCTTAACTATAATTGGGATAAACATTAAACCATTAGTAAATTTGTGATTCACACAACTACTAGTGAGATGCCTTATGTATAACTCTTTGTTATACAATCTATTTTGAATGGACACATTCATTATACTAAGAAAAATTACTATATATATTTATACAACTGCCAGTAAAAACAGTGTTGATTACATCAATAGTTACCACTATGTCCTGAGCATGTGTCTACATTACTATCACAACAGCGTAATATGAAGAGAATTATGACCACAGATACTTGCTGGATTTAGAGAAATAAACTATTTCTTGTTTTTTTATAAGGTAAATTCATATCAGACTTTGGCATGTAATGGGTTTCCCTCCTTTTCACTGTATCTACATTTAAATATGTCCAGTTTCTATCTCTTCTTTCCTGCCTGAATTCAGACCCTCATGCTATATCTCTCTCAAAACAGCCTCCACACTGCTCCTCCTGCCAGCAATTTCTTAATTTACGCCAAACCCTTCTTATCAATCCATTCATCACATTGCATTAGAGTGATCTTTTTGGGGAAAAAAAAGTCAGAAAATAAAGAGTCTGATCATATTCTCCTAAGACACCATGCTCATCCACTCACATACTTCTGGTTTGTGAGCATGCTCTGCCCTTTCCCAATTCTGTATCTAGACACCACATTTCTCCTGTGTCTGCCAGGCAGACTCTTCATTCTTGTAGACCTGGCTCAATAGTCACCTCTCCTGTGAAGCATTCCCCTACCTCTCAGGTGTAACGATGCTTGCCTCCTGACTCATTCGGTGTATTTGGCTAGATAGGAGATGTAGTAGAGGTGACTTCAGACTCATATATGCACATACGTTTTAAAAAATAGTTAGTATTACTTTAAAAACATAAATTAGGGGTGCCTGGGTGGTTCAGTCGGTTAAGCGTCCCACCTCGAATCAGGTCATGATCTCATGGTTTGTGGGTTCCAGCCCCATGTCGGGCTCTGTGCTGACAACTCAGAGCCTGGAGCCTGCTTCAGATTCTGTGTCTCCCTCTCTCTCTGCCCCTTCCCTGCTCACACTCTCTCTCAAAAATAAATAAACATTAAAAAAAATTTTAAAACATAAATTAATACATTCATTGAATATAAACATTAATATATTAATATTTTTAAGAATAATATGTAAGTGAAAGTAAAATCTTTTAGAAAGTAATTAGTTCAACAAAATAATTCTTGCTGCTTCATTGTTCTAAAAACCATCATCCTTAGCTTCTGATACACCTAATTGAATTTCATGTGAAGATATTAACCTGCAGATTATTTGTAGACTACTAATGCTCCCTAAATGTATGTGAATTACTGTTACTAAAGAATCCAAGCAATCATAGTCCTGGTGGGGATGCTAAGCATTCATTCTTTGCCTAATTAACATTCTCATAAAATTCTAAAGCTTTCTGCTTTTAACATATGTGAAACACTCAGGAAAAAGGCACTGTACTTCATAAAATATTTTATTAGAGATCACTGAATATATCTGTGTACCTCTGAAAGGAACCAACAGTACAAGTTTCTATATACACAGTGGCCCCGCTGCCTTGGGGAGTTTTCTAGATCAATGAAAGCCTGTCTTTGCTGGTTGTCTACTAACAGCCGTTCCCCCCTCTTCCTGGTGAACATAACCTGATTTTCTTTGGGTAGCTAGCAGTATGCTTCTCAGCAGTGTGACTGATCTATGAACAGGTAGATGATCCAGTTCTGGGAGATGAAACTAAGTGAGAGTCTGAAAACAGCCTTTGGAAAAGATTGTCTTCTCTGATCAAAAGGGCAGTGAATGCCTTCTGGCCCCTGCTTCTGCACTGGCTGCTTAGACTACTGTTGTAGGAGGAAGGTGACGCTTGAGGCTGCAGCAGTCATCGTGAGACCATGAAAGAAAACATAATTCACTGAGAAGGGAAGAATGGACTTTTCTTAATTTGGTTATAGGAATCAAAGTGCACTAATTGAAGAATTATTAATTGCCAGACTTCTTTAAGTAAGATTTAAAAATTATTATTCTTCAAGACACTTTTGATGGAGTATTCTGTACTTGTAACCAAATGAAATGCTGACATAAACGGATCCAGAAAAGACTCTGAGGATGCTAGCTTTGGTGGTCACTAGTCGTATACGAAAGGAAAATGAAGCAGGATCCCCTGGGACAGGGACTGACATTTTTGTCATATGATGTTTCTGTTGCTCACAGCATATCAGGTGGAGATGTAAAGTGAAGGGAAGAATTTGTCTCCCCAAAACATGTCACTTTGTCTAAATCAATCAAACCCATGTTACTTTGAGCTAAAGCAATCAAAACCCAGCAGATTCAGAAAAAGCTCTTTACCTTCCCCTCAAACTGCCTAAATTTACTTTGGAGAAGGAGCCTATATCAGGAAGAGAATTATTACCAGAGATACCTTTTTAAGTAAGAAACTTATCTGCATAACAAGACCACCTTTGCTTTGTAAACATCTCCTCTGCCTTCCTGTGAATGGCTCCTCTTTGTATCCCAGAACCCCTCCCCTCCCTTTCCTTAGTGCAAGGTAAGGATAGAAGCCTCAATTACCTGGCTGCCTTTTGGTTGTCGAATATATATTTAAATGTTTATTTATTTTGAGAGCGAGACTGGGGGGGGGGGGGAAGGAACAGTGAGGGAGAGAGAGAGAGAGAGAGAGAGAGAGAGAGAGAGAGAATTCCAAGCGGACTCCACACTGTCAGTGCAGAGCCGGACAGGGGCTTGATCACATTAACTCGACTTGAGCAGAGACCAAGAGTTGGACGCTTAACCAACTGAGCCACCAGGGCCCCCCTGGTTGTCATACTTTTATGCGGCTCCTTTATGTACAAAATTTGTTTTTCTCCTGTTTATCTTTTTTTCTTAAGTTTATTTATCTATTTTGAGAGCAAGAGAGAGAGAATGTGAATGGGGAAGGGGCAGAGAGCGAGGGAGAGAATCCCAAGCAGGCTCTGTGTTGTCAGCATAGAGTCTGACTCCAGACTCGAACCCACAAATGGCAAGATTATGACCAGAGGTGAAACCTAGAGTTGGATGCTTAACCAACTGAGCCACCCAGGAAGGCGCCCCTCTCCTGTTTATCTGTCTTATATATCAATTTAATTATGAGACCAACCAAAGAACCTAGAAGGGAAGAAGGGAAAAATTTTCAGCCCTTAGAGTTGGCAACTGTGAAGGGACCTTCACTGTCTGAACACTGCTGGCTCTGGGGCTGTTGCAGCCAAGAAACCCTCGAGACCGGCAGAAGATAAGAATTCTTTACCACGTCAGTCTCCCGGAACTCTGCCTGCAGGGTCTGATGGAGGCATGGGTGGTGAGAGCCCTTTTCTTTTTCTCAGTTTAGATTAACAAGGGAAAATATTTGAATGAACTTGTTCTTTGGATATAGCGACTCTGGCAAAAATTTGTTAGGAGTACCTGTTTTCCATTGATCCTTTTACTCCCAGAGATAGCCACTGTTTTTGTCTTTTATGTTTGTCGTAAGGAAGAAGACAACAGGATACAACACAGGCGGGGTCCTATAAGCCCACTGTTCAAGCAGGCCTCACATGCTGAGTTCGTGTTCTTAACAGACCAGCATCTGTTTAGACAAACTTTACTGTGATTTAATAGCACATAAGGTAAAGGCTTTCCTAATGGGAGCAACCACAGAAACTGGTGGGCACAGGTTGAGCACTTAACAGCTGATAGAACACTAGCCACCCAACTCCAAGATCCCATGTTAGGGTAAGTTTAGCTGGAGCTGGTTAGTCAGAACCACAGGTAACAACCTGGGCTTCCAACGGCATCTCTGTCTGACTATGCCAGCTCTCAGGAAAGTCTGTCGTAAGGTGTCCTTAAGGGGCCTGTGCTGTCTTAACCTTTATGGTCTCATTCTGGATCTTGGAAGGGCTTCATCTTTTGTAGTCTCCTTTGGGTTGCCTCCTGTGTCCACAATTAAGCCTTAAGGAGGCTTACTGCTTTGAGAGTTGCTATTTAGATTAACCTAAGATCTGGGGAACCTGGGTGGCTCAGTTGGTTAAGCATCAGACTTCGGTCCTGGTCATGATCTCACGGTCTGTGAGTTCGAGCTCCACACCAGGCTCTGTGCTGACAGCTCGGAGCCTGGATGGAGCCTGCTTCAGATTCTGTGTCTCCCTCTCTCTCTGCCCCTCCCCTGTTCATGCTCTGCCTCTCTCTGTCTCAAAAATAAATAAACATTAAAAAAATTTATATTAACCTAAGATCTTACTCGTCATTGGTCAGATAATGGATCCTCTGACTTGCCTACGTTTTAAAAGCATTTTTTTTTTTTTTTGGACAGCTCTCATCCTGAACAATTGATTTATTGGTACCTATAGAAAGACCACGGTGAGAAGTGAATACAAAGGAGTATTATGGGTAGTTGTAGGGACTCCCTTAATAAGATGGAAAAACAAAAATTAAAATCCACATCTAATGTAAAGTCCCCTTCTCTATCTTCTTATACAGGCCCTTATCACCAACTCCCTCTCCCTGACACTCCAGAAGATCTTTTGGGGGGGGGGGGCGCCTGGGTGGCTCAGCTGGTTAAGTGTCTGACTTTAGCACAGGTCACGATCTCACGGTCTGTGGGTTCGAGCCCTGCATCGGGCTCTCTGCTGACAGCTCAGAGCCTGGAGCCTGCTTCAGATTCTGTGTCTTCCTCTCTCTCTTCCCCTCCTCCACTCATACTCTGTCTTTCTCAAAAATAAATAAACATTAAAAAAATTAAAAAAAAAAAGATCTTTTAGATCTCTTGGCCCTGATCTAAACACCCCCTCTCAAAATCCAGCCCCACTGCTTCAGCCAATTCCCTTGGATCCCCAAACTCCTCCAACTTCCACAGAAAATCCCTCAAACATCCAGCTACCTATTTGACTTCTTTTCTTTACAAGATTTACAGAAAACACTCCAGCCTTCTCTTTAGACCTGGGGTATACAGGTTATTCATGCAAATAAAAAAGGCAGGAAATAAATTCAGCATAAGCACCAGGGATGGGTGGTAGGGCTCAAGATTCCTCCTCCTTTCCAGAGCTCGGTAATCTGACTGTCAGCTTTGGGTCTTCCTATGCAACATCCTTTGTAAATATACCCTGTACCTTCACTTCAAATAATTCATGTCTGCTGGAAAGGAGTAGATCTTCTAAATTATGAATTCCTTTCACCTCTCCTTTCAGAAGAGCCTACCAAATTCACAGAGGAATTGGAAAGATTCCTGGCCATTTACAACCCTACTCACAGGAGCCTCAATTGACTGCTAAGGGGTGTTCTTGTCACCCACGATTACACTGTAGGTATCAGACATGCCAGATGGCCTCCTAGGGACCCCCCCTCCCCACTCCTCGACACCCTTCACAGAGGAAATAGATTACCAGAATTTCTCCCAGGCCCTCCTACAATGATCAGGGAAATGGATCAGCCAAGGCCAATGTTCAGGGGCTGACAGAACCAACAGTGAAGACCCTTCCCCCTAAAGTGAATTGATCCAACGTTGAACTGTGAACTTAGAAAGGAGGCCTTTGTTAAATACGTTAGATAGACTTTTTATTTTTTTAAGTTTATTTATTTATTTTGAGAGAGAGTGCATGTGCATGTGAGTGGGAGAGGGGCAAAGAGAGGAAGAGAGAGAATTCCAAGCAGGCTCTGCACTGTCAATGCAGAGCCCAACGTGGGTCTCAAATTTACCAACCCTGAGATCATGACCTGAGCCGAAACCAAGAGTCGGAAGCTTAATTGACTGAGCCACCCAGGCACCCTAAGTTTTTAAAGGCCACTGCATTAAACTCTGAAGTTCTAGAAATCTTTTCATTTCTTAGTTGGAAATCTTCCTCATATAAAGTTTTTTTTTTAATGTTTATTTGTGAAAGAGAGAGAGAGAGAGAGAGAGAGCATGAGCGGAGGAGGTGTAGAGAGAGAGGGAGACACAGAATCTGAAGCAGGCTCCAGGCTCTGAGCTGTCAGCATAGAGCCCGACGTGGAGCTCCAACTCAGGAACCATGAGATCATGACCTGAGTAGAAGTCGGACACTTAACCAACTGAGCCACCCATGCACCCCAAGAAGCAAGTTTAATTGGATGGGCTGGTCAGTCCCTTGACATTTAGGATACAACCCAGTTTTTTGAGGAATTAGAAATCTCTTGTCTCGCAAAATTTTACAAAACCAGGAATGTGACTCTAGAAACAATTCAAAGCTCACTTATCCTTAGGAATTCCCAAACTTCTTCTGTTCACTCAAAATGCTTGTGGATATTGTACAAGATCAAGACATTAAAAACAGAATTGTCTTAGGGTGCCTGGGTGGCTCCGTTGAGTGTCCAAGTCTTGATTTTGGCTCAAGTCATGATCCCAGGGTTGTGGGATCGAGCCCTGCTATTGGGCTCTGCACTAAGCATGGACGACCCTGTGTAGGATTCTCTCTTTCTTTCTTTCTCTCTCTCTCTCTCTCCCCCCACCCCTCCCCTGCTAGTGCGCATGCTCTTTCTCTTTAAAAACAAAAAAAAACCCCACAAAAAACAATAAAACAGAATTGTCTTGAACATAAGGAAAGGAAAAATTTTAAAACTTCTGATAAAAAACAAATCTGCCCCTAGATTCCACCTTGGATAAAATTTGGACATTTTTTCTGTGCCTTTTTTTTTTTTTCAAAGTTTATTTATTTATTTTGAGAGAGAGACAGAGACAGCATGAGTGGGGAATGGGCAGAGAGAGAAGGAGAGACAGAATCCCAAGCAGGCTCTGCACTGTCAGCACAGAGCCTGATGCAGGGCTTGAACTCATGAATCGTGAGATCAGGACCTGAGCAAAACGTTGGATACTTAACCATTTAACCAAAGGAGCCATCCAGGTGTCCCTCTGTGCCTCTGTGATGTAGATTTTCTACCTCATCTCCTCTGGGACCTAATAGCCATTCTTTAAAAGGCAAATTTTATGGACATGCTTCTCATTAAAAGAAACAAAAAGGCAGGAGGAGGTCTTTGAAAATTAGGCAAATGAAAAAATCCTGTACATCCTCTCTACAAATATTTGTAAAAAGCTTTAGCCATCTAAGGTAAACGTAATTAATTCCAACTGCCAAAACAAAATTTGAATCCAACTGTTCTTTTATACACTAGTGAGTTTTGTATTGTTGTACCTGACTCATGGCTAAAATTCTAAAACAAAAGCTGTTAAGTCTCTGCATCTGCCTATATGTTTATGTTGGTCTATACATACGTGTGTCTGTTATATTGTGTGCTATTTTTCTGTCTCTGAAGGGTATTGCCAGAATTAATATTGCAAAGAGCTTTATTTAACTGGCTTAAAACTAAGCACTTATAAATGAAATATTCTGTAAAGGTCTCAGGAATATAACTGAAACCAACCCAAATGTTTTTCAGGTTCATATGATCTGAAAATATTAGGTAGCAAAGCTAATTTAAGTTCATTGATTTAATTAAAATAGACATGTCTTTAGTATTATCAACACCGAATATAATATAGGTATACAACTTTTATTCTGCCTGAGTTTACTAGTCAAGTTTATGTTAGATCACTCACAAAAATTTGTCAGCAAGAGAAGTAGTCTGGAATGACGGCAGACTTTGTCTAATGTCTCATGAAGTTTCTGTGAGTAGTTTAAACAGAATTATTGGGAGTAAGTGATTTAGACAGATATATGTGGGGTAAGAGTTTTTAGGTGAACTTTCTAACAATAATTACGTTTTCTGGTACGTATGCTTAAAAACAGCTTTCCAAATCTCTTTGTTAACTTGAAACTTTAAAGTTTTGCTAAGTTAAATTAAGTGGTGTGAAGTTCATGAACTGTCTAGATCATCTCCAAATAGACAAAATACTGAACACTAATTTCTGAACATAGGTTTTTGGTTTCCTTATTATAGAGAAACTAAAGATAAATTTGGGTTAGTAAACATGTCTTGTTTCATACTGAAAAGACTGCACTATTAAAAAGGAGCACGTGCTTCTAGGAATCATGAAATGTATTCATAAATTTTATTCATAAATTAAAAAAAAACAGTAAGGGAAACGTCTGTATGCAAAGAAAGTAGTATGTGTTTTTGACTAACAAAATGGTATGAGGTATGGAGATTAGTTTGTAGAGGGAAGGAAAGTAAATCTGTCCTAAAATAAAACTGGTTATTTCAGAATGGGAAAGAAGAGAATAAGGGACAGAACGGTATAGAAAGTTGGCAAGAGAGAGAAAGAAAAAGAGGATTTTACCTTGTGCATTCAAGCTGGCGGAAGTTGAACTGTTATAAGAGTTTTTAAAATGAGCTTTAATATCAACAGTATACTTATGTAAAACTAAAACCTAATTTTCTTTCATCTGGACAAAGCTTTTCTGGAGTTATTGGTCTACTCCTCGTAAGAGACTGTGAAGGATTTTTCTTTAACTTTTAAGTATTCTGCCTAGAAAGCAAAGATTCTATGTCTTATCAAAATAATTTCCTTTGCTTCATTTGTCTGAATTAGATCTTTGATTACTTAGGAAACTGAATCTTCTCAATGTCAAAAGAGCTAAGTTTTGCTAACACCTATGTAACCTTTTGTGCTTGCCTTTGTAATCTTTTATTATCATTTTGGTTAAATAACTAAGTATTGTTTCATAATGATATGTGATCCTTAGTCAAATGTCCAAAACTTTTGATATTTTTGACAAACTTCCCCAAATCAAATTCTAAATGAAGTCTTTTTGACTTTAAACTAACTTTGGAATTTTTCAGAGCAACCCTGGAACACCTCAAAAGATATGTTCTCTCTCTTTATAAAAATATAGAGAGCTATTAAACTAATTAGGTTTAGTTGATATCTTAAATTTCATGGGAAGGATTGTCAAATCAAAAGCAATACAGTATATTGTTTGTATAGGTATGTAAGTATTCCAGAAATTGTGTAAAATTCCTAAAATTTTGATAGTTTTTGGGATGTTGTTTTCAGTTATATAATTCTAGTTACTAAGCAAATTTCCTTGTCAACTGCATTATAATGAACTTTCCTTAGATCTCTAACCATTTGAGTTTTTTGTAATTTATAGAAAGTTATTGTTTTATTCTGATACTTTTGCAAAAGTGTTTCACATTCAAGGAGATTCATGGAAAGGATTCTGTCGAGCACAGGTTTCAGATAACTTTAAGATCATAAAAGTGAACAGGGTAAGAATTTCCAGAATTAATAAAAAATTACACTCAGGTAGAACAAAAATTAATTCTGGGACTGAATGAACTGAAGAGGGAGATTATAACTTTTATGACATTTTGTTTGAAACACTACTGGTTCTTTAAGGTTTTGTTTTTCCAGATTTGAGGGAACCTTTTCTCTTAAGCTAACTATGACTTACAGCAATTTGGTAAAGTGTACCTTTACGAACAAAGATGAAAGAATTTTTCTCCCTATCTGATCCCTCCAGAATTTGGAAACTCAGTATTCTCATTTTTCATGGCAATATTTATTATGTAGTTATTTGCATAAGTGCAATCAGAATCTGTTCTCTTTGTAACAGAACACAACTGGAAGCACTGGTAGTATCATCAAGGTTTTGACTAGAATGTCAGATTTGAGAACGGACATAGACTCAGATTTGACCAGACAGCTTTAAGGAACGAAGGCTGACTTTGTGGAGCCCCCTGGGAAAAAAATAACTTAATACCTAGGGTTCATTGTTTTTGATAGCCTAACCATATGAGTAAGGAAGGTCACTTCCTGGCAGGTACAGGAACCTCAGAATACTTAGGAATGTGAGAAGAGAGGAATTCACCCAGATCAATAGGTATTGATGGCAATACTTTGTCTGAGGGCAAGACCTTGGCTTGGCTTCCTAGCCTCAAGATGTTTTTGGAAGTTCAATCTGAGATTCCTCATGAAAAGTTCCAAAACAGCAGATTTAAAGACCCTATATGACCAATTGCTATTCTTGATGCACTTATGTAACTAATCAGGCCGAAGTTACTGAAATGAGACTTAGTTTGCAAACAAATTAGTTTTACCATGATTATCTTTGGTAGAAATGGCAGCAATTTCAGAGAGAAAAATTATGTTTGTACCTTTATAGACATTAGATTTTAGTGCATTGTTTTTGAAGTTTGTTTTCTACCTGTAAACCGGACTGGATCCTGAATTCTTCTAGTTCTCTCCAATATCTGGCTATGCCTCTCCAAACTAATGTTTTCAATTTTCTCTCATCTTTTGAGTTGGAATCACTAAGAACTAAAACTGTCCTTTTTCCTGAAGTCCTACAAACTGAAGCTAGACAACTTAATTTAAACTTCAGAGAAACTGTCACAATAGCTCATGTTAGACAATCTTCTTTGTGCCTGTTGCTGTATGGGCTACTCAAAGTTTCCCAGGAGACCTAATGATACGATCAGAGACATTCCAACTGCAAACCAGGAATATTTATCAGACTGCCACTCCCTGCCCTCACTCCATCTTAAGATGCTTCATGTCTGACATCTAGAAATCTTCTCAACTAGAAGTTCTCAGGGTTGGGTTAATAATTTGCTCTAGCCATTAACTTTTGTTTTCTTTTTGTTTCTATAGAAATACCTCTCATTAATTACCTGATTGCTTGCACGATGTAGGCCTAACTTTGGGAGCCCAGCTGCACCACCACCTTCTGAAATGAGATAACTGTTTAACTGAAATGACCTCTTCTCAAGACAGACTGGTTTAGTGAGATACGGAGCAATCCATCAACTTAACTTCTGGACCATGACACTTCTTACTTGACATTTCAAAGGTGGGACTGAAGGGCTGCAAAATTTGTCACCCCAAAACATGTCACTTTGGCATGAGGATCATTCTGAGCTAAAGGCAATCAAAACCCAGTAGATTCAGGAAAAGCTCTTTGCCCTCTCCTCAAATGCCTAAATTTACACTGGAGAGGGAGCCTGAATCAGGAAGAGAGCTATCACCAAAGATACCTTTTTACCTAAGAAACTCATCTGCATAAGAGTACTTTTTCCTTTCTAAACATCTCCTCTGCCTCCTGTCAATGGTCTTCCTCTCTTTTGTATCCCTGGACCCCTACCCCTTTTCCTTAGCTCAGGATAATTATATACGCTTCAATTCCCTGGTTGCCTTTTGGGTCTCGTATTTGTATCAGGCTTCTGTATATACATGAAGTTGGTTTGTTCTTTTTCCTGTTAATCTGTCTTATATATGAATGTAATTATTAGACCAGCCAAAGAACCTAGAAAGGGAGAAGGGAAAATGTTTCCACCCCTTACAGAATGGGAAAGTGGGGCTGAGGTCTGACAGGTGGGAGGGGACATTTCTGCATAGCGATAGGAGTTAAAGCCATAACACAAGTGAGATCTGAGGATGGACTGAGGTGTGAACGTTTAGGATGTTTTCTTAGTGGGCAGGAGGGGCAGGAAGAGCAGGAAAAGGGGATCACCAAAGACACTCCAAAAAGACAAAGCAGAGTTCAATCATATTCCATTAAGAAGAGAGAAGGAGAACTGAAATCCTTTTGAGGAACAATTTGGCACTATCAGACTCTGAAATGGGCATACCCATTAAACCAATGAAACACCACCACACACCTACCAGAAGGGCCAAGATTCAAAACACTGACACTACCAAATGCTGGTGAGGATGTGGAACAACAGGAAGTCCTGTTCACTGCTGGGGGATAGGAGGAGATGTGATGGGACAGCCACTTTAAAAGACAGTTGGCAGTTTCTTATAAACATTTAAAAAGGGGGAAAATGTGCATACTCTTCATCTTTTGTCTTGGTAATGCCATTTCTTGTAACTTGCCCTACAAAAAGGTTAGTATTTGGTCAAAAAGATATATGCCCAAGGACGCACACTGCAGCCACACAACAAGAAATCACCATGAGGTTCATCCTAGGAGACTGGGTGAAAACTGTTAGGCACATTTACATAGTGAAGGTAAGAGAAAAATAAATAGCCTACAGTGTTAGATATGGAAAAATGCACAAGATACATTAAATCAACAAAAGACCCCGCAGAGACAAACAAAAATAATTGTGTATGTATTGTCTCCACACACCTATGATTGCATACAGATAGAAAAAGGTGTGAAACTTCATTCACCAAACTGTTAACAGTAGCTTTTTGGGGAAGAAACATTATTGAGGAGTTTCCTTCTTTTTTCTTTTTTTATCTATCTGGAATTTTTGAACTTTAAAATAACTGTAGCAATTAAAAAAGAATGTAGACTTAAAAAATGGATTAAGGAAGGATAAGGGTTTAGAGGAGGGTTCTGACTCATGCATACAAATGCCACAAAGACAATGCAGAGGAAATGGCAGAAAATGCCTCTGGATTTGGTGAACTATCTCTACAAATACAGTGGGCCCTCCTTATCTGTGGTTTTGCCTTCTGTGGTTTCAGTTACCTGTGGTCAACCATGGTCTGGAAGCAGACGATCTTTCTGAAGTATTGTCAGAAGGTCAACAGAAGCCTAATGCTACGTCATAGCCATTCACTTCACTTCATCTCACCACAAAGGCATTTTATCACTTCACATCGTCACAAACAAAAAGAAAAAGGGTGAATAGAGTACAATAAACTATTGAGAGAGAAACCATGTTCATGTAACTTCTGTCACAGTATATTATTGTAATTGTTCTATTTTATTATTATTGTTGTTAATTTCTTAGCATGCTTAATTCAGACATTTAACTTTATCATAGGTATGTATATATAGGAAAAAACATAGTAAATACGGGGTTTGGCACTATCTGCATTTTCAGACATCCACTGGGGGTCTTAGAAAATATCTTCTGTGGATAAGGCAGGGAGAACTGTAATGCTAATTCTCCCTCTAAAAAAATGTCTCCCGATATCAAATTTCTAAAAATAAAACTAGAGAGCAAATGGATGATATAAATATCAGAAGTTTAAAGCAACTGATGAATATAATACTTTTATTAAATATTGCATGACTAATAATAATACTACACTCACAAACTGGGAAAATAAGAGATACAGGAGTGCTGAGTCGAAGGGGCACATGCACCCCAGTATTTACTGCAGCACTATCAAAAATAGCCAAACTATGGAAAGAGCCCAAATGTCTACCAACTGATGAATGGATAAAGAAGATGTGTATATATAAACAATGGAATATTACTTGGCAATGGAAAAGAATCAAGTCTTTCCTTTCACAACAACGTGGATGGAACTGGAGGGCATTATGCTAAGTGAAATAAGTCAGTCAGAGAAAGATATATGATTTCACTCATATGTGGAATTTGAGAAACTGAACAGATGATCATAGGGGAAGGGAAGGAAAAACAGATACAAATAGAGAGGGAGGCAAACCATAAGAGACTCTTAAATACAGAGAACAAACGGAGGGTTGATGGGGGCAGGGGAATGGGGAAAATGGGTGATGGGCATTGAGGAGGGCACTTGTTGGGAGGAGCACTGGGTATTGTATGTAAGTGACAAATCACGGGAATCTACTCCTGAAAGCCAAGACTACCCTGTATGTTAGCTAAGTTGACAATAAATAAATGAAAAAAAATTTTTTTGATGGAAAAAAAAACTGGGAAAATTTGATGCCTTAAAAACAGGAGCACATAAACTACCAATGAGAAAGAACCTAGAGGGAAAATACAGACTGGATGACATTCTAGGCATGGTACCAGCAACATGCACTTGCATGTGGCATTTCAGACGTATGTCCTAAAATCAAGGAGTCCTTTTAGATACAAAAGTAGAATGACGGATATTCTAGACAAATACTATATTTTGGCTTGCTATAAAATTACTAAAGAAAGTACACACTTGAAGTTTTACTAGCTTCAAATGGATTGATTATTCAATCTTGTCAAAATCTTAAATGCTATGCTACATTTTTAACCTCAACTTGCTAGTAAAAGGCATGAGAGTGGCCAATTTGTGTTTGGGTAAAAGAAGAACATGTGAGTTTCTTTCTTCCTGGACTCAACACTTACACTCACAATGGATCCTTTTGGCTGTTGTTAACTACCTTTGTACATACACCCAGTAAGACACTGGGTGGCCAGACAGAATAAGAAGCTTTACAAAATATGTATAATCCTGATATGGTTGTAAAAATGCAAATGTAAAGTACTTGATTATTTATCTATTTTACACATTAGGGTTTTTTTTTTTTAAGTTAACACACTTTTCTTAAAGCTATGTTTTAGAACACAAGATTTGGTTATTACTGTAACTCCATTAAAACATTTTCCCTAATTTAAATTATTACTGATAAATTAGCTGTTTAACATGAAAAATGGCTAGTACTGGAAAAAGCATCATTGAGATCTAGCATACTCTGCTAACACCTAACCAACTAATTACTAGTCATGCATCTGAGGAAAAGAAATCAAGTCTTGGTTTTCCAAAATACCAGGGAAATATGAACACAAGGTTTTTAGCAATGAAAAGTGGTCAATGAAACAACTTTGATTTCTGGTGCTGTAATTTCAAAACGGATACTGATACAGATGCAGAAATGTAATACCTTTCAGGGAAGCTGTTTAGGGGAAGCCTCTCTTCCCAAACTCACTCAGGACCCCCAATGCAGCCTCCCTCCACTCCTCTACTCAGAAACCTCTTATTTCATAAGACACACACACACACACACACACACACACACACACACACATACACTCTCTCTCTCACTCTCTCTCTCTCTCTCTCTCTCTCTCTCTCTCCATTCACAGAGCAGTACCATGTACCTGTGTGTTGTTACCCAAGTGCTGAAATGGACTTATATTAGAGGCAAATCAAATGTGCACAGAGAAGGAATGCCTAGCTTTATGCTACAGAGTGAAGCTGGCTTCAAAAAAGGAGATGGCATTTGCATAGAGTCTTAAAGAATGAGCAGGAGTTTGTTAGGCTGAGAAGGGAAAGGCAATTTAAGCAGAGAGAATGTCTAAGGCACAGAGGCACAAAATCTAATGGCATGTTGTCTCATGCAGGAGGAAAGAGGTCTGGAGTGGCAAGATCACGGGGGTGTGTGGATGGGTTTGGCGTGGGTGAGACAGCAGGGATGGAGAGAAAAGTTAGGAACGGACTGTTGCATTCCAGAGCTCAGAATATTCAGACTTTTTAACCTGTGGGCAATGGGGGAGTCGATGACAATTCTTACTCCTTCATCTCCCCAAGCCTGCTGGCTTCCCACAGTTGGTCCATGCTACGTAGCCACTCCCACGGCTCCTTTCTATAAGCCAGTCTTGTCTTTCCAGGAAAAAGAACATCTGCTTTTTCGGACTGTAGCCCTGATCTTTCATCCACTCCGGAGGAGTGGGATTTTATAGTCATCTAAAGAAATTTTCATGCATACGTGTGAAGAGTATCATTTTTGGAATTTCATATTCTTCATAGTAACTTTTCCCATCCTTTAGAGAGTTTTAATTGTAATTTTTGTATCTGCTTTTTCTAAACTAGTAAAAGCTAGTTTTCTGGAACTAGGTTACAGACAGACTTTGGCCCATTTAACAAGGTCAGACTGTTTATTCTTGACAGAATTCTTTCCCACTGTAAAAAGGTACTTTTAAATGCCACATTCCAAGAGCGGTGCCAGTAAGCCACTGAAGCATATTTTCCCACAAGAACTGATACCATGTGCAGTCCCCACCTCACTGAAATCACCCAGCGTTACATAAGGTACAGATAGTATTCAACGTCACTGTGAAATCGATCAACTGAAGTCTCCCAGCAAGTATTTAGAGCTTCCCTACATTTCAAAGCATTGTAACCTTTAAAAAAGTAATTAACCAATATGAAAATGAGAAAGACGGAAGGGAAGGGTAGCTTTAGAAATTAAAAAACAAAATTTAAGATGGAAGAAGAATAGAAACCTTGTACCCAAACCTAGAAGGAGCAGAGATTCTTCTCCTTGATTTTGGGGCTTTTATGGCTGAGTTGTTAAATTTACAGCCCCACTTTTAGATTCTGCCAACCTTCAAAATAAATATATGAGCAGCGCTAAAGTAAATTCTCCTACGCTTTCCCTTGCTTTCTTTTGGATGCTTCGCTGAGACTTGAAGGTAGATTATTCCTCCACAGCCAACTGTAAAGTTTAACATTCAAATTTATGAGGGATTTAAAAATCATCAGTATCCGTACAGATGTCAGGGGCAACGATGTCATTCAAACTCTGTGCTTCAATCCCTTAGAGGAAAGGAAAACAGAAAGCGGGAGCAGTAAGAGGGAACAGCTCAGCAACCCGAAGAGCATCATCTAGAAACCAATTTGGCATATCAGCAATAAGGTCAATAAAATATGAAAGAAAATCCATCATTATAAAGCAATCATATAAAAGTCTGAGCTTCACTTTTGGAAAGACCTATATACAGATTAACATAAACATGGCCCTAATCTCAAGAACCCCAGTAGACTAAATAAAATAACTAAAAGAAAACTACAACGCAGACATATCAACCTTTCCCCATAACATCATGGTTCCTCCAAAGATCCCAAAAGATCTTAATTTTTAATTAAAACATAGCATGCAGAAAATGTAAGTGCACAAGGTGGGGAGGTGCATGAAAGTTTATGATGTTGAAGAAGTAGGGATGAAGGACAATGATTATCTGAAGGTTAGCAATGACTGCCCAGACAGACATTCAAAGTATAAGTGCAAGTGGAATTGTTTTACTTCCTCAGAGCCCAAATTGCTATCAGGGAGTGACGCAGGCAACTGGGAAGATTAGCTGAAAGTTGTGTCTAAACCAACAAAACAAAACAAAACAAACATTCAGATGCTTCATAAACACAAACACAAAACCTTGTAACTGATGATGCAGTGACCCCAGCAGCAACATGGAAAATGCCGAGTTGGAAATTCATTCATTGATTCATTGGTGAAAGCAGGGAACTGGGAAAGAATGTTCAAAGAGTAAGTGAGAAATTTGGTGTTTTTGGATGAAGGGAATATGCGTTTATGTGTACTGGGGTGGTCTCTCAGCAGCAGGACAGAAAGGTAGGTTGGGGCTACACTACAAAAAAATCTTTGCATGCCATGCTACTGAGTTGGAATTCATTCTTTAGGCACTGAAGAATCATGAGGATTCATTTCATTCCTTCATCGTGTATTTATCGAGTGCCCACCATGGGCCAGGAAGGTACTGTGGGGAACACTCAAATAGTGTAAGGTTTGGATTCAGGGAATAAAAATGGATACATTAACAGAAGTTCAATAACATATCTCAGAGTAGGAACTTATACCATGAGACCTGCCAAAGTCCAAGCAAAATGAAGATACTACCACTTTTCCCTTCCTTATCTGGAAGTAAGTAGCAACATTTGTAAAACACAAGAAAGCTCACATATCCAAAGAATATGTGAAATAGGATGTAAAAATGCAAGTTATAGAAACACTGTTTTATATTCAATTCTAAGGATTTTGTCTTCTACTCCTTTGGATGAACATTAACACACCTGAGTTAGGCAAATATAGGGGAGATGAAATTATCTCATTAAATACAATTTCCTGGACAAGCCCCTAACCAACCAAAGAAGGCACATGCCCATAAAAATGTTAAACAGAACTTTTTCTATCTTCTGGATCCCTGACAAACCCTTTGTCTGCAAAAAACCTTTCTAAAAGCACTCCATCTTGCCAGGCTTAGACAATACTTGGTGTTTACACTCAGACTTGGCCTCAAGTTCTGAGATCTGAATGGCATCACGCAGGGTGTCTATAGAAGATAATATAAAAACCTAGGTGACAAGCAGATCCTCTCTTTATGGTACCTCGATAGGACACAGTGGCCAAACAGATGTATGGAATCAAAGAACATCCTGTCCTTTCTTCGAGTAAAACACCCGCCAGGCAATAGCATTACAGTTAAACCATTTTCGTCCAGAACTAATTGGCAACAGTGACCACTTATGAAGAAGCTAGATAGAATTAGGTGAGTCAGATGAAGGACAATCTTTTATAAATGAGGAAAGCAGTCATTCAGTTAACTTCACAAGTATACGTGGTGCAGTTAAATACCCACATGTACACACCCACAGCAGCTTTCTTTACAGTATGGAATACATTATCTTTTTACATGGGAGAAATTCTCACAGTGGTCAATGCTTGCCTTCACTACGGAGGCAGAGTTAACCTCTAAGATGGTAACTCAAAATGTTTTATTACCACTGAGAATGTGCAAATGAAAGATCTGGATGGGTTTTCATGTTTGTTTTGGCTCTAGCATTTTCCACGTACCCAGCCCTGGGAATCCTAAAGAAAACGTGTCCTGTTCCCAGCTCTGTGCACTGCCCCATTGTGTTCCACTTCCCTCACTGGTGAAAGTGAAAACGAAACCGGCACAAACACTCCATTGTTAACTATGAAATATGTACTGGCAACTGGAAATTTTCACAAAACAGACCTGGTTGTGTCATGGCAAGGGGATGTCGAGTGGGGAGGGAATTACAGGAGCCTTTCCGGCTTCAGAGGTTTGTCCTGCACTTTCGCTGAGGTGCTGAGGCGACAGGGCTTTGGGTTTTTTCCATTATACTCGATTCATGCTCTTCGTTTGATTTACTCAGTATGCACTGGCAGCATTTGCAGGCTTCTGTGGGAGTAACTCGGCTGCCCAAGCTGAGGCACAAACCTTGCCAGGTCTCCATAGTAAATACAACACGCACGAAGAGGAAACAAGCATAAACAATTTACTTTCTCCTGTAAAAGATGATACTCTTCTCCTATCCCTGGTCCTGCTTCACTGTGTCAGCCTGGCGGTACCCACTTGCTGCTGGAAAGTGAACTACTCCAAGCATCAACAGAGAAAACGAGTGCAGATTGCGTGATGTGCACATCCACGGGGCCTGCATCCAGGCAGGTTCCGACAGGAGACCCTCCAAGCATCTCGCATTCTGGCAGGGGTGAGCAGGGAGAGCTTCCCTGACCCCAGCCTGTGAGGGCTCCTGAGACACAGGGCCTGATAGAAGCGTGTTCCTTTCCTTTAGTGCACTTTGGTTTCTAACTATACATCCCTTTGTGTGACTATGTGATGAAGATCTGTCTCCTCATTTTGATGATGGGCTCCAGGAGAGCAAAGACCGTGCCCATTTCTAGTCCCCATCATCTCTGAGGTTCATGGACAATGCTTGGCACGTGGAAAGTCATCAGTAATTATTTGTTGACTGAATGTTACAACTCCATTTCATTACTCTTCTCCCTTAGGCTTATCAAAGGTTTCTGAATCTACAAGATTCCTTCAGTATTTACCGAATGCTACCAAACAAACTAGGGGGAGAGTAGGGAACCATGTATTGCTGGAGGCCAAGAATGGGTTGTAAGCAATTCCAACTTTTGTAATACTTGTGGTATTAAATAGATGAATGATCATCAGTAAGTTCCACATAAAAACAAAACAAAACAAAACAAAAAAACAAAACCCAGGTGAATTCTTCCAATTTGTAGAGCTGTCAAAGAAAGGTCTTCCCATGTTTATTATTTACTTGTTGTCACTGGTGATTTCTGGAGTGGAAGATGTTTTCAGAACACAAGTGTCTCTTAATAGGACAGATGATATGGAAAAACAGACCTTTGGAGAAGGGGAAAATAATTCAGCTTAGTGAGAATGTCATTAAGTCACTAAAAAGACGGAAAACTTGCTTACTCTTCCATTACAGTACAATGTGGATTTTTTTCTCCAACTGTGAAAAGTTAGAGACGGTAAAAGGAACGACCTCATTTTAAGGCGCGGTCTTGTCTCTATCCACGGGCAGATTTCTCGTGACTGTCCTAGGGGGTGACTGGCTCGTTATAACTGTCTGGGTGTTCTGGCAATTACATCTGGATATAAACACATCAACACTGGCATTGCTCTGGATGGCCCTTGACATAGTCTGATGTACAGCGAGTGCAGCACGGCATGTCACTATTGCGACTATGCGTCTGTGTGATTTTAAGGGGGCGGACACCCACAGGACCGAATCAAGAGAATGCTTGGTGCTTCCTAAGCAACGATACATTTACAAGATGTTCCAGTCTGCACAAGTGCGGCAGAAGTTTTATTCTGAGGTCTGCATAGAAAGTAAGTTAACTAGGAGGTGTTAAGTTCGTGCCTCCCTTTATGCCTCTACCCTGTGTCTAAATGTGGCATGACCTAGTTGTTTTTTAATTACAATGTTAACAAAACTTAAAATACATTTTAGAAAACAGACTATTGGGACACTTGTGGAATCTCTGGATGCCCTTTGCAGACCCAATAATTCCACAGAAAATAGTCTGATGTCCCCTGAAGTATTGGAGCCTATGGTGTGAAGAGGAAGGGAAAGGGGATGGTAGGTAAGAGCCAGAATATAGATGTTAGAATTCCCCAAGCTATTTACAATCTATCTGGTGAATTCAGACTTAACCTGGCCACAAACGGCCTGCGCAGTGTCAGCTTCCTTACTTCCAAAATGAGATGGTTGATAAAGAGTTCTCCAAACACTGGATCTAACAGCAATGGTGTCACCCTGCATGATGTATGATCCAATTTAGAAAAAAAAATAGTAAAGATTTTGCATCATAGAGATATGAAGACTGCTCCCTCCCTGAGCCACTGCTCACCGTGCTTCATGATTATCATAGTCATCCTCGGGCTAGTGGTGGTGTCCTAGGTTCTGCTTCTCAGACTCCCTGTCAGACCTGCCTGCACAATCACGGATGATCATTGGCTGAGTGGTTGCTCTCCATTTCTCTTGGATCTTGACAGACAAAAATGAGGTGCACCGTACAATGCATCTGACATGGGAAGTACTTAGAAATGGCAAGTTTAGAATGACTCTAAATATAATTTTAGCTAGCCTTGTAGTCATTTTACTGAATAAGCACATAGTCTCGAAGCACTTCTGTCACCGAGATCATAGAACCACATGAGTCATGATTCTTGCGTGCATTACTTATGTGCAATGGAAAGAACCTTCCCTTACTCTCTTCGGTTTCCCACACAGGCAATATTTCAAGACAGGTCACAGAAGTTGATTTTCATGGTTTCAGAGAAATTGCTGCTAAAAAGAACCCATGTCAGGTGGCAAGTGTAATGGGCCCTCCCGTTGTTTGCAGACCCAGATCCTTCTTGGACCACAAGGGGTCTCAGGCACATATTTACGGACACTCCAATCCAAACGTCCACACTCTGCCCGTATGACTGCGAACCGTTGCTGTCTGACTTGGGTGAACACACAAGTGGTGCAATCTGCTCTCAGGAGGAAGGACCTGAGGCAAGTCCATGCAGTTCTCTGTCAGTCAGGGAATTCCAATGCCCTGAGCGAGGCAACAGAGGGTCAGGGGTCTCAGGCTCTAGGTGGAATATGCCTTGCACCTTGGAATCCACGCTCCACGAATGGAGGCCTAGCTGGAGAGGGGCCAGTGCAGGCTCCTCTAATGCATGAGAGGGGTGACTGAATGGCTGAGTCAGTTAAGCGTCCAGATCTTGACTTCGGCTCAGATCATGATCTCACGGTTCATGAGTTGGAGCCCCACATGGGGTTCCGCACTGACAGCACGGAGCCTGCTTGGGATTTTCTCTCTCCCTCTCTCTCTGTCTGCCCCTCTTCTGCTTGAATGCTCTTGCTTTCTCTCTCAAAATAAACAAACATTAAGTAAAAATAAAGTATGAGATCCAGGCCAGGGGCCCCTCTTGCCTGAGTCTAAGGTATCCATGGTAGCCATTCACATCTTAATTCTATAACCTTTGAATAAATAGGTATAAACACCGTTTCTCTGTATGGGTACACATGCATGTCTGATTGTATACTGAGCAGCAAGTATTCAATACTCTCTAAAGACATCTGAGTGTCATGCTGGAGGCATCCCAGTGAAGTCAGGCATCTAAAGGACACTTAACCCTCCCCTATCAGATGAAGACAAGCTTCATCATTTTTTATACACCCTAAGTTATGCACCACCTACAGCTACAACTATGGACCAGACTTACAACAATTGTCCTAAATTTCTACCTCTAAGGCTAATTCCTTCAAGGAGCTTACAGCCTGATATATCAGACTCCCAAAATAATTACAAACAAAACAGAAAGCAGTATTATGAAGGACATTAATAAGATGTTACTCTGGAAACACTGAGGGATGAAGGTGGGATTGATTTCTGTAGGGAGTACCAGAAGGGGACATTTGAGTCAGGGTTTGGAAGATGACTAATAGATAAGCATTTCTCATGGCTGTAAGATGTCAGTTTCGAATCAGTTAACTTGTAATTCCTTTAACATTCCACAGATTAAGTTGATTCCCAGGTCCGGTATGACATAGCCCACTAAAAAATGTGTATTTCCAGGAAGTGGAGTGCAGTCTTTTTCTCTTCAAGAAATTCTAAAAATAAATACCAGTTCAGTCTGAAAAACTGTGCTTCTAAGTCTTTATACATCGCCATTTGTACGTAAACTACATGCATCACGATACTAAGTGGATTTTCCCTAAATCGAAAAACACAAAACAATGGGAAAAGTTTTAAATGCAGTGACCTTTAGGAATCATAAGCTTTATTACTGGCATGAAATTCCAGCTATCATTCTTGCAAAAAAAGTCAAATCTGTTCCCAGTGTCTTTCCTGGTTGCTAGTATTTTTTACTTTACGTCACTATAAGAAATAGAGTATGCAGTACAAACTAGACACTGAAAAATCAGGTATTTACGACTGCCTTTCCCCTTTTCTCTATGAAATAATTTGTCTACATTTTCCTGTCTGAACATATCCACTGTCAGCAAGAATGGAATGTTAATTGATGTTACGCACAAGCTGGGCTATCATTCCTCAAATTTAATAAGCAAAAAAGAAACAAAAACAAAACAAAACCAACTGAGTTTCCTGTTTTTATTTGTGATTCTTTGTGCCCATTTGGGGGTGATCAAAATAAAGCGTCTGTCTCAGTTATGGCTCATCTTTCCCTCAATTAATGTACCTAAGATCAGTTCCTTCCATCTGCTACCTCTGATGACCACAGGGATCACAAAGCCTATTTAAGCTTTTCCTCAGGGACTGCAACTACATTCTAAGGAAGCTCGCAGCCTACCTAACCCTTCCCAGTGAGGAAACACACATACTCAGCATTTCTGCTGTGATTATGTAAGAATACAAGGGCTCCCTTGACCCAGCCCAAAGCTGAGGCGTATCCTTTAAATACCATCTTGTGCCTTGTCTTCTCAAAAGTGATGGGCAAAGAGAAAACAAGTATGATTTCTCTTTTAACAATGGTGACACACTCCAAGGAATCCTCTGTAAAACTTCTGACGGCCCTAGGTAAAATACACAATGTTGCGAAAGTACCTGGTCCTAAGTGTCCAGGTTGTAGTATCCATACTTTGGAGGTGAGGAAATGGAATACTTTTGTAAACTGAATGTTGTTCTAAGACAAATTATCTCTCTTAGAAAATTTCCAACTCCCCTGCTGTTTATTTCTCAGTTGAGGCATTACTGGAATTTCAGTAAACAATTCTTTGGTAGGCAGAATACCAGCCTCCTTGTGGCCACTGCCATTCCCCAGGTCATTAAGATGACCAAAGATGCTGCCATCCATTTCTCAGCTGTGCCCTCCACCCAGGGCAGTGCTGCCCCTGACTGAGAATCACTTCGAGGCTAAAGATAGACCAGGTGAAAAATGACATACTGACCCAAGAGGATTCCTTTTCTTAAGGCTTAATCTAATGCTTTGAGGGCAATTTTTATAGTGTTCACGGATCCCAAGGGATGCTCAGCATCAAACTCCTATCCCAAATAAGCGGCACAGTAAAGGGACATTCCTTGGCTTTTTGTATCTCTGCATGAATTCACTGTATGTAAAACAGGTCTTTCAAAGGTAAGAGTTACTGGTGCCTACTTCTGGGCTCTTTTTATACTCTGGGTGCAGAATTTCACAAAAATTCATCTCAGAAACAATGAACTAGAAGGAGAAATAGAAGGTAACCGAAGTCAGTAGCTTATTATGGTTTTGTGTCTGAATGAGACCAAATAAACAGGATACTGTAACTGTCATTCTCTGCCAACATAGGGCCTTGGGTTTGCTCTTTGTATTTTGGCTTGGATGAAGGCTTCCCCCAGTGTGGGGTGTGGGGTGTGGGGTGTGGGGTGCTGCTTGTTCATGGGCTATCCAAGTTTACTATAAATTTAGTATCTTCACAGCAACACAGCTCCAGAAGAACGCCTTCACACACCTTTGCAGGTACCTAGCTGTTTCTCAAACCAGGTCACTACAGACAGGTCAATGTTCCTGACACCATTCTTCCCTAACCCTTGAGCTGTATTTCCCCAGACTTTGCATATGCAGCTCTGGAAATAGTGGTTATGGCAAAAAACATTTGGAAACCTGTAACTGAGTCTTTTCTAGTGGCTACAATGTAACAGACTATTTTTGCAACAGGTCCTATTCATGGCAAGCCCAGCCTGGATGTGTCTGTAGTTGTAAGCAAAACCCTTTCTTCCTAGCCCTGTTTGTTTGTTTATTTATTTTAATGTTTATTTATTTTTGAGAGAGAGACAGAGCACAGTGGGAGAGAACAGAGAGACAGAGAGGGAGACACAGAATCTGAGGCAGGCTCCAGGCTCTGAGCTGTCAGCACAGAGCCTGACGTGGGGCTCAAACTCATGAACTGTGAGGTCATGACCTGAGCTGAAGTCAGACACTCAACTGACTGAGCCACCCAGGCTCCATTCTGTCCCCCAAGTGACCATGGGCAGTAATAATATTAGGGGCATGGTATGGGGAAGTTCATCATTTAAAAGAGGAAACATAAACCTAATGAAAGAATAGCACTTTCTTACTCACCACTGAGGTAAGAGCCATCTGAAAACTGTAGATGCGGGCAAGGCCAAAGTCAGCCAGTTTTATTTGTCCGCTGCTGGTCACCAGAATGTTCTGCGGTTTTAGATCACGATGCACTACTCGGTGAGAATGAAGAAAGTCCAGACCTCGGAGAAGCTGAAACATCATATCCTAAATAAAACAAACAAACAAAAAAGAAAATCAATAAACTGTCACAATAAATTTAACATACTGAATCCTTTGTGTTGGAAGTACTTGACGGGTATTTGCTGAATAAATGAATTCGTCTCCCTTTCCACCTCTCCAGTCCGCCATTCTCCAGGTCACTACAAAAAATTTCACATCAGCCTGTATTTTATTAATGAAAGGAAAATTTAAAAATAGGTTCAGATGGCATAGGAGATATTCTAGAAGATAAATACCAAACTGGTGTCTGTAGTTCATGCTGGGGAGAGGAATTGGGGGTAAGAAGGGAGACACTTTTTACTTCATATACTTTCATATGATTTAATTTTTTATTTCAACAATTAAAATCCAGTAAATGGTAATATTAATGGTAATCCCTATTATTTAAAATTTGTTAAACATTTATTTATTATTGAGAGACACAGCATGAGCATGGGAGGGGCAGAGAGAGAGAGGGAGCCACAGAGTCCGAAGCAGGCTCCAAGCTCCGAGCTGTCAGCACACAGCCCGATGCAGGGCTCGAACTAACCAACCATGAGATATGACCTGAGCTGAAGTCGGACGCTTAACCAACTGAGCCACCCAGGCGCCCTAGTAATTCCTATTATTTTTATAGCACCTAACACTAAGCAGTCACTACAGGTCAACCACCACTCTAAACACTTTGTTTAGAAACTCAGTGCACAACCAAACACTGAGGTAAATAATATCATTACCTCATTTTATAGGCCAAGAAACAGGTGTTTGTAATTAGCCCAAAGTAACACCACTATTCAAGAAATAGTGTTGATCAAACTATAGTCTAGAAAAAGTGAGTTCAAATTCAAATTCCCAGTGCACTCCTTTATTAGATCAATGATCAAATGAGCATGTAAAGCCAGGTAAGCCATTTAATCTTGCTGAGCCTCAATTCTCCTGTCTGTAAAGTGAGAAAGCAACAAAGCCTACTTTCTAGGATCACTGTAAAGCACTTAACGCAGTGGTAAGCGTTCAGTAAATGGTAGCTATTACCACTTATGGAATGGAGAATGGGGGATATTCAGAAAAAAAACTAATGTCACATCTTCTTCTAACTTTGGAACTGGTAAATTATAAGATTTAAAACTCAGAAACAGTGTCTGAAAGTAGGAATTTAAGACCCTGAGGATTTGATCCTTTGAAATCTAGGGTTAACAAGATTGACCTACCCCCCAAATACCGTGCGAAACAAGGGAGGATGGAATTATTTTGTTCACATAAGGGTTAGAGAAATGGCAAGGCAGTAAGTATCATGGGCTTCACAGCTGGCAGGGGCTGCAAGGACACATTTGTTCACTAGCTGGACCATACTTGGTTATTGGGTTATGGTACTGGTTCTTCCTTCAGAGCTGGGGGTTCTGTCTTTACATCCTGGCTTGTTTAAAACCAAAACCTCAATATTCCATAAAACTAAGAGAAAACAGTGCTTACTTTTTAAAAATAATGTAATGAGATTACATGAAGTAACGTATGCAAACAGGGGTAAGTGCAGTTCTGGCACATATTAAGCATTCAATGAATGACAGTCATTAAAGTGTCCCATTTACCAGGGGGAGACAGAGTCACAAACATCCGTAAGAAAATGTGGCCAGTGCCACAAGGTCGGTGAACAAAGGACTAAGCACTGGTGTGTAATGAATGACAAGTGTACTAGAATCCTTTCTGATGCACCTCAATGGATATTCTGAATGGGCAGGGTTTACCTTCTAAGTTTTCAAGGACAAAACCCTTGCAGAAGACTGCACTGTCGAGGGTCAGTTCTTCAAGACCTGAGAACCACTGCAGGTCACACACCTCTCAATGCACACACTTCCAGTGTGAAAACGAAGTGTGCAATGTTAACAAAAGTCTACTGGGGCAAATCCGTCACTACTGGAAACGTATGCACACGACTTGTAAGCCCTGGAGTTTAAACAGCTTCACTAACCTAAAGTAATGCCATGCTGACTTGTCGCCTATAACTTCTTACATGCTGAACATCAACCACGTAAAACTGCACAAAGAATAAATCTGTTTGGTTCATTTTTTCGTGTTCAAACAGTTTAAGCAGCCAATTAGCAGAATAAAAATTTTGAAATTTGAACTCATTAATAATAAAGCCCATCTAAATTTATAAAAAGGCTGATCCACAGAGTAAAAAAAAACAAAAACAAAAAAACCAACAACACTGAGGAGGGCACCCGTTGGGATGAGCATTGGGTGTTGTATGGAAACCAATCTGACAATAAATTATATTTAATAATAAAAAAAAGTGTGTATTGCTTTTACTTGTGTATTCACTTACATAGGACATACTACATCTTTCTTAATTATTAAACTGGTATATGTTTAATGCAGAAACTTAACAAAATTTTTTACAAATCCAGAGGAAGAATCGAAATTACTCAAAATCCTATCACTCAGAGAACAGAGAAAACTTCACTGTTAAATAATTTTTGTCTTGTCTTTCAAAATTACAGCTATTATTGTATTTGTAGGTATAAATATGTATTTACATATTAAATATGTGCTAAATAATGTATAGCACATACAAATAATACTAATATATAAATATATTTATAAATAAAAATGATTATTCTGTACACATTATTTTGTGATTGTTTTAAAAACATTTAATCATTCATTATGAATGTTTTGCCACTTCAACAAAATTCTTCTGCAATGTATCTTTTTTTAACTCAATATCATCTTTATTTTATTTTTATTTATTTATCTTGATATATGAAATTTACTGTCAAATTGGTTTCCATACAACACCCAGTGCTCATCCCAAAAGATGCCCTCTTCAATGCCCATCACCTACCCTCCCCTCCCTCCCACCCCCCATCAACCCTCAGTTTGTTCTCAGTTTTTAAGAGTCTCTTATGCTTTGGCTCTCTCCCACTCTAACCTCTTCATTTTTATTTTATTTTAAATGTTTATTTATTTATTTTGAGAGAGAGAGAGAAGCGAGGCAGAGAGAGAGGAGGCGAGAGAGAATCCCAAGCAGGCTCCATGTTGTTAGCGCAGAGCCCTATGTGGGGTTTGATCTCAAGAACTGTGAGATCACGACCTGAGCCAAAGTCAAGAGTTGGATGCTTAACCAAATAAGACACCCAGGTGCCCCAATACAATATGACTTTTAATGACTACATGATTTTCCTCCCTGGAATATGCCATAGTAATTACTATTTGGTTTTAGTTGGGTTATTTTTTTTTTTTAGTTTATTTATTTATTTTGAGAGAGAGAGAGAGAGAGAGAGAGAGAGAGAGCGTGCGTGCCTGAGTGGGGCAGGGGCAGAGAGGGAGAGAGAGAATTCCAAGTAGGCTCCGTGCTGTCAGCACAGAACCTGATGCGGGGCTCCATCTCACCAACTTGAGAGATCATGACCTGAGCTGAAATCAAGAATCAGACACTTAACTGACTGAGCCACCCAGGTGTCCCAATAGCTGTGTTATTTTGGAACTATACCCAGAGTTTAGTTCTCCTTCATTTAAACACTAGGGCACAGGAAAGAGACTTGCTCCATTATAACTATTACCACCAGCATAGTTTAAATAGTGCCAACGGGTATAATTACACTAACATTGATTCCATGTAAATGATGCTTACAGATGTATGGTAAGTTGGTTTTACATAAGAATTAACATTCTTTAGATTTTATTAGGCTATTTAAAAAATATTTTTGTTGAGCAAACTGGGCTTTCTTTTAAACCTACAATACCCAGCTACAAGAGTTTTTTGAGCTATGTGAGCTTTGAATTAAATGATTTGAATTAAATGATGTGAGCTTTGAATTAAATGGGCAAAAAAATTTTGCCCAAGTCTCATGATCTTCAGTAATTCAACTGTAAGGTAGGTTGATACACGTTATAGACTTGTAAGAAGTGTGATTTGGGGACCCTCCTCAACCTTTAACCATCATTCACTGGAACACCTAACCTCAAAGGGAAAATATATGCAGCTATGTTGGGGACTCCAGTCACAAAGAAGAAGAAGATGTGGTCCCAATTCCTGAGAATTATATGAATGAATAAACTGTAACAGTAAATAAGGCAGGAAAAAACACCTTTACTTCAGAATCACAAGAAGCGCTTGGATCAAAGATATTTCAAAGACTTCTCTACTTAAGCTTATTATCTGTTCTATCTCAGTTTATAGTATCGTGAGACATACGTTTAAATTAGCTCCTCAAGATTTTAATCTCAATTAATCTGTTTTATACAAGACGCAAATATTTCACAGTAATCCTGATGATGCAATGCAGTGAGACTACGGATACTGCCAATTAAGGCTCTTTAAGTTAAACACAGGTTTAAAACCTTTTTACGTTTCAGTGCACAATTCTGGTGGAAGAAGTTTAAACATCTAGTCATACTCATGACAGATAAACAGTCACTTGGGGCCATCACTCTGTATCTTTCCGAAACACGTGCCATGGAAGCATGTTTCAACAGGACCCCATCATGGAATGAAGTCTGGCTCCCAGGGATTTTGGGTGGGGTTTTGTCCTTGGCAACCCCCCTAGGAAGATTCCAGACTTTAGTCTGAATACCACAAATCTGTAAAGCCTTGTAATCATTTCTTTTAGGTGTTCTACAAGTTTAATCCTGTTATTTCTTTACAAACAAAACAAACAAGCCAGCTGAAAAGTTACCTCAAGCTTTCCTAATGGGAAAAAGATTTTTCATTGGGTTTTTTTTTTTTTTTCCCCAACTACAAAGTATAATTAGTTCCCAAAGATATTGAAAACATCCAATTTATATCATATAGTAAATCACAGAAATGACAGCTTTCAATAGACAATTCTGGGTTTTTGGATAGATCTATGTGATGGAGTCACATCCTCAAGATTTTAGCAACAAAAATGTACATCAATAGTCTAAAAACTAAAAATAAGGGGCACATGGGTGGCTCAGTCAGTTGAGTGTATGACTCTTGATTATGGGTCAGGTCGTGATCCCAGGGTGGTGGGATCGAGCCCCATGTTGAGCTCTATGCTGAGTATGGAGCCTGCTTTGGATTCTCTCTCCCTCTTTCCCTCTCAGTTAAGTGTCTGGCTTCGGCTCAGATCATGATCTCGCAGTTTGTGAGCTCAAGCCCCGTATCGGGCTCTGTGCTGACAGCTCAGAGCCTAGAGCCTGCTTTGGATTCTGTGTCTCCCTCTCTCTCTTTGCCCCTCCCCTGCTCATGCTCTGTCTCTCTCTCTCTCAAAAATAAATGAATGTTAAAAAAAAAAAAAAGAAGTAAAAAAAGACATGTACAAGCTATAGTCAATGCTAATCATTTTTTTCTCCTTATAATGTGTAAACTACAGTCTTCAAATTTGTTATTCAAGTTTTGATAGAAGTACCTTCCTAATGATTTGTTGTTTCCTACAAAAGCCTCCTATCCAGTTTGTTTCCTATGAAGGATGTTACAGGAGTCTACAGTCTAAAATGGATTACATACAACAAAGGTATCTTAAATTAAACTGACAACATTCTGGTTTAAGGTAGGGGGTTAGCATTAGGAATAGAAATAAAAGATCATGACAGCCTACATATAAAGGGTGATGGGAAAGCCACAAAGAAAGTAGAGCACTTCGGGGGTGCCTGGGTGGCTCGGTCAGTTAAGCATCCTGATCTCACAGTTCCTGAGTTCAAGTCTTGCATTGGGCTCTGTGCTGACAGTTCAGAGCCTGGAGCCTGAAGCCTAATTTGGATTCTGTGTTTCCCTCTCTCTGTCCCTCCCCGACTTGTGCTCTGTCTGTCTCTCTCTCTCTCTCTCAAAAAAATAAAATAAAATAAAATAAAATAAAATAAAATAAAATAAAATAAAAATAAATTAATTAAATAAACATTAAAAAAAAAAAGTAGAGCACTTTAATAATAATGACAACAACGCGGGCTAGGCCCAGGATCCTTTTTTGTTTATGCTGATTAAGACTATGTATTTTAAAATGCTGGTTTTAAATTTTTTTTTAATGTTTATTTATTTTTGAGGAGAGAGAGAGAGAACATGAGCAGGGGAGGGCAGAGAGAGAGAGGGAGACAAAGAATCTGAAATAGGTTCCAGGCTCTGAACTGTCTGCAGAAAGCCTGACGTGGGGCTTGAACTCACGAACCATGAGATCATGACCTGAGCCAAAGTCGGACGCTTAACCAACTGAGCCACCCAGGTGCCCCTATTTTAAAATTCTTAATTGTGATAAAATATGCATAACATAAAATTTACCATCTTAACCATTTTTGAGTATATAATTCAGTACTAAGTATATTCACCTTGTTGTGCAATCTCCAGAACTTTTCCATCGTGCAAAACTTAAACTATACCTATTGAACAATTCCCTATTATTCTCTTCTCTCCAGGTCCTGGCAACCACTCTTCTACTCTATGAATCTGACTACTCTAGATACCTCATGTAACTGGAATCATACTGTATTTGTATTTTTGTAATTTAGCATAATGTCTTCAAGATTCATCCATGTTGTAGCATATGTCAGAATGTCCTTTTTGAAGGCTGAATAATATTCCATTGTATGTATATTCCACATTTTGCTTATCCATTCATGTGTTGAGGGACATATGGGTGGTTTCCACCTTCTGGTTACGGTTAATAATGCTGCTATGAACACAGATATACATATATCTCTTTGCAACTTTGCTTTCAATTATTTGGGAGATACACACACACACACACACACACACCCAGAAATGGAATTGCTAGATGCAGTCCCAGGATCTTTTAAAATCACAGTTCTCCTACAAAGTATGGTACAATATTCTACGTAAGCAACGGAGTAGTGAATGACAGAGCCATGTCTGGATCATTCAGCAGGTCATACACTCACTGGCGATGTCACTCACTCTGATTTCTGTGCTCAAGGAGAATCTGCTGTTGTCACCACATCAAGCTCACTGTACAGTACACACCTTTTACTCTACTTCAAAACTTGACAGAAGCTCCTTCAAGCTTTCACTGATTAATTCACAATGATAACAATGGGCTGCAAAGACTGCTTTATAAACAGATCCCCCCTACTTCTTGTTTTGGTCCTCAGGAATACCCAAAGAATGCTTCACCCAAAATCACAAAGGGCAAAACAAATTTTGGAAAAGCAAGAGAGGGGGGTTAAAGCAGGTTCCTTAAAACCTCAGACCACCTGGAAGGATGTAATTGGTGAATTCAAAGCAAGCAATAAGTGGGAGGACCTGGTGGAGATGAGCTGCAAGAGTCATGAGTGAGCTTTGTTTCAGAAAAGGGCAGTCAAGCTGCCTCATATTCCCTGTCACATCACCACTGTGCCCAGTGGGTCAGGGATGGTGGGAATGGGTAACGGAGGGCAACACTGCTCCTCACCAGCTCTTCAGCAGAAACAAAGGCAAGGCCCCTAATTTCAAGTGCTGACTTTCTATTTTTACTGCTTCTAGGCAACTGGATAAAAGCATAATAAAAGTGGCTTTGTATGCCAATTTCATTAATAAAATGTGTATTCTAAAGACAGAATGAAAAGAATCCATATATTATTCATTCCTGGGAGTGATGCTAATGCTGAAGTAAGTAAAGAATCCATTTCAACCAACCAGGAAGAAGAAAATAACTAATTTTCACCAAGCCTGGAAATGTTGGTACTTGAAGGACAATGTAATGACTAAATAAGTGGACAGTTTGAAAGAAGGAATCGTTACGTCACCACAATGGTTATTTTTAACTCACAGTGGAAAGTCATCAGGAATTGAAACTACAAATAGCAATGTTAATTATAACTTTTTCAGAGCAGGATATAAAAATCAGCATTGCATAAATAAGAAAATGCAAAGTACAACTGCCTAGGTTTTTGACTAATGACCCAAACGGTTTCTGTTCTATTCACGTTGTTTTGTAATCTTTTTAAAAACATTTAACCACATACTGTGGACATATCCCCATTTCAACACATATTCTTTATAATTTCTTTAAACAATATGCTCTATTGGCTGCATTTGGAAAAATACCTTCTCATCTTTCCCCATTCTCCTTCTCATTTCCCTCTTTTGAGAATTTTCCCCTCCCTTAGTACTTCCCTCCTCTCCAAATGAGGTAATGTATTACAAAAAGTTGGTTTTCTGTTCCACAGAGTGGAGCATATTATTATTTGTTTACGGTAGCAGACATTGTTGGTTGCCAGCCACAAATGATTGGTCCAAGCTAATCACATTCCCATAAATTTGTTGGAAATTAATCTAGGGATAGACATGAGACCTAATCCTAGCCAGTGAGACGTATGGACAAATCTGCTGTAGAGTTTCAGGAAGTATTTTTCCCTTTTATTAGAGGACCACAGTAGAAAATTCTTGCTGTACTTCCTCCTCACCTCCCAGCCCCCACTCCCTATCCGTGCATCTTACACTAAATGCTGCTGCTTGAGGACCTGAACTTGCAGTTGTAGCAACCATCCTGAAGCACAAAGGGAGACATCATCTGTACGCATAAAATGCCAGAGTGTAAATGAGAGAAAAAGTCTGGGTCTTTATGACATTGCTGAATAGCTGAACAACTTTGAGGTTGCCCACCTCTGGTCTTGTAGTTTTAACAGTAATGCCCTTATTTAAAGTTTTTTTTTTTTCTATTGAGTCTTCCGTAATTTGCAGTTGACAATTATTCTAACAAACCAAACTTAACTAAAATTGTATCAACTGAAACCTGTTAAAGTCACTATCATTCAGAGACCTCTTTGCCAGTGTGCACTGCCTCTCTCCCCACACCCTGCCCCTGCCCCACCATGGGGCCTGTATCAACATTCTTTTCCTGTTGCCAATTATCACTTCCAGGGGGTTATCTTTTTCTCTCTGAGACTTATTCCTCCTTCCATTTGTTGTCACAACATTTTCTTCTTCATCGCTATCATTTGCTATCAATCCTCCATATTCCTCAGGGACTATGGCTCATCCTCTCTACCCTACACTCACCATTTTCCTGCATGACTTCAATATTATGCAGCTAGGATGCCCTAGCTAGTACCTTAACTTCAGAGACCTTTGACATCATTAACCCCATTCCATTATTTACCATTTATTTCCATGGCTAAAACTAGGAATGTGTTATTACTCAACTCCGACATAAAATATTTTTAATAAAAAAAGTTTAAGTTACTTTAATCACATTTACTTGGATATCAAAATGTCACTTAAATTTACATAAGCTTATCAGACAGCATAACTAATTAAATTTGGAGAGCAACTTCTTCACACACCATGTGTTAGGTCTGCCAATTCCCTCATCTCTCTTGTTGGTCATTTTATCTTATCTTCTTTACAAAGCTTAATCCTCAGTTAGCCCAACCACTCTCTCTTTCTTGGCTGTTATACCAGTGATTCAGACAGCTGTTATGGGGTAGGGGTAGGGCATGATCACGTATGTGTCCCTTATCGATATGAAGTCAGTCTTAAATCCTGATTACCATAGTGGCACCAGGTAGTCCCCCGTGGTCCCCAATAAGCTCTCTTGCTGTCCTTATAGGCCAGTCCGAATGTTTACTGCTGTCTCCCTAAGTTACCATCTCCCTTTCTTCTCTTAGCACACTAGCCTATACTCCACTACAGAGAGAAACTCATTCCATCAAGGGGATGCTATTACCTCCCTGTGTCCACCTACAAATTTAAAAGCACTGGCATCTACCCTTCTTCTTTATCTTCTGGTAGGAAAGGTTTCCTTCCTTCTACACAGTATTCATCTCCCTCCTTATGCTCTGGATCTCATTCAATGTAGCTTATTCAAGTACCTCCCCTTGCTCTACTAGCCATTCCCCTACTACACCTGGGATTTCTTCCCTTTCTATTGTCCCTTGACCAATAAACAACCCAAGCGACCCCCTTCTTTTTTTTTTTTAAGTTTATTTGTTTGTTTGTTTATTTATTTATTTATTTACGAATGAGCAAGGGAAGGGCGGGGGGGGGGTGTGGGGGGGGAGAGAATCCCAGGAGAGGCAGAGAGAGAATCTTGACACAGGGGCTCGATCCTGTGAACCATGAGATCATGACCTGAGCCGAAATCAAGAGTCAGACTGAGCTACTCAGGTGCCCCCTTTTTCTTTTAAGATTTTATTTTTAAGATCTCTACACCCAACGAGGAGATCGAACTCACAACCCTGAGATCGAGAGTCACATGTTCCATGGATTGAACCAGCCAGGAGCCCCTCCTCTTCTTTTCTTAGACAAGGATCTTTACACAGCAATGCACATTTTCCTAATTCTCATCCACATCACATCACTACAATGAATGCAGATGCAGCAGCTCTTCCAAGATCACCAATAACCACTTGTTTGCCACAACCAATGGGACATTCCACTCCTCACTTAACCTTGCCATGGCATTTCACACTGGGTCTCGCCCTCCTATTCACTGTTCTCCAAAATAAAAAGACCTTCTTTTTTTTTTTTTAATTTTTTTTTAACGTTTATTTATTTTTGAGACAGAGAGAGAGAGCATGAACAGGGGAGGGGCAGAGAGAGAGGGAGACACAGAATCTGAAGCAGGCTCCAGGCTCTGAGCCGTCAGCACAGAGCCCGACGCGGGGCTCGAACTCACGGACCACGAGATCATGACCTGAGCCGAAGTCGGCCGCTCAACCGACCGAGCCACCCAGGCGCCCCAAAATAAAAAAACCTTCTATGTTTCTCATTAGAAATGTAATGCATCGCGGCGCCTGGGTGGCGCAGTCGGTTAAGCGTCCGACTTTAGCCAGGTCACGATCTCGTGGTCCGTGAGTTCGAGCCCCACGTCAGGCTCTGGGCTGATGGCTCAGAGCCTGGAGCCTGTTTCCGATTCTGTGTCTCCCTCTCTCTCTGCCCCTCCCCCGTTCATGCTCTGTCTCTCTCTGTCCCAAAAATAAATAAACGTTGAAAAAAAAATTAAAAAAAAAAAAGAAATGTAATGCATAATTAACATAATAAACATATTTGTTCTGTTAAAAAAGCCAAAACACAAGGAAAAAAAATACCACCCACCATTCTCCCATCCAAAGACAATCATAATCAATTAACACATTGATGGTTCCTTCCGTAATTTTTCTGTACATGTATTCTCATATAGAAAGTTATTTTCCTTTTATAAATGGAATACTAGTGTATGTGATTTTGTAATTGTCTTTTTCACATAATGTATACTGGACTCTCATTTGCACATCAATGAATACAGGTCTACCGCTCAATTTTTTTTTATATTTGTTTTTGTTTTTTTAAATATGAAATTTATTGTCAAATTGGTTTCCATACAACACCCAGTGCTCAACCCAACAGGTGCCCTCCTCAATGCCCATCATCCACTTTCCTCTCCTACCCCCCCTACCCCCCCATCAACCCTCAGTTTATTCTCAGTTTTTAAGAGTTTCTTATGGTTTGCCTCCTTCCCTCTCGTTTTCCCCCCTTCCCCTCCCCCATGGTCTTCTGTTAAGTTTCTCAGGATCCACATAAGAGTGAAAACATATGGTACCTGTCTTTCTCTGTATGACTTATTTCACTTAGCATAACACTCCCCAGTTCCATCCACGTTGCTACAAAAGGCCAGATTTCATTCTCATTGCCATGTAGTATTCCATTGTGTATATAAACCACAACTTCTTTATCCATTCGTCTACTGCTCAATTTTTAATGGTCATGTGGTATTATTTTATTTACATACTATCTTTGGCCAGAAGTTTTAATTTATCAAATTACCCACTTTAAAAAAAAAATTTTTTTTTAACGTTTATTTATTTTGAGACAGAGAGAGACAGAGCATGAACGGGGGAGGGTCAGAGAGAGGGAGACACAGAATCCGAAACAGGCTCCGAGCTGTCAGCACAGAGCCCGACGCGGGGCTCGAACTCACAGACTGCGAGATCATGACCTGAGCCGAAGTCGGCTGCTTAACCGACTGAGCCACCCAGGCGCCCCAAATTACCCACTTTTTAAATTCTACTTTTATCATGTTCTAAATTACTTGAACTTGTTTCTGGACTTTGACTTGTTTGGCTCTGTTTAGGGTACAGGGTATCTCTTTCCTTTAATAATTAAGTATTTAGAATTTGTGTTCATATCTGGTAGGGCAAGTGTCCTCTTTCCATTCTTTATAAAATATTCCTGGATATTCTTACATGTTATTGTTCTCAAACGATTTTAAGATCATTTTGTTAAGTTCTCATATCCTTCCACAAACACCTTTCACTAATTTTTAAGAAATTATAATTTGGGGAGTCTTTTATAATTTTGAATCTTTCCTTTTCGCAACATATTGTGGCTCTCTTTTTATTCAAGTCTTCTTCTGACTCCCTCAGTAAAGTTTTGTCACTTTTTTTCACATAATTCCGACATCTGTGAGACCCCTACTATAGTAGGCTGGTGCTCATCCTTGCTTACATGTACTGTACTGTTTCCCCACTGATCTCATTCCTCAAATCTACCCTTTACTCTCTGGCTAGCTTGATCTTTTTTTTTTTTTTTTTTTTAATTTTTTTTTCAACGTTTATTTATTTTTGGGACAGAGAGAGACAGAGCATGAACGGGGGAGGGACAGAGAGAGAGGGAGACACAGAATCGGAAACAGGCTCCAGGCTCTGAGCCATCAGCCCAGAGCCGGACGCAGGGCTCGAACTCACGGACCGCGAGATTGTGACCTGACTGCGCCACCCAGGCGCCCCGAGCTTGATCTTTTTAACATGCAGACCTGATCCCATCAGATTAGTCTTATGCTAGAATGCCCTCAGACAAAGCCCACCTGGTTCTCTGGCCTTGTCTCTTGGAACTCCTGAAGACTTTCTCCATCTTTACCCCCTCGCTACCCTATGGCCCCGTCTTCTGAAAGAGGGGCCTGCTTTAGTCACTCTTCCTTCATATATATGAGGCTCCTAGGACACTGTATTAACAGGTGTCCATAAATGTTCAATGACTTTTCACTAAGAAGTGAGACCCAAACTAAACTGGAAATGACTATGCAATCTATAAAAGCCATTAGCTTAAAAAGGACTCACTGATTCTTCCCAGGAATACTTTAGCAGTGATAAAACTCTAGGGAAATCAGAAAAAGTAGGTTTGGATCATGGGATAGGGATCCAAGAGGAATCACATATAAATCAGTATCCCTACCTATTAGCCAATACAGCATCTTCATATGTGTGTTAAGACTTTTGGTTCATTATTTCATAATATAATACCCTTATGTCTATAATGAACTTCACTGAAGAATGGAATAAAAACAGTTAAAGATGTTCTATCTTACCACCTCTATCCAAAATTCTTTTAGCAGCTGACCATCAAGAGACATGGATGTTAGCACACTGTTCCACAGCTAGAAGTATGGCTATAAGTAAGTCTCTTACCCTCTCTCATCCCTAAGAAAAGCATTCTATAGATCAAATCATTTTCCTTAATACATCACTTAGGTACAGAATTGGACCACTGGCTAAATCTCCCAGCACTTTAATTTCATGCCACCACATCAATGTTTCTCAAAATGTGGTCTCTTAGTCCAGTGCTACTAAATTCCATTTCATCTTGGCCACTGGCTGATTGACTCACCAAGGCCCAATTTTTCTGAACCTCAGTTTTTCATTTATAAAAATCAGGATAAATTCTTCCCTTCCTCCATCACAGAACTGCAAAGAGATATTATTATCATTTTACATTATATATTTGATTTGCTTTTTAAACTGTCAAGTGCTATTGAGCTAGACAATAAATTCCCAGAGAAACAGGAATGTGGGGCATGTTTATACTCTCCATGGAATCCAACAAAGCACCTCACACAGAGAAATCTGTTGATTTTACTTGATTTGATGAATTACTTAACAGTGTATATAGATAGGCATGAAGATGAAGTACAATGACTTTTGCTCTTGGCTTTGTGCACAGCAGTTATATAAAACATCCTCACTGATTAAGCTGATTCCTGAGTCGTTAGAGAAAAGGCTACAATCCTCCATTGTGGTTTATCAGTTATTCACTAAGAATTTAAGTGTTTGCCACGTGGAAACACAAAAGAAATCTCTCTTGGAAATGTATATAACCTAAGCAAGCCACCTGCATGTGAGATTCCAAATTTCCATTTAATGATTTAAAAGAAAAAGCACTAAATTTAGAGCAAAAAGCATTACATCTGAATTTCTAGTCTTACTAGTCATATAGCTTACTAGTCATATACTCTAAGGCAGGTCATTTGCAACCGTTGTGGGCCTTGGTCCTCACAGCTATAAAAATGGAAATAACCTTGAAGACACTTAATAAGATATTATATATTTATATATAATTACATATATTGTAATAATATATAATTACATGTAATAAGTAGAACATGAAATACTGAAGTACTTAAATGGTATAAAGTACATGCATCGTAATGCTACCATTTATACAAAAGAAATATGAAGCCCCTACTATGTGTCAGGCATCATGTAGGTGATGTTACACAGAAACACCTAAGACAGAGACTCGGGGTGCTCTTGTTTTACTGGGGAGAGAAAACAGAAATCTACCCTACACACTTCAGGTCGGTATATGGCAAGGGCTACAGATGGCATGGGTGCTACCGGCATCGAGTGAGCACTGCAGAGGAAGCTAGCATCCACACTGACCTTGGAGGTTGGGGAATCATCTGCCTGGAAGGCCACACTAGCACAGGTTTTAGAGAACAAGCGCTCAGGACCAGCAACCACCCCTGCAGAGGGCGCATTGCGAAAGGGGACCACACTGCAAAGGGTTTTACTGCTGGGCCTGTGTAGGGAGTGGATAGAGTCTTGTAGTCAGGAAACTAGTGAAAATGTGTAAAAGAATGGTATGTTATTATTGATGCTTTTGCATACAGAATGGATGGAAGGTGCCGTGAGGAGCCTATTCCCCTACTCTGGACATAAGACAGGAGGGTCTGAACTAGAAAGGGAAAGCAAGAGGAAAGTCAATTCACAAGAGAAATGCAATATGTAAATGTCTTTTTTCACAGGTCAACTTTAACAGACCATCTTTTGAGGGCTCTGCCACGTCTCCAGGTTTCAGACTGGGTGGCCTTGGGCCTGTTATTTAAGCTCCTCTCTCCTCGCATCAAGCCTTAGTTTCCTCATCTGTAAAACGGGGATAATACTTTCCTCTAGGATGCTTGTGGAGACTAAAACCAGTGTGTGAACCCCCCAGCTTGGGTAACTGGAACTGGAACAGGTTTGGAACTGGTGCCACTAAATCAAGAAGAGGACCCACCATTAGCCATGGCATCTGGCAGAGTTCAGATCCATCTAGTTTTCTCTTGTTAGGACGTGGACAGCCTCCCATCTTCCCAAACAGTGATTATTAAGATCAACAAACACTACTGTGTGCCTATTAGAAGGTACAATCTTTAAAATATTTATTATTTTAATTAAATCAAGTGTTATGTTGCCTGTTCTTTATTTTGCAAGTCTAAAGATGGCTAGCATTTTAGATCTAGATGCATCCTTAGAAATTATGTTATTTACTGAATGCATAATATGTCTCTTTTTGCAAATAACCTAACTTTCTAAAGTGGCTTTAAGTTGCCTTTTACCTTGTATCTAAACTGATTTTTCTATGAGGCGTCCAACTGGTAAGGTTCTCTCAAACTGTCTCATAGGTGCTTTCACGGATAATAACCGTTTACTCAAAGAATGCAATATAACTTTTTACTTAATCAACATATATATTCAGAAACTAATACGGAGGAGGGAAAAACATTACTAATGAACTTTATTACATAATCAACTTTGGTTGCTTTCTGAGCTTAACAAATAAGAACTAGAATTTGTGATATTATTTCCTTATGTTATCCATTAATGCTGAGCTGTGTGCATTCCAATACAGAGAGGGGGAGAGAGGAGCAAACGAGGACTGTGAAAAGAACACTTAGCTTCATTTGGTCAAAAAATGGTCTTTACAAAGGTTTTTATTATAGGTCATAAAACACTGCTTACCACAATGTACCTTTCCTTGAAAAAGAAAAGAAATCCCTACAGTGGCGAGAAGCCGACAACTCACTGAGTATTCATGCTTCCTTCCCATAAACACATCTGTGCATATTATCTATTTTGGGGAAAGCTGCATGCACAGCTGTTTATGGGGGCTCAACATTTTTTATTCTGTGTTGTTGCAAGGACTGAATTTTTAAGCTGATCCTGTTAGGAGAGCAAATGCATCTCCAGGGGGAGGAGAACCATATGCTCCTTACTAATAACTCCTTCAATCTATGGGAAGAAGAGAGGCTCTAGGTGTTCATATCTAGTTAGGAAGAGGATGGAGGCCAAGAGAAAAGGGGATCTTTAAGCTAAATGGAACTGTCACCAAAACAAAAATGAAAATGACATTAAGAACCTAATGTGTATCTTACAAAGAATTCAGCAAGTTAACATTAAAATAGGCAATACAATAGGATTTGTCCAGGAAAAGATGGGTGGCACTATGGCTAGAGAACTTGTTATGAAGGGTATCCAGGTATAGGTACATATACACTGAGTGCTGCTCTGATTTAAGGCTGTCCCTCCCCAAAACTTCTTGGACCGATTGTGGTCTCAAACCTGCCCTTCCTGCCTTCAAATCTTTTCCTGGCCCATCTGAAACTCCCAGTCAGCATTTCTGATCATTCTCTTTCGAGGCGCCACAAAATCATCTTTGCATTTCTCCTTACGCTGATCCTCCAATGCCTTACCCTAGTACCTATCTGCCTATCCCTACTCTTACCACTAAAGCTGCTGAGAGAAAATCACCACCACATCATGGTCTCCACTTTCATCTGGGCTTTCAGTATTACCTTTTCTGGCTCTCTGGTAAGCTCCCTTTTCTGTTGTCCACAATGGTTACACTATCTGTGTTCCCAAGTATGTGCTTTGAAAGTAACTTAAATTCTAAATTCTGCTTTAACTACCTCACCTTATTCATTTATGGCTCCAACATTTGGTCATATTCTGAGGTATCCCAAGTCATAATGGCAGGTGGGACTGTTCTCTTGAGTTTCAGACATGCAAACTTCAAAGTTTCCTGTTCATGTTTTCTAGAATATTCCACAGCAACTGCAATCTCAATATGACCCCAAAACAACAGTACAGTTTTTTCAGCCCCATCAAAATCTGTTCTTCAGGGGGCGCCTGGGTGGCGCAGTCGGTTAAGCGTCCGACTTCAGCCAGGTCACGATCTCGCGGTCCGGGAGTTCAAGCCCCGCGTCAGGCTCTGGGCTGATGGCTCAGAGCCTGGAGCCTGTTTCCGATTCTGTGTCTCCCTCTCTCTCTGCCCCTCCCCCGTTCATGCTCTGTCTCTCTCTGTCCCAAAAATAAATAAACGTTGAAAAAAAAAATTAAAAAAAAAATCTGTTCTTCAGCCTGTTATATTTTTTACCTTGTAAATGGTACCACTATTCACCCAAATGATCAAGCCAAAATATTAGACATTTTAGATTCCTTCTCTTCTCCTGACCAAATAGCTAATCAGTCACCAAATCCTGGTAACTACAGTTCCTAAATTACATTTTAAATCAGCCCTTCTTTCCCATCTCCATGGTCCTCGTCAAGTTGCCAGTATCTCTTGCCTGGATGACTGTAGTAGTGTTCCAACACAGATAAGCTATCTGTTTTTAGATTTAAGCATCTTTTAATCTTTTTTTTCACAGTGTTGACTCAATGACATTTCTAAAATATAAACTCGAATCATACAGAAGTTCTCTACTGTTCACTATAAGACAAAGGTAGAACTTAGTTTGCTACCTGAAGCATTTTATGTCTGATCTCTAACCACCTCTGGTTTTATTTCTGGCTTTTTCCATGGTCTGAAGGTGATGAACTCTATTATATCTTGCCCCTTTGTAATGCTGTTCCCTCTGCCTGGGATGTTCCCTCCATTGCCTTACTGCCCAACACACACAGCTTATCTGCCTGGCTCTTTCCAATTTATCTTTCAAGACTTACTTTAAATAGATCTTGGCCAAGACCTGGGTAATTCTCTTCACACACCCAGGCTAAGCTAGGCGCCCCCTTCTGTAATCCCACAGCACTCTGAGTATAGTTCTATTACAGAATTTATCCTAATTTAGTGGAATCATGGTATCTCCCTCACTAACTTAGAGATCCTTAATGCTAAGGAAGGAACTGCAAATGGGGGTAGATGAGAAAATAAAGAAGCATCCCAGGCACTTTGCAGACATTATTTCATTTAATTCTCCCAGCAACCCCTTGAGTAAATGCACAGTCATTCATTCTAAAGTTGTGTCACAGGTACTGTGCTACACTAGAGAACAACAGTGCCTGGTCTCATGGAGTTGACAGTGGAGGAGGAGGGGCCAACTCACTTGGTGCTCAGCTGCTCATGTCCGGGGTCTCAGTGAGTAAGTATGAAGGAACTGAACAAACGATGCTTTTAAAATATGCTATGACCTAGCAATTCCACTTTTAGGAATTCATCCTACAGAAGCAACAGCATTAGTTTACAATAAGTCAGTACAAAGAGGATCGATGATATGTTGTTTGAAATAGTAAAAAAATGAAAATACCTAAAATGTCTACCGATAGGAGAAAAGTTCAGTAAATTATGAGTCTACAATGTAAGGGAGAACCTGGGTAATTAGGGAGAACCTGGGTAATTCTGTAAACTAGATAAATCAACAGCAAAAGGCATAAGTAAGCCTTAGAGTAAATACACAGAGCTTGATTCTGGTTTGGTAAAAGAAATGTGTACATGTTCATTAATGCATGTGTGGCTATGTCTGTATCAAGGTGGCTGGATAAAAAAACAGAATACTCTGTTAAATCTGAATTTCAGATAAACAACAAATACTTCTCCATATAAATATCTTACATATTGCATAGGACATATTTAAACTAAAAAAGTAGTTGTTGTTTATCTGAAATTCAAATTTAACTGAGTGACTTTATTTTATCTGCTGAATCTGGCAACCCTCTCTGAACACATATAAAAATGTTTGGAAGGAAGTATAGCTACAATTAAAGGTTGTTACCACTGGAGGTGGGGGTAGGAAGGAGAAACAAAAGGAAGAGATTTCTGCTTTTTTATGTCAAGTTTTAAATTGGTAAGATTGTGCATGATTTTTACTTTCTGATGTTTTTCTGAGGTTGCCAGTTAAAATTACATATATATTTATTAAAATATATTTTAATATAATCTTATATAATATGACATACAATTTAATACTTAATATAATTTAATATAATTATATATATAAATGTCCCTTTTGCCAACCACATTTTAAAACCAGTAGGCAGCAATCTTTTGAAAATCTAAAAATTAGCAAGTCTCTGATAAAATTTGTGAAACAAGAAAAATCCTACTGCTGTCTAAAAGTTCTAAGTGCAACTCACATTTTAACCTCCACTTCCTGACACAGATCCTACAGAAAAATGGGTACTCAATAAATTTTATACTTTCAATATTTAAAGTAAAAGCTACAAGTGGTTCTAAAAAGACAATAAAATGATCCATTTTACATGATACAAGTAATTATTGGGTTGTTTTTAGACTCTTAACTCAGTTAACTGCTGAAATACTTTAGAATGAAAGGTAAATCAATAATGCCTTCCTAGAACAACCCCCAACTTTCTTTAGGCTAAGAGTCCAAAGCTGAAAAGTTTGCAGGCAAAATAACCAATGTAGAAACCTTGAAGAAGCACCCATTGCAATAAGACTTGACCTTGCTTTGGGGAGCCTGGGTGGCTCAGTTGGTTAGGCATCAGACTCCTGGTTTCAGCTCAGGTCATGATTCATGGTTCGTGAGTTCGAGCCCCACAACAGGCTCTGCACAGAGAAGAGCCTGCTTAGGATTCTCTCTCTGCCCCTTCCGCGTGCTCTCTAAATAAATAAATAAACTTAAAAAAAAAAAAAAAGATGTGACCTTGCCTTATTTCCAATCCCTGCTTCTTCCCTCCTGTTTGTTGGAATCACCATACATACCCTTTCAAAATGGTTTCTGAAATGTTGTATCTGACCTCCTGGGTGAAAGCAGGCAACTGTCAGCATAGATTTTAAGGTCATTTCAAGCTCTGTCAGATATGACACTTGTTGGCTTGCCAAGAGGTACCAGGTCTGCCAGTGCTTATTGGTGTTTCCTTAATAGCTTATATTCCAATGTGATTTACTTTTATTATATACTACCATTCACCTAAAAGGAATATGATATTTATACCCCCCAACACACACACACACTCAAACAAACACAATGTATTTATAAAGCAGCACAGTGGGTAAGCCAAAAGAATGGTTTTCATACTTAAAGTTCATAAAACTCTTCTCTTCTGGCATTGTATTTTTGTCATTTTTTGGGCAGTGACATTACACACTGGAAACAGAAAGTTTCTAACATTTAAAAGCCCAGATATGAGATTTTACCATCTGTCACATATACTTAGTTTGTAGCTAAAAATATCTTACTAGATACTTAAAATGTCAAATAGGCTAAAAAGGCAGTAGGGAAATGTCCTGCCTCCATGTATTTTGAAGTGCTTGGCTAGGAGAGACACAAGTGATGATAAAATCACATCTGATGCTCTGAGTGGAAAAAGAAGGATCCCATTCAAATTCCAACACACTAGGAGAAGATTTTAGCCCTGCACATATCTAACAGAGGACTTACACGCTCAGTATGTAAAGAACTCCTACAATTCAATCAGAAAAAGACATATAACACAATCTTTAAAATAGCGAAGATGTGAACAGGAACTTCACCAAATAGGAAATCCAAATGTTCAGGAGCTTATGAAAAGGTGCTCATTACCCTTATTAGTCATCATGGAATTGAAAAGCATAAATAGACACCATTACAATGGCTTAAGTTGACAACAACAAGTGTTGACAAAGACATGGAGCAACTGAGCCTCTCATAGTACTGATGGAGAAATACAGAATAGTTTAAACCACGTGGGAAACTGTTTGGCAAAACCATTGTACACAGAAGAACAAAAACTTCTCTCACAGATATGATGCTGAATGATAAAAGCTTTACACAAAAAAGTACATGCGTTTCTATGAAACAGCCAGTGTAGTAATTACCTCTAGGGAGAGGTTACAGACTGGGAGGGCTCACGAAGAAGTCTTCAGAAATGTTCTCTTTCCAGATCTGGGCTGTGGTTACAACAGTAAAAAACCATCAAGTGGAAGGAATGCTTGAGATGAGTGCACTTCTTTATTATATGTTTCTAATACCTCAATTAGAAAAAAAACTCTCTGTCTTTCTAATATCCATCCAAATCTGGGAAGTTATCCAGGTCAGTCATGCTATTCAGGACCTGTCTGGCAGGCACAGTGTTAGAGGCTTCATGGACGAGGCTCTCAGTTTTCCTTTGGGATCTGTTCATTCTCACTTCTCAGCAGTATAATCACTTTGCCTAATTTCCACCTGTATCTGTTTTCTTCACTGGTAGGTGGGAGGATGACACAGGATGACACATCCTGTTACAATAATCAGGTAACGTGCGTATGTAAGTGCTATGAAAAGCACTATGGGTTATAGGGATGTACATATTACTGTTATTTATATGGCATTTGGAAGATTGAAGGTTTCTCCAAATAATGTTAAAGACACTATTTTTTTTAAAGATATAATATTTTTTATCACTGCCATTTCCCTGACAACTCTCAATTTCTTGAGATACAAAACATCAGAGGTTAATTATGAGTAAGATTACAAAGTGTCCAAACCTATTCCTTTCAGCCTACAGTTCACTGCAGTGCCTCAGGGGACGGGCTTATGAGGTTCTGACTGTACCTTTCCTTCCTGCTAGACATTGGGCATGTCTGTGTATTTCATCGAATCTAAAACACCATCTATTTTAAGACTTACTATTATTTTAATGTATCACTAAAGAAGGAAGATAACTGCCAATGAAACTATGGCACTACTCTTTCTTATCATTTAGAGGGTTTAGTTACACTTAGGAAAAGGGTTCCTTCGACTTCTTCAGGTTTGGGTTTTTACACAAACCGCGAGATCACGATCTGAGCCAAAGTCGGACGCTTAACCAACTGAGCCACCTAGGCACCCCTGAGGACAATTTCTTATGGAAACTAAGCTAACTCCTAGTGATTATCATATTTTTCTTTATATACATTTAAGCCTTATTTTATCACACAAAACCGTGTGAATATATTTGTGTTATAAAAGATGCAAAACTTCAAGAGTAGAAGTTCTACTTGACTACCTATTAGGATTGTCAGATATACATCTGAAACACTTACCACCTATTCTAACCTTAGTGTCTTCCAAAGAGGTAGCCACTATTATCAGTTTGCTGTATACTCTTCCAGACTTGGTTCTGTAATTATATGAGATACATATGTGTTTCAGAAAAATGGAACCAAGTTGTCTTCACAGTTCTAAAACCATCATTTTTTCCCTTTACTTCACTCAACACTATGATTTAAACGTAATTCCTTACAGATTTACAACATTCTTTTTAATTGTCACATAGAATTCCATACGGTATTACAGTCAATTTGGCCCTTCCCTTACTGATGAGCCCTTAGGTTATTTCCATTTTTTCCAATATGATTAATGTTCTAGCAAACTTCCTGATTCAAAGCTCCTTTTGCACTAGTGTCAGGGTATCTCTGAAAGGTGAAAATGCTTGGTCACTGAAAATATTCATTTTTAGTTTTAACAGATACTGTCAGATTGCTTCCAAAATCCTGTATCAGTTTAGGGGCGCTTGGGTAGCTAAGCCGGTTAAGTGTCTGACTCTGGATTTCGGCTGAGGTCATGATCTCACAGTTTGTGAGTTCGAGTCCTCCATTGTGCTCTGCACTGACCGCATGAAGCCTGCTTGGGATTCTCTGTCTCCCATTCTCTCTGCACCTCCTCTCTCTCTCAAAAATAAGTAAACATTAAAAAAAAAAACCTGTATAGTTTATATTCCCACCAGCAGTACACCACTGCTACCTTTCTAGTAGAGACCCTGATTATCTCCCTCTCAAACCATTGGAGCAACTTCTCTGATTGAACTCTGGCTGTAAATGCTCCTAAATGAGCACATCACCACCAAATCAATCAATTAAAAACCCTACAATGACAAAGTCAGCCACCCACCCAAAAGCCTGCCGTTATTTCTCTGTGCCCACACGATCAAGTCTGTTTCTCTCTTGTTTAACTGGCCTCTTGCCCTTATCTCTTGGATGTGCCCAGCCTACTGTTCTCTTTCCTCAAGTGGCAATGGGTCACTCTTGAGTTAAGACTTCCAAGTCCTTGCCTCTTCTGGTTTGTGTCATTCATGCCTTAGAGTGACATCACCAAGGTCCTACCCAAGTGCCTGTTTCTTCGTGAAGCCAGTCTTTATTCTTCCCTCCTCTTAGTTCCTGTAGCACTCATCATTTGTAACATGCACATGGCATCTGCCATATACTGATGCTTTATGTGGTATACTGTGCTTTATGTCTTTCTCTCTATATTTTATTTTCCCTTTCTAGATGTTAAACCTTGTATAAATTGTGTTTATATGATATATTCACATTATTTAGCACCATTGCTTGACATTCTGCTGTACCATGGCTCACAGAATAAATTAGATGCAAAACTGAAATGTATCTCCTTGCTAGACAGGCTTTCCTATTCTCATTTAAACCATCCAATAAAAGGTGCATTTGAGGTATATCAAAGATTATTTTTAAATTTAGCATTTTATTTTTCAAAATGTTTTATTTGTGTGTGTGTGTGTGTGTGTGAGAGAGAGAGAGAGAGAGAGAGAGAGAGAGAGAGACAGACAGACAGACAGATAGACACAGAGACAGAGAGAGAGAGGACATGGATGGGGAAAGGGCACAGAGAGAGTAAGATAGAGAATCCAAAGTAGGCTCTGTGCCAAGAGGAGCAAGCCCAATGTGGGGCTTGAACTCATGAACCATGAAATCAAGCCCTGAAACAAAGGCAGATGCTTGACCAACTGAGCCACCCAGGTAACCCTAAAACTTAGCATTTTAATTTGGTCAGCTGCCATCAAGAAAACAACTAAAAATTGAGGGAAAATACACAAATGTTAAATATACTATTCTCAGGCCTTCCACCATTCATAATGGAAAACTTTTTTTAATGTTTATTTTATTTTTGAGAGAGAGAGAGAGAGTGCGACAGAGAGAGAGTGGGGAGAGGGGCAGAGAGACAGGGAGATACAAAATCCTAAGCAGGCTCCAGGCTCCGCAGCTGTCAGCACAGAGCCTGATGCAGGACTGGAACTCAGGCTATGAGATCATGGCCTGAGCTGAAGTCAGATGCTTAACTGCCTGAGCCATCCAGGCTGCCCCACACAATGGAAAACTCTTAAAATCAACTCTCTGAAATCATGATGGCACATTGTGTGCTCTATACTTAGAAATTTCAGAGATAAAAGTTTGTAGGATTTAACTTTCCAGAGAATCTGAAGACCTTTTTTATAGTAATTCAGGAGGTAACTGTCATATCAACAGCAAGAAATATGTGGAAGGAAAAACAAAAAGGCATTTTGTAATTACTGAGGGCCCAAACCAGAAGGAAGAAAGACCATTAGGGACACGAAATAGATGAAGTGATCTTTGTGGGTCATTAACGCCTCCATGCACCATTTTAGACACTTTTGGTAAGCCACTGCCATCACTGGTCAGACCTTGGGTAGTGCTGTGATCATCTGGGGTCTCTACATTTGAAAAATACATGCAGGTAACTAGAAAGTACATAAGCGAACAATCACCATCCTTTGTATGAGTAAGATGCTGGACTCCAAAAATACTGTATACATTTTTAACTAATTGGATTTGTACATTTTAATCCTCGTTTACAGATACAAAACCTAAGGCTCAGAAAATTTCAGTGACTTGCTCAGGTCACATGGCTAGTAACCAGGCCTCTTGTTGCCATGGACTCTTTCTCCATATCAAATAAATAAAATGAAATAAACAGTGTCTCCTGGGCCTTAAGACCTTCAAGTATTGTAGTACTTCCCCAAATCTAGTTGAGACGTTGCTTCCTGAGACTCCATACAAGGCAAAAATATATTACTACTTATACTCCCCTCCCCTACTTTCCCATCCACACCTGTAGAATTAATGAATGTTAATGCAAAGTTTGCAAGGTGATTTGTGCAACTTAAAGTCAACTGATTCTAGCAAGCTACTTGCAGCTGCACACAGCAGTGTTTTTCAGTGAATGGAAGTGATACAAATTCCATAATGTATGTAGTGAAGCAGTAAGAAAGATTTGTAATAAACATGTTTTTAACAAAGGTTAAAAAAAAAAGTCAGCTGAGAAGTAAAATATATGTCAGTGTTCAAACACCAAACCAGAAATTCTTTGGGGTAGGCATGCTAAATTTTTATTCCTTTAACCACGTGTGCATTTTTGAACCTTTAAGCTTCTACTGCACTCCCTTTTCCCCCTTTACGGACCCACAGGGAACATCTGATACTTGGCCGCCCTTGCCCTGTGAGTTTTCGAAGGCATTCTGCTTTACTTATTTTAGGCATCTCTAGCCCTTTGATGGCACAGTGCTTCACATCCAGAAGATGCACAATTCAATGTATTGAACTGAAAAGCCACGTGTTTTTCTGACAGATATCCTTATTTGACAAATACACAAACAGCTGTCCTTAGAAACTACCAGGGAAAGAGGAAGAAATAACTTTTGCATGAGCATTACTAAAATGAAATAAGTATACAGAAATCATTACAACTCTTCATGGACAGAAAGAAGCACATTTGGAATGAGGCTTTACTTGAAGAGAAGAGAATGTTAAGAATGAAAGTTCTAGCAAAGGAAACATTACAGATTCTGAGGTTAGGTCAGTAAAAACAAGGGCAAAGTTCAAACTAACATTGTTTTTAGAAGAATGTGCAAGTTAGTATGGTAACTCATTCAAACCAATAACAAGATGTTTCAGGTTTAGGTCTTTATTATAGCAAATAATTCTATATAAATGAGAACAAAACCACACTTATACAGCCTTTGGAAAGTCCACTGGACTACAATAATAGGACCTGGATTATCGTTCTAGCACTGGTCCTAACTACATACTTTAGGCAGCTCACCCTACTTCTTTGGGACTCATTTCCTTAAATGTACTATGTGGAAACTGGACTACATACATTCAAAGGCATTTTCCAATTTTGAAAATTTTGTATTTCATTAATTTGTGTATAAGTGATGTCTTCAAGCCTCTAAAAATGCTGTCCTGAGTAGGTTTAAAATGATTCACCCAGTTTTGTGGACACTTTTAATTTCTAGATCCTACTAGATAAACCTTGTCATCTTCTCAAGATTTCAAGTTGAGTTGGTACTATATAATATTTAGAAAATTAGGGGCACCTGAGTAGCTCAGTTGGTTAAGCATCCGAGTTTGGCTCAGGTCATGATCTCATAGCTCATGAGTTTGAGCCCCCATTGGGCTCTGTGCTGACAGCTCAGAGCCTGGAGCCCAAGATTTTGTGTCTCCCTCGTTCTCTGCCCCTCCCCCACTCGTACTCTGTCTTTCTCTCGTGCACCCAAAATAAATAAAAACATTTAAAAAAAAAAAAGAAAATTACAAGAAAGTTTAAGATGGGAATGGGCTGGAGGTACACCATTTGTAAAGAGTAACACAGAGTCACAATGACAAAACTGTATTGCAACAAGCCATTTCTGAAGAAAAGTAAAACAAAGAAGTGGACTTATGTCACATTGTAGGTGAGCCTTTTTCAACATTCTAGTCATCTTAAGAGGACCTGATGAAACAATGCTAGATATGCTGACTTTGAAACATACAGCTAGAATGCTGACTTTGAAAATCTGTCCTGTTATATTTGCAATGTGAATTTCAAGTGTACTCTAACAGGTTTTTACAAGGTCTGCTTTGGTTCAGTGCAGGTATCACCATATAAAAATTAACATGGCATAAATTAAGTTTTTCAAAAAAGGACTTAATGATATTTAATGACAGATTTTTTAATGGTTTATTAAAATCATTCCTAAGTTTTAGATTATCAGTAAAACAACTATAAGGCACATTTTCTATAGGGGCACTATATTTTATCCTTATAAAAGTTGCTAGTAAAAATTATAGCCTGGGAGGCCTTCCTATTTTTAACAAAAGAAGTAGACACAGATTGTAATATCTATAAGGCACTAAATAAAGAAATCCCAGGAGTGGTTTCTTCTTTGTTTTTTGTTTTTTTTTTTTTTTAAGTTTATTTATTTTGAGAGAGAGAGAGAGAGAGAGCACACGGGGCAGGAGCAGAGAGAAAGAGAGAGAGAGAGAGAGAGAGAGAGAGAATCCCCAACAGGCTCCACACTGCCAGTGGAGAGCTCAATGTGGGGCTCGATCCCATGAACTGTGATATCATGACCTGAGCTGAAATCAAGAGTCAGTCAGTTAAGTGGCCACCTAGGTGCCCCCAGGAGTGGTTGGAAGAACAAGGTAATAATACAATTAATTCCTTTTAAATACAAAAATTCTATTTTCAGTGGTCTCTCACAATCTTTATTTGTTCTCAAATAAAGGCATAAAATACTAAGTCACACAAGGAAAACTGTTAAGTCTTCAGGTGGTCACAGATCTTGCATTTCAGATGCCAGATTATTACTGATATTTTAAGGAGAAAAGGGATGTTCGGGATAAATTTTTGCCTTGAACTAAACTGGGCTCTAATTCACAATTGTGTTAAAGTTCACGTGTTGTTCTCCCAGAATTAAAAATAAATAAATAATTAAATAATTAAAAAGGAAGGGGCAGAATCCTCTCATTGGAGAGAAGAGAATTTAATTATCCTAGTGTGGATTCTTTTCTCTGTGACAAAAAATATGGAAAAAACAACTACCAACAAGTGACAGTTTAGATTTGTGAGGAAACATCATAAAAGTAGTGATCACATAGGTAGCTCTGCTAACTTTTTACAAGATTCTTAACGCTAAAGAAGCAAGCTGTATCTCTGAAAACATGCTATGTATTCCTTAATGGTTTAAAAGTAAATCTGTAGAAATAAAAGCATATTCTCCTTAACTCTGAATCTACTTTTAGAGGTGTTAAAACACGATACATGAAATGAACAGACAGTATCTACTAAAAAGCTTTTATTTTGGAATCCTATCACTGACACCATGGGGTTTAATAATAATAATATTAATAAAATTAAATGTATCTGTCTTCATTTTGTTTCTGAATTTACTTTATACACTTAGAGGCTTATAATAATTAAATTATGAAAATAAATTGCCTTAATGACCTGGAGGGCATAGAAATACTACAACATTTATGTAAATAGGACTTACTCATTAAATAGCACTCACAAAGATATATAAATTATATTTAATTCTACTATGGTGACTTAGATGAAAACAGTCTAATGGATTGTGCAAGAGTCACAAAAGTAGCTCCTGGCTTTTTACTTGTGTGAACTTGGGCAAGTCATTAATTAGCTGGTTATGCCAGCTACCTCAATCTGTGAAATGAGGACAGTGCTACTTCTCAACTATATGAGAATGTCACCGGCTCAGCTTTGAGAAGTTTCCCCCAGAATTTAACCTTTTTAAAAAGCCAAATCCAATTAAGATATAAATGTACAGGAAATATTAATTCTCCTTAAATTTGAGGGCTAGATAATGTCTTCCAGTGGCATTATTGAAGATGAACTATTCAACTGTTTGTGAAAACAGTCATGCTTACTGATTCACCAGGCTTGTGTCTACATGAGAGAGAAGGCTGAGGGTAAACAGGGGATAAGTTCTGGGGAAAAGAATGTAATGAGTCATTAGGACTGAAGTGAAATGAAATGCTATACCAAATCCTGTCAAAACTTTAGGACTTAAAATGAGAAACTACTTTTTCCCATGAGAACTCAGTAATTATAATCTTAATGAATGCTAGGAAAGATTTTTAAGTTCTTGGCTGACATGTAAGTGTAAGTGTCTTCAATGAAGTTGGCCATTTTATAAAATATAGCACTATTAATTCCAAAACCCAGAGAATTTTTATGGAATTACATATTATGGACACATGACTACCAAATGGTCCATCATGATTGATGTTATGATTCTGAATACCATGGGAGTTAGTAATCATTCAGTGACTTCCCATGAAATTCAATCCAGTGGTTTTTTTTTTTTTTTTTTTTTGGTCAAATTGGCTCGTCACTGTCCACTAAATTGGCATTTTCTCTGCTATCTTGTTTGCAATAATCTGGTATTCCTCTAGAGTCTGCAAAATCTTCAGGTATGGGCTTTAATTAAAGCCTGACATTGTATGACAGATCCTCAAATCAGGCCAAAGAAACACCTTTGAGAAAACAATGCTATTTAAACATAAATGAATATAATTTAGTTTCTGCATGTTTTCCCTTTTAACTGAAATAAAAATCTACTTTATAGTGAATAAATACACTTCTGAACACAAAAATGTGATATTTCTTAGAGTATTAAATTATATGCTTCCATATTCACCTAAGCTCAAACAGTAGTCAATTACTGATTATCCCCTAAAATCAGAGATCAACATGAATAATAGAAAAACACATATACTCTACCCATACAAGACAAGAAGAGATCCCATAGTTAGGGGCTGAACATATATTCATGTGGACTCACATTTACATATACTTTCCTTATTCTCTTTTGCAATCTAATATGTAAAAGATTATGAATACCTAAAGAGGCCAATTTCCCTAAATCTATGTATTATTTTGAAATTAACATTAAAAAATACTCTTAAGTATTACTAGATATACTTAAAACTGGACAGGGAAACCATCTTTTAAAATTGGTATCTATTGCTCCAATAGGGCCAACTTAAAATGGGTACATCAAATTTACAGCCTGACATCATGGCAGAGGTTGACTGTGACTCTTTCTGAATAAAGTCACCTCTACCCCAGATTTTTGGTTCCTTCCTACTCCCTGCTGTCAACAGGGCAGGGGCCCCTTTGTTACTGCTGAGATTGGCTAGGACTCCTGCTGTACTGAGTCAGCCTATGGAATGATAGGAACAGTTCACCTGGGAAGGAGAGACTGGAACTCTGCCTTGGCTTCATTGGAGATTTATACAAGTCCCTCACCTCTCTGGGCTTCTGTTTTTTAATCTATAAAATGAGGGTTTCAGACTAGATGATGCAATAGAATTACAACAGCTCTAACATTCATCATTGACCCTATTCCCAAGCTGTCCTTGGTGATCATGCCATCTCTTATTCCATATAAGAAGTGATGAAGTCCAGATAATATGATGCAGGGTTACTTCTACTCAATTATCCTACTGGTTGCTTCCAGCCCTCTCTTAAGATTATGTTAAATGGTGCCAGAATTTTACTCAGTAATGTTAAGAACTCAGTGAAATTCGAAGTATGAGTATTCCCTCCAATATTCTGTCCTTGGTGCAAATCATATAGACAACCATTAATCTGTGTCTCCTACAGCCATCACTGCTGGTCATTTTCAGAACACCCACCTGAACACCATGCCCCCAAGCAAAATGGTACCTTTTCAAAAGAGAAATGTTCCAAGTACACAAATACGAACTCAACATAGTTGGGAGTTATGGGTTCTCTGTTTTTCTCAACCACTTTTAAAGAGGAGTTCAGACAAACAAGTTTCAACAAACATAATTTTATATGGGATGACCATCTCATTCATCTATCCTTCCATATTGGAATCAGATTTGCACTAGACAAATTTACCCCAACACAAAGTATGTGCTTACAAAGGTTAGTCAGGGCTCTATCTGGAAAACAGCAGATCAACCATTTCAATCTTTCAAAAATAAAGTAACAGTTCCCAGAAGCCTCTAATTTCTCTTAGACTTTCTTTTCTCATCTTGGATGGCCCTCCTCTAAAACCGGTTCTCATTTCCCAAAGTTCTGGTCTGTGTTGTGAAAGCCGCCATAGCTCTTGATGAAGACGGCTTGACAAAAGTCAGTCAGCAAGATCGATCTCCTTGGAAATGGAAGCTGTCTGGAGCCCACCAATTTTAACGACTTCAGTTTGAAATGAAGAGGAGTTTATTGCCCTCTAGCCCCCTTCCCTGTGGCAGTAAATTACCAACGATTAAAGGGCCAGTTTCCCCTCACCCTCCTTGCCTCCACCACTCTTCTCTGCTCCCAGCAGAAGCATAAAAAACGCTCCCCAAAGGACAAAACCTGCCACCAAGGCAGCAGTGCTGTGGTAATTTCCCAAGGCATTATGATTGATAATGATCAGCAGAGCGTGGGATAATAGCTCCCCTTAATTTACCGGTCCCTTTGAAGGGTTAAAATATGGCAGATGTTGATAGCTGACACTCCTTGCTAACAGGAAAGACACATTGCTGTGGGGCCCACTTCTAGGCTTTCCCTTCCCTGCAGCTGTCTGTGTACAGCTAATTGTATCCACTTGTTTAACCTCGGGGAACGTCTGGAGGGGACCCAGTGCCACAAGGGTACCTTTTTTTTTTTAACGGTCATTTCCTCTCTGGTGTAACTTGCATGACAGTATGTGACAAGCAGAAATTAATGGGGACACTGCTGTGCCAATTCCTCCTGAATTGCTGACACTGGCTACAGGCTGCCTGTTTGCCACCCAGCCAAGACCTCACATGAAACATGGCGAGGGGCCCACAGCTCTATTCACCAACAAGCCAGCTGGTCAGTGATGAGAGGAGCCGAAACAATGTAGGGCGCATAAACCAGGAAGAAAATGCTTTACAAACGGCTTCAAACCAAGAAGGTAGCATTTGCTGGGAGTTCATACGCTGGTTTATTTTCCTGAGTGACAAAGTACAAGACTCTAACGTGCAAAGTACTTTAGATATAAGAAGTATTCCTCGCCCAAGGCTTTCTCAGGTTTAGGGTAGGAACATCATTCGGGCAAAAAGAAGCCACATGAGATTCATCTCCAAGGAGGCTTTTCCAGCAGGCAGCTTCCAGGAAGGCCTAGGAGCCAACAGGGTATCTCTTGCCTCTAGCTAACTACCATGGTGCTGTCCGTTTTAAAAATTCTGTGCATGGGTATCTCTTTCACATGCATCTCTTTCTCACACATACAAGCACACACACAAAAGAATCTCGAGTTCAAGCCCATTATTTGCAACGTTTTACAAGGTTGGGGAATCCGCCCCAACCTTGGCAAGATCCACTTTCTCCTCTCACTATAATCAGAAATCAAACTCTGCTGGTGGTCACTTAAAACGGTGGCGCTGTTATAGATTAGGCCCTGCTGATTTTGGCTCAGACAAACAAATAAAGGCTCATAAATTAAAAACCAAAACCAAAACCAAAAAAAGGCATAGTAGAAAAGTCACCTAACCGTGATCTTGTGTATAACTCAAAAGTCGAGTTTAGGAAGAAAGACAGAAATTTGTAATAGGAAAATTACACCGGTACGTGTTTATAACAAACTTGGGAAGCCCTAAGGGCATTTCAAAAAGGCACAACAAAGAGGCTCCTCAATTTTGTGTCTGGACAAGGCACAGAGTGAAATTTTGGTGCTCTGAAGTAGTGGACACTCTCATAAAAACAAGAATATATTCAACTCACTTTTTCTCCTATGTAAAAATTTAAAGTGTACTAGATGATGTAAAGATGTAGCTAGTTTTAATCACTGGGTTCTACTCCCAAAACCAATACTACACTTTATGTTAACTAACTTGAATTTAAGTAAATAAATTTTTAAAAAAAGATATAGTTTGAGAAAATAAGGAACACTCACAGCAACCAGGGAATTCAGCAAATGAACAATGTGCAGGTTTTGGTCTAAGTTAGGCCTCTTGGTTTTTGCGGGGGGGCGGGGAAGGGGGAGAATGTAATTGCACAGTGTTACCAGGTTGACCCTGTGGAATAAAGTGGACATGTGTTTCCACTTCCGAGAGGACTTCTCAAAGCCAACATTAGAGCGATGGCCTCAGGATGGTCACCCTTTGGCTACAAAGAGTTAGTTAGGTATGGGGACAGGCATTCTATCTTTCCACCAACAAATGGAAACAACAAAATTCTCCAACTCACCCTGAAAAGAAGCACAAGACCAGAGAGAATGAAACAGTATGCATGCCCTCCCTCCACCAAATAACAGATGGGTGGTTATTTCTGCAAATATAATCTGTGAGAGATCTACTGAATTTATTAGGAAAGGCTTAACATGTTTCTAACTCTCAATTGGACTATAGGCCTGGAAAAAACACAAAGAAAGAAATTATGGAAATAGAAATGCTAATTTCTTAAACACATTCCTGAAATATGTTATATAATATATTATATTAACACTACACTGAGTCTTTTTAAAATAGTCACTGCCAAGGGAAACCTGGGTGGCTCCGTTGATTGAGCGTCTTGACTCTTGATTTTGGCTCAGGTCATGATTCCAGGTCGTGGGATCAAGCCCCATGTTGAATTCCGTGCAGAGCCTACTTAAGAGTCACTTGCTCCCTCTCCCTCTGCCCCTCCCCCTTGCTCGTGCACATAGGCGTGGTCTCTAAAAAAATTTTTTTTTAATTAAAATAAAAAAAATGGGGCATCTGGGTGGCTCTGTTGGTTAAGCATCTGACTTCGGCTCTGGTCATGATCTCACAGTTCGTGGGTTTGAGCCCCGCATCGGCCTCTGTACTGACAGCTCAGAGCCTGAAGCCTACTTCAGATTCTGTGTCTCCCTCTCTGTGTCCCTCCCCTGCTCATGTTTTGTCTCTCAAAAATAAAAAATAAATGTTAAAAAATAAAAAATAATAAAAGTAAATAAATAAAAAAATTAAAATAAAATTGTCACTTTCAGCATAGTCTTTAAGGATCCCTGCTTTCTGATCACAAAGTAATATTTTAATGACAGTTCAAACATTCAAAATCCAAAGGATGCTGAGAACAAACTGTCTAAATAATAGGTCTGTATGGCCAAGACCAATGTGGAAACATCAATAGACAGGAATCCCATTCAACTTCAGACATTCCCTGTTATGGGACAACTGGGTGGTGCGAATTGGAATCTCTCAGAATTTATTCTGCAAATATTTCTGAAGACCCAAGCAGGCGAAATCCTGAGCCTAAAGTATGATGCCCACAGGTTTCTCAGCGGCTGTGCAACCTCCCACCAAAGGCTCTGCCAAGAGGGGTGCTATGGGGGTGCTTTTTACCTCGTTTCTCATTAACTAAAATATTATTTGCATTTATGAATTTAGCTCCAACTTACATTTCTGAGCTCCCAAGTTTTCCCAGATATAAATATCTAACTCAACAATGCCAGAAGGAGTAAAAGAATTCTACATGTGTAATTTCACCACAGAGATACATTTTAGAAATGCATATTTTTCAGTTAAATAGGAGATACCTGTACTTATTAAAATAGCCTTTCTCAGCTCAATTGCCACACCGTAGCAGTCACAAAGCTGCACAACTTATTAAAGGCTGTCTGACTGCACACAGGTTTGATTTGTGAGTTAGGGAGCTACGAATCGTACTTAAAAGGCAATCCAGCAAGCAGCTGGATATAACATTTCCAGGCTTCCCAGTCCTTCTGGATGCTTCGTTAGGCCTCTTATCAGAACAAGAAGAATAGAGATCTCTGTTATGGCTTTCCTGTGGCAAGTAAAAGACAAGGCGATGATTTTCCAGTCCATTTCCCCTGGCAACATGCTCATCAATCACCAGAGGCTAGGACTTTGTTATTTTGGCTGCAGGAAAGAAAGCTCAGTGGTTTCTGTCCGGGTGAAATGAGACTCTCTCCTATGTGATGCTTTACGTTATTATCTAGGGTGTGTTGCCTCCCATCTTAAGAGTATTTGGTTTAATGGCCTAGGGCTCACAGCGCTAAGTTGGAACACAGCAAATGTCACCTATTGTACAAATGATTCGGCCTGGAATAAAAGCTATTCTGAAGAGCTTGTTTGGTAATGCCAGTTTTCTAAATCCAACAAGGGGACTACCAAAGCTGCAGGTATTATCTTTCTGTAAACGATATATCCTTAATGATTTTTCATTTACTATCTCCCAGTGTGGTCTATTTTCATCTTCCTATGTTCAAAAGGAGCACAGTAGGAAGGGATGACAGACTTTTAAGGAAAGCCCACCCCCCAAAAAAGTTTAGAAAATACTAAAGAGACATCCAAATTCCATCTGGTGTCACCTTTCTCCCTTTCCCCCCTCCTTTAACTTTGAAGAAATATAGGCTGTCTTGAGTAGATAGAGGAGTTATTTATTTTAAGGGCAATTACATGTTGCAAAGACAACTGTTAGCACTGAGTCCTATATTCAGTATCTTACTTCAGGAAAAACTGCAAAGACATCAGATAGCCCTACATTAAACTAATTTTGCAAATAGGTTAATATCTTACCTGTTCGTGGTAATCTCCCTGTATAGGCAATCCAGAGTTTGAAAGAAGTGTTCTTTTTTTTTTTTTTCTTTTTTTAGCAGGACAATAACACAAAGTCTGAAAAAACCTTTGCTTCACTATATAATGTAATTGTTATGAGCGCATTTTAACACGACTAACAGTTGATTTTAAGTAAAAAATAGTGAAAACATTTAATGTGCATTAAAGAAACACACACCTATGCCTTCCACTGTAGCAAATATGGCCTGTAAGTTTATTCTATAGGGTTTACTACTCACCAGTAATTACTTCCATTTATAATCAAGTGAAATTCCTCCATAGCCCAATTACACTATTTAATGGTAAAATGACAATAAGATTAAAGGAGATAATAACAATGGTGTCAGTAAGTCTTACATTTACCATTTTATCAGTATCAGCATCAATAAGCATGTACTAAATTTTTTTTATGTACCCACTGATTATTTTATGAAATCTGTCTTACTGTGTTGCTTAACAGCAAAGGAAACGATACAATGTTGTTAATACTCATGTTGGGATATAAAGAAAAGATTCAGATGTAAGAACTTTCAACGTCTCTGTCATAGAGTGTATTCCCCATAAAAATGAATGTTAAAACATGCTTTTGTCAGATTATAAGAATATTAGAGGTTAAATCATATGAAATTCCTATTTCTGTAGGGCAAAAGCAGTCGACTGCTCACTTCAGACCATAAATGTAAACAACCTGTAATATATCAACAGAGATACACACTATTAGTATTTTAGTAGATTTCCTTCTAGTTGTCTATACGTGTACTTGACATGGATTTCAAAATTAAGATCATATCATAAAACAGTTTGGAGCTTGTCTCGTTTTAGGCAATTATTCTTAAAAATATGATTTTTTTACATAAATAATTCTGTTAGATAGATGTTCATAATTTATTTAATCATAGTACATTCTGATTTTACTGTGTATTTCTCTGATTATCTGTAAGGCTGAATATTTCCCCTACCTATCGTTCAGCCATCCTGTGTATATGTATTTCTTTTGTGTGTGTGTATGTGTGTATGTGTGTGTGTGTGTGTGTGTGTGTGTATTTCTTTGTGACTTCTGTTCATATCTTACCCATATCTAAATTGGGTAATTTTCTTATTGGATTATAAAAGCTTTTTATATGTTAAGGACACCAAACCTATGTCATATTTTTGTAAATACTTAATTTGCCTTTTAATTTAATGTATTTATTTAAATTTAAAACTTTTATAGTCTAATCTATGAATTGTTTCCTTTGTGATAATGGCCACAGTGTTTTGCTTAGAAAACTCTACTCCTGGATCTGGTATTTGCTTATGTATTATTCTATTCATTAAAAAATTAATAGCGACTCCCTATACACACATGCCTTTTGAAACTATAAAGTGTTTAGACTTTATACAAAACCATAAAAGAGGGCACTTGCTTGGTATCTGAAGCTGAAAGTGCTGTCTTCAGCCTCCTAACCAGCACTAAATGTTACTAAATCAGGCCTGTTTCTAGCAAAATTTACAAGCAAACTCAGCTGTCTCTTTTCTAAGGAAAATTTCCTGCTGTACAAAGGGTTACCTCTGAACAGTATCTCCATTATTTCACCCATGACTCCATTCCTAATTTTCTGTTTTCTGGCAGCTGCTCTCTGACTTACAAATAATGCGTGTCTTTGTTTAGAGTTCCTTAAAAAAACTGTATATTCTAAATGTGGAAGAAAGCTCAATTTATTTTACTTTGAAACCTGAGAAATCAATAACATGAACCATATGTTAATTATGGAACTTAGTGATAAATAAAGTAAGAAGGTCCTGAGAAACCGTGGTGGTGAAAGTGACGGTAGAATTGAAACAGAAAAGGAAAGAAGTCCTTTCTCTCGGTGTGTGATGCTTTCATAAATCTCTCTGCTTGGGACGATACCAAAATGCAACTCTTTTCTTAATTCACTCTAATGTAATTTATATTTCACTTTCTTCCCAGTTCTTAAGTGTTTTCAATCAAGGCCTTACAGCAATGATGAGATGCATATCAAGGGCCATTAGTACAGTAGCCACATTTAGAACAGATGATATTAAAGATAAAACTTAACCAGTATTTTTGCCCTTCTATGTCATTTATTGGCATTCATATAGTTTTTCACTGAAGACATGAATCAACCAATCTTTAATATCTGGATGAAGTGTTAAAGAACTTAGGTTTACAAGATAAACTGCCATGATTGGGGTAATACACATAATGGGGGAATAAGAGCATTTCAGATATTTATATTCAACATAATCACATGCTTTTTAAAGAGCTACCATTGGGGGTTTATCGAGGGTTATAAATTTCTCCTTTTTCCTGGGGACCTATTCAATTACTTTTTCTCTTGTTACCACCAACTTATTTCTTCCTCTTCTTCCCCATCTTGCTGACAGGAATATATTTTCATAGGAGGGGGCAGAGGGAGGCAAGGCCCTTGCCTACAGCCTTTACACCAAATCAGTCTCCACAAACACTTCAGGTCTTCAGCTATGGGTGATGTGAACTCCTCAGTTCCAGATTTGAACATTAAAAAGTGACATATAAGTGAAATTAAAATGGCAACAAGGAGCACTTCAAGTGTTCGTTTCATACAAACCGTATCCAAAGAATATCTTAAACTGGGGATAACTATTTCCAGATCAATCAATATCTGATTGCTCAATGAAGACTTAATTAAACCTTTAATGTCGCAGTTCCCAAACTTAAATCATAATGCAATTTCCTATGCCCTGTGGTCCCCAATTTCCTGCTTTGTTGTTTTAGCTTTCCAATCTAAAAGTGGTATGACTATACTAGAATAGAATGATAAATATTTCTTTGGTTTTGTCCAAGAAAGGAAAAATGAACAAGTATGGTTAGGGACAGCAGAGAGCAGTTGTAAATATAAAAAACAAAGCTAGTAGCTTATATTTGTTAAAAGCTTAGAGTGACAGTTGGGAGAAATTCTGAGCGCTCACTGCTTCTAATACATGGGCTTCCAAGATAGTACGTGAACACTGTGCTTCTGGCACTGGTGTCAGTGTTAAAAAGTTATCATCCACCTAACTTTCACATGGCTTTGGTTCCTTGTCTATAAAACAGAGTTTGGAATTCTGTACCAGGGACACTTGCAAGTCCAGTAATTGTTCACTAATTTAAGACCACAGAGAACTGTGAAAACAGAAGTGAAATGAAACAAAAAGCATCTTTCAAGGTCAAATCATGATGTGTCATTAACATTTTTTTTTAAAGAGTTAAGATTTCAGGCTGGCTTAAGAGCTTCTAGTTAGAATTCTCATATATTCTTAATTGTCTTCTCTTTAATGTATATTAGTGAGTTAGCATTTGTCAATAGGACATCTTAAGGAATAAAACCTCGGTTTTGAAACAGGTGTTGTGGGGGTGTTTGGGTGGCTCAGGTGGTTAAGAGTCCAACTTCGGCTCAGGTCATGATCTCACGGTTTGTGAGTTTGAGCCCTGCGTCGGGCTCTGCACTGACAACATGGAGCCTGCTTGGGATTCTCTCTCTCTCTCTCTCTCTCTCTCTCTCTGCCCCTCCCCTACTTGTTCTCTCTCTCAAAATAAATAAATAAACTTAAAAAAAATAAAACTAGTGTTGTGTGTATGGGCGACTTTAGTTAAAATGCCACACCTGACTTCACCTGGACTTAGATCTGAACCTTCTGGTGGCTGGGGTTACCCATGCACATCAAGCAAATACTCCAGAGGTTTGAGTCATCTCAGAATGTCCTCCATTCCCCATTCCAGTACTGACCTATGTCACACTGTAGGAGTGTATTTTTTAAACTGTATAGTTGTCCCTAAGTATCACCAGAGGGTACTTGTTAGAAACTCTCTCCCGAGATTAGGTTGGGGAATTGGTTAGGGCAGGACTATTGTTTTATTTATTTATTTTTAACGTTTTATGTATTTTTGAGACAGGGAGAGACAGAGCATGAACAGGGGAGGGTCAGAGAGAGGGAGACACAGAATCTGAAACAGGCTCCAGGCTCTGAGCTGTCAGCACAGAGCCCGATGTGGGGCTCAACCCACGGACCATGAGATCATGACCTGAGCCAAAGTCGGCCACTTAACCAACTGAGCCACCCAGGTGCCCCAGGACTATTGTTTTAAATGAGCACCCTGGGACAGTGGTTCTGTAGGTGATTCATGACCACACTTGGAGACATGGAGCATCATGCTTACCTAATGCCATTAACCCTTTATTAGATGGAACTTATATTTTTCAAAATTTGTTGGGTTTAGTGTATTTTTCAGGCATCTAAATTAGGCTTACCATTGTATGGTACTAGCCAGAGTTTTTAGATAGTAGATTTATACTTGATTATTTCTAATATTCAAGGAATTATCTTTCACTTCCTAAGATTTCAAGTGTCACAGGATCCAGATGCTTGGCATTAGGCCCTGATTTAGATAGATAAGTCCAAATTCAGGTCAAACTCTCCTTATTTGATATTCCATTGAAGTAAATCTTTTTGGAGAATTTTGTTCTTTCAGAATGATGGTGAGGAAGAGAAAGAGCAGAATGACAGAATCATAACGATATTTCATACACTGGAGATATTTGATTCTTATGACTGCCCCTCTATATGGGGCTTTCAAGTTTTCATGACAGAAGTGTTTGTGAAAGCACTTATTCATTCAACAAATATTTACTAGAGCCAAAATGAGTTTTTTAAGTGCAGTGAGAGGACTGATTAGTCCTTTCCACCTTGCTTAGGAATGAGAAATAAAATACCACCTTAGATAACTCATGGATTCCTTTTATACAGGCCTTTCACGATTTTAAAATAAAGCAATTGTAAATTGTTAGCAAATGCTCTAGAAGAATGGTACTTTCTTTTTTTAATTAAAAAATTTTTTTTGAACATTTATTCATTTTTTGAGAGACATAAAGATACACAGTGCGAGCGGGGGAAAGACAAGAGAGACAGGGAGACTCAGAATCTGAAGCAGTCTCCAGGCTCTGAGCTATCAGCACAGAGCATGACATGGGGCTCAAACTCATGAACTGCGAGATCATGACCTGAGTTGAAGTCAGACGCTTAACCGACTGGGTCACCCGGGCGCCCCAAAGAATGGTACTTTCTTAACTTCCAAACTCCACAATGCATATGAGTATCTGAGATTTCTGGATAAGAATGATACAAATCCAAATGAATAAGAATAGGAGAGTATTTTTAATTAGATTTTTAAAAGTAACTTAACTCTTCAAAGTTGCTACTTTTTCCAGTGGGGATGGGGAAGAACTTTTGCACACAGTGCTGAGGATATCTTTATGGAAAGCTTATCTTCAAATTAAAAAAAATGCATAACTATTGAATTATCTTTTAGATATATATCCCTGGGAGACGAGAATAGGGTCGAGGATTCACAGCATCAATCATTGTCTTCATTTGACTTCGTTTCCCAGCTTTCACATAAAACATATTTAACAGAATCCAACATTGAAGGAGGATAATATCTGGAATTTTGTTAAGTCAGTACTATATGAACAGAGAAAATGCTTTATAGTTCTAGTGCAGGTCAGTTATTGGTTTTAGACTATGTGTAAACCAAGCCGATAAAGCAAATCCTTAGTTACAATATGGATAATCCCAATGTTGCTCCCCACCATAAATAGCTGAATGTGAAAGCAAAAGTGGATGTGTGGAGATAGGACATATCACATCAGCTTATTTTTCTATACATGTGTGTATGCATGTTTACTTATAAAATCTATCCTTGAGGAAGTACAATTTACGCACTTATACAGCAGGAATACTGATTCCTACATTTCAGAATTAGAGGTTGACAAGGTAAACACCGGAGTATAGTTACCAACTTGTGTTTACTGGGTATCCCTTATATTCTAGACAGTAGAATACTGTACTAGTACTGGCTGGTACTGGGGATAAGTACAATAAACCAGAGTCCTGACTTCAAAGCTTTTACCTTCTAGTTGAGAAAGATAAACACCCATTAAAAAAATGAATGACATAATTTCAGTTAAGTGTTATGAAGAAGATAAAACAGGACAATGTGGGAGGGAGAGGCGTGGAACATTCCAAACAGCATGAACAGTCAGTACATACACTGAGCTGGAAGGATGGGGGAAGAACAGAAAGAAAGCAGGTGTGGCTAAAGAACAGTGAACCAGGAGTAGGGTGGAGGCAGATTGGAATTTGGCAGGTGTAGGAAGAAAGAGCCCTAGATTATGTAGGACTTTTATTCTACAGGTCATAGGAAACCACTGGACAAAAGTTTTCAGTAGGGGAGTAACACTTTGATTCATGTTCTAGTAAAGTCCCTCTGGTTCTTATACAGAAGATGGTCTATATAGTAGGCAGGATTAGAAGACAGCATGTTGAGTTAGGAAGCTGGTTTGATGGGTTTGACTAGAGCTTTAGCAATAAAGATACTGAAAACTAGTTGGACCAGGGATATCTTTTGGGGATAAAGCCAAAAGTATGTGGATGAAGATTAGATTGGATTAAATGAAGATTGTGAAGGAAAGCAAGAAGTTAAGAATAATGCCTAGGTTTGGGGTTCAAATAATGAGGCAGATGGGGAAGGCTTCAATTGGGAAGAGAATTCTTGGGCAATCTTTTGGTGATGAGATATCAAATGGCTGACTGACTATAATGTATTTAGGGCTCGAGGGAGAGGTCAGGCTACAGGGTATATGATATCTGAAGTCTGGGCTGAGTGACATCACCTAACCAGAAAGTATAGACAGTGAAGAAAAGAGGGCTAAGGGAGAAGCCTTGAATGTTCCAACATTTAGAGGAAGAGAGCCAGAAAAAAGACTATAACCAGGGAGCTTAGGCACATACTAAATTTAGATGAGGAATATCCCTCTTCTATGCACAGCATCACTTTGCTATGTGTCACCATGGTGATACAGACTGGGTATACACTGCCTGCAACTTTTTAATGGGCTCTATAAACAGATTCAATGCCTAAGGTGAAGAAGCATTTTCTAAAGACATTCCAACTTACCTGTTATTAGTTTGATCAAAGTGTCACATGCTTACTTTAGTGAGTCAGTATTATTTATTTTACTGAGTCAGTCTTACAGTACCTTTATAAAGACACTAGGCTTTTTTCTTTTAACCCCTATTTCCTGTTAGGCAAAAAAAAAAAAAAAAAAAAATCCAAACCACTAAATAATTCTGTTATAGTCTGTTATTACATAGATTTAGATAATCATGTATTTGCATAATTCTGTCCTTTTTCTTCTGATATTTTCAGCTACTACAGGGCTTGGGAAATTGCCTAAGCATTTGGTCCTGGGAGAGTCCTCAAAATCTAGATTATCTAAGTATGTTCTCTCTGAAGAAGTATTGAAAGTTACCACACACTTACAGCTCTTACACTCCACATTTCCCCCTAAATTTGGGCAAAACTCAGTGTTGACTCACTTCCTTCTGATGATCTCTCATACTGGAGTCAATGGCCGACTGTGGTGCCACTCTGCTACTCCACTTGGACTGGCTGCTTAACTCTTTCTGAGAGCAATAGTGCTGCTGTTCCTCTTAAGAATATCCCAAATTCTGTGTGTGTGTGTGTGTGTGTGTCTGTGTGTGTGTGTGTGTGTGTGTAGGGGGAGCACATACATATGTAAGGGTGTGGCTTGTGTGGAGAAAACGTTTCTTTTGAGTCAAAAGACTATATTCAAAGCTGACTTTCTACAGGAAAAAACCCCCAAAACTATAATCTAGGTTATATTTCTGATGAAAGTCCAGATGCCTGTTGTTTAAAAAAAAAGGAAAAGAAAAGAATGCCTCCACGTACCATGGTTAATATATTATGAATGATGTACTTTTTATAAGGCATAAGGGTCTAGAATGTGCTTACATTGATTAGATGAAACATGGTAATAGCCAGTCCTGTAAAATACTACATCAGTGTGGAAGGATAGTGGAACTAAAATGAAAGACTCCTAGGGCTCAGACTGGAAAGAGCCCAAAGCCAGGGACAGAAGAGGGGGTGGGGGCAGAGCTATGCAGAACCCAGGAAAGCTAAGTGTGTGGGGAGTCAGGGTGTGGGTGACTGTGGGAGTGGTGGGGACAGTGAGTGGTGGGGGGATAGGGGCAGAGGGAAAGAGCATAGGGAACATAAGATATTGAGTACTAAGAAGAAAATTAACTGTCTGGGAAACAGCACTGGAGAGCCATGAGCCCTGAGCAATCCAACTGTACTACAGGAATGAACTATTTAAACTTAAATTTCTGTAAGTTGAGGCCCATCCTAGAGTAAAAATCAACACCAGCATGACCGGCCTTTGAGGTCCTTTGCAGAAGAACTAGTCTTACGATGACATTCTGCTTTGCTTATTAAAATTAATTTTATTAAACAGTCCTCTCAGGCATCTTTCACATATGCATTTTCTTTTAAAATTATTTCATGTTAGTACAAAAAGCAGCATTAAACACTAGGACAGATGTGTGTGTGTGCATGTGTGTTTTAAAAAACATGGTCTATTCAATTAGTCCAGCCATGATATTAGATGGAAAAAAAAATGTCCTTCCAGCATCCTTATCGTTATTGTGGAGTATGTGTTCTTTGAATTTCTTGCCTTGTTTTTGGGATCACCTTATTATGCAACATCTGCTCTGAATTTCAAATGTGATAAACAGAGTATGAGTGTCGGTGGCAGATGGCTAATGACCAGCAGCGACAGGGCATTCAAGCCTGCCTTGTTTTCTGAGAAGCGATATTTTCATGTTAATTTGCTCTGTGTCCTGCAAAGATGAGACAAATCACCTGCTCATAATTCAGGCAAAGTGGAGACCACCAGGAGCTGAGAGGGGTGATGGCTTGATTCCTTTAGGGGTGAGAGGAGAGAAGGGTCTGGGAGACTTTCCTCATCTGCAGTTGGAGGGGGACCCATCAGTCACTTTGCATTATGTCAGATGGAGAAAGATGAATTGGCCCTGGGCATCCCGTACTGACACCAGAGCCACTGTTTACTGCAAGCAGATATTATTCATGAAAACAGAGATTTCCCAGAGGCACAAAACAGGTGCTATTAAGAGTGCGTGTCAGTCTCTGAAGTCTGGGTTTTGTAAAATAAACCTAATAGTATATTTTATCTCCTAGTGAAAAGATTACAACCAACAGAAATCTGTAAGAAACATTCAATTGAAGATAAAATGAAATCTAATTCAAAGAGAAAATGACCCACACAGACACATAAACCTTGAGCTTTTTGGCCTTCTCAAGTCCTATAGAATTCATTTATCATAGAAATACATAAATAAAATGTAATTTTTTACTCCAAGATTGAGTCATACAAAGGGGCCATATGGTCTTCAGCTAAAAGAACCCCATTTTATTTTGGAGAGGCAACTGATCTTTTCTGACTAATCTTTCAGTGCCTCAAATTTATACTTGTGAAATTATATTGCCAATTTCATCAGATATGTTACATGCACAGAATGTCCAAACAATGATACTAAGTTCTTAAAGAGTTTATAAGATGTTAAGAAGCCAGGTCATACACTAGGAAATATATTGTACTATTATAGTTAAGCCTATGTACCAAGTTCAGTAAAAGAGGGCATTCCATTTTGTGTGTGTGTGTGTGTGTGTGTGTGTGTGTGTGTGTGTATGGTTTTTGTTTTGTTTTTTGAGAGAGAGAGAGTGCTCATCAGCTGGGGAGAGAGACAAAGGGAAAGAGAAAGAGAATCTTAAGGAGGCTCCATGCTCAGCACAGAGCCCAATGTGGAGCTCAGTCCCAAGACCCTAGGATCATGACCTGAGCTGAAACCAAGAGTTGGGTACTCAACTTACTGAGCCACCCAGGCGCCCTAAGGGCATTCCATTTTAAAGGCTTCATAAAGCAGATTTTACCTGGAACAAGAGAGGGATTTTATTTACAGCTTCTTTCTGATCCCCTCTCAGAGTGGCAGATAAAGGCATGAAAAGAGGGGGAAAAAAATCTGGAAGTCCTTTTTTCTCATAAAGCCCTCACAAATGAAAAGTGCTATATAAGCACAGAAACTCTAAATGTATCATGAACCCTAAAAAAAAAAAAAGGACAATCAATAAGGTATCAATTATTGACTGGTAAATTTAAGCAGCAAGCCCAAGAAGACAATACCAAATCTCATATAAAAATAAAGATGGCACTAAATTCCTCCATAATAAAGTAAATCAAAAGGTAACATTCTCAAGTAGAAATAGGAAAACAAAATACGGCAATGGTTAAGTCTATGAAGCAGAATGTGATTATTTGTTGATTTCTGGGCGCAGCAGTCAGCAGGCTCCTCTATACAAATGCCATTATCAACATGAATGGAGGTACCTTAGAAAATCAAGAAGAGATGATAAAGACGTCAAGATGAAGTATGCATAGGATGTATGTATGCATTTATTTATTTTTTTTAGAATAAGATACACTTCAAAATGTTGGAAAGAACCACTAATGATTTTATTTTATTCTCATGAGCCTCTCAATGGCAATTTTCAGTTCAGGCCTGTACCCTTCACCTACTTTGCCAAAGTCTCACATGACCACCACACAATAATTGCAGGCTTATCCCAGTGAGTTCACCCAACCACCAACCTTCACAAATACTTAGGACTTCAGGGATGCTTTTATGGCTTTTATATTTTTTAATAACAAATGGTATTTAAATGCACTTGAAAAATTATCGGGATGCCTGGGTGGCTCCATCGGTTAAGCATCTGACTCCTGATTTCAGCTCAGGTCATGATCTCACAGTTTGTGAGTTTGAACCCCATGTTGGGCTCTGTGCTGACAGCACACAGAGCCTGCTTGGGATTCTGTCTCCTTCTCTCTTCTCTGCTCCTCCCCCATCTTGTGGGCTCTCTCTCTCTCGAAATAAATAATAAAACATAAAAAAGAAAAATTAGGTGATCTAATTAAAGCAGGTCACATAAGTCCATCATGGGTTCTTTTCTAACAAACATGTTGATAAAAATAGTACTGAACAAAAAGATTTTACCTCTACAATATCTAGTCAAAGACCATGGAGCATTCCAGTTTTAACCAAGTACTGTTTACCTCCTGCAATTTATGTCCTTAGCAGGCACTAGAATATCCTGAACTTGTGAGTAACAGGTAAACAGTGCCACAGAAAACACAGTGGGGTAGTTGAGGAAAGTTCCCTTAGCCTAAACGATCTTATGTGAGGTCTTTTCTTGATTTTCTGTTTTATATCTATTTCATGTTAAGATCTTATGCATATTTATAGTTTACAATCTGGCATGTTCTGACACTTGCAAGCCAATGTCAATACTAGTATCTATGATTTTGAAGAAGATTCTAGAAAATATTTTGGTTTCATAATACACAGAATCAGCTATATACTGTGTTCATTCCCGTGTGTGTGTGTGTGTGTGTGTGTGTGTGTGTGTGTGTGTGTTTACTTGAAAACATTCCCTAAACTATTGAAATAACCACAGAAAATGGGTATCACGTGCTTCTGGGTGCACTTTATCTCTTCTTTTATAGTATAAGGTCCTTGAGAGTAGCTTCATGCCTAATTCACTTTTGTGTTCCCCAAATGCTAGCACAAAACTGTCCATAAATATTCAATAAATATTTGTAGCAGCATATTCAGAAAAACTCTTATTACAACAAACATTCCACATAAGAATCCAACTGTGTTCCCAATAGATTTTTCAGAACAATAATATTCTCTTGATCTAGTTATCTAGTTATTGAGACTTCCTATAAATAAGCCTAGACAGTAATGAAATATTTCTATTCTCTGGCTGTGCCCTTCCAAAATTCATTTAACCAGAACCCCAACTCAGAACCTCTTACTCAGCAGATGTTTACCCTGCACACCAACTCTTAAAAAGAAGTCGATCACAAAAACAAAAGTACACATCTTTACTAAAAATAATTTTATATCATTTGTATATTTGGCCTAAAATTATACAATTGATAGTTTTATAATGCTTCTAAGTGATTACTTGTGTTTTAAATAATGGCCTTAAAAGATCACTCACACTCAAATTATTAAAAAAAAAATTCTAATAATTGATAAGGAAGAAAAGCAGATTAGCATAGCATAGTTCAGAAAATTTTCAAAAGCTAAAGATGAAGACAAAAAGTCTTTTGACTAGCCTTTAAGTTAGCAAAAATGTTCAATTAACCATTGACATACACATTAACCGACTGAAATATTTCATAATTTACTATGAAAGCATGGATAGATCATTAACCACAAAACAGTTCAATTTGTCAAAACCTTCTGGTAACAAGCATTATTTCCCTCTCCCCTTCCTGCCTCCCATCTTCCCCCATCAACCTTGGCTCAAATACTCCCCAAACTCCTTTCCTCTCCTCTCCTCACTTTGGTGGCCACCTTTCTGCCTGTTCCTCATCTTATCCTACCTGCCTCTGCACCCCACCCTTAAGAATTCCCTCAGGGGCGCCCTCCAGGTCAGTGGGTTAAGCATCTGACTGCAGCCCAGGTCATGATCTCACAGTTCATGAGTTCGAGCCCCAGCACTCGCTGCTGTCAGCACAGAGCCCACTTCAGATTCTCTGTCCTCCTCTCTCTCTGCCCCTCCCCCACCTGCTCTCTCTCAAAAATAAATAAACATTAAAAAAATAATAATAATTCCCCCTAACCCACTTTGTTTCTACTCCTACCTGATCAAACCATAGTTTAGCGCATCAGTCTGGTTTATCAACCACTTTAACTACATGATACTGTAGCAAACAGTTCCACTTAGTGGAAATCCTCCTCTAATGCCAGGAGGATTTAATGTGAAGCTCAAATCACCTATGCAGGTGGTAATGTATGATATAATATATACATATATGGTTATCTTGTTTTGCTGCTTAAAAAAATTGACTCCCCCTTCAAACTAATTTTGAACTTAGAACTAACTGCATCAGAAGAAGCTGATGGTTATTTTGACAGTATAAGTTTAAGCTGTTGGAAGTCACTTAAAAATAATTTTGAAATAATCACATCTAAAGAAAGGTTGTCAATGTGTCTTATTTATTGAGTACTTATGTGTATAAATCATTGTGTAGGGACTGTCAGGATACAAAGATGAATGAATAGTTAAAATATGGATACAAATACAATTAAAGGTAGAAAATATAACAAAGAAGAGGAGATGTGTAGAACTAGTGCTGTTTGACAAATAAGGTTACATCCACCTGTGAAAGTTGGACAAACGCTATCTGGGGTGAGCCAGATACTTAAGCACATGGTTATTGATGGGGAGTAAAGAAATGGCACTGAGCAGGAGGACCACACAGGTAGGAAATGATGAACCACACTAAGAGTCTATTTTGGCAGAACATATCGTCCATGAAAAGGGGCTACACCCTGCATGCTAAACATGGGGTTTTAGACAAACTTACAAAGGAGAGAGCTGAAGCCACAAAACTGGAATAGAAGTCCAGAGGAAAGAGGGGTGCATGTATGGAGGAGAAGAGGACCAAGAACAGATAAGTAGGGACACCTGCATTTAAAGGGCCTTTAAGTCCTTGAAACTGCTCAGGAAGAAATGAGAGCACTACTGAGCATTATATTCTTTTATGAAAGGCAGATGGGAACATAAACTCTTTATCAATCTAAAACCAAAGAAATAAATCATTCAATATGTCAAAGTTCTAAATGTGTCAGTATCTGACAACACCAACTGGCTATTACTGAAACACAAGAGAAACTATTTCCAGCTATTCCCTACTATCTAAAACAATGCTGAATTCCAGAATTCATTTCTCAACAATGAATGATTAGGTAAAGAGTCTGTTTAGTGAAGTCACCTAACTCACATAAACAGAAGGGTCTTTCATGAAGACCTGCACACGATGTGCATAGATCTAAAAGATCTACTGGAAAGTTCCATTAGGCAGAACAGAAGTATGACCAACAAAACTTTCTAAGTAGGTTTTTCCATTAGACTTAAAGGAAGAAAGGACGTCTGGTCAATACAGCACATGTAGCCTGCTGACCTGTAAGGAGTCTTAAATCATTCCTAAATCCCAAGGGTTTAGGACAGTACTTGGCACTTAGGCTTCCTATAAACGTTTTATAAATGAGAAAGAAAAATGGAGAAAGGAAGGCCTAAAAGCCAGTATTTCAGATTTACATAGTATAAGTTACATCGTGGAGTCAGTATACAATTATAATATGCAATGTGCTCATGTGTGAAGTTTCAAATTACATTCCTCAGAGTCTGTGAATCATCAGAAAAAGACTGAGCTACATTTACAACACTATACCTTCTAAGGTTATGGCCAGATAATATATATTTAAATATTTTTCAATAATTTTAATATGTATGAAAACTAAAACAGTTTTTTCACAGAACCCTAAAAATAATGAATTAGAATATATCTCATTATATGAACATCTTGGTTGATATATTTAACTATATATTGAATTCCAAAAGCTCTAATTCTGGCAATTTTTTTTTAACATTTATTTATTTTTGAGACAGAGAGAGACAGAGCATGAAGAGGGGAGGGGCAGAGAGAGATAGAATCTGAAACAGGCTCCAGGCTCTGAGCTGTCAGCACAGAGCCCCGACGTGGGGCTCGAACTCACAGACCGTGAGATCATGACCTGAGCCAAAGTCGGACGCTTAACCGACCAAGCCACCCAGGCGCCCCTGGCATTTTTTAAAAGTAAGCTTGACGCTCAATGTGGGCTTTGAACTCATTACTCCAAGATCAAGAGTCATATTCTCTACTGACTGAGCCAGTTGGGTGCCCTCCTGGCAATTTTCATATGGAAGGAATATGACTGCTTAATAGGCTATAATAGTGTGACTATTTAATCAAACAGACAGATGATTCTTGGTACCTTTATGGTTTCAGTGGGCACTCCAGGCTCCGGGACTTTATCCAAATAAGTGGTCAGGTCTTGATCAACATGTTCAAACACTAATGTTAGTTTGGTTTCTCTGTCTGTTCGTGACACTGTGCATACATCAAACAACCTAAAAGAAAAAAGAAAGATATTAAGTAGGTAGCAATAAGCAAAGAAGTAACATATTCTGCAACTCAATCGCACAACAGGTTTAAAAAAAAGGCGGGGGGGGGCGGGGGGCAGCGTTTATCATTTCTTCAGATAATATGTAAGGATGCCTAATGGGATCTGATACTTTAATTGAAATATGAAATTTAGGAGAGAAACACTTCATTAAGTGATGACAAAATCCACAGCGGCAAAGAGAAAACAACATGACTAGAGCATAGGAATGTCTGCCTGGAGAGTTTCCTTAGTTAAGACCTTACGTAGTACTTGCCAATAGAGATAGTTTAAAAAACTGCAGCCTAGGAAAAATATGGTTCTTCTTAGCTCACAGTTCAAGAATTATTAAAGAGACAGATTAAGTATTCTTTGGAGATGTTGCACTCTGCGATGAAGATTTTCCTGGAATTTAAGGTGTTACAATCATGCCTGTGAAAATAAGGATGATGAAATATGGTTTATTTCTAAGAGAGCCTTCTCATCCTGGGGAATCAAATCATTTCCCTGGAAAGGGCATAAATCCTTGGTTTAAAAATTTCAAATATCACACTAATCAAAACTGAAATTTTAACTTTTGTTTTTTTTTTTTTGGAGAGAGGAGGTATTTTAAACAGCATTAGTAAACTACATCATCATTAAATGATACAGATGAACAAACATTATAATTAAGTCTGGATGGGCAAATCTGGTATCTTTCATAAAATTCTACAACTAATTTAAAATTTAAGTTTTAAAAGCAAAGTCCTTGGTAGTCAAAAGCATTTTTAAGCCCAGGGACAAATTTTTCTTTACTTTCAACCACGCATAACACACTATCCGACACCTGAGATGCTCACCACATGCTTGAATAATTAAACAAACCACCTGTAAACAAGCTGTAAATTTGACAAGAATGTAATATAAATACTAAGAAAAGGCTAACAAAATGCTATACATAGTCTTCTCACTTTTAAAGACGGTATAAACATGCCCTTCAAAGAAACTAACTATAAATGTGCATATAACCCATTACTAAAATGCCGGGTTGACTCTCAATTATCTACTTTGCATCCTACCTCTTGAATTTTTAATGCATGCCACCCTACTGCATTTCTGGGCTGAACAGGTCCTTCACAATATTTGGTACTTCTCTGTGAATCTAAACTAAACTTTAAAATAAACTAAAGAACACTATAATGAAGTTGAATCTGGTGGGATGAACACAACCATCACCAACCACACTTATTTCACAGCCAGATCTGCACTACTTTTTAATTATACGCAATTTGGGATGAGTTCTACGACTCCACTAAAATCAGTTAAGATCAACTGAATTTCTTCTCACATTTATCTACTTTGAAGTATTCTGATTTCTAAGTTTTAGTCACCTACTTCTACACGTGATTTTTTTTGTTTTCTTGAAATTCTAAAGTCTTCTTAAAGTCACTGATGTGACTTATTCTAAAAAATTATTTTGATTAAGTAAAAACTCCTAATAAATTTATTAAAGATAAGGCCATTAATCATATGAGTGTCATACTATGACCAATATACTTGCTATCATGCATGAATCCGACACCTGGGAAGTTTATCAAAACAACCCTTTCCGTTTGGTAATGTGAGGCAACTACCATTTATTCATAGGTTCCTTTGAACATCTTCTCTCCATTAATCCCACATACTTTTCCAGCTTTACTTTTTCCTTCCTTTTGAAGAAGAAAAAGAAGCTTCTTTCTATATGTTTTCTATTTTTTTTTCTTTTTAAAAAAATGCTTACTTATTTATTTTGAGAGAGAGAGAGAGAGAGAGAGAGAGAGAGAGAGAGAACGAGCTCCTGACCGGGGGGAGGGGAGGGAGGGGGTGGCGCAAAGAGAGTCCCAAGCAGGCTCAGCCCTGTCAGTGCAGAGCCCAATTTGGGGCTCAATCTCATGAACTGTAGATCATGACTTGAGCTAAGATCAAGAGTCGGACGCTCAACTGACTGAGCCACCCAGGCACCCCTGCTTCTATTTTTGTAATACAATAAAACCACAGTGATGTACTAAATTCAAACACAAACATGGGAACTGCACCACTATAGCTGTGCTCCTTAAACATCACTTTAAAAATGCTTTCCACTCTAATGAATACATTTCCTTCATGAAAAAAAATACATTGTTTATCACTGCCTCAGGTCAACACTGATCTTAGTAAGTCCAGTTCTTACTGTGCTTATAATCTGTAATTGACAGGGACATAACTGGAGAATAAAACGATCATAAAACACTGCTGAACCAAAGATCACCCGCTTCCAAACCGTTGTTAGTTACCTAACAGCCGCGGCAGTATGTTATGTTGCTTCATTTTACTGAAACCATGTTTTCAAACACTCTTCGTATGACACAATTCAAGAATAACATCTAACCCACCCAACTTATTTTCCTCAATGTTGTATCACTCTCTTCAAGATATAAAGACTCACTGATGGCACCTGCAGTGATTGGGACTCCACATGTGAAAGAAAGCTAGGCAAAGGTGAAATCATGGAAGCCACTGCCAACTGCTGTAAATCATAAGCCATGGAGAAAAGGCACTAATTTTAATTGGCAATTGGTAAAATGTGGAATGTTAAAGAGACACATGTGACACTACATAGTGTTTACCATTCTTGTATAAATTTTAATGTATCTTCTTAATGTATTCTCGACTAGGTAAAGAATGGTGTTAGGTAAGAAAGCTCATGCTGGTTCAAGGAGATAATTCTTTTTATTTCTTAAGGTGCTATTATTTTTTGGGTGGGGGCACTTTCTGAAATCAACTTTTAGAACCTTATTTTATAAGTGGAGATCACATTTTTCATTTTGTACTAACATTTCTTCCCTAGAGTTTCTTTCTCTTTTTCTTTCTTTCTTTCTTTCTTTCTTTCTTTCTTTCTTTCTTCCTTCCTTCCTTCCTTCCTTCCTTCCTCCTTTCTTTCTTTTTCTCTCTCTCTCCCTCTCTCTCTTTCTTTCTTTAGAGGGCAAGGTAGAGGGGCAGAGGGAGAGAGAGAATTCCAAGTAGGCTCCAGCATCAGCACAGAGCCCAATGTGGAGCTTGATGCCACAACCCTGGGATCGTGACCTGAGCAGAACACTCAGGGGTGCCCGGGTGGCTCAGTCTGTTGTATCCCACTCTTGACTTCGGCTCAGGTCATGACGTTACGGTTTGTGAGTTTGAGCACAGGATCAGGCTCTGTGCTTATAGTGTGGAACCTGCTTGGGATTTTCTCTCTCCTCTCTCTGCACCTCTCTCTCAAAATAAATACATTTAAAATAAAAAAAGAAAAGAGTCAGAAGCATTCAACCAACTGAGCCACCTAGGCACCCCTTCTCTAGAGATACAATTCAGACATTTGTATCTTCAAAGCAAAAAATCATCAAAATACAAGATTAGCATAGCACGTTAACATCCTACTGATAATGGTTACATATGCATATCTTTTATTGGTTTCCAAACCACGGGGAATTTATGTAACCAAGGCTCTCCAAGCTTTTATTATTTGTATGCAACTTCAGAGACAACCAGTTTATCAATTTATTTATTTTTTTTTTTTTTAAACTTTTTTTTCAACGTTTATTTATTTTTGGGACAGAGAGAGACAGAGCATGAACGGGGGAGGGGCAGAGAGAGAGGGAGACACAGAATCGGAAACAGGCTCCAGGCTCCGAGCCATCAGCCCAGAGCCCGACGCGGGGCTCGAACCCACGGACCGTGAGATCGTGACCTGGCTGAAGTCGGACGCTTAACCGACTGCGCCACCCAGGCGCCCCAAGTTTATCAATTTATAATGTAATGGTCATGATCAGGGTAAATGATACCCTTCCAGTGAATAAATATATGCCAGTCATTGCTGGGGAAATTTAGGCCTCTTTTATGCCCCAAATACAACTATCTAATTATCTAGAGAATCAAATTAAAATGCAGTATTCAGAAGGTAGCCCATATAATGGGTATAATCTAGATGATCTTAGCCTAAATTTATTCTTTGTGCTTCAATAAAGTACAGTGACTCCAGATACATTTTTCCACAGATGCAATTATTTCTTTTCCTTGGTCAGTGCAGAAATAGAATAATTTGTACTTCGGAAAGTACCTTTATCTGTTTACCCATGAAGAAAGCTTCCTTTTATTTGCCTTTGTCTTGTTTTGAATATATAATTCACGGTTTACAAAATTTTCTAATGGCTACATTTCAGCTTATATTTCATCAGGTAACATTTGAGAGGATATTTTTATTTTGCAGGTTAGTACTATAAATTTTCACTGTTGGCCAAGTCAATGGTAGTGGATAGTTTTCTTATAGAGCATGATTCTAAATACAATGAGTAGATGCCTGCTAGCTCTAATCAACAGGTTGTACCTCCTGTCCTTTTCCCCTATATTTGAGAACCACATACTACTTACTGTCCATGGCCTCAGGAAACAGACCACGCAGAATTACTGGAAAGAAAAGAAATATAGCATCAAATTGGTCCTTACTTCCCACCCCTCCCAAGAGGCCAAAACATTTCAGTGGCTAAGTTTTCACGTTTTTCTTAACTAGAATGAAACATGGGTTTTAGGAGAGTAACTAATTTAGTCGAAGGGAGAAAGTGACAAAAGTTACTGATTTAGTTGAAAGGAGAAAGCAACAAGTAACATAGTATCTTCAAAAAGTATAACAATTTTGTAAAGAGTATGTATTAATGTTGCATAGGCTTAAACTCAGGAAAAACACAGGTCAGTCCATTATCTACAAATTCTTCATCTTGGCCAAGAGGTCTTCCAAGCTTTCACCAGAATCTCCCACAGTCACCTCAGGTACAGAATCTCCTTACTTTTCGGGAATTGTATATACCACTGTAATTCCTTCAGGTAAGTCAGGAACTGGACCTGAAGAATTTCCTCTTCTGAAACCTCAGATACCAACTCAATACCTCACTCACTGTCTTCATGTATTGTCTCCTCCTCTTCTTGAACAACCTCCTGTTTGGGCAGTGCTGCTACCCTTTTCTTTTATCCTCCTGCTGCTTTCAGCAATTTCTTCTTTTTTAAAAATACTTTTAAAATGTATGTATGTATGTATGTATGTATGTATGTATGTATTTATGAGAGAGACAGAGAGAGCATGAGTGAGCAAGAGGCAGAGAGAGAGAGAGTGGGAGACAAAGAATCCCACCAGGTGCAGAGAGAGAGGGAGAGAGAGAGAGAGAGAGAGAGAGAGAGAGAGAGAGAGGGAGAGTGCAGAGCCTGGATTGGGGCTCCAGCTCACCTGAAGTGGGGCTTGAGCTCACAAACCGTGAGATCATGACCTGAGCCAAAGTCGGATGCATAACCGACTGAGCCACCCAGGCGCCCTGAGGATTTTCACTTTTAGGAAAAAAGGAGAAAAGTGAAAATAGCATTCAATATTTGTTTTGTAGTGAGCCTTTACAGAGACAGCATGCACCCCAAACAGTGAGAGGTGGCACCCCCAACCTCTGTCCTCACAACTATACTCAGCCTCTAGGCATCAAGCCACCATAGCTTTGAATTGTTTCTGAGAGCATCTGTGCTTTTTCTCGATTTATTCTGTGCACCCATGAGCAAGATGTGTCCCATAGTATCAGAAAAGCCGAGGAGAGGTTATTTTTTGGGTCTGGGAACACTCAAAAAATTTTCCACATAAATTAATGGTAATTGCTTCTTCACTTTACACCACTTCAGCCTACAGAAGGTTTCATAGGAACAGTCTACTTCCAAATAGCAGGAAAAGCCTGTATTCATCTTAGGAATTTTAGAACATAATATTTATGATGCTTTTTTGTCTACAATGACTCCCTCTGGAATTACCCCAAATCAAATAAATAATAGTTACTGTGGTGGGCAATAAAGAGAACATAGATGTTTTAATATAACAAATAAGTCTCACATAAAGCAACTGAGCTAAACAAGAACTGAAATCCCTGGTATTTGGCAGGAGGTTAACAATCTGTAATATATTTATATAAATCAATGAGGAATGTGGCCGGACTGCCTATAACCCCTACACTTGCAAAACAAAAGAGCCAGACAGGTCTGAACATTTGAACATAAACACTGGAAAATAACTTCAACTGTATGATTTCTTGTGTTGACCAACATCTTAAGACTTTCTAGAACTTTTTTTTTTTTTGCTATTCAGTAAACTGACAAAAATACCATTTCAACTATTACACGCTGTAGTTCCATAAGAGAAATATATTCACACTGTGCTGAATATGAGCAAAATATCTCAGATGACTTTTAGAGGAAATGAAAACTACCATTCAATATGTATCCATTAGAGCTGTGCTTAATGTGATCCAAGCGAATATTCAAAAAGTAGAAGTGAAAAGTGGTTCTCGGCATTTACTAAATTTTTGAATCCAGTTTAGCTATGCAAAAGGCAATCCAAAAAAGGCAGATAGGTCATTACCATTTCACAATTAAGTCAGCCAAAGCCCCTAACTATCCCATAAAGTAAGTTCTCTCCCAGTCTCTATTGTCCTGACCCCTCAGCTGCAGGGCAGAGAGCAAGCACTGCGGTCCCAGCACAGCTCTCAGCCTTCCAGCTGTCCTAGTGATGTAATTATCTCATAACAAAATATCTCCGTGAATTAACTCTGCATCCTACCCATTGTAATTCTTAATGACTGCTTCCTGTTCATGTTTTCCATTTAACTTGCTATTCTGGATCTACTGCATAGGCAAGTTGCCTTCATCTAATGGATGGGATTACATCCAATAGGTTTGGGATTTCCAAAGATTACAATTTACAAAGGTCTCCCAAACAACATGCTTTGTAAACACAAGCCCTGCCTTTCTGTTGTGGTTATAATAAAAGGGAAATCTGCATTATTTGCTGTGATTAAACTTTGACCTGTCACAGGAAGTTCTAGGAGGATTTTTTTTTTCCTGTCACTTTTTTTTTTTCATACTCTTGAATGTTTGGACATCAAATAGTTCAAGAGCTGAGAGATGTCTGGCACAGCTGCCTAAGGGCCCTAAACAAAATTTTTTTGAACTACAGCCAGTCTTTGGAATTGAGAAGTATTCTTTTTTATCTCCTTTTCTCTATTGTCCATGAAGCACACTCTGTGCCTATAGCTTCTTGCATGGACCCAATTTATGTTCACGCATCCCACTTGCCCTACACTACTGGATCCTTGCCAGGGTGTTCTCCTTTTGCTCATTAAATATGGACTGTGTGTGCACTTGTTCTAAACCAACACTGAATGGTTTAACTCCAGAGGTATTTGCCACCAACAATAATCAGCATGCTTCCAGAAGGAGCTTGCCATTTCAGCAGCATCCATAAACATTTATGAGTACCTACCACGTGCGGGTGCGGTACTAAGTTTTAGAGACTACAAAACATCTAAGATGGGTACTGTCTGTAAGAGCCTTACTATCTAGCCAGGGGAGAGAAGACTGACATATAAAATCATAAGTAATGACATATGGCTGTGTATTAATTCCAAAAAAATTCTATAAATATAACATGAAACTTTATATATCACATCAAAGCAAATTCTTTCTACATGCTATTACAGTAGACATCTGTGATGTCTGCCTTTCCAACACCTATTACCTCTTCTATAAACCATATCCCTCATTTTTTTGAGGAACCACTCCTACTCAGGCAATATGGTTTTGGGGGGATGAGTGCAGCATGGCATGTAAACCTACCCTGGACAAAGAGAGTGATAATGATTGATTCAGGGATGGACAGGACTGTGTGAATCAGTCCCAGGACTTTAACTGTAACTTCTGGGAGGGTACAACTCTCTTTATCTGAGATTACCAAACCGGCAACATATAAGCCCGCAGCTGCCGATGGCTGTCATTGCCACCACTTTAGTGAGCATACCATAGGATGCAGCCAGCAGGGAAAAGAGTCAGAGCAGAGAAATGACAGGCAAGAGACTTTGGTTAAGTACTGGCCATACCTGTGCCTGATATACCCTTGGATTTATTAGTTATGTTAGTAACATTGGGCTGGGCTTTTATTACTAGCAAAAAACAAAGAAACAAAAAAACACAACAACAACAGAAAACAAAAACAGCCTTAAGACATTTATACATATCTTAGAAGGGTTAAATGATTCTGAAACATCAACATCTGACCTCAAATATGTCTTATATATTAGACAAAATGAATTAAGGTCAAGCATATAAACAATAGTAGTTTCCTCTAGGTGACTGCACCAGTCCTGACTTGCTGGGAGAAAATTTACCTTAAATGGTCCCTCCATGAGCATGTCCACTGGGCTGCACTGGGCAGCCCCAGAACAGACTAGTTCATCTCTCCCAAGGAACCATGCGACTTCCTTTCAGGATTCCCATTTGAGGCTCCTGGTCTGACTACAGAAACATTTTGTGGAGAAAAAGCAGAGAAAGGCAGAAGACACAGGGATAAGTTCATCGCAAATAGGAATATGTAACCTAGAACAGGAAAGGACTCAGTGGGGTAAGAGGAAATGAGGAGGCAAGGAGAAGTATTTAAAAATAACACAAAGTTTAATTTAAAGGCTGAATCCAATGCTCAGAGATATGTTCTCCTGGAACCCTCAATTAAGCAACCCCACCACCTATTGCTGAAAAGGGGACATGCACAGTAAAGTGGACCCTTGCACAATGCAGAGTTTTTAGGCGTGCTGACCTCCCTGCAGTCAAAAATCCATGTGTAACTTTTGATTCCCCCAAAACTTAACTTCCAATAGTCTACTGTTCACCGGAGGCCTCACTGAGAACACAAACAGCTGATTAACACATATTTTCTATGTTATATGTATTACATACTGTATTTTTAAAATAAAGTAAGCTAAAGAAAATGTAATTTAAAAAATCATAAGGAAGAGAAGATACATTTACAGTACCATATCAGAAAAAAATCTGCATACAAGTGGGTGTGCGCATTCAAACCCGTGTTATTCAAGGGTCAACTGAAACGTCAAATTGTAATTCTAAAGCAGGGAAATCTCTTTGTGTTCATGTTGTTAAGTTTAAAGCTACCATAACCTGACAAGTGAATGCAAAGTCAACCTCTTTTATTTATGAAATCACTTGATTCTTTACAGCATAAAGTGTATTCATAAGAAAGTTTTGTGGTTCATCATCTTCCTGTTCATCCTCAGAGTTTCTACTAATCTGGTTTCAGCGTCTATCTATATATGTGTGGCCATCTGGATCTGAGTTAATATCTTTGCATGCATTAATCAGAAAATGTTTTACAAGCTAAATGGGAATCCCCCAAATTGGGCAAGTTTACAAGATATGACTTGCACTACAGTAAATATTTAAAACAGAGCAAACAGTAAAACCTGTATATATGGAAACACACTACTACCATGATAGCACATGACAGCACAAAATTGGTATACTATTAGCTAGGCCCCAAATAAGCTTTCTGGATGTCCTAATGGGAATATGGGGTGCCTGTATACTACTGTGTTCATATTCAAGATGAATTCCTGAAATGGACATTAAACAATAGAATTTAAACTTCTTTTACAGTCAGTCCTACAGCAAGCACTTCTTATCCAACCATTCTTTAAACTGTTAATGCATTTTGTCTCAATGAAAGGCAGAGAGAATGAGGTAGCAGCATCACTCTGTTATGCCAACTATATGCTATTATGGGAAAAAGGAAACGCTACTTTAGCGCTAAAACAAATGAGGAAATCATAAAAACATATCTGTTCTCTTAGAGGGCAGAGAATGGTAGCAGAGGCAAATATTCGATAAGTATATTTTAAGTCACCATGCGAGTCAATCTACCCAGAATCAAGAGAGAGAAAACAGGGGTAGCTAGACAATACTGAGCTGATACTTCTGCTTAGTCCAGTTCCAATACAAAATAGTTGTTTTGTAAGTTCAAAAAACCATAAACTCAACTCCATAGAAAGAAGAAATAGAAATAGAAATTTGCCGGTGCAAATTGAGAAAATCAGGGACTACTACATATTGATTAGAATAAACCCCATTCAGCAACCCCAGCTATAGTGCAGGAATGAGATCCTACACTTTTACCTGTTGAGGTCTCCCCCAAGACTCAATTACCTCACTTTTAGCCTTTTTCTTACGTACCACTTGGCTTCAATCAGCCACCTGACATACATAGATAGATATGCTCGTCAAAATAAGGACCTGACAAGAGAGAATGGATTAAGAGACCTCAAAAACTGTGGCATTTGGTGTGAAGGTGGGCTTCAGGGGCCCCCAAGTCTTAAACACTACTGGGAGGTCAGAGGTTGCAGACTACAAACTAAAAACAGGCTTAAACTGTGTGCCTCTCCACACTTGTGTTTATCCTGTTCTTTTAATTCTCCATGACACCCAGAATGGTACCCAGTACCGCATCTAACACACAGCAGGTGTTTAATAATGTTTACTGAATGAACTAAAGTTTTCAGAATTGTAACTCAGGGAAAAGTCAGCAGTAAAAGAAAAGAGGGGATCCTCAGAGACATCACTAGGAAATAAAGCATGGCACTCTGAGTAAGCCACATCTTGTAACTGGTGGTAAATGAGGACACACACTAATAAGTTGCATTTATTCCTTAACACTGTTAGTTTGCTCCCTATCTACTGTGTAATTCTACGTATTTAGAATTCTTTAGTCTTCACAACAACTCTATGAAATGGTGCTCATTTTATGAATAAAGAAACAGATGTATATAAACAAATGTTCATGGCAGCATCATCCATAATAGCTAAAGTAGAAACAACGGAAGTGTCCATCAACTAATGAATGGATAAACAGAATGTGGTATATCCATGTAATGGAATATTATTTGATAATAAAAAGGAATGAAGTAGAGATACATGGTGTGATATGGATAAATCTTGAGTAGGCAGATCCATAGGGACAGCAAGTAGATTAGTGGCTGCCTGGGGCTGGAAGTTGGTAGGGCAGGGAGAGGTGGAAAGGAATAGAAAATGACCACTAATGGGTACTGGGTTTCTTTTTAAGGTGATAAAATGGTCTAAAATTAGATCATGGTGATGGTTGCACAACTCAGTAAATATACTAAAAACCACCGAATTGTTTATACAGATAAATTTGATGGTATGTAAAGTATATCTCAATAAAATTGCTTAAAAACAAAAGGAGAAAAGAAATAGCCAGAGAGAGGTTTAGTACTTTGCCTAAAGCACACTACAGTAAGTGGTGGAGACAGGATCCGAAGTCAGGCTATCTGCTTCCAGAGTCTGATTTCCTAACCAATCCTGCCTCTGTATGTAGGGCAGCATTTGGGTCAGAGACCTCTCCACGGCAAAGGAGACACACTGGCTGGCAGGAGCCGTGGTAATGCCAATCCACAAATGTCTCTGGTAAACTTGGATATAGCAGTATATGCTTTACATGCTGGGCTAAAAAAAAAATGTTCAGAAAATTCACAGAAAAAATAAAGCTGAAGACTACTGATCCTCCCTAGGCCCCCTTACTTCTTCCCCTTAACTAGTTAGAAAAATGACACACTTCAGTTCACCCCACAGGGCTTGAAAAAGATATTCTGATCTCAAAAATATAAGAGTTAAATGATATTTTTGAAAGCAAAGTCAACAGCTCTGGCTTGAGTCAGAAAGAGTGCTGGATTCTGGAAAACTTTCAACATTCAGTTCTGTCTCCATTTCTGACCTGTAAAAGCCCTGTTCTCCAGCTTTGGGCCTCTCTTGAGGAAAAACGACGAATCAGCCAAAACTAGGCAGCTGTCTGTGCTGAAGACTGTCTGCTGGGTCTTAGAAGAAAACTAACCAAACTTTACCTACACCGTAAGCCAAAAATCTTTCATAATCACATCCTTATGAGGTGAGTAAATTTATCCCAGCACTAATTCAGGTACTTAGGATTAGGTTCTTATCTAATAAAACAACTACTGAAGTTAGTTCCTTTTAAGGAAACATAAATGACTGTAAACATATGAGAAAATGTTAAACTATGGTAATAACTTAAAGAAACATAAATGAAAATATTAGCGATATACTGTTTAAGCCCCTCAAATTGGGTAACAAATTTTTATAAGATAAAATGGAATAGCGTCTGTGAGTGTTTGTGAAATGGACCCACATCACTGTGGGAGTACAAATTGGTAAAACAAACAAACAAATTAAAAAAAAAACCTTCTGGAGAAACAGATACACAAATTGATAGAGGATTCAAATTCATATTTATTGAACATGGAAAGGCATTCATAATATATTATTAAAAGAAAATGCAGGTTTCAAAAGAGTATGCACAGCATGATTCCATATATATAAACAAAATGGTATAAAGATAAATCAAGAATGGCACCTGGGAGGCTCAGTCGGTTAAGCGTCTAACTCTTGATTTTGGCTCAGGTCATGATCTCCTGGTTCGTGAGTTTAAGCCTCACATCCGGCTCCGTAATGACAGTGTGGAGCCTGCTTGGGATTCCCTCTCTCTCAATCTCTCAAAATAAAATAAAATAAAAAAGATGAATCAAGATGCTAACAGTGTTATCTCTTGGTGATAAGATTACAGAATTGCTTTTTCTGTTATTTGCCTACCTAGACTTTCTATAATGAGAACTTAAACAGTTTTTAATAAGAAAAAAAATCCCCATTTCAAAAACAAGAATTATAAAAGCTTCTTTTCTCATTTAAGTTTTCTTCCTTCCATCACTCATATACTTTTCTTCAATCTGCTCCTGAGTTACTGAGAAAATCCCAATCCTCAATCCTGAAACCGCAGTTTTAAAAATTAAGTATGTTAACAACTTACGGTCTTAAATTTGTTCTAGGAAAAAAAATGTGTATGCATTACTGCTTCACTGAAGGTATGTGATTTTAATCTTTCTCCAATATGGAGTAACTCTGTAAAGAATGTGGGAAAAATAAAATTACCTTTCTGATCCCTGGCTAATTGTCAGGTCAAAAATAACAGAATTACCATGAAATATAAGAGAAACAATGACAGCTCACGAATTCTTCAAGTTACTTTAATGTTTGCCATACAAGACAAGGTAGAATTATGGAATTTTGAAAGTATGGGGAGCTTTAGAGATTATCTGGCTTTGTACTTTTATCTTATAGATAAGGAGACACAGGTCAACAGAATGCAGAATGGCAAAACTAACTAAAGAAATAAGATACCTGGGTCTCATGAATAACAATTCTGTGCCCTTTCTAATATAATAAAGTATAAGCAACCACAATAGCGAACACATGTTTTTTAAAAGTCATTATAAAAATTAACATCTAACATCTTACCTTTTAAAATTAGATCTATTCAAGCAAAATTTCCAAGAACTACTGTGTTAAGAATTCAGAAAGGTTCTATAAATATATTTTAAGAACACCATCAGGAAACTATATTAAAAGATAAGAAAAACAGAACATAGTTGGAAAAGTTGAAAGAACTGTTATCTCTATCAACTGCCAAACTCAGGCATCTGAAATTAGGCTGTTTTGTTCACATGTAAAAATGTAGAATACTAAGTTATGATGTAGTATGCCTACATAGTTTTATTTTAGAGTTTGATCTTTGTTCTAGGAATATTTCACATAATAAGGTGAATATTTCATGGCACTGAAAGCAAGATATTCATAATATATTAATGAAAGAAAATGCAGGTTTCAAAAGAGTATATGCACTGACTGCATGCAGCCTGCTTGGGATTCTCGCTCTCTCTCTCTTTCTCCCCTCCCCACTTTCACTCTCTTTGTCTCTCTCAAAACAAATAAACTTAACAAAAAAAGCTTAAAAAAAAAATACGGGCGCCTGGGTGGCTCTGTCAGTTGAGCGTCAGACTTGGGCTCAGGTCATGATCTCATGGTTTGTGGGTTCCAGCCCTGCGTCGGGCTCTGTGCAGACAGCTCAGAGCCTGGAGCCTTTTTCAGATTCTGTGTCTCCCTCTCTCTCTGCCCCTCCCCTGCTCATGCTCTGTCTCTGTCTCTCAAAAAATAAATAAATGTTCAAAAAATAAAAAAAAAAAACAACTAAAGGAGATAAGAATGTGGAAGTGTAGCTGCAACTACATGTCCCCCGAAGAAGAATTTTTCTTTTGCAAAGAACCGTAAGAACAACTCATACTGGGATTCTATCAGGTGACTGGGTGTTCCACATAAGTGAATATTTTCGATACCTGATTCCTACCCATCTCAAGCCCTCACACTACTTTTAAAAACTAAAGTTTTGCGGCGCCTGGGTGGCACAGTCGGTTAAGTGGTTCAGTGTCCAACTCTTGGTCTAGGCTCAGGTCATGATCTCACAGTTCTTGAGTTCAAGCCCCGCATCAGGCTCTGTGCTGATGGCATGGAGACTGCTTGGGATTCTGACTCTCTGCTCTGCCCCTCTCCCGCTTGTGCACATACTTACTATCTCTCAAAATAAGTAAATAAACTTAAAAAAATTTTTTTTAATTAAAGTTTTTAATGGAATTCTCTATAGCATGCACTGAATATTTTCTTGACTTTTTAATTTTTTTTTTTTAATGTTTATTTATTTTTGAGACAGAGAGAGACAGAGCATGAACAGGGGAGGGGCAGAGAGAGAGGGAGACACAGAATCTGAAACAGGCTCCAGGCTCTGAGCTGTCAGCACAGAGCCCGACGCAGGGCTTGAACTCACGGACCATGAGCTCATGACCTGAGCCGAAGTCAGACGCTTAACCGACCAAGCCATCCAGGCGCCCCTACTTTTTAAAAAAAAAATTTTTTTTTTAACGTTTATTTATTTTTGAGACAGAGAGAGACAGAGCATGAACGGGGGAGGGGCAGAGAGAGAGGGAGACACAGAATCGGAAGCAGGCTCCAGGCTCTGAGCCATCAGCCCAGAACCTGACGCGGGGCTCGAACTCACAGACCATGAGATCGTGACCTGAGCTGAAGTCGGCCGCTTAACCGACTGAGCCACCCAGGCGCCCCAGGCGCCCCTACTTTTTAAGCACACTATACTGATTGTGTTCTACTGATGGATAATTCATGATCATTATTGTTATTATGAAATGACAATAATTTAATTCAGCATTATTATTATGATCCTTTATTTGAGTGCTTTCTAGGCACATAAACATGAGGCAAGGCAATCCATACTGAGACAGTACAAATCGAACTTTCAAAAAGCAAAAAAGGAATCTGGAAAGCAGGAAGAGATAAGCTACTCACCACCTACAAAGGAAACTCAGTAGGATTAATAGCCCATGTCTCATCCAAACACTGGAGGGCAGAAGGCAGTGGATGACAAATGTAAAGTGCTGAAGGAAAAAACTGTTAAACGAGAATTCTATATCCAGAGAAACTATGCTTCAAAGATGAAGGTAAACTCCAGGCATGCTCAGCTAAACAAAAGCTGCAGGAGTATGTGGCCAGGAGACCTGCCCTAGAAGAAATGCTACAGGGAGTCCATCAGGTTGAAATGAAAGGGCACAAGAGAGTAACTCAAAGCCACATGAATCAAATAAGAACACTGGCAAGGGTAATTAACTACACACATAAACATAAAGAAAACCAGTAATATTGTAGTTTGGTTTGGAACTTTTTTTTTTCCTAATATGATTGAAAAGACAAATGCATATGGCAACAATTATAAATCTATGATAATGGCCATACAATATATAAAGATGAAGTGCATAACAATCATAGCATGAAAGGGGATAGAGCTGTACAGGAAAAAAGCTTTCAATACTATAAAAGCTAAGTTAGTATTATTTCAAACTAGACTGTTTCAAGTTTAAGATGTTAATTGTAATTCCCAATGTCACCACTAAGAAATGCTTTGTTTTCAAACTATCTTCATGATCTGAGAAATATTTTCTTGAATCCCCTCTCTGACCTATCATTTATGAGCCCCTAGAGTAAAGCGTGGGACTTTACACATGCAAACTCACTGAATTCTTTCAATATCTCTATTAAGTGGGTACTATTATTCTCATTTTACAGACGAAGAAGCTGTGATAAACAGTAATTTTGTCCAGAGTGATAGAACTGTAAGAAACAACCAGGATTTCAATTAGAACCTTCATATGCTTTTTTTCTCCTCTTTGATCTGTACCTTCAGTATCTAGAATCTCATGATCTTGTCTCTTCCCACCCAATGTACCACCAACCACCTGTGCAACAACAAATGATAATTATCTCCTTCATGGTCAAGACTTCATATAACTCTTGGGGCGCCTGGGTGGCTCAGTCGGTTGAGCATCCGACTTCGGCTCAGGTCATGATCTCATGGTCTGTGAGTTCGAGCCCCGCGTCAGGCTCTGTGCTGACAGCTCAGAGCCTGGAGCTGCTTTGGATTCTGTGTCTCCCTCTCTCTCTGCCCCTCCCCCGCTCATGCTCTGTCTGTCTCAAAAATAAACATTTTTTAAAAAAATTTTAAAAAAGACTTCATATAACTCTAAAGAAAGGCTGCAGAATCTATAATCTGTCTCTCCAAAACAGTTCTCTCCCCAAACCCCATACCCAGTCACCTTTTGGACAACTTCAACCAATATTCTGAACATCTCAATTTCAAAGTGTCTAGAACAGGGCTCACCCCCCTTGGTGAATCACACCACCATCCAACCAATTTCCTAATCCCAGAAACCTTCAAGTAATTTTAGGTTCTTTCCTGACCCTTTACATTTAATCAACCAGCAACTGCACCACCTAAACACTTCTCTATCCACTGCTACTTCCTGAGTTCAAGTACTCATCACTCTTGCCTAAATGTCTATGGAGGGATCCTGTTCTCTGCCTCGTAGAGATTTCTTGTACTCAGCCCTCACTCTGGCCAATAAACCTTTCACAGTGTACATATGATCATAATACCAAACAAATGCATGCAGCCAACAAACATTTATTCAATATTTGTTATTTTCTAGCTTTGTACTGGGTGCTAGGTACAGAAAGATCTAGGGATAAAATACATTTTTTAAAGCTGTTCATAGTCTAGCGGGAATGCAGATATAAAAAGATGAATTATCGACTAATCTGGAAATGCTGAGGTAGAGATACATACAAGGGACTTGAAGAGCAATAAAGAGGGGCACCTAACTCAGACTTGTAGGAAAGTGTTTGTGGAGGAAGTGACAATTCAACTTAGACAGGAGTTACCCAAGAATGTGGTAAAGAAAGGGCATTCAAAACCAGGAGAAAGTGTGAACAAAGGACAGCAAGAAATCCCACTGGCGGAAAATCTTGTATGCCATAAGGAAATCTAATCCCATAGTAAATGGATATCTACTTTTGATTTTTAAGTAGCTCATTCTGATGAGCATGGAGAAGAGGGGAACAGTGGCAAGAACACCAGTCAGGAGACTGCTGCAGTTGTACAGGGAAAATAAAGAGGGCCTGTCCTAAGGAATTGGCAGCAAGGACGGAGAGGAGAGTACAGATTCCAGAAATATTTAGGAGGTTGAATTGGCAGGACTTGCTAAGTGTCTGAATGTGGCGGGGGTGGAAGGATGAGGAAGGAGGAGAAGCCAAGGATGACTCATAGGCTTTTGACTTTGGGGACTTGGTGCCACCCCATGAGATACAGCAGTGTTCCCAGACCTTTGGTTTTCAGGGAACTGTAAAATTTCCAACAAATTTTGGGCTCTGACAGAATGTTGTCAACTAAAGACCTAAATATACCCTACCATCCACTATCAACATCATTTCATTAGAAAAAGCACATTTTAACACCCAAAATGTAAACAGATTTCGCTTTCTGAAAAATTTACCACAGGGCCCTTATTTTTCTAATTTTATCACAGATGATAGAAAATTAGTACCAGGCCTCAGACCAAAGCTGGGAAGCCCTGAAATGGAGATATAGCAGAAGTCCGTTCAGCAGTAAGATGATGAGTTGAAGGCAGAGGAGAATATAGTCCCTGCCCTCACTAACTCTCTAGCCCTAAAGAGATGTCTATCTCATATATATTAAGGGTTATAAAAGAGTTCCAGAATTATGGGGGCGCCTGGGTGGTTCAGTTGGTTGAGCGTCCGACTTTGGCTCAGGTCATGATCTCATGGTTTGTGAGTTCGGGCCCCATATTGGGCTCTGTGCTGACAGCTCAGAGACTGGAGCCTGCTTCCGATTCTGTGTCTCCTCTCTCTCTGCCCCTCCCCCACATGCACTCTGTCTCTCTCTGCCTGTCAAAAATAAAGAAAACTAATAAAATAAAATTAAAAAAAAAGAGTTCCAGAATTATGGAAACCCTGTAGAGGAGGCACTCAAATGTGCCTAGAGGGTAAATGGCTGGGGAGCAGAATCTCTAAGGATGATCTGGAATTTGCCAGATAAACCAAGGAAGTTTGGCATGGTCTGGGCAGAAGGAACAGCATGTCCAAAGGTATGTAGGTATGCAGGAAAATTCATATTTGGGGAACTGTGGATAGTTTGGCATGACTTGATGATTATCTTGGAAAATGGCAAGAGAAGAGCTGGAAAAGTACACAGAAGTGAAATTACAGAGGGGTTGGTAATCCAGGCTAAGAAGTCTGTAAATTATCTGATGAGCACTGGGAAGAATCAAATGATGACCCAGTAGGCAAGGCTATGGCCAGATTTACCACCTGGAAATACCATTCTGACTGCAGAAGAGAGGTTGGACTATAGGGGAATAAAACTGGAGGTGAGGAAACCAAGTTCAAAGTGTTTGCAAGAGCCTAGATAAGAAATACAGATATATTAAAGCAAGTGGAACAGTAAAGAGAGAGACCAGTACAACCAACAGATATTTACTGAGCTCCTACACTCTTCGGGGGGTATCAATGTCAATCAGACAAGATCCCTGCTCTCTTGGAACTTATCTTCTATTTTGTTAAACCAAAAGAGAATCATAGGGGTGCCCGGGTGGCTCAGTCAGTTAAGCGTCCGACTCTTGATTTCAGCTCAGGTCATGATTTTATGGTCGTTAGATCGAGTCCCGTGTTGGGCTCTGCGCTTGGCATGGAGCCTGCTTAAGATTCTTTCTCTTCCTCTCCCTCTGCCCCTCCTCTGCTCGTGCTCTCTCACTCTTAAAAAGTTAAAAATAAAAATTCCCTTTCTTTAAAAAAAAACAAAAAACAAAAAACAAAAAGAGGATCATAATTTACATAAATATTTTGCAATTTAAAAATTTGACAATGTATCAAACGCTTTCACAAGTCTCTATATATGTGTACATATATGATAAAACCATTTTTAAGATGCACTAAATTTACATAATTTATTAAACCATTACCCTATTCTTATAATGTTGGCTCATTACCCTATGATAAAATCCTGTAAGTGACATTGCAAAAAATCAAAAGTTAAATATTTTCCTGAATCAAAAAATATATATTTTTAAAAAGCTCTGGATTCAAATGGTTTTACAGAAGATTGCACCAATTTATACTCCCATAGTAATATCTAGGAGTAGAATCCAAAGGATTTGTTGATCAACCAGGATGTTCAAGTTGAAAGAAGGGAAGAAGATTAGAATGATTTTCAGAGTGCTGGTTTAGGCAACAGGGTAGATAGTGGTATTATTTCCAAACAGTAGAAGAAAAAAACAGAAGATATGAGGAGTAATTAATGAGTTCATTCCAGAAGAGATGAACTGGATGTTTGTGACACTCAGGTGGTAATGTCCAGTGAACAACTGTAAACACATAGTTGGAGTTCTGGACACAGGTCAAGTAATATTTTGAAAAATTATCAGCATAAAGAGGAGACCGAATCTTAGGGGCTATAACATGCAACAAGAACAGTATCCCTGAATGAATCAGATGGGCAAGAAAACAGCTGACAAAATTACATCACAAAAAACAAGGGAATTAAGGAAATAGTTCCACTTACAGTAGCATCAAAAACAACAAAATACTTCGGAACAAACTTAAGAAAAAAAGTTCATTGTACGCTAAAAACTACAAAACAATGTTAAAAGATATTAAAGAAGATCTACAAAAATGGAAAGACATCCGTATTCATAGATGAGAGGGCCTTGAAACTGTTAAGAAGCAGTACTCCCAAAACTGATCGATAGCTTCAATGCAATCCATAGCAAAACCCCAGGCTTTTAGCAGAAATTGACAAAATCATCCCGAAATCCACACAGAAATGCAAGCGGCCCAAACAGCCAAAATAATCGTGAAAAAGAAAGATGGGGGACTTCTTGATTTTAAAACTTACTATACGCTTTAATACTCAAGACAGTGTGGTACTGGCATAAAGATAAATATACAGATCAACAGAATAGACTTGACGGTCCAGAAATTAACTCTCATATTTATCCTCAACTGATTGTCAACAAGTTTGACAAGACCATTCAATGGGGAAAGGCCAGACTTTTCAATGAATGATGCCAGAATATCTGGATATTGACACACAAAACACTAAAGTTGGACCCTTACCTCACAACATAAATAAAAATTAACTCAAAATGGATCACAAATCAAACTGCAGGGCTAAAACTCTTTAAAAAAAACAACATAAGAGAATATCTTCAGGACTTTGGGTTGAGCAATGATACCTTAGATATGACACCAAAAGCACAAACAATAGAAGAAAAAATAAGTAAATTGGATTCATCAAAATTAAAGCCATTTGTGCTATGAAGGACTTAATCAAGAAAATGAAAAGACAGGGGCACCTGAGTGGCTCCCTCGGTTGGGCCTCCAGCTCTTGATTTCAGCTCAGGTCATGGTCTCGAGGTTCGTGAGTCTGAGCCCCACATTGAGCTGTGTGTGGGCGGTGCGGGGCCTGGTTGGGATTCTCTCTCCCTCCCTCCCTTTCTCTCACACCCCTGCTTTTGTGTGCTCTCTCTCTCTCAAAATAAGTAAAATAAATTTTATAAAAATAAAATGAAAAGACAACCCAAAGAATGGGACAAACTGTCTTTAAATCATATATCTGATAAGAGACTTGCAGCCAGAATATATAAATATATATAAATAATATTATTATACTAATCAGTAATCAACAATAAAATAATCAATAAAAAGACAACCTAATTTAAAAATGGGCAGAGGTTGTCAAATACACCTCAATAAAGCTGAAAATAAAATAAAATAAAATAAAGTAAATAAAGTAAAATAAAAACAGGCAAAGGATTTGAATAGACATTTCTCTAAAGATATAATAAGGGCCAATAAACACAGGAGATGTTCACATCATTAGTCACTAGAGAAATGTAAAGCAAAACCATGAGATACCACTTCATATACACCAAGACCACTAAAATTAAAAAGGCAATAAATAACAAATATTTGCAAAAATGCAGAAAAAGTGGAACCTTCATATATTGTTATGGTAGGGATGTAATTAGGTGTGGCCACTCTGGAAAACAGTTGGGTAGTTCCTCCAACTGTTAGGTATAGAGTTACTGTACGATCCAGCAATTCTACTTCTTGATATACACCTAAGAGAAATGAAAACTTATGTCCACACATACACTTGACCAGGAATGTTCACAGCTCCATTATTCATAATAGCCAACAAGTGGAAACAACCCAATGTCTACCAGCTGATGAACGAATAAATAAAATGTCATGTAGATACAGTAGTATATCATTCAGCCACAAAAAAAGAATGAAGGACTGATACACACTGCAATGTGGATGACTCTTGAAAACATTACACTAAGTGAAAGAAGCCAGTCATAAAAGACTACATATTGAATAGATTCCATTCATATGAAATGGCTAGAATCGGCAAATCGATAAAAACAGAAAGTAGACTGGAGGTTGCTTAGGGTGAGCAGTAAAGTAGCAGGGGGTGGAGGAAAATGGGGACTGACTGCTAACGGGGGTGGAGTTTCTATAAGGGGGAATGAAAACATTCTAAAATTAGATTATGGTGATGGTTACACAACCCTGCGAATACACTAAAATCTTTTAATCACCCACTTCAAATGGGTAAACTTTACAACATGTCAATTATGTGTCAAAAAGCTATTTGAAAAAGAAAAAGCAGGGGCGCCTGAGTGGCTCAGTCAGCTGAATGTCAGACTCAGGTCATGATCTCAGGGTCATGGGATCGAGCCCCACATCGGGCTCCACACTGAACTTGGAGTATACTTGGGATTGTCTCTATCGCTCTGCCCTCGCTCTTTTCTCTCTCTCTCTCTCTGTAAAATAAAAAAATAAAAAATTTTAAAAAAAGAAAAGAAAAAACAAGGAAAGAGACTGTTTCAAGAAGAGAGGAGTGGTCAATGCTACACAAGGCAATAAAGTATACATATATTTTGTTTTTTAAAATACTTCTATTATTGTTTCTTGCCAACAGGACAAAGTAGCAGTACAAACACCTAATGTTTATTGAGCGCTTACCCTGTGCCAGGCATGGTACTGAGAACTTTATCTGCATCTATGTATTTAAACCTCTTAACCCTATAATGTAGGCATCATCATCTCTTTTACAGATGAAAAGAACTAAGGCTGGAAGATTCGGAGATCACCCAGTGTCACAACACTTATAAATGAAGGAGCCAGAATTTGAACTCAGATAGTCAGGCAAGAGAACCCTCACTCTTGGGGTGCCTGGGTGGCTCAGCTGGTTAAGCGCCCGACTTCAGCTCAGGTCATGATCTTGCAGTTCATGAGTTTGAGCCTGGCATCGCACTGTCTGATGTCAGCACAGAGCCCGCTTTGGATTCTCTGTCCCCCTCTCTCTCTGCCCCTTCCCCATTCATACACACACACTCTCTCTGTCTCTCTCAAAAATAAATAAACATTAAAAAAAAGAGAGAGAGAACCTTCACTCTTAACCACTGTATCCTCCATTCCATGGCTTACTAGGATCCTCACAATCTCGCCCCTTATTACCAATCTGTTCTCATCTTTTAAGTAGATTCTATCCATCCTGAAACACGTGCAGTTCCTGAAATGCGCGTGGCATTTGCTCCATGCCTCAACACACGCGGATACCTCTGTCTAGAAAGCTCTTCTCTTCTCTGTCCATTCGGTGACCTCCTGCTCATCTGCAAAGACTGCTCAGCGGTGCGCATCTTCTGTGATCCTCACTGGTCTCCCTGCTGCCCCCAGAGCTAGACCCCTATACCTTACCACAACATACTCGATGCACTGGAGGCACTAGGCCTCCATCACCGAATGAAGAAATAAATGAATACAAATATTCAATTGTCCTATAAAAGAGCACACTGTATTTTTGGAAATAGCCTGAGCCAATTCTGATAAATTAAGTGGGGGATCAGGCTGAGTAATATTCTTTTGGGTCCAAAAAGAGGTGTGATAATAAAGTAAAGATGTTGATTTTAGGGTTTGGCTCATGAAACGGTTCTCAAGACAATTCCGAAAGAGTCTGAAAATGTTTTGCTCAATTAGAGGAGAGCTAGAAAACCGGACTGCATCCCGTGGGATAAGATTTATTTGGTCATATAAGTACTAGTATGGTGCTTTTCATTTTTTTCTTTGTCTCATTATTTTCAAGTCACACAGTATAAGGCAATTGCACTTTTATTAAACATATTTCATTTCCTAAACAGCAAGCTACTAAATGAGTTATCCCCATTTCCCCACTCATGCTTTCTTTCCTTGGTAACTATTTTGACATGTTAAAGAAATATTTTATTATCAGAGGGTGATTTTGCCTATTTCCAAAGAGGGAAATAATTTGCTACTCTTTAACTTAACTCTACCCTTAACTCCAAGGAAGGTCTTGCTCATGAAAGGAAAAACAAAGTACAGAATCTATGAATGTGTGATCCAATCGCCATCAAAGCAATTTGCATTCAGCATATATTTGAGTTCATTTAGCTATCAGAGTAAAGCCTAAATCCCCCATGTATCTTGCCAGTACAAAAGTACACTTAGGCCAAAACTAGTCACCAAATGTTTTAACATGACAACATGTTTCACTCTTCCAACATTTTGAGAAATTTCCAAGGAACTACAAAAAGAGAGCTTCCTGAAACAAACAACTTTACATCTTCAATCACATCCTAGATAAGCCCTACCCCAATCTGGATTCAGAGCCCCAACAAAGCAACAGAAGATAACTAAGTTGTGCTCCAGCAGACAGTTGATTTCTCTGTTTCTTCCAACCCTCAATCTTGACACACCAATAAGCCCGTCTGTGATGGCGCCCAATTCTCTAAGCACAACTACCCGTGGTACGTTAACGTAACTAGTTTTTCTTAATGTCAGAATTTTATACATTTTTACATTATGTGTATGCAAGGAGCAGATACAAAGGTTAGATCTCGGTATTAGCCTGATAAGCACATTTCTGCTAATGTCACTGACTAGTTGCTTCCTGGCTGTTAACAGAATATCACTTCGAATATTCCCATCTTGTTGGGTAATGAACAATAGTTTTGAAAAATAGAACCTCAGGAACGAACATACTCTTACAACCTCCAAAAAGTTATAGACATGTAGATACTTAATCACTGCCCTCTTGGCTTATACTTCTTTGTTCAAAGTAAAACCAAGAAGCAAAAGTGGTTACATATCCCCCTTTAACTAACAGAGAAATGAGTAGCTAACAAATTGTTCTAGGAGGGCACAGTTTTTACTGACTTGGTCTGACAGGCTAAAATGACAACAAACCCGATAGTTTATACTGTCTCTGGTTAGTCTTTCGAATCACCCTCACAGAGTAACTTGAGAGATAATTATACTTGACAAGTGGCTAAATGTGTAAATACGGTTTGTTTATTGTATTTCTATTGTTTCCGACCTCCTTCTTTGATATTTCACTTCTCTTTTCTTTGTTTTTCAGATATACAGTGTATTTCCCTTTCAGAATTAGAATATCAGTTTCTTAAAGGAAAACTGAGTTGGTAAGAGTAGAACATTTTCCCCTCAAATAGATACATTATTCTTTAGATATTCACAAGAAAACCATCCGCGAAAATTCTAAAACATCCAAGCATACAGTTTATAGTTTAGTATTTGTTAAACACGGAGGTAAATAAAATACTAGGGAACTCTAAGATACTCCACTTATACACTAAACTTTTTTAAATGCCACTATTAAAGGATGTGCCAAAAAGTTATCTGTAGGAGGTTAGTTTTCAGTCAGGGAGGTTAGTTCAATGAACAGACACAAAGGATGGGTAAGTAGGACACGGGACAGAAACCATTTTAGCCCCTGAACCAAAATGAAGGAAAAAGTCTAAGACTGAAGTGGATAAAACGAAAACATAAGGGATGAGGGTGAACTGCCAACAGAAAAGGCCCAAGAGACTATGACCACCTCAAATCTAAGGGACAGGGCTGTGGTGGCAACTAACAGAGCATAGAGGAAACAACTGAATGTACTTTTTAAAAAGCCTAGATTTTATCTTTACAGAAGCAAACTCTGGAAAGACCCCATTTGGCAGTGTGGCTCAGACCCTGTCACAGGTGAGGAGGGAGTTTGTATGACAAACAGATTTCTTCCCTACAGTCAAAATGGACGCACTGAGCACAGGGTTTGAGGCCATCAGACATTAAGATCATCAGCCCACGCCCTTCACGGGCTCCACACTCACAGTGCAAACTGTCCCACTATAATCTGGCTTTCTCACAGATAAGCATGCAGGGAAGGCAATGCCTTGGTTGGCAGATCTGAATACGCTCGAGAAGTACAGCTTTTACTGGAAAAGAGTAAATTAACATTTTGGTTCAAACTTCGGTTTCTTATGAGGTTGGCATGAGTCTGTCATCCCTGGATTCTCAATCCCTCTAGGTATACTAATAAAATTGGGCTTCCAGCCTTTAATGCCAGGCAGATCTTGGAACATGGCAACCACACCACAGAATTGGCTCCCTGTCTATGGGCAGCCAGCCATCATTCTGACAGACTCCTGAAAAGACAACAGTGGTTACCTTGACCTTGAGACATACTTTTTCTTCACACTGTAACAGAAATGTTTCTGCATTCTGACTTCTAATGCATGCAACTTATAAACTGTTAGAATAAAGACAATACCTCAGGACATATTTACAGGTTTGCTAGAACCTCTAAAGCAACCATCTCTTTGGGCAGCACATAAAGTACTTTTGAGAAGGCTAATTCTTAGCCTTAGTTTAGATTGAATTGTTTCAGTTATGAATTGCCTCATGTGATGGGAAATGCTGGAGGATGAGGACCAAATAATATAGAATCCCCTGCGGACCTTGTCAAACACCTCTTCCTTACCCTCCACTGACAATCAGCCAATTAATCAACAGTAGGTTCTTGGACACTTCTGATGCACTAACACTGGAGATATGGCAGTTAGCAAAATTGTCCCCACGTGACTGGAATCACACTCTTGAGGAACCACTGTAACTGATGAGTCTACTTCCTTGCTTGGGCATGCTGGGGTAGGAAGAAGATTGAAAATGACTCATCCCAAGTGAGATTCGACTTTTCAAGTGAATTTTGTCAACATGATTACAGAGAATTTTGTTCCTGGCTTTAACTATTCAAAACACAAATCTGTTCTAGTCATCTGATGTAAGACTAAAAAAAGCATTCATTAATAAAAAGCAGAGAAGACATAATGCCAAAATTTCTGTATATTTTAGCACTTAATACATTTATCTTCTGCCAGGCAAATGGCATGCAACTTGTTTCTAACTCAAAGAAAGATAATGGAAAAAACTGTTTACAGAAGAACAGTCTTCAATAATTCACAGCTTGATGATCTAATGAAATTACTTTAAAATGTCAAATGCCAAAATGCTGTATCAAATCTCCTTTTGCATTTCAACTCTAAGTTAACATTTTGATGGAAAAGGAATTCAACAAATAGTAACTGTTTTATGGAAGGCTCACCCACCTTTTACTAAGCCCAGTTAAGCATATTAATTATTTTTTAATACGGAACACTTCACGGATTCGTGTGTCATCCTTGCATGGTGGTCATGTCCATCTTCTTTGTATCATTCCAATTTTAGTGTATGCGTTACTCAAGTGAGCATAAATTTGGACGGATTGGCTATGGAAGAGCTCTTTTATAAAGAGGTTTTTAAAATATTTTTTATGTATACTTTTTAAAAAATATATCACCCTAACAAGTTTTAAGTGTCTACACATAAGTTAAATAATCTACTCTAAGTACATGCCAAAAAATTATCTGTGTGTATACACACACACACACACACACACACACACACACACACATATATGTACAGCTTTTAAAACTAGGGGTTCAGTCAGTTGTGAGATGATGATGATGAATATGACTTATCCTTAAGAATCTTAGTTGTGAGATGATGATTAATATAAAAATTCTTAAGAATAAGTCATTTCATTTTTATTTCATTTACAAGAACATTTTTTTTAAATTTTTTTTAACGTTTATTTATTTTTGAGACAGAGAGAGACAGAGCATGAATGGGGGAGGGGCAGAGAGAGAGGGAGACACAGAATCGGAAGCAGGCTCCAGGCTCTGAGCCATCAGCCCAGAGCCCGACGCAGGGCTCGAACTCACGGACCGCAAGATCGTGACCTGCCTGAGCTGAAGTCGGACACTTAACCGACTGAGCCACCCAGGCGCCCCAAGAACAATTTTTTTTAAAGCATAAGGCTTCTTATGCATGCCTTTAGCACATTACAAAGCCTTAATTTATTGATGAATGAGGGACACTCTCTCTGTGGCTAAGGGACTCTAAGGGTATTGATCACTTTAGATTCTTCTACTTGTTCATAAACTTAAAAAAAAAAAAGAGGTGGGGAGGGCGTCTGGGTGGCTCAATTAAGTGCCCAACTCTTGATCTTGGCTCAGGTCATGATCTCATGGTAAGTTCGAGCCCCGTGTAGGGCTTTGCACTGTCAGTGTGGAGCCTGCTTGGGATCGTTCTTTTCCTCTGGCTCTCTCTCTCTACCCTTCCCCTGCTAGTGCTCTCTCTCCCTTTCAAAATAAATAAACTTAAAAAAAAAAAAGATTCTTCCACTTGTTCAGGTCTCTCTTAGGACAGACAATTGCTCCACTTCCTGGTCTTCGACACGTGGCTCTTCTTCCTCCACCCTCTCTACCTAATTCTAGATACTTCCTTCAGCTTTCACCTAGGACTCCCAATTTCTCCCTGCTATCTGCATATGGTCTTTTCTTGTAACAGAAGAAAATCAAAGCCATTTGCCTCATCCATGGGTCTTCCATCCCTCGTGTTTCACAGGAAAGTATCCTTCTATCCAAGGAGAGATTTCCCCCAACAAATGTGCCCTCCACACTCTGTTAAGTCCTCACATCATCAATTATTACCCCCTATCATTCTTCTCCAATCTCTCCTTTGCATCTACGAGCACATAGTTCCTTTGTATAATGACAACAAAAATGTTAAACCACTCTTACTTCAATCTGGTTGTCATTCTACCAACAACATTCCATCCCCTCAATTTTTTTAATGATAGTCTACTCTCTGTGCTACACTTTCCCATTCCTTTGTTATGCTACCTGGCTTCCCCTCTCTCTTCCAGCAAATCTGTCTCTCAAATGGATACTGAGAATTTCCCACTACTAAATGCAGTCTCTTCGACCTCTTGACAACACCTGGGATACCTGAATGAAATGCCTCCTTCTCCTGGAAACTCTCTCCTCCCATGGCTTCCCTGAGTTCTCCCGAATACCTCTACTTCTCTGGTCTCTGCATTCTTCTCCAACCCATTTTCCCCCATCAATTCTAAATGCAGGTAATCTCAAGGTTCCATTCACAGTCTTACTTTTTCCTTCAACATCTGGTTGCTCTTGCTCAGTCACTGACCTAACATGTGGCATCTGATTTGACAGTGACCGTAAGGATCTACTACAGACAGCAACTGTTTCTGAGGCATGATTTGAACCACCTGTGCTTCTGAAAACCGGTGTGTGTGTTAACAAGTCATTTGGCTGATGACACAAGCTCAGTTGTGTGCTCAGTTTCCACACGGGGCATTTGTGAGTCGCTCCCTGAGGTGGGACACATATTATGTGCAATATGGTACTCCAAAGTGGGACTCAAAAAGATCTATGTCTCCTTCAAGACCATCACAGGTTTTCTGAACTCCTCTCTGGAGCTCGCAATTTCCTGTACTTCAATTATAACCCTGCCTTGGCTATTGCCTGAGAGTACATATAACTCAACATGTTCAAAACAGAACTCACCAGTGTCCCATCAAACCCACCCCTTCTCCTGAAGTTCTATTTCCAACAGTAGCACCACCATCTTCTCTCACAGGCTTACAACCCCAGTTCACCTTGCTGACTCTATGTCCCTGTTCGCCTACACAACCAACCAGCTACCCAGACTGCCAATTCTTGCACTCAGTTCTCTCCTACTTAACCTCTCCTCTTATTACAAGGAAACTATGCCAATTTGGGTCACCATTCTTTTCTCTCCCCTGCCAAAAATGGTCCTTTCCCTGGTTTGCTTGTCTCTAGATTCTATTTCAACCTGGTTTATTCTATTATTTTGACCCCACCACTTGTGCATATCTCTACTACTTCCTTTCTTCTCTTACTGTGGTCAACTTAACACCTCAGACTCGTCTGCCATGCATCGTATTTCCTTCATCTCCACTTGTGTGATTCTGCTCATGGTTCACCTCTTCTGTGGTGTCTAACTTTCCTACTCCCACAAGTTAAACCATTTCTTCTGAAGTAGCTTAGAATTGTATCTGTGCCTCTGAATAGTCCTTATTTTATTCTTCGAATTATAGTATTTTGCATAGGCCCTTTCTCTCTTTCCTCCCACTATATCCTAAGCTCACTGAAAACAGGGACTATTTATACACATTATGATTCCCCACTGTACATACTGCTTATAGTAAGTGCCTTGCATTCAGGAGGTGTTCAGGTAGCCTCTACTAAGTGGAAAGTCATCTAAGGCACCATTTTATGAATGTATCCCATGTCACATAGTGCTATTCCCTGCAGGCAACATCAACTCTCGGAATGAGATCCTGGATGCCCTTAGCATCTTCGAGTGTATCCAAAAAGCATCTTCAAATCAGGCAATCCTAATAACTAATCTCTAAGTTCTAGAACAGGTCCCTGGATGAACTGGGATATGCCAAAGTCAGCCTCCCAGTCTCATCAGAATAGAGACACCACAAAAGCAAGCTTCATTACTTGTGATATTATAATATCCCCAATCTTGTGAATATATGAATTGCCATGTTAGGAAAAAGGAAATTTCAAAGTCCCACTTAATTTTCCATCCAGCAGATAGGAAAGCTTCATCCTTTCATTCAGAGCCCAAGAGCTTACTAAATGGTAGACTAAAAACCTTAATAAAGCTTTCAAATGTGTTTTACACCTTTACAAACAGCAAATTTCTGGAAGCATCTAGCTTAACATGAATTATGTGAAAAACTCAGCGTTATTAGTACTATTAAAATATTTTCTTTATACTTAAGTATAAACATAGAAAAGAAAATGGGCAGAATTTTCAAAATTGGCTAACAATGACATTTTAATTTCAGCTGTAAATTTTATTTGACTCTTTTTATTTTGTTTGGAGGTGGGGACAACTTTTACTTATAACAGGAATTCCTTGCTTTCTTTAAACACTGGAAGTAAGCCTTTGTAGGAAAGGATATTTCTGAAGTTTCTAAGAAACAAACTGGTATAATTTATGCCTTCAAATTTTCTCTCATAAATAACTAAATAATCTCTTTTTTTACTATTTGAAAATAAACCAAAATGTAGAATTTTAAAACCAAAAGTTATCAAGCCTTAATCTCCTTTTTGACAATGAAGAAAATGAGGTAGGTAACGGTTAAGGTGACCTGCTTAGGATCTTTCTGTGAACTGTCCTTCCCACTGTACCATTCTACCACTGATGCAGCAAAAGTACCTCCCAAAATTAATTTCAGGAGGAAAAGCATATTACTCCTATACCTTAAAAATTATCAAGCATTCTTCAGGGAAGCTTTTAAAATTTTTGAAAAAACAGAAGAATGTATGCTTTCATGTTCTAATATACTATCAAACCTTTTGGAGGAATCCCAGCTTATTAAAAACGTGACTTAATATTCGAATATATCTTTCGGGTTAGCAGATGCCTCTCATTTTCTGAAATTGTGGGATAGATGTGGTTAGCCTTAAGAGAATTCTGTTTACTGTCCTGTCCTCCCAAAGGCAAGGCCAAAGACATGAAGTGCCCGTTTATTACCTAAGCAGCTATCACACGTTTTTTAAAACTGTCCTACCGTTCTAGTTTATGTACAAGGCTGCAGTTCCCACTGTTTAGGAGTTTATAATATATAATCATTTCCTCCATATAAAAATATGCACTGCTCTTTGCTTGCTCTCATCCCTTTAGGTGGTGAAGGATGTTGATGGTGGTGTCCACACAGCGTTATGAGTGGGGGTGTTTCAACCAGGGGAATATTCACCCTTGAGGCCAAACAACTCTTTGTTGTGGGAGGCTGCCCTGTGCATTTAGGGTGTTTAGCTGCATTTTTGGCTTCTGCCCACTAAATACCAGCAGCATCCCTCCAACTGTCAACCAAAAAAGATCTGCAGACATTGCCAAATGTCCCGAAGACAAAATCTCCCTCAGTTGAAAAACTGCTATTGAGGGAGGGGTGTTCACTCCATATATGTTCTGATACTATTTTTAAGACATACCTTTCCCATGTAACCCCATGTTAGGATGATGGGTAGTAATTAATCTTTTCAGGCTTTCTCATACCCCATAATTGTTATTACTGCCTCTGTGCATATTATTTCGATATAATATTTAAAGAAACAGAGTATCTCACACAATCCACCAAACAAGAGCATTTACTAAGCACTTGCAGTATGGTCAGCAGTATGCTAACCACTGAAGACAAATAAAAGTCGTGAGCTCTAGGGGCGCCTGGGTGGCTCAGTCGGTTGGGCGTCCGACTTCAGCTCAGGTCACGATCTCGCGGTCTGTGAGTTCGAGCCCTGCGTCGGGCTCTGGGCTGATGGCTCAGAGCCTGGAGCCTGCTTCCGATTCTGTGTCTCCCTCTCTCTCTGCCCCTCCCCCATTCATGCTGTCTCTCTCTGTCTCAAAAATAAATAAACGTTAAAAAAAAAATCAAAAAGTCATGAGCTCTATTCACAAAGATCTTTTATTACAGCTGAGGAAAGAAGACATGACCATGTGAAATAACCACCCATACTGCAGGACAAGATAGAACACAGAGTTAAACCACAGGAAACAAACTTCTCAGAGGAGAAATGATCAATGGAAGCACTCACGTTTCCAGAAATACTCTTATGGAGCTGATGAGATCAGAGCCTAACCTTTGAAGATGGGTGCATATCAAATAGGTAAAGAGAGGAGAAGGCAGGCCATACAGGGAGCCACATGGGCAAGGCTTGCTGGGGATAGCAATGAGGCTCTGTCTGAGGGCCAAGCAAGGCAGAGTTCACTCACAAGATGGTGGAGCATGAACATGTAGAACAGATCCACATTATGCAGGGCTCTGAAAGACAGGCAGAAAAATCCAGATTTGATGTGGTTGGTAGAAATTAAAGGGCATTTTGAGTACAGAGTGATATGGGAAGAGGGCAGGATATAAACTGGAAGATGGTTAACACAAGAGAGAAAAAAGTTAAACCATATAGCTCTATGTTGACAGAACCCTAGCATAATAACAATGAGAAAGAAGAGAAAAAAATGGGCACCAAGGACATTTTGAAGGAAAAGCCTGTTGGACTTGGTTAATATCAGACCACCTCAAGTAGAAGGGAAATTAACCTTCGAGGGTCAAGTCTAGAGGACTAGAAAAACAAATGAAGCCTCTGCCTATCTATGCCATCTACCATATTCATAGACTTCAGAATCACTCACTTTAATGAATCTTAAGAGTTTGTCTTGGGGCACCTGGGTGGCTCAGTCGGTAAAATGTCTGACTTCGGCTCAGCTCATGAGCTCACAGTTGGTGGGTTCGTGCCCCGCACTGGGCTCTGTGCTAATAGCTCAGAGCCTGGAGGCTGCTTCCAATTCTGCGTCTTCCTCCACTCTGCCTCTCCTCCACTTGTGCTCTGTTTCTCTTTTGCTCTCTCTCTCTCAAAAATAAACATTAAAAAAAAAAAAAGAGTTCATCTCCACTGGTTATTTTATTTAATCCCCTCATATGGATTAAGGACAGTTTATAAACAGAGGCATTAGAAGGAAAACTGTAAAACCTGATATACCAGCCACTGTGATATATGTTAAGACAATAAAGAATAGACATGAGGCAACGCATCCATAATCTGGAAAGGGCTCTAATTGAAGGTGTCAGTTGCCTGAACTCCCTTGGGCTTTCTTCACTTGAGGATAAATATATACTCTTGGAAGAAGGGGTCACTGAGCCATCCTGCTTCCTTGGTCCTTTTTTTAAAACCCTTGATTTCCCGGTAAGGATAAAATAAAACTAATGAAAATTCAATTAGAAAAAAATGTAACAACCTTTTACCTCTTGACCTTCATCATGGGTTGCAGTCCTAAGCCACACTCTTAAGGAAATATTAAATTTTCCAGTTGACTTTAGCTCCATCTACCTCAGCCATCTCATCTTGCTCCCAATTAAACAATTAAGGAAAAAACTTATCCCTCCTCTGGGGTTTCCTCTTCTCATCCATTGATGGTAAGGGAAATACGAACATCAGAGAGCTGATGATATGAATGTTAAATGTATTTTTATTTTTAATTATTATTATTATTTTTTATTTTAGAGGGAGGGGAGGAGACAGAGAGAATCTTTTTTTTTTTAAGTTTTTATTTTAATTCCAGTTAGTTAACATACAGTGTTACATTGGTTTCAAGTATACAATACAGTGATACAACTCCAACATCACTCAGTGCTCATCCCAACTGTACTCCTTAACCCCCGTCACTTGTTTAAGAGCCCCCCACATACCTCACCCCTCTATAATTAAGATTCTCTTTCTTGGTTTGACTCTCCTTCTCTGAGAGAGAGAATCTTTTTTTTTTTTTTTCAACATTTATTTATTTTTTTTGGGACAGAGAGAGACAGAGCATGAACGGGGGAGGGGCAGAGAGAGGGGGACACAGAATCGGAAACAGGTTCCAGGCTCTGAGCCATCAGCCCAGGGCCTGACGCGGGGCTCGAACTCACGGACCGCGAGATCGTGACCTGGCTGAAGTCGGACGCTTAACCGACTGCGCCACCCAGGCGCCCCACTGAGAAAGAGAATCTTAAGGAGGCTCCACGCTCAGTGTGGAGCTCAGGGCTCAATCTCACAACCCTGGAATCACGACCTGAGCCAAAATCAAGAGGTGGACACTCAGGGGCCCCTGGGTGGCTCAGTTGGTTGGACGTCCAAATTTGGTTCAGGTCATGATCTCATGGTTCGGGAGTCTTAAGGTGTCTTCTAGCCATCATGAAGCCAAGCAGCATTTCTGCTCAATTGGTTTAAAATAAAAATTCGTTTTCTGTAATGATGTTCCAACTTTTCAATCTGAAGAGCATGACTTTTCCACCAAAACGAGTAAGCTCCAGACATCACTGTGGCTAGGAACTGATTATGCTCATCCATGCTACCTACTCTTCATGAACATCTTCAGTGTTCTCAAGTTGAAACCCCTCCAACTTTCTATGACTAAAAACTACTGTTAAGTGTTGGCATACAATTTTAAACCTGTTCGGGTAACACATATATATATGGCTTTGAAACACTTAAACTTCAAAATGATTTAAGAATTATCCTAAAGCTGCGTTTTCAGGACAAACACGGTTTTTGCTTCTTCAAGACTCAGACCTTAGCTAGAACAACAAAGAATCAAATGTCAATTAATTTTCTTCACCATCTGAAACCAGGGCAAAAATCCAGTCTTTCCTAGACTGGGACTTTCTTCCCCCACACCATGCCTCAGATTCTCTGAAATATGAACTAAGAACTAGTGTTTGCATGCTGGTGTGGGGCACCACACCAAAAACCTCACACAGAACCAGTGCTGTGATGACCACCATGGGCCCTTGGAAATGGAGGTTATGAGGAAGCCCTGGGTGAAGACACACAGGAAGTAGTGAGGACAAACACTCAGAGGCAATTCCCTGGTGCAAGATAGACCACAGGCACTCCTTATAGGCTCCCAGAGTCCAGAACCCCTGTCCCAAGAAGCCAAATGTGTAAAGAATCTCATGAGGGCCCTGTTCATTTACAATAAAATCTCTTTCTGGAGCTAGCTTTGGTGGGCTTCTATTATTTCCATTCCTAACACTAAGCCTGCTGGCCGTATCATGAACTACTGCCTGGTTCTCATCTCCTGGTGGTAAAATGTCATTTAAAAATCTATCTTCTTGTAAGGAGGAGAGGAATAAAATTCTGGGGTTGGATAGTGGTGATGGCTCTCCAACAGTGTGGCTGTATTTAATACCACTGAATTGTGCACTTGAAAATGGTTAAAATGGTAACTTTTATGTTATATATATTTCACTAAAAAAAAAAAAAAGTTAAAAAAACACTATCTTCTTGAGAAAGGTATGATTACAATTTCCTATCTATAGAAACTTCTAATGCTCAACATTAAGTAAAACCAGAGAGTTGGAGATTTTCTCCTTACAAAATATATATAAAACATCTTTCAAACTCCCCCTAAGTTAGCAATGTATTTTGAGAATGTATCTAGGGTGTTTAAAATGCCCCTTTGAGGCACCTAGCTGGCTCAGTCAGTGGAACACATGACTCTTAATCTCGAGGTTGTGGGTTTGAACCCCACATTGGGTGTAGATTACTTAAAAATAAAATCTTAACAAAAATAAAATAAAACAAAATAAAACGCAATAAAATGTTCCTTTAAAAAAGTAAACAATTGTATGGCATGCCTGGATGGCTCCAACAGTTAAGTGTCCGACTCTGCTCAGGTCATGACTTCAAGGTTCATGAGTTGGAGTCCTGCACCTAGCTCTCTGCTATCACCTTTCTTTTCTTTTCATCATGAAGTCTGCTTCGGATCCTCTGTCTCCCTCTCTCCGCCCTTCCCCTGCATGCACAGGCATGCGCACTCTCTCTCAAAAATAAATAAACATTTTTTTTAAATTATGTAAAAAAAGTAATGCTATTAATGAAAACCAACGGTAACTTTAAAACATGTGGAACTTGGGGCGCCTGGGTGGCTTGGTCGGTTAAGCATCCGACTTCAGCTCAGGTCATGATCTCGCGATTCATGAGTTCGGGCCCCACGTCAGGCTCAATGCTGACAGCTTGGAGCCTGGAGCTTGCTTCCAGATGGTGTCTCCCTCTCTCTCTGCCCCTACCCTGCTCATGCTCTGTGTCTCAAAAATAAATAAATGTTAAAAAAAAAAATGTGGAACAGACCAAAAACTCTTATTTGCATGTCAAGTATAACAACTTTTTTATCTCCATTTTTCTACAATAAGACCAAAACCTGATGAGTACAAGATGAATTTACCTTATGTTTCCCACATGAAAAGAACAAACAAATCTATGTTTGTTGATGTTTGGGGTAACAGGTCAACAATTTAAGATAAACCATACTGAAGTTATAGTTTTTACCAATTTTGGATCCAAACTCATTTTAATTCTTTCTTACTCTCTTGCAGTTTTAGGTGGGTTTTTTTTCTTCTTCTATTTTCTCCTTTAACTTCATTTTTTTCTTTCTGTCTTTTCTAGGGTTACTCTCTCAGAACCAGGAGTTCTTTGCCATACTAATTTCGACCTCATGATATTTTAAAACTTTAAAAAATAATTTCTTTAATTTGGTCTCTTCTGATTTTTTTTGGTCATTCTCTACTTTATTTACATCTATACATTTAGAACTTTCTTCTTCTTATACATTTGTCTTCTCAGTTTTCATTACTTTATTCTCGATCTAAACTCCCTGCCTGCCCTTCACTACTAGCATCTCAACCTCTCAACCTTTCCCTCCATAATCTCTAAATTTAAAAAGCAAAATTTTATACCTAACCAAAACATAATACAATAGATTTTGTTTCTTTAAAAGACATGACTGAAGGCCTTCTCTCCTCTAGCATGGATAGCCAAATCATATAACCAAGCTAACATTTTGTCAACTATAATTCTCTAAATAGCAGGAATAGTCAGTGTTCATCATAACTGTAGTTCAGAAGGATTACAGTAAAGTATAAATCTTGAAATATTTTCTCAATAATCACTAAAGTATTAAATTATGAGTTTTTATGTTATGAGTTTTAATGTTAGGTGTATTTGTCATATCCGAATTCTTTGAAAATGGGTCTTAATGGTCAGAAGAGATAACTTTCTATTAACTAGGTTTCCTTATTAACTGGAGTGCTTGATTGCTCAATTATGCAAGTTAACAAAAAGACTTCCTTACAAATGTCAAACAATTACAAAAGTTAGAAATCTCATATGGTATTTTTCTTTTTCCGCGATAAGTACAATTTCTTGCCATACCTCAATATACAGAGTGCTCACTAAATCAGATGAGGAGAAATGCAGAAAGAATCAAAATGTCAGTTTTTGTATTGTTGTGGGCAGCACCAGAAACTTGGGAGTCTTAAGCATATGCTATCAATTCTCAGATTTCTATAGCAGCATCTCAGAGAACACCCAAGAAAAGAAGGGCTTTCATTTGTTTTTGCCTGTACTGGTCATAATTTTCATACTCTTTGTAATGATTTGTGATGCTTTTGAATGCTCTGTTCCCTAATGTTGAGCTGACCAAATAGTCTGGTAGAAATGTATACAGACATGTCTGAAACAAATGATCCACATTAAGTACCTTCTAGAAAGTAAATGCTCTTTAAAATAATTTACTACTGATTGGACAGGTGTTCTGTCTGGCAAACACTGGGTTTGTAAATTCTGTTTATTTTCTCCTATTATTTGCTTTTTATTTTAATCATCTATGGAGTGAAATTCCATGTTCAACTTTCCAAATGGTCTGAATCTCTCTGAAAATGTTATGCTTTGGAATGAAGCTCTTCATGTAATTTCTCAAGTATTTTGAGGTTGGGTGGTTAGATGAACAACCAGAACATAATCCATTTTCAGCTGGTAGGATAGTCAAATAAACAAAAATATGTTTCTGAATGAAAGACATTCAAAGGAATACATATTACTGCATATTTTGAGTATGATTATGTAACAAAACGCCACTTCAAAGCTAACTTTTCATTTGGATTACATGTGCAAAAAGGTCAGGGCTATGTTTTCTGTAGGAATTTTTACTTTTGCTTACTTGGAAGCAGTGAAGTTCTTGCTATTTAGGGGCCTCTGTAAAGATAAAAACACATAAAGAAACATTTAATAATAAATATCTGTGTTTTAAACACAGAATTATTTTTACTCTAAGTATCTCTTCACTGTAAACTACACTTTTAAGACTGTCTTTAGGGGCGCCTGGGTGGCGCAGTCGGTTAAGCGTCCGACTTCAGCCAGGTCACGATCTCGCGGTCCGTGAGTTCGAGCCCCGCGTCAGGCTCTGGGCTGATGGCTCAGAGTCTGGAGCCTGTTTCCAATTCTGTGTCTCCCTCTCTCTCTGCCCCTCCCCTGTTCATGCTCTGTCTCTCTCTGTCCCAAAAATAAATAAATGTTGAAAAAAAAAAAAAATTAAAAAAAAAAAAAAAGACTGTCTTTAATAAAAATATATTTCAACAGAAACTTGATGTTTGGATAATCTATACAATAACTTTAAAACTGTTTCATAAATTTTTAAATAAATCGGCTGTCGACATGGATGAACCCTCAACCATGTCCTGTAATTAATATTATAACAGCCCAGGAAAACAGGTAAAAAAATTCCAAGGTTTTCTAAATTTTTCTAGGCTTTCTGAAATGTTTCATCTCCAGATGTCTCAATACTTACAAGTTTTGAGTCTAACAATTTTGGCTAGTTCTAAATATAAAACTAATTAATAAATACAATTTGGTTTCATTCACACAGAACAGGCCAGGCCGCCTGTCCTGGACTATTTGTTAGGTGATGAGGGTCCCCATGAACAGATCCACGATTTCCCTCCCGCCCACCCTCACTAGGCCTCTTAGGTCGCCCTTAAGCCTTTCCTAAAATCAAAGAAGCAAATACACTGCAAGTGTAGTTTGAACTTCATTTCCTTCCACTCCTTCCCCAGCCATTAGACTGCACAGAAACAACACAAAGACCAAATGCATTATATAACAGGACTGCCATTGAGTTGAAAGGTAAGGATATATTTATTTATACTCCAGAGTAGCTTTGGATCTTCTAATCTTAAGAACAAAACGCATGTGGTCCAACACAGAACATAATGGCTGAGACCTAGTACCATTAATTAATTCGCAACAGAAAGGAAAAGAATGATTCCTGACCTCAAATTTTTGATGATGAGGAAACCAAAGGTTCCTTGAAACCCTCAGTTTGGACTAAGGTCATTGGATATTATTAGCCCTAGCAGGGCTACAAAGAGAAACCAGGAAGTGCTGAGTCATCAAGAGCATAAGTGACGTCCTCGTCAGCACTTCTGGTGCCAGGTTCAGAGGTGAGTGTACTTCCTTTGACCTGCCACTCTTCCTTTCCTCACTGGTCCAGCATAGGCAATGGAGAACGGACTGCTACCAAGCTGAGGACCAGCACGAACCCTAACAAATAACTCTATTTCAGTCCCAATTCCATGAGCACAGTCTCTACATATGACTATTAAAACAAATTGTTAAAATTTTTTAATTAAATTAAAAAATATATGACACTTAATATCTGCCAAATGAAGCGATTATACCACTAGTTTCTGGTAATAGAAGACAGTTTCCACCTCAAATGATCAGTATGCCTTTGCCAGCATGCAGTTTATGTGCATTTAATTCCTAAACAGGCATTATCAAAATAGTCCTATCCAAATTATCTTTGCATGACTAAAATACTTACAGTACTAGATAGAAAACCCTATGATGGGGGAAATAACACCTGGAGTCAAGGTGACCTTGAACTGGTCATTTACATTTTCTGTGTCTGTTTCATTACCCATAAAATAGGAATAACAAGTCCTCCCAGCTGTGAGAATAATTACATTAATAGCACCTAAGTAGATAACTGCCATGCAAAAAGGAATGACACATTCATTATTTAAAAACAACACAAAACCAAACTCTGGTCTCAGGCTCTAATGCACTTCATTGGACACTTTCAATAATTTCGCTGGATTTTAATGTTTATGTTGTCACCAGATTAGAGTCCACACAAGAAGAAAATCTCAGAACACTAATAGTAGTACACGGACAGTTCAACAGTATTGGGCTATGTAAAAGTGTATTTTTAAAAAGGCAATTACATATGAGAAACATCACAATACTTTATTGAAGAAAGAGAAAGTTTGAAGTGACATCAATAATTAGTACTCAGCATTTCTCTGCAGAATCCCTACAGGTCTCTAAAAACCTACTCAGATTAAATAAACTTTTCCACGGGGTGCCTGGGTGGCTCAGTTGGTTAAGCATCCGACTTCGGCTCAGGTCCTGATCTCACGGTTTGTGAGTTCAAGCCCTGCATCAAGCTCTGTGCCGACGGCTCAGAGCCTGGAGCCTGCTTCGGATTCTGTGTCTCCTTCTCTCTCTGCCCCTCCCCCAACTTGTGCTCTGTCTCTCTCTGTCTCTCAAAACTAAATAAATGTAAAAAAAATTTGTTTAAATCAACTTTTCCTCAATCACTGGCAATTAATTTTTAAAATCATCTAATATTAAAATTTTGGTAACTGAAAAAAACAAAAACAGCAAGCATTACTGTTTGTAATATTTTATTTCATTGTAATAAATTCTTCAGTTATGTTATGGAACAAATAAGCATTGTGAGCTAGCCAGGGATTCAAGTACATTTACCAAGTTGTACCTACTAGAAATCTTGGGGTGCCAAATCCAGATGTAGTAGCGGCCTCTGGACAATCATCTTTTCAGTCCCTTTGCCATCCTTGTATGCTTAGATAATGCAGATGTGACTGAAGAGATTTATATTCTTCTGACTGTGTGTGAAAACAAAACAGGAAGACTGCCTCTTGGCCTTAATTCCCAAAAGGAAGAACAGACCAAAGTGACTTCATTAAATCTTGAGATTAAATGTGGAAATGATTTTAGCACCCAAAGATGACATAAGATGGAAAAGAACTCAAGATGACAACATAACTCTACCAAACAGCTAACATTTGCTGAACAATTCTCATGTCCTCTGTGCTTATATCCTAACTAGTACCTGATATAATGTCTGCCTAGGGCTTATTACCCATAGGAAAACTAGGCAGACTGGATAGAGTCCTGCTGGACTTAATCATTTTGTCCAAGAGAATAAGAGCTGCACATAATATTAGAATTTCAAGGGGATTTTGTTGAGTTCAGCCACACATTCCATGAACAAAACCCTCCCTCAAAACATTACAAGTAGTTGAGTAGTGATACCAAGGAGGAGAGGAAGAGGCAGTGAGGTATCTAAATATTTGCCAAGTGTCAAAAACATAACAGGAACCTAAATTTAGAAACATCATTTAATATGTGTGCTAATTTTACAAATGAAAAAGCTGAAGCTTAGAGGTGAGAAGTATAATGTGGTCAAGTCATACTGTCACATGGTAGAATGAGAATGTGAGCCCACATTTGACCTCAACTCTAAGGTTATCAATAACATCCAAGGGTCAATTAATAATAACATGGTTGGATGCACTTGGGTGGCTCAGTTGGTTGAGCGATGGAGTCTTGATTTCCACTCAGGTCATAATCTCGCAGTTTCGTGGTTTCGAGCCCCACATCACAGAGCCTGCTTGGGATTCTCTCTCTCCCTCTCTCTGGGCCCTTCCCCTACGCATGTTCTCTCTCTCAAAATAAATATAAAAAACTAAAAACAAATAACATAGTTGTATTTCCAAGACTGCATGTGTACCCTCATACTTTTTATTTAAAACTTTGCGTTCAAACTTTTTAGGATGCCAACATAGCACCTTGCCCAAGAACACCGTATACCACATTGCTGAACTGTGGTTCATGCTGAATGCATCCATGGATTACCCTACAAACAAAGCCCCTGCCCAATCATTCACAGTAACATATGTATAAAGTTGATGTCAACCCACAATCAGCAGAATATATTTTCAACTGTCATACTAGCTGTGTGATTAGACCTGGTATCTCAGAAGCAAAGTAGACACATGTGACATAATTGGTAATTGTCTAGAGCTAGGGCTGCAGGCTTCCAACAATAAGCAATTTTCTTCCATGCAAGTTCCCACTAAATTCCCAACCGTCGTCAGTATACACATGCTCTAAAAACTTTTTTAGGCATTCAATAGCGGCCAGGAAAGCATGTGCAATTCATAGTCATTTATGATTTGGGGTTTTCTCTTTATATAAAAATGGAATAATTTTTTGAGGACCTCAAAGTCCTTCAAATCACATTAGGGTAATATCCTACCCCTGCCACAATCAGTTTACTGCAATTGCTGATTTAAAAAAAAACAAACGTGAAAGGGGGACAGAAGTGAAAATCAAGGCTGTAGAATATTTGGGAGAGAAAGAGAAAGAAAATCAATCCTATAAAACACCGCTTGCCTCAAAAAAAAAAAAAAAGTTGCACCAAAGCTTTCTCCATTCGAGCAGTTGGTTTTGTTCCCTGACTGCTCCCCCACATATCTAAGTGCAGTGAGTACATTCCCAACTCCTACTGCCAAGTTAAAATGAAAACGTTCTCAGTCTAGAAATGATTGAGGTGGTTTTCTTTAATCAAATTAGAGCAGCCAAATGTTCCTTTCAAAGGTAACTGTCTACTCTGCAGCTGTATGCAAACTACCACATCAAATGTGAAGGAAAAAATAGCGATAGAATTGTGTCCTTACAGTACAGTGCTGGCTGCAGAGATGGAGAAACAAAAGCATCAGTACAGCTAAGAATTACATTCACAGTGAGCTTCCAGAAATATGCTGACTTCACAAACTGTGAACAATGTACTGAAACTTCCAGTATATAATTAGCTATTTTGGGGAGGGGAGGACTGTGGGGGGAAATTCCCCCTTAAAAACAGCTAAGCAGCAATAGATACCTTGAGTCATTTACCCTAGAGACCAAAGCCTCAATGAGAAACATTAAAAGACTGGCTGAGACTTCATGCACAAAAAAAAAAATCTCATACTTTGCTTTTTCACTTCCTGTCTCCATCAGAAACACACCACAGTGAGTAATCTTGAATATCCAACAAGCTTCAATTAAGCTTGTAATGATTCATTTACATGCAGAATTTATTCTTTTAAATCATCAGACATGGGAAATTCCTACAAAGAATTAATTCATAGTGGGCTTATCTTTTCAGTTTGTTTCTCTTAAGAAAAATCAATTGACTAACATTCCCAATAATGATGTCAAATTAGTTATTGCTTGTTATGGGTTTACACTAGCTATTGGGATGCTATATGAAAACCCAGAAATAACAATGATGGTAGATAACCAGGTGCCATTAGGAGACTGTGAAAATGTTTCCTCTACATTCATGGCTCTTTTCCAGGTGATTAGACTGTTGCTAAAATTAAGGAATGTCACAAAAATAGAGGAGAAGTCTATCTCACATGAACTCCATATGTCTCCAGAGCACGTTCTTCAACTTTGTTTGCTCCTGGTGAAATCTGCGGGCTACTTCCTTGAGTCACACTACTTTCAACATATCCAAATGTAAAGACTGCTACATTAATAAAACTTCCTGAAGGTTATAAGCAATTCTCATGCCACTACGTTTAGCTCCATCCTTCTGCTCCCACTCAGGAAAGCAAACTAAACTGTAAGAAATAATGACATTTTAATTATTTAAAAATTTATTTTCAGAAACATATCAGATGGACTTCCCATTCAAAATGGCAGACCCATCACAAACATCTGCCTCTAGTCTTTAAGACACTACCGAAGTAAAAGAAAGAAAACCCGTAAGTAAAGAAAGGTATCATCAAAAAATTGAGAGTTGAGTAGATTTTCTGGATAACCAAAAATAAATAGAAGCAAGTTAACGGAGGAAATTGACAGAGCAAGTCACCAAAAAGACAGTGGTCTCCAAAGTGGCAAACGTGTAATTCAGGAACCATATTAAGAAAATATCTTCTAATTATAAGAACCGTTATTTTTTAACATATGTAAATGTATATGGATATAATTTCTCTAAGTCAGTGAGTATCAGTGGCATGCTCAGATATTTTTACTGAAGGGAAGGCCACTGCCTTGGAATAAGCTATGAGGGCGCTGTGGAGGAAGCAGGAGCTGGACTGAGCCAGCAGGTGTGGTGGAGAAAGGGAGAAAGAAACGCAGCCCAAGCAGGGGAGTCAACTGAAGGTCTGTACCAGGTAACTGCGGTGGCCAGCATCCCCAGAACACAGATATTGGGATAAAACCTTTCTTATTATGCCATTTGGGGGATCTAATCCTGACAGCCAGTTTTCCCATTCACTCAAAAGTAAAGCCTGATAAAAGATACTCTCCCCCCAAGAGTCCCTACTCCAAATGAGCCTCCCAGAAATTCTACTCAGAAATGAGATCAAGAAAGGAGAAAAAAGTCTTATTTAACAACCATACCAGATACCCAGTTTTTATAAAAACTAATGGATATACAAGGCAGTAAGAGAGCAAGAGGGTTCAGACTTACCTGTCACAAACAGCTAGGAACTGGCCAAATATATGAAATAACTGTTCTCAGATACCGGACTACGAGTAGTACAGAACTGTGATCCCTGAGAAGAGAAGTAATGAGGGGAGCCCCAAGCTGTCCTGCTGGCTTTCTGTGTGAAGCCAGTTTCCAGACCTCCAGACAGGCACAGGGAGGAGGAACTCAATGTGAGGACTATATCACTTAGTTGAGCAGGAAGAGATCAGAGCTAAGAAGACAAGAAGAGTGAGGTGACTAAAATTCGTAAGACAAAGCAAAACAAAAAGCCACCCAAAAAAAAAGCTTCAGAAATCTACAGAAATCTTCAGAAATCTACAATCTATTGAATCCTACACATGTGGAACTGCAGAAGACCAGGCAAAAACTGCTTCTGAGGGAAGAACAACTACCAGAAAATTGTAAACTGAATGATTCCTAGAGCTCACAAAGGGAAGACATCTTTTTAGTTCCCACCAGCCAGAGAGGAATGAATGGTCCTACATTAGACCTAAAGTAAAGCCTATACTAGATGCCCTCCCCATTAAAAGAAAAAAACCAGGGGTGCCTGGGTGGCTCAGTTGATTAAACTTCCAACTCTTGATTTTGGCTCAGGTCATGATCTCGTGGTTTGGGGGATCGAGCCCCATGTGAGACTCTGCACTATCAGTGTTTGGGATTCTCTCTCCCCCCCTCGGCCCCTCCTACACTCATGTGTGTATGTAGGTATGTATGCTCTTTCTCTCTTTCCCTCTCAAAAATAAATAAATAAACTTTAAAAACAAACAAACCAAAATAAAGTAAAATTAAACCTTGGAAGGATCAAATTGAACCACAAGCCCCTCAAAACAAAGTCCAACACTCTTTAAAAGAATAGAACAAAATCCAGCGGTCAACAATGTAACATTCATAATGTCTGGCATCCAATGAAAAAGTATTAAACATGCAGACATAAAGGAAATGTAGCAGATTACCAGGAGAAAATTCAGCCAATGTAAACAGACCCCGAAAAGACAAAGATTATATAATAGTAAAGACATTAAGCAACTATTATAATAAATATAATAAATATGCTCAAAGACCTAAAGGAAAACATGAACATAATGAGGGAGGAAATGGAAAATTATTTTAAAAAGAATCAAATGTAAATGTACCAAGATAAACTACCTGGAGCAAAAGAAGTCTTAATAAATTTAAAAAGGATTAAAAGCATATAGAGTTGTTTTCTGATCACAACAGAATTTAATTAGACAGAAAGGTATCTGAAAAATCCTATACATTTTGGAATGTCTGAAAATTAAAGGACACAAATCTAAGTAACCCATGGCTCAAAGAAGAATCACCAAAAGGTTAAAATATTTTGAAATGAATGAAAACAGAACCACAATATACTAAAATGTGTGGGAAGCGAATAAAACAACATAAATGCTTACATTAGAAAAGAAGAAAATTCTAAAATCTATGAGCTAAGTTTCTATTTTAAGAAGCTAAAAGAGCAAATGAAACCCTAAGTAGGAAAGGCAATTAAATAAAAGTAAATATAGACTAGACAATGGATAAAGGAAGTTAATGAAACCAATAACTGATTTTTCATCAATAAAGCTGCCAAAACTCTACCTTTGATTAAGAATAAAAATGGGGGTGGGGGGACATACAAATTTCTAGTATCAAGAATGAAAAAGAGGGCATCACTACAGATTCTGCAGACAAAAATATAAGAGAATAAAGATCAAGAATGTATACTAATAAACTCAAAACCTACATGAAACACACATTCCTTGAAAAATAAACTACAAGAAGTGACTCTACCTATAGGGCCCCCCATGTTTATTAAGGAAATAGAATTTGTAGTTTAAACCTGACCATAAAGAAAATGTTAGGCCAGATAACTTCATTGGTAAATTCTATTAAATGTATAAGAAAGAATTGATGGTAATGCTACAGGAAATATTTCAGAAAATCTTTGTGGTGCTGTAAACACTTATCAACTCATTTTTTAAAGCCAGCATTACCTCAAAACCAAAATCTGAAACACTATTAAAAAAGGAAATTATAGAACAATATCCTTCATAAATACAGACGTAAAAATTCTTAGCAAAATCTCCAAAGGTAAAATTGCAAAAAATAATTTTCAAAAAGAAGAACAAAGCTGAAAAACTTACACTACCTAACTTTAAGACTTACTGTAAAACTACAGTAAATAAAACACTATGGCAGTGGCAAAAAGACAGATATATAAAGCAGTAGGACAGAATAGAGTCCAAAAATAGACCCAAATGTATATACATGGGCAAATGAGTTTTTTGCAAAGTTGCCAATGTATTCAGAATAAAGAAAGCATTGACTTTTGAACAAATGGTGCTGGGACAGCTGGATATCTATATAAAGAAAAAAATGAACTTCTTTACCTCAAGCCACACACAAAGGTTTAACTTGAATGTATTATGGACTTAACATAAAAGCAAAAACTATAAAATTCTAGAAGAAAATAAAAGAAAAAAATCTATGTGCCTCTAGGGTAAGCAAAGATTTCTTAGATGAGATATAAAAAAAGCACAAACCTTAAGAGAAAAAAATGATAAATCAGACTTCAGAAAAATTAAAATCTTCTGTTTGAGAGAGATCATTAAAAAGAAAAAACAAAGGGAAAAGAAAAAGGCAAGCCATATACCTGGAGAAAATATCTGCAGTACATGTATCTGGTGAAAGACTATTCCAGAAAATATAAATAACTTTCATAATACAACAAGCTTTAAATACACCCAGCTTTAAATAATGGTCAAATATTTGAATAGACTCTTCCCAAAGGAAATTAAGAGAATTGCCAATAAGCAAATGAAAAGATGTTCAACAACATTAGTCATGAGGTAAATGCAAATTAAAACCACAATATAATATCAGTTCACACCTAATATAGAACGGTTAAAATTAAAAACACTGACAACACCAAGAGTTGAATAGAATGCAAATCAATGAAACCTTCACACATTGCTGGTGGAAATGTAAACTGGCACAACCAGTTTGGAAAAGTTCGGCAATTTCTTTAAAAATTAAACACACAGGGCACATGTGGGTGGCTCAGTCGGTTGAGCATCCAGCTCTTAATTTCAGCTCAGGTCATGATCTCATGGTTTGTGGGATCGAGCCCCACATTGAGCTCTGTGCTGACAGCCTGGAGCCTGCTTGGGATTCTCTCTCCCTCTCTCTCTGCCCCTCCCCTACTCCTGCACTCTTGCTCCCTCTCTCTCTCTCAAAATAAATAAATAAGCTTAAAAATTAAACACACATTTGCCATACATCCAGCAAACCACATTTAAGTATTTATGCAAATGAAATGAATGCATATGTCCTACCAACACAAAGACCTGTATATAAATGTTTATACCAGCACTATTCCTAACAGCCCCAAACTAGAAGAAACACAAATAACTGTCAACATGCAAATGGATATACAAATTGTGGCAAACCCATATGCTGGAAAAGAATGAACTACTGATACAGTCAACATGAAAGAATTTCAAAATTAGCGATGAAAGCCAGATACAAAAGAACCCAATCCTGTCTGATACCATGTACACAGAACTCTAGAAAAGGACAAATATAATCTATAATGACACAAAAATTAGTGGTTCCCAAGGGTCCAGGTAGGGGGAGGAGATGGACTATAAAGGAGTCTGAGGGAACTTTTGGGGGTGATGAAGTATTTAAGATCTTGATTGTGATGGTGGTTATGTAGATGTATAAATTTGTCAGAACTCACAAAAAAACACACTATTAAAAATGGATGTCTTTCAGGGTGCCTGGGTGGCTCAGTCGGTTAAGCGTCCGACTTCGGCTCAGGTCATGATCTTGCGGTTCGTGAGTTCAAGCCCCACGTCAGGCTCTGTGCTGATGGCTCAGAGCCTGGAGCCTGTTTCAGATTCTGTGTCTCCTTCTCTCTCTGACCCTCCCCCATTCATGCTCTGTCTCTCTCTGTCTCAAAAATAAATAAACGTTAAAAAAAATTTTTTTTTAAAATGGATGTCTTTGGGGCACCTAGGTGGCTCAGTCAGTTAAGCATCTAGCTTCCTCTCAGGTCACGATCTTATGGTTCATGGGTTTGGTTCATGGGTTTCAGCCCTGTGTCGAGCTCTGTGCTGACAGCTCAGAGCCTGGAGTCTGCTTCAGATTCTGTGTCTCCCCCTCTTTCTGCCCCTTTCCCACTCACACTCTGTCTTTCTTTCTCTCAAAAATAAATAAACACGAAAAAAAATTTTAATGGATTTTTTTCAATTACAATTAAAAACTTTAATTAAAAAAATTAAAGGGTATGTATCAACAGACAAATAAAGAGATATATAGTTAGAAGTCTCAAACAAAGGAGCTTCTGTCCTCATGCAGTTTGGGTCCCAACATGGTAGCACATGAGTGCGTTCTAGTTTCCCAGACCGGAAACTCTCCAAACTCCCTCCTTTGGGGTTTTTATAGAGGCTTCATTACAGAGGCATGATTGATGAAATCATTGGCCATTGGTGATGGACTCACCTCTAGTACCTTTCCCCTCCCTGGAAATCAGGGCTTGAGATGGAAAGTTCCACCCCTCTAATCCTAGTTGGTTCCCCCTGGTAACCAGGTCCCATCCTTAGGTGCTTTCTGAGAGTCACCTCATTAAGAGAAACCCAATTGTAGTAGAAAGGAGCTTGTTATGAATAATAAGACACCCATTCCACCTTAACTCTCTGAAGTGATTTTGAGAACTGAGGACTAGAGAGCAAATGTTGTAACAAAAGCATGTTCCCATTGCTCTTATTACTCAGGGAACTCCAAGGGCTTGGGAGCTAATGAGCCAGGAACCATGATCAAAGCCAAACATATACGAGAAATATATTTTGGTCATCTAAATGATATTGCAGGAAATTGTGAAACAACAGTATACATGAAGCACCTATCTCTGCATCTGGTCCATAGAGGCACTTAATAAAAGTCAGTCTGTGGGGAAATCAGAGATCTTGAGGATCCCATCATCTGATAGGAGAGATAAAAAATAAGCCACCTCACAACACAAGGCAACCAGAGCAACGGCTGGAACAAATGCAAAATGACGAGGAGTGGGCAGTAGTGTCCCAGAAGGGATTAACTCATGAAGGATGCATGTGAGTTTTCCAGGCATCTAGATGGGTTGAAGAAGACACCCTCATTGGAAGGAATAGGAGGGTAGGTAGAGGCTGTGTCCTGGCAAAAGAAAGCCAGCCTCATGTTGATGGTGCCGATTGCCACCTCAGGAACCATTCTCAGAGGGCCTGCTCCATGCTGTGGCCTGCTGAGGACCTGGGGTCACCATGTGTTTGGCAAGCGGGGTCCAATTTCATTCTTCTGTTTGCCACCCAGACTCTGAACCCGTGCCTTGCACGTGGCAGGTACATGTTGACGCTGATGGGTTGTTTGAACCGGTTCTCTGATAGGAACCACGTGGAAGATTCCACATGGGCCAGGAGCTGTTGGCAATACCACTAAATGACTCAGGGGGCCTGACTGCTCCTCTCTCTGACCTCCTGATCCACATTTTGCCCTGATCTCTAGGAAAGGTTGGCTGTTGTTTGAACTGCCAGATCCCTCATGTCTTAGGCCTACACTATTGCTTTGTTCTGGGGTTCTCTTGGGCACCTAGGTGCCCAAGTAGTCCTGGTCATATTATCTATGGCCCCTGACGTAGCCGGGCTGGCCCTGGACTGCCCCTGGGCTCCTTGGTCTGAGAGCTAAAAATGGATATCTTTGACCACATATAAAGTATATATGAATAAACTGATTTTCTTAGTAAAAGCAAAGGACATGTAAACATCACCAGGCATTTAAAACATCTAGCAACAGGAAAACAAAAAAAGTTAAAAACTAAAGATTTACTAAAACAAAGATAATATGGAGAAGTTTTTAAACATTTAGAGCAATTCAAGAACATATTATGCCCATAAAACAGAAAATAACGCAAAAAAAAAAAAAAGCAAGCACAGAACAATAACAAAAAAGATGCTTTGAGGTTAAAATATAATTGCCAAGAGTAGATTCAATGGACAGTTTGGAAAATAATAGAGAAGATTTCTTTAGAATATAGAGCAAAACAAAAAGCAAAACCAAAGCAAATAAGAATAGTTAGAAAACAGAGGACAAGAAGGCAAGACACATACAGAGATCCAATGTGTAAAACTAAACTTTAATAGATTTCAAGGTCCCAACTGAAAGATCAAATATCTGATTAACACGAGAACCTCAGAAAGAAAGAATAGAATAAAGAAGAAATTTTTAAAAGTAAAATGAAACTAATCTGCACACAGAAAGATCTCACAGAATGCCCTGCAAATACAATTTTTAAAAGCACCACATATAGATATTTAGTTCTGAAGAACACATCCTAGCAGTTCCTAGACAAAAAAATTACTGAAAACTAATTAGAAAAATCACACTGGCAGATGGTCTCTCATTGGCAACACTAAACACAGAAGAACAATGGCTTTCAAGTTCAGTGGTAAAATTTTTCATGCTAGACTTCTAAAAACAGTCAAACTATAATCAAATGTGCAGGACAATAAAAATGTTTCCAAATTGGTCAGCAAGTTTATCTCCCACACACAATTTCTTAGGAAGTTACTTGCAAACATACACTAGCAAAACGAGGGTGTGAACCACTAGAGAGGAAAGGCCAAGATGCAGGAATGAGTAGCTCTAACCTAGAGAGGCAGTGAAAAAGTCTCAGAAAGACAACTGTTCATCAGACATAGTAAATAACTAGCCCAGAGTAAACCAAAACCTCAGAGAAAACTTCAGGAAATGAGGCAATTCAATAGAAATGAGTGGTATGATAAAGTGTTTGAAAAGAAAGTTTAGGCTGTGATAAAGGCCAACAGTGCAAGAAAAAATAGAAAGGCAATTGTAAACTCCAGGAAAAACGCAAACAGTATAAAAATGTCATGGTCTAAATAAAAAATACTATACACTAAAATAGAGTACAATTTTTAAAAAGTGATAAGAGTAAGAAAAGAGAATCCAGATGTCTGTATTTAAGAAAGAAAGATTCCTTTGACTTCATAGAGTTGTAACACTGAACCTAAAGTTGTGGTTGTAGAAGAGAATTCAAATGTTTTAACAGCTTTAACAAAGTAAATGACAAAAGTTGTAATGTTAAAAGGAATACAAAGGTTAGGGGGATAAAATACCCTTCTAAATGGGTATTACTAAATGGAGAATCAAGAGATACTGCCAAAAATGAAAGAACAAAAAATTGATGTTTAAGGATATTATCTTAAATTATTATATGAAATAAAATAGCCCTATATAACAAAAGGTAAAGAAGACAAATAGTTGCATTCAATGAGCTAAATCCTCATCTTTCAGAGCAGGAAATCAATAGGCATCCTAAGTTTAAATATCAAGAAATAGAGCACAGCATATTATCTAGATTAACAGATGGAACTACTAGAAGCACCAAAAACAGAGTTAGAAGAAGCTGTACCTGTGTACTGGGAGTAGGGATAAATGGGGCAGGAGCCTTGCTTTTTTATCATAAATCTTCAGTACTAATCGTCAAGAATTAATGTCATAATTACAAAACAAAAAACAAAAAACAAAAAAAAACAGAGAGGTGCACAAATTCTTTAACATTCTTTCCAATAAGAGATAATACACATCGGGGCGCCTGGGTGGCGCAGTCGGTTAAGCATCCGACTTCAGCCAGGTCACGATCTCGCGGTCCGGGAGTTCGAGCCCCACGTCAGGCTCTGGGCTGATGGCTCAGAGCCTGGAGCCAGTTTCCGATTCTGTGTCTCCCTCTCTCTCTGCCCCTCCCCCGTTCATGCTCTGTCTCTCTCTGTCCCAAAAATAAATAAACGTTGAAAAAAAAATTAAAAAAAAAAAAGAGATAATACACATCCCCTCCCCTGGAATCTATAACTCTTTCAACTCACCTGTAACCAACAGAATGCGGGAGAAATGACACTGCCTGTTCCTAAGGACAATGACTGGCTTTTGGAGCCATGAGCCACCATTTAAGCCCAACTACTCTGAATCCTTGATGCTAGAGGAACCCCAGACCACAGGAAATACAGGTGGGACCACAGTCCCAGTTCAGGTCCTCTCCTACGTCAGTCAGCCCACAGGAAACAACAAACTTGAGAGTGAAGACATCTCCAGGTGAATCAAACCTCTAGCTGCTACTTTATCTCCAGTTGAAGCTTCAGACATTATGAAGCAGAGATATAACCATTCTCACTGTGTTCTGTCAGAATTCCCCACCCGCTGAATCTTTGAGCATAAGAAAATGGTTGCTTTAAGCTCCTAAATTTGGGGGCAATTTACTACATGGCAATAATAACCAAAACAATTAACAGAAAACTGTAATTGCTTTAACTAAAAAACTGCAAACATTTCTCCCGGTATTCCACTTTAAATTTTTTTTAAGTTTATTCATTTTGAGAGAGACAGAGACAGCATGAGTGGTGGAGGGGCAGAGAGAGAGGGAGAGAGAGAATCCTAAGCAGGCTTCACACTGCCAGCACAGAGCCTGACATGGAGCTTGAATTCACGAAACCACAAGATCATGACCTGAGCCAAAACCAAGACTCAGACATTTAACTGACTGAGCCACGCAGGTGCCCTATGGTATTCTACTTTAGTAACAACTCCTAGCAACATACCTGATAGTCTAGTCTAGTCTAGTCTATTCTTATTCTATTCCTCCTTTTCCTTCCTTCCTTTTCTTCTCCCCTTCCTTCCTTGACTCCCTCCCTCCTCTCCCATCTCCTCCTCCCTCTTCTTCTTATCATTATTGTTTTTTCTTTATAGCCAGTTATAACTAAATAATGCCAGATTTCTTATATGATCACAATCAACTGATTTAAGCTGAAAATGAAGGTCTTACAACATCAAATAGGAGTACTGGGGCAAGGTTCACAATGGGACTGGCCACTTGGGCTTTATTACTTCTAAGGGCAGCTATAGTCATTTATACAATGGCTTGAGAGCTTATGTCAAACTCTTTAGGAGAATGTATGTGAATCCTTTTTATAAAAATCTCATAACTCAGAGAATCTAAAACCATATCTTAAAATTTCTATCAAAACATCTAAATCAATTCTGTTATAAATGACATAACCACTTAAGATACCACTTAATATTTTCATTTAAAGTTATATTTATAACTTTAAATGAAAATATTAGTGGAAGAACTAGCTTAGAAGGGATATATCTGAGCATCCAATCTACTTGCTAGTCATTAAATTATTCAATGATTTCCTAAGTCAGAATCCAATTTACTACTATAATTATTAAAGACTATTAAGTGCAATACTAATAAGTGAATAGAAAAATAACTGCTAAATTTTGGTGTTAATTTACATTTTTACTGTCAATAAAATTACTGTAAAAAGAGTAATCTCTAGTCACAGTTTAACTATTCCCTCAGTCAGTCCCTCAACAGATATTAACTGAGTTATGTGCCAGGCACTGTTCTAGATATTAGGAATAAAACAGTAAACAAAACAAAGTTCCTGCCCATATGAAGTTTATGTTCTAATGGGAAGCATACATTGTACATTAAGTCATGCATCAATCTGAGTGCTAGGCACAAAGGACAATATGAAGAATGTTAAAATAAGGTCTCCAAGAAAAAGCAATCAGAAAATAAAGTTCCACTTCATTATTATGTAATTAAAGAATGATACTCTGAGTTTACTTTTTCAGCAAGTACTGGTTGAGGCCTTTCTAAACATACCAGTTTTCATCTACTTTCAGATCACTGGGTTTCAGATTTCGAAGTTGAAGAAACTTCAGATTTACATAAACTATCCCAGGTTCTATCACCATATTGTAGCTTTACTTCACTGTATCTCTCATCTCTACCTTAACTTAGCTCATCTTCTGCCCCACCTTGAAAGCATATGGTCCTTTCAGATCACAAGGTACATCTCTAGACCATTCTCTATTTGCCTAATGATAAATCCACCTTTTAATTTATCAAGTAAGATGGGGAAAAAACTACCATCTTTCATAAACCATAATACTACTCTTTACTCATCGCAAAGGTCCTGTTTTTCTAGGATTTAGAATTGGTACCACTGAGTCAACCATGCTCTTATCTGGTTCTCCTTGAGATCAATCCCATCATTCTGAGTCAGCCAACATTTAAGGGATAGAGAATAATGCCTCTGAAACAGACTTTTTTTCTCTTTGCCTTACTAACTGGTTTATTAGTTGAGAACCCAACTGCCATCAACAACCCCAAGTTCCAGTCTAATGAACTAGTAATTAGCTAAATTACCACTGATTAAATCCCATGGGCTTAAAATAATCTGTAATGACTATCAGGATGTCACAACTTTTTATTTGTGTCTTAATGTGTGAAGGTGTGTTATTTCAAAGAAAGGATGATTTTCTGGTTCTTTAAGGGGGACTTCCATCACTTAAATACATTGCATTCATGATTAGCACTGGGAGTACGTTCTAGCCCAAGCTCTCAATCTCTCCTGTTTTTTCCTGGCTCAACAAGAAAACAACCCGTTTTTACCCAAGACTACTTAATAACTTCTTCAAGTGATTCTACTTGTTGAAATGTAGATGATATCATCTAAAACTCCCAACTTGAAACTATTCAGATAGCTTCTTGGTTTCCACTAAAAAGTTTAAAAAATGTATTGACAAGAGCCAAATACCTAAAATTTAAAAGTCGTACCCTTGAAATGCAAAGATGTCTTTTGTTTCTCTGGTTCTGTTGCTGTTAATGTTCCCAACTTTATACAAATAAAGCATTTTAGAAAAAAATAAATGTTTTATATTGTTAGAAATACCTAACAGAAATTATGAAATTACTCAGAAATAAAAGGAAGCAAAAAAAAAATCACTAGAGATTAGTGCTGCTGAAAGAGAACTGCTTCTTTTCTGTGGATGTAAGTTCTTAATGACATAAATGCAGCATACACGGAACAGAATTTCAAATGTCATAAGCCAGGCATGCCAAGAAGAGCCTCAGAAAGTGAACAAGCAAAAGTGCCAATGTGTGAGGCGCCTGAGTGGCACAGTCAGTTAGGTGTCCAACTTCGGCTCAGGTCATGATCTTGCGGTTTTTGAGCTCAAGCCCCACATCAGGTTCCGTGCTGACAGCTGGGAGCTTGGAACCTGCTTCGGATTCTGTGCCTCCCTCTCTTTTTGTCCCTCCCCTGCTCATGCTCTCTCTCTCTCAAAAATAAATAAACATTTTTTTAAATGCCAATGTGTGACATAAAAAGGAATAATTCCACTTCAGATTTGAAATTTAAAAACAGAAAGAGAGAGAGAGGGTGCCTGGCAAGCTCAGTCAGAAGAGTGTGAGAGTCTTGATCTCCAGGTCATGAATTCAAGTTCCATGTTGGATGAAGAGATTATGTAAATATAAAATCTTTAAGGGCACCTGGGTGGATCAGTAGGTTAAGAGTCTGAGCTCTGGTCATGATCTCGAATTCGAGCCCTGCATTGGTCTTTCTGCTGTCACCACAGAGCTCACTTCAGATCCTCTGTCTCCCCTCTCTCTCCCCTGCTCTCTCTCAAAAATAAACATTAGGGGCGCCTGGGTGGCGCAGTCGGTTGGGCCTCCGACTTCAGCCAGGTCACGATCTCGCGGTCCGTGAGTTTGAGCCCCGCGTCGGGCTCTGGGCTGATGGCTCAGAGCCTGGAGCCTATTTCCGATTCTGTGTCTCCCTCTCTCTGCCCCTCGCCCGTTCATGCTCTGTCTCTCTCTGTCCCAAAAATAAATAAAAACGTTGAAAAAAAAATTTTTTTTTAAAAATAAATAAATAAACATTAAAAAAAAAATAAAACAAAATCTTTAAAAGAGAGAGAGACAACAAACAAAGAATTCAACCCCTCCTTAATTTGAATAGTGAAATACAAAAGAAATCATCAAGCTCCCTTCAGTTTTGACAATGTGTTCCTAGGAGCATTCTGTCCATGGACCCTCCTGCAGTAATCCATTAATGAAAAGGATACAGCACTGGGTAAACTTGACACCAATTACCAATACCCAGATTAAAGACGGTATTTTACTATAATTACTGCAAATCCAATACATGTCCTTTCAGAAATACCTAGCTCCATTCATACTTTCACACTGTGAGGTGAAAAAAAATAAAAGTACATACTACCAATCTGCAATATAGAAATCTGTGTACATGTCCATGTCCTCCACAAAATCACAAACTTGAGGGCAAGAATTCGTTTTGTTAAAAACACCTGATATTCGTGTAACTTTGATCTTCGTACACACAACTTCATTTGATCATAGAAACTCTCTAAAGTCAAAAGAGTAGTAATAATTCCTATTTTATGGTGGGGAAACCACAGTGAAGAGACATTAAGGAATTCACTCTAGGTCACTCAGCAACAGGTGGAAGAAGTCAAAAGGAAAGTACTCAGACTACTATTCCACTGACTAGGAACATTTTAAAGATTATGATGGAAAATTTCAAACATATACAAATGAAGAGAGATGAGAACAATGAACTACCACAGTTTTAACAAGGATAAAGTTATTTTATCTTTACCTGCACCCCATTTTGAAATAAATTCCAGATCTAATACCGCTTTTTTGATAAATATTTCAAGATGTAAGTCAATCATATTTAATAAAATGTTGAATGCAACAGATAACCAACAAATACCTGGTTCAATTCTATAGATCTTACATATGCCTTCAGACATTATTATCCAATTCTCACTAAAAAAAAAAAATCAATTCTGAATTCCTAGGTAGTACATACTGTACACACTTATTCATTCACAAATATTTATTCTGGGCTATAAGATGCCAGCTGCCATGCTAAGTGCTTAGTATACAGCAAAAGGAACAAGCAAACACAGTCCCCTCTTTCCATGATCTTGCATTCAACTATTCTGGATACATACTCATGCACACATGCGTGTGTGTACATGTGTGCACGCACACATGTGCACACACACAGACACACACACACCCCCCAACCATGTAGGTCTTGAGGAATTGGAATTAGTTTGGCTGGAAGAGTACTTAACTAAACCTACCAGTTTGTCAAGGTGGAATCCAAATTCTCTATACACAAATTATGAAATGGAGTGGAAGACAAAGTTTTCATGAACTCAGAATCCTGATATTCTTCTAGAAAATATTAGGAAAGTTTTCCTTAATTTTCCTCCTCCTAAGAGTTTTTCCAGTAAAGAAAGCCAACAATATTAAAATTTAGTGGGGGGGGAAAACAAAATAATTCAAGCAACTGAATGGATTCAGAATACCTTCCATTGTTATACTCAAAAATGTTCAAATCATTTTCAACTTTTACTGAATGTATGCACACTTCCTAATGTTGATGTCTTCTGTACAATCTATAAGTCCACGACTATACAGTTAACTATGGAAATTACTTAAATTTTGAAACTCACTTCAATAGTGGAGAAATGGGAACCCTCTTGCACTGTTGGTGGGAATGCAAACTGGTGCAGCCACTATGGAAAACAGTGTGGAGGTTCCTCAAAAAATTAAAAATAGAACTCCCCTATGACCCAGCAATAGCGCTGCTAGGAATTTACCCAAGGGACACAGGAGTGCTGATGCATAGGGGCACTTGTACCCCAATGTTCCAATGTTTACAGCAGAACTTTCAACAATAGCCAAATTATGGAAACAGCCTAAATGTCCATCAACTAATGAATGGATAAAGAAGTTGTGGTTTATATACACAATGGAATACTACTTGGCAATGAGAAAGAATGAAATGCCTTTTGTAGCAACCTGGATGGAACTGGAGAGTGTTATGCTAAGTGAAATAAGTCATACAGAAAAAGATACTATATATTTTCACTCTTACACGGATCTTGAGAAACTTAACAGAAGACCATGGGGGAGGGGAAGGGGGAAAAAATGTTACAGAGAGGGAAGGAGGGAAACCTTAAGAGACTCTTAAAAATGAGAATAAACTGAGGGTTGATGAGGGGTGGAAGGGAGGGGAAAGTGGGTGATGGGCATCGAGGAGGGCACCTGTTGGGATGAGCACTGAGTGTTGTATGGAAACCAATTTGACAATAAATTTCATATTAAAAAAAAAAGAAACTCACTTCAATATAAACTATATAGATTGCAGTAAAACAAAAATGAAATGTTCTCTTTTCAGTATGTTTTATTATTCCCAGGAAACCAAGTTAAGTATAATTCTATATACAGATCCCTTCTCCCTCTTTATTTGACACTCCTTAGTATTAATATTCATTTGATGGAAATAATCCAAATGGTTCCCTCCTTAATAATTGAACCTCTTTTCTATTATTTCATGCATGTGTTCATTTATTCACTTTATTTCTACTGGACGTAGAATGTAAGTGAACATGACCACGAGACACTTTCTGGGTCTTAGAGGACCATAAGAGGGTGAGTGGAGCAGAAAATTAAGATTATATCTTATATAACAGATGTAATAATTTAAAAGGGCAGACATATACTAAATGTCATAAAGGAAGTTCAAAGATGTCGAGGTTCAAAGGAAACAAATTTTATCCAAATGTAGGTATTAAGGAGTACACCACACAAAAAAAGGGTGGCATCAGAACTTGGCTCTGAAGAATGGGTAGCATTTCAACAGGTGGAAACAGTAGTACAGGGAAGAGCACTGAGCGCACATTCCGAAATCAACCCTAATTAAAGCTGCAGAGGTGGATGGCAAGGGGCATATACAGAGTAGTCAGTCTGCCTGGAGGATACATGTAGCAAATGCACAGGAAGAACACAAGAAAATCCTACCAAAGACCAAGATAGTACTGAGGACAAAACATGGGTTTTGTATAATTTAAAAATGGAAAGAAGTATTTGAAGGTTCTTACTAAACAGTCTTGGTGTGCAGATGCATCGCAGTTAATACCCAATCATCTCCCAGTGTTTAGCCGGAAATACTTGCTAATGCTGTATCCAGCTCTAAAGGATGAGAAATTCTCATCTGGGGGTTTATAATTTAATTTATTCTACTTCATTCATTCAGGAAATACATACCGGGCAACTCATGGTTGCAGACATTGTTATTTATAGATATAAAAGACATAATACTGTACTCAAGTCAGAAAAAATGCAAAATCATTAAATTGAAAACACTTTTTACAACCCAAGGAAGTGTTTTCTTTTTAAAAGTTTTATTGTTTGTAGAGAGAGAGAAGGAGAGCTACGAGTGTGGGGAGAGGGGCAGAGGCATGGGATCATGACCTGAGCTGAAATCAGGAGTAGGATGCTCAACTGACTAAGCCACCCTGGCACCCCCAATGGGAGTTTTCTGACATGCAATGACCATGAGTCCTGCAAACATTGGATATAAACCTGCATCTGAACCTTGGACATCCTCAATTTGGATCTAAAATGCATATAACTGTGGAATAAAACAGTTGACTAAAAATAAGACAATTGTTTTACATATCTACAAAACAATTCCTACACAGACCAAAGGGGTTTGGACTAGGTTATATCTAAGACTCCTTCCAATTCAAAAATCCATATACTGTAATTCTAATTCTACTGCATTAAAATCCTTTAGGAAAGCCAGATAATAAGAATTAAAAATTAAAATCATTGCCTAAATGACAAAGCCAACAACAGTAGCCCAAATTTAGGTAAACTACTAAATGTTTAATAATTATCCTATCCCAAATGGCCCTCCAGGCTACTACTAGGTACTCACACAGATTCTTGCCCCATGTCTTTTTTTTTTTAATTTTTTTTAATGTTTATTTATTTTTATTTTATTGTATTTCAGAGACAGAGCATGAGCTGCAGAGGGGACAAAGGGGGGGGGGTGTCATAGATTCTGAAGCAGGCTCCAGGCTCCGAACTGTCAGCACAGAGCCCAACGCGGGGCTCGAACTCATGAACCATGAGATCATGACCTGAGCCAAAGTCAGCCGCCTAACCGACTGAGCCACCCAGGTGCCCCCTTGCCACATGTCTTAAGGTACTTTTACTTCATTTCTCAACAGAGAGCTACGTGTGCAGATAGTAAAATAAAAGCAAGTATGGCAGCAAACTGGCGATATTTAAAACAACTGGCCAGTGTCTCTTATAAAACTCCTCCCTCTGACTGCTGACCTACCTGCAGACTTAGCATCTATAGATCATCACAGATGGTGATGACCTTTATGTAGGCACGCTTGCTACCAACCACCAGTGCCCATTTTCAATGCTGCTTCTTGGCCACTGGACAAAGCCCAACACCATGCACACTACCTTGTCCTATTACCAAACCTCCTGCACCCAGATTTCATTTGTCATGTTCTATTACGCCAAGAAACTCACACATTTCCTTCCTAGGAAGACAAGCTCACTGAACCTCATGACAAATAAAGCAATAGTGCGATCAGTTCTTCAAGAAGCAGTACCATATTTGCTCATAGGTCTCCAGGTTGTTATGCTGCCTAATTTTCAAGTACTATGGTGTTTATTTCATTAAATGGGTAGTAGATGCCAGAGCCACATTATGTGATAGTTCATTCATCAAACAAGCATTTAGATTTTTTCCATCGTTTTCCTTAAAATGAATTCACTATTATTACTTAAGTACATTATTAACCTACATTATTGTTTAACTATAGCTGTTTATATGATCATAGTTATTACCCAAATTCCTTAATGGCAGAATTTAATAGATAATCACTTTTTACAGACAAACTTCAGTAGGGCACACCATAGAATTCAGGAGTTTCCTGAATTGATATGTCATTTATTCCTGGCAAATCATTACCTTTGTCTACATATAGTTCTTTTTTTCCAAACTAGAAATGTACTCACTTGCTTAACTTCTTCCATCAAACAAACAAAAAGAATTTTTTAAAAATTGCTACTCAGATTTTAGAACAAGTCAACCACTTAAAAATGGCACAATAGACAAATTGCTTAACCTCTGAGCCTTAGTTTCTTGATCTATACCATAAAAGGGCTGAAAGACTTCCAAAGTCTTTCCAACTCTAATACCCATGAGTTTGCAATGACATAGCATAAGAATTAGATGTTTCAATATGAAAAAACATTCTTAAGGAATCATTTATAGTGAGGCATTAAAAAAAAAAAAAGGATAATTTACTTTTAACAAGGAACCTGTTTTCATAGATATTCACTTGTCCATGTCTTAAACATAGGGAAATACACCAAGAGATATTCAAGTTTATACAAGTTTCCCTCCTGTAATCCATTTCCTCCTTAATAGGGAAATTCTAATAATTCCAGGGTGGTAACAGTTGTGTAAAAAAGAATATAAGCACAAGGCCAACAATTCAGCATTACCAAATTCTTCTGCAGCAACAACGCATGGGCAGAACATAACTGTGAAAATGCTTATTTATTAAATAACCTTGGTAAATTGGAAACTTTTCAAGGAATTCTTAGAGAAGGAAGGACCAAACTTACTTCTAACATACTGAAACTTAAAAAGAAAAGTAAACTCCTGTGTTTCTTGCTTTCACTAAAACAAGCCCGAAGAAACATATTCTTTATCTGCAAGAGAACACTTCTATTCAGAAGGATTCCCATGAACTAATCCACCTGAAGGGTCAGCTTTTTGCTGCATCAACATGCCAGGTTTCTTCTACCCTATTAATGATTAGGTTTTCCTAGAGAAAATAATATTTGTATTTTCTTTTTATGTTATACATTACTAAGATCTTTAAAAAGAGAAAATTAGGTGCACCTGGGTGGCTCAGTCAGTTAAGTGTCCAACTCTTGATTTCAGCTCAGGTCATGATCTCATGGTTTGGGAGATCGAGCCTTGCATCGGGCTGCATGCTGATAGTGCAGAGCCTGCTTGGGATTCTCTCTCTCCTTTCTCTCTGCCCCTCTCCCTGCTCGCATGCTCTCTCTCAAAGTAAATAAATAAGCTTAAAATAAAGAAGTATTAAAAATAAATTTAAAAAATTTCTTAACATTTATTTATTTTTGAGAGACAGAGGCAGAGCATGAGCAGAGGAACGGGAGAGAGAGAGAGAGAGAGAAAGAGAGAGAGAGAGAGAGAGAGAGAGAGAGAAAGAGAGAGAGATACAGAATCTGAAACAGGCTCCAGGCTCTGAGCTGTTTGTTAGCACAAAGCCCGACAAGGGGCTCGAACTCACGAACTGCAAGACCATGACCTGAGCTGAAGTCAGATGCTCAACCGACTGAGTCACCCAGGTGCCCCTAAATAAATTTTTTAAAATAAAAAGAAAATTGGAAAATTCACCTTGAGTTTCTGAACCAGTACTTGAGTTTGAATTACACTTACACTAACAAATTTAATACCTGGGGACAAGGCTGGTAGCGCTTACCAGTATCTTTGTAATGACACACTACCATGAAGTATCAGGGTTTGATGATCATCTTATTCCTTCAAACACCAGGCCGGGAATTACTTGAGAGAAGTGATTTACCCAAGCATCTTTCCCAGCACCTAACCCCCATGGTTTTTAAATAGTAGGTCCTTCTTCCTAATCCTTGTTAAATACATGGAGCCCAAATGTTCCTATCTGTTAGTTACACGTCAGTATCTTCCTGTAGCAATCTATTTGTACATCTGTCCCTAAGGTGAAAGTTAATCTTTGAAAAGCATTTGATTCAGGAGCGCCTGGGTGACACAGTTGGTTAAGCGTCTGACTTCAGCTCAGGTCATGATCTCATGGTTCATGAGTTCGAGCCCCACGTCAGGCTCTGTGCTGACAGCTCAGAGCCTGGAGCCTGCTTCAGATTCTGTGTCTCCCTCTTTCTCTCTGCCCCTCCCCTGCTCACACTCTGTCTGTCTCTCTCTCAGAAATAAATAAACATTAAAAAAATTTATGAAAAGCATTTGATTCTGATTCGTGTTTTGGCTGTCTTATTCAATCAGCAAATTCTTGATAACTAAATCATTACAAATATTAGTTGTTTCATAAAACTAGTTAGTCTAAACATAGCACAACAAGCCAACGGAAATAAAGAGAAGTGAATTTTTGAAGAGAAAAAAGAACTACTAGCAGTAGTTCTGGTACATGATAGGCCATCAATAAATATTTGGTGAATCAACAGACTGCTGGTTAAACACACATATATATTTTAACCTATATATATTTAGGTCAGAAGGTAAAACGATTCCTTGGTGGAGTATAGAAGCTCCAACATAGGTTCACACAGAAGTCTGATTTTGGCAAATGCTCTAGGATTTAGGATTACCAACTGTAAAATAAGAGTAAATTTACAGGCTAGACAGTGATTGGCTGATCAAGCCTGGGCCTGGGATACATCCAACACAGGTAAACAAGAATTTCAAGTCATTATCCCTGTGCATACAGGCAGTATCAGTGCCAGCAATAACAAGTCAGCCTTTCTGGCAAATCCATCAAAATTAATTCTTAAATGTTTGAAAAAACTAATATGTTTATGATGCCCCTTCAAGCTTGAGGCTTAACTACCTGTGGGAAGGGCCTATAATTCTGATCAATTACTTATGACTTGAAGGTGCTTACAGAGATATCTGTCCTTTTAAGAAACCTTTTAAGAACCAGCCCTAGCATTGTAAAGCTGACACTGTGGGGCACCAACAAGTCACAGGTTTGGAGGTCCAACTTTGACAACTCTCCCTTGGAAGGAAAAGAATTGTTGTTACCTGTCCTTGATTTCCCAACCCTGCCTGAACAAATATTAGCAACCTTCAAAATCTGGAATTCCTAGTCTACTTAAGGAATTCATGGGGACCAAAGATTGCCCCAAGGCAGAGGCAAAGAGAAGAAACAGGAAGGAAACAAAATGGAATGGAGATATGTAGCTCATGAAGATGACATCATCAATAATTTTTTTTCAAGTGCCACTGAATTTCATGGCATAGGACTGATGGGTCTTTTCTGACAAACCACAGGCTTGTTCTATCCAAGTAGTTTCTTGGTTCCAGAGCCTCTAATGTCTGGGTTTGAGTATGATTTGCTTTATAGAAAAGGTCAGGTGAACTGATATTTTACTGGGAACCTGTTTGGAGGCAACAGCCCCACTAATCAGCATGAAAACAAATAACACTTGGACACCTGAAGCATTTTTAAATTTAAACTGCTCTCATATACACCATCTCAGCTCCTACTCACAACTCTTAAGAGGTAGGTATCATCATCACCACTTAACCTGTAAAAATAATTTTAGAAAACCTTTAGATATCTTCACCTTCAATTTGAGTATAGCCTCCTGAAATTTCTCAGTACAGAATTCAAGTCATGGGTCAGTTAGAAATCTCTAAAGACATACGAATTTCAAGAGTATAAATCAAGAGAGTAAGATAGATTAGCCAAAATCTACCAACACTATGTCAAAAACAACCATCCTGTTGTTAAAGGGATAGTGCTTTGTAAAAAATAGTGTTACACAGGAGTGCCTCTATAATGCCTCTATGCTGGAAGGACAGTATTTTATTTATCTACATGTAAAAAACTGGACACTCCCCATAGGCAACAGACAAAATAAAACAAGAACTTTGATCCTAAAATTCTGGGAAGAACCTAAGTGATTCTTCCAGGAAGATACCTAAGTTACAGGGGACAAAATGTACTCACCCCTTTCCCCTCCAACATCACAAAGATTCACCCGAAGAGTTTTTGTCGGTTTGCAACAAAGAAAACACGCACAAAAGGTCACCTGTTGCTGTTATGTATAAGCCCAACTTCCTAAAACACTCATTCTTCTGGTCTCATTTTCCTTTGCCCCTCTCCTCAACTGGCTAAAGCAGAGGTATAATGGGGGTCCTATTTTCATAGCCATTTATTACCTTTTTTACGTATTTATGATTCTTTGCAGCCTTCTAGGCTTAGTCTGTGTTGGGAACAAAGCACCACACAAATCAAACAGCCTAGGATAAGGGGACACAAGTTAAAACCTCCCAGGAAGATTTTGTAGACACTAGGGCTCCCTGAGTCTCTAGAGGGCTTGGTATTTCAAAGGTCAGTCTTGGGTCTCTTGACTTTGATGACTAATGTTAAATTGCTGGACTTTTTACAAAAATATTTAGCTGTGTTTGTTTACATAATTTCATCCACAGCACACACAGTAGGCATGTATTTGTTGAACAGAATCCCCACATAGATGAGAAGACAGGAAGAATACCCAAGACCTCCTTTTTCCAACACACTATGGTTGAGAGTTGACAGGTAAAATCCCACCCGAATTTGTACAAGTTTCTGTGCATTCCTTTTTTACTTAAAACTACACATATCTGCTTAGAAAAGAAAAGGATGACACACCACACAATGTCAACCACACAATGGGAAAATTCCAGGATTACTAAGAAAACACCATTATCGTAGTCACACACACTTTAATTACTGGTTACCACACAGGAGAGGCTTTAAGAAATGCTGTCTCTCCATCCACTTGCCACAACCCCTCCAGAAAAAGCAAAAGCAGAACACTTGGAATCTAAAGATTCCACATCTTGGACTCAACATCACTACTTTTGAGAAGTAGTCTAAAGACTATGCTGACCCAGAGACATAAAGTAATACACACTAATAGGCAACATTTTTGGAAGAAGTTTCTTAGGCCACCCTGTTTGATGCTTATTTTTCATTATATAACTTTAAAGAAAAACTGGATGTGATTGGCAAAAATATTTTTATGCTTCTATATTTTTAAACCTTATTTAAACGAAGCTCCACCAAGAAAATTCTCATCCCAATTTTCACCGCATCCTGCTACTTCTCTTATTCTCAGCCTCTCAAAAATTCCCCAATGGCTAGGGAAACTATGCGGGGGCTGGCAGGGCACGTCTCAGCTTGGCTCGTTCTGTCCCTAAAAGGCACCCAACTTCCTGGACCCTCTTTCAGGGCCAGCAGGGAGAATATGCAGAACTTGCACAGCGGCAGGGAAGCCTGCGCAGGTCACATTTCCTGACTTGTCTTTCTGCTCGCTGTCTGGCAAGGTCACCCTCTCTGGCTTGCGGCTCTGTCCACATAACTTACTGTCACTTTGTAAGGGCAACGGGTCGCGCCATGCCTCCCCTGCCGCCCTCCGGCCTGGCAGCGTCCCGGCCCCGAGGCTCCCTGGCCCTCCCCCGGCGCGCGCGGCCTCCGACGGCGAGGGCGCCGCTCCCCCGCTCACCTGACCACGTTGGGGTGCTCGAAGGTCTCCAGGTGCCTCAGCACCGCCACCTCGCGGATGGTGGAGAGCGGCATGCCCTCCTCGCCTGTCTGCACCCGCACGCGCTTCAGCGCCACGAACCGGCCTCCGTTCTTCAGGTCCCGGGCCTTGAACACCTTTCCATAGGCGCCCTCCCCGATCTCCGCCACGCACTCGTACTGCTGGTCCGCGCGGCTCAGGCCGTCCTTCTCCATGCCGTCTGGACGCCGCCCGGCGCGGCGCCGCTGGGACGGGCGGGGGGCGCGCTCGGCTCGCTCTCGGCCGCCGCTCGCCTCTTCCCGGACTTCCCGGCCCGCTCCCTCACGCCCCGGAGCTCGGTCTCACTCTCCCTCGCCCCCGCCGACTACCGCTCTCCCGCGCTCCGGCTCTCGCGGCTGCTGGGGCTGGATGGAGCGACCTCCCCGCGGGCGGGCGCAACCCCGGTGCCGCCGCGAAACTCCGCCTGCCGAGTCGCCAAGGAGCGAGCCGATCCCTCCTCTTCCCTCCCAGAAGCGCAGTCCTCTGCACAGACACCGAGGCGATTACATAGCCTATGCCCCAGCGCGTCTCAGTCCACAATCATTCCACCTAAAAGAAGAGACGGGAGGACAAGAAAAAGTGCAATCAGACATCCCAAGCGCCTTCCTCCGGGTCCCCGCAGACTCCCCTCCTCCTCCTGCATAAAAGCCCCCGTCGCTACCCTCTGTGCGCTCCTGCCCTCTCCCAGGCTGCTTAATCCTTCCTAGTTCCACTGAGAAAAGCGAAGTTACTTTTCTTTCCCTGCAGAGCTGGAGCCGTCTTCGCGCGGAGAGGTTGCAGGGGCCCCTCGGGGATGAGCGAGCGGCGCGGGACGCAGTGGACGGGAGGGGGCGTGCCGATCAGCCCAGAGTGTGCCGGGAGCGCGGGGGAGGGGAGGTGCCGGGCACGTCAATGTCACGGCTTAATATTTATCCCTACATCATTGTGTTGTACTGCTACCCACCCCACCTCCCCGGGCCTAGACGTGCAGGGAGTGGGGCTCCCAGGGTGCCGTGGGCCTTTCAGGGGTCGTACCCAGGCTGCTGTGGAGAGACTGTGGGTCCATCGGTGTGGGGCTGCAGAATGTGGGTGGGGGCTCCCAGGACCCTGTAACCCGATGCTGGGAGTGTGCGAGAAGGGGTGGTCAGACATCTGCTCGGAAATTGCTTCCTTTCTTTCTACTTTCAGTTTTTCTACGAGGAGACATTTAAAAACGACTTGCACACACAAATGGTCTTTTTGGGGTAAAGGAGTCTGCATTGGAAACGGAATTCTTTCTCCGACTCGGAGGACCTCCCTGGTGGAAACCCATGGGGGTCGGGGAGGGCTGAGGCTCCCGCTACTCGAGAGTGGAGGAACGCTGGGGCCCTGGAGGGGGAGTCGCCCACGGGACCATAAGGGTGGGAGAAAAGGGTATTCGCCGCTCTTTAGCTTGTCATCTCCTTAAAGAATAACTTCGGGAAGAAGGTAGCATAACCGTGACTCGCCCTGAAATTTTCAACTAATTTCAACCTCAACAAAACTTAACCTCGTCTTAAAAAGGCTGGTAGTAGGGGGGGTGTAAATGCCAAGCCTTGGGGGTGAGAGAGAAGGGGCTGCGTCCTCGGGGCCAGGACTCCAGAACCTTTTCCCACTCCCTGGATCGTCTCTGAAGTAAGTAGCAGAGGAAGCTGCTCCATTCCTCTTTCGGCTTAAGGCCTGGTCTTATCAGGGGCCAAACGCACCACCTCCCCCAGCCCTCCGCACAACAAAGTGCGGGGAGGGGGCTAGGGGAGGGCACACTTTCCTTCCCCATTGAGTTGCAATCCAGGACCTAGGGAGCCTCCAACCCACGGCCGCCGCGGCCTCGGCGGGGCATTCACCACGCCGGCCTCGTGTCCGGAATTCCCGGGAAGCCTCGGAATTACCTGCCCCGCAACTTCTGGCCCGCTCGCCTTCTGCCAGGAATTAAAGAAACAAATGGCGCGATCCCCACGGTGTGCGGGCAGAAGGGACCTCAGCGGGGGCAGAGCCCCTCACACTCACTCCATTCGAAACTCTCCTTAGAAAGTGAAGGCGAATCCTGGAGGAGCCAAGGAACGAGACCCCACCCCCCCAGGGCCTGCACAGGGGTCTGAGCCAGGCAAAGGGCCACACAGGTAGCCGAGGAGCAGCCGCCGGCAGCGCAGCCCGCCCCTCCCGCACCCCCCTCCCTGCCCTAGTCCAGCGGGAGGCTCAGCTGCGAAGGCAGCGTCGCGGACGTCCCACCCCCGCAGGGAGCTGCGCCCGCTGCCCGGGCCTGGCCCCGCACCGCCCGCCCAACCTCTCCCCCCTAGCTCCCCGGACGGTCGGCTCCGGCGGAGAGAAACGGGAGCAACAGTGCCTTTTCCCCCCCTCTCCTCCACTTTTTTTGTTGTTGTTGTTGCTTTCCCACGCTGGCTGAATGTGACTTGACCCCATTTCAAAAAAGTTTGACATAGTGCTTCAACATTTCCGCATTCCTCCGCGACTACAAAGGCTGCAGCCGCCTCCCTCTGCTTTCTGTCTCTGCTCTCTGTCTTCACACTCAATGAAATCCTTCATGTGCCTCTCCCGAAGCCTGCCAAGCACCGCAAGGGTCGCCACCAGCGCAGCGACAAGAGGCCGCACTGGGACCACGACTCCCGCGTGTGCGCACACGCAGATGCGCCCCACGTGCACACTGTCGGGCGCAATGCAGGGCCCGGAGCTGCTTACCGCAGGGTGTGCGTTTTAACTCGGATATTTTAAATTATAAAAGTAAATTATACTTTATAAACTAAAGCAAACGTGCGTCTTTGTGGGGCTCCAAGCCTGTGCACTGGCCGCCTGCGTGCACTCCAGTAAGTGTGGATAACACCCCCGCAGGGGCTGCCAGCAAGAAGCCTGCGTTAACATTTATCTCGTGGTGAGGAAGGTGGAGGCCACACCCACACCTCCGCGAGCTGGGGAGAGAGCTTTCGTGGGGAAATGAATATGGGGCACGGAAACACATTGTCCCGCATGGAGTCCCCAGAGGCAGTGCATTTTAAACTCTAAAGTGTGGATTATTCTGTGAATGTCTGAGTGGAGTTGATATTCCGCTTTAAGAAGCTGGATGAGTGTGTGGGTGTTTGTGCGTAAGGCTATGTGGGAGTAGGCACAGGATCTTAGTGTTCGGGGTGTCCCTAGGGTAGGCTGTCCTCCTCTCGCCAGATTAGGAGGGACTCCTCTAGCTCCCCAAAATTGCTCTCCGTAATTAGCCTGCCTCGGTTGGTAAGGGGTTAACTAAAGCCGATTTCGAATACACCCCCCCCCACCACCACCACCATCACAGTCACCCCCACCCACACCCTGGCTTCCGACCCTGGCCAAGCTCCCAAATCTCCCCCGGGGACCCCCCACCCAGCAGCCCACCCACACCAACGCACGGCTCCTCACCTGCGGGGCCCTGCCGCGTCAGGCCTCCGGAGGGGGCTGCGAGTGTCTGTCCGACCTCCGCACGTGTCCACAGCGGCGCCAAGCAGGTAACCCGTCAGGAGGAAGGAGTCACCAGCACTCTTTACTGCGTAGGGGTGGGCACAGCGGCGGAGGGCGGAGGGACAGCTGAGGGCGCCGCCCGCGCGGCTCGCTGGGGGCGAACCGGGGCCGCGGGGCTCCGGCCGGGGCTCGGGGCCGGAGCCGGGGAAAGAGCGCAAGGGGAGCGGGGGCGGGGCGGGGCCCCCGGAGGCTGTCTCTGCTGGAGACCCACCCGGCGGCGGGGTTAGGGGCTCGCTGCGCAGCGGCTAGCAAGTGTGCAAATTAAAGCCTTCCGGAGAGAGGGGAGGCGGCTGAGACCCGGCTGTGCTCTGAGCCTCTCAGCTCCCCAGCTCTCGGCTCCGAGTGGGGAGTGGAGGGGGGGGGGGGGGGGGAGTTAAATGAAAATTTCCGGCTTTCGCTGCAACTGGAGTGGGGGATCTTGCTACTAAAATGAGAGGCGTGAGAGGGAGGGTGGGATGTGTCGTCGGGAGTCCGCGGAGTTTCCAAACCCACGGTCGCCCAGAGTTGGGGTTTTGACAGAGTGAAGCGGGGGGATCAGTAGTCTGTGATGTGGACGGATGGAAAAAACACAAAACAACCAACCATAATTATGAGGGGCCGGTGGGGATGGTAAATACCAACACTTTCCAAGAAATTGAAAAATCAAACCAAAAAATAACTCTTCTCTATTAAAAAAAAAAAATCTGGCAGGGCGCCTTGCAGAAAAGAAAATACTAATCTGTCCAAGCACTTTTCACTTTCAGCATGAGCTACATTTGTTTTGTTTTCCTTCGCTTCCTTTCGGCCTCACAAAGCCCTATCTATTCCTTTTGGACAGAGGATATGATTTGGAAATTGTCAGGCACTCTGTGGTTAACAATCTACTTGAAGGGGCTGGCGGGTTCACAATTATTAAGTGGTTAGCAATTGCTGAGGGTTCACTAAGGCATTTCTAGGGAGCTAAAAAGACTAAAATTTAATACAAATAACAGAACTGCAAGATAATAGACACACATTTACACACAGAACACACACACAAAGAGTAGAGAACGTGATTCAGTGGGTGCTCAGTTTAAATGCATTATTGGAATTCTGAAATTTGAAACCTTGTAAGAATGTATACTTTACCTTCTAAGAAAACCTGAATACAATTATTTCAGGTGAAAATGAGATTTTGGACAAAAAAAAAAAAGACAAAGTCTTCAAGACTTCCTACAATGGAGCAAAACCAAAAAAAAAAAAAAAAAGAAGAAGAAAGAAATAGCTGTTTGGTTTTTTTTTAAAGAATTCAGGGTTCTTTACAGTCTGTATCTGTAGAATACTTAAAACCCTTTTAAATATCTTAAAGTAAAGCCAAAAAAATATTTATTTATTTCAGTGCTCTCTGGAAAAATTGAAGCCCAGCAAAACACTATTTGAATTGGAAATATTACCTCTATAAATCTTGTGACTTTTTTAATTAAACCATGTTGCTAATTTCAGAGTAAATCAATTTTGCCTTTATAAAATTCATTCTATACTACAGTGTGAAGTAACAGGTTAGGTAAATAAAAATTGTTGCATTTCCATTAGCAAATATTTTGCAATCCCTTATAATAATTTATTCTTGAATGATAAAGTGGATATTTGTGTTTCTTTATACTTAAGATAATTCATAAAATACATTTTGTGCTTAGGAGTATATCTTCTAAAATAAAATTCAATTTCTGAACAAAATTTGTAAAGATATCTATAACCTCATATATTTTATAGACTTAAGAAACCAATTATTAGATTTTGTATTTATATGAAATATTAGATCACTACAAATGATTAGACTTTAAAACAGAGATACAAATGAGAATCTTCCATTTTTATAAGTGTTACACTTATCAATGATTTTAAAACAAAATTTACTTGTTGGTAATTAACACATTTATGTAATTTAGAAATAATTGTCAATAAATAGTCATAGAAACCAGCAAATGATTGCAAGAATTTATTTGGGTAAATAATTTGTTTGAAAGATAGTAAGCCATAAATATTTTTTAAATTAACAGAAAAACGTCTTTTCTACACTGGGTTGCATTTTTAATTACTGAATTTGACAACAACCATAGATAGATTTGAAATTCCATCATTTACATTAATATATCACTTGTACGAGGTAAAGAAAGAATGAAAGAAAGAAAGAAAGAGAAAGAAAGAAAAGGAAGGAAGGAAGGAAGGAAGGAAGCAAGGAAGGAAGGAAGGAAAAAAAAGAAAAGAAAGAAAGAAGGAAAAAGAAAGAAATAAGGAAGGAGGAAAGAAAGAAAGAAGGAAAGAAGGAGAGAAAGAAACTTTATTTAATTATAATTCCTGAGTGTTAGCTCTCTTTATGTCATCTGCTTTCTCTGATATTATTAATTTATCATTGTTCACTCTCTCTGGTTATGGTTCACATAAAATCCAGTTGGTTCAAGCCTCAGACCAGGAAGTTTTAAAATGGATTGTGTAAAATTAGTAAATACCAGATTGTTTTTGTTTATGGATAACTTCCTCTGTGGGTAATAGGTTATCATAACAAAATTTGTGCAAAGTTTTTACACTGTGAACCAAATTCTTACCCCTTTGTTTAGGAGTCTTTTATGAATGAATGCGGAGCATTCAAGAATTATGATTTGCATGCCATGTATCTGGTATCTGAAAGTTGTAAATCATCTTACAGGCTTTTAAAAATTAGAAGTAATGTATTTATGTTCAAATATGATGTTGTAGCTTACGCTGAAAGTTTTCTTAGTGTCACACAAGAGATGCATTCTTTGTGAACATTTTATATCAGATATCTGTAAATTTTTGTTTTCCCTAAAACAAAAATGAAATTTAAAATTCTGTTCTATAATTTGTAGTCTTGTTTAAGGAATGAGTAATTTATTTAAAATTAGTAACTTTATAATGTACATCTAATTTTAAATCATCTCTGATTTATATTGGCTATTTGAATTTATAAATTATATTTTCTAGAAACTCAGAAATAATGTTTTGCTATAATCCACTATACAATAATTTTAATTGGAGGTTCATGCAAATGTATACTTTTTGTCTATAAAGATCTATTTATTGTTTTGATAAAAAATTTATTTTGGTTTAATAACTTTAAGATCAGTTGCCCTCATCTTTAACTTGATTTATATGTGTATGTAAATGTTATCTTTGTTGAGTAATTACTGTGAAAAATTATAATGTTAACAGAAATAGTATAATATAATGCAGTGCATTTTAATGCATTCTTTCTTCCCCAGGCATTTTCAAGAAGTTTTCTTAGGTTTTCCCTTAAAATACTGAAAATTTACTAAATATTCTAGGAAAACTCAATTGTACTACCAACTTTCTTCAATTGTAAAATTCTGCATTTTAAAGGATTTTTTAATTCAGTCTTCCAAATAAATTACTTCTAGTTGATTTGGAAAACACCTGTTTTTTTTTCTCTTTTTGTTGTTGCATGTGATGTGATCTAATATATTGGATTTAAGCAGTGAAACTTGCAAATTTTGATATTTGTCGTGAGGGAAAAAATGTATCAGGTAGTAGCTTATAAATTTAAGAAAAAACCCAGACATTATTATTTTTTGGAACTTTCCATTTTTGTGGGTTCTACTGCTCTATAATTATTCCTGTGCAACATGTCAGTACTATGTTCATGTTTGTACAATTGTCATATTTTCTTTTTTTCCCTTCTGATAGTCACTCATATCTTCTCTTTGCTTAGTGTGTATGTGTGTGTGTGTATGTGTGTTTATGTATGTGTGTGTGAATACCTGTGTGTTCTTGGCGTATTGTCGTGACATGTTCAAAACGTGTTAAGATCCTTTCATCATCTATATTAGTATCCTGAATAATCAGTAAAATAACTGTAAAAATATACTTATAAAAGATGGTGATAATCACATTGAAATATTTACATTTCCTTTTGATTTATAGTGTCCTACAGTTTTCACTGACTTCTAACATCTCTTTTCTAAGGTAATACTTGAATCTCCGCTGCACATATGGCCTAACAATTGTGTTGGCATAACTGCCTTTGGTTGAGCTGAAAGGTGCGTACATGCTTTACATAGACCATTCAGATGAGGCAGTGAGGGTACAACACAGTGGGGGTAAATCATGATAAAGTGGGATCTGGGAGGTAGAAGGAAGGGCAAAGGGAGAAGCTTCTTTTTGGGCACCTGAGAGAAACTTCTGTGAATGGCCTGACCATAGGGGTAAGTGAAGGAAGTACAAGCTGAGGTCCTGGGGCCAAGAGATGTAGCCTCAGGGCTCTGAGTATAGAGTGTCCTCACAATCTAATTCTTTTAGGATGAATGGCATTCTGTGTCTGTCCTATTATGCACTGAAATCCATCTTATTAAATGAGATTGTGTAATGTATGTGCCCATATTCATGTAACTCTTCTACATTGTCTCATTATGGGTTTTTCCCCAAAATAATATACAACGGCATTCTTTGCAGGGGTCTTTGAATTTCTGTAAGAAAGTATATAATAGCATAGCTCTGTGGATCAAACATTTTACCATAAATTGGAGAGTCCTATTTTTAAACTCTGTTATAAATTTGTTGTCATTCACATCATAGTGTCCTCAATGCCTAGCACAGTAACTGGCAAGTATTTTATGTCAAGTAAGTACTGGTCAATGAGAAAGTTGGCTTTATATCCTTCATCCCTCTTTTCTGGGACTACTTCTTCCTACTCCCTTCTGGGAGATACAGCATAATAATTTTTTATATAATCTCAGCAAAGTTTAAGGATAGAGATGTCAGGATTTCAGAATCAGTCTCTTCTACCTGCAGTTCCCTTCCTTTTATTTCCTCTTCTCTAAATCCTATGATCATTTTAGGGCCCAGCTCTCAAAACTTGGGAGATCCCCTCAGCTGAACGACATCCCTCTCAGCTCTGACTCCTTGAGGCCATCTGCTTTCTACCTCCTTACAAGCTTGATGCTCTGCTTTCTACCACCCTGAGCTCTCCAAGCGAGTTTACCATCCTTGTTCCTCTTGGCAACGATCCAGCACCTGGTTATGCCATTTGACCATAGTAGGTGATCAATGAAATGCAGCAATTGTTCTTGTCTCTCTCTATGAGTGTTATGGAATCAAGCAGGCACAGACAGACCAGAACAGTGTGGCATAAATAGAATAACATCTGAAAAGTTGACGACAGTGTTCCACTTTGCTTAAATAGGAAAGAACCAGGTTGTCCTGTTACTTTCTGTGGATTTGTTATGTTTTCTCTTGCGTTGAAGATATTAGTCACTGAAAACATATTTGTCTGAAAGAAAATGTGTTCAGATAAATTTCTAAATTTGACTGAAAGACAAATTCTAAAATCTTACCTGCAAAAAATACCGACGTAATTTTCTGCATTTCCTCCCCCTGCAAATTCCAGTTAAACAATTTTTCTTTAAAAAGAGCAAGTACTAAATTATGAGATCAATTAGAAACTACATAGCCCAGAACTGAGAAAGATTGCTAATTTTATTGAACAATGTCTTTAATATCTATGTGAGTGTATGTGAAAGGAAAGAATCCTTGATTTCTAAGTCAAGAGCCTGTGTTTTATTCCTAGTTCTTCCTCACAGCAATGCTCACTGTACCCCCAGTTATAGTCATGTAACCTTTCTGACCTTCAGTGTCTATGCCTATTAAGTGGGTTTGCTAATCATTTAGGAAGATGGTATGAAAACAGTTTGGAGAGAGGCAACAGAGAGTTTTACCTTTGCAAGAGAAGATCTGGAAGAGTAATTGAGGTTGCTGGTCTGTGGGTCAGAAAACCTGAAATTTAACCTGAGTTGGCCATGAACTACCTGTGTGACCTTGGGCAACACACTTAAGCCCCGAGACCTTAAGGTCTTTGTCAATAAAAAAGATGATAAGACTCAACGATTCGTATAGGTGCTGCTGCAGCTTGAAAATGCTATCGTCTGGCACCATCATTCTACATCTGTTCTTATAAATGCCCTAAACAAGAACAGTGCCAGTGGATGGGACTCTGATGTTAGCAAGCCAAAGAGGGGTCTGGACTTCAAATGTGAAATATATTGGGGCTCTCTAACATAAGTCTCTGGATTTTCAAGACAATAGACATGAATACCTCGGGGAAAAAAACATTAGAAAAATTCACTAGATGGGACGAGAGGAGCCAGGTTTTTAATTACTGGGCTAAAACTAAATGTGATGGATTAAGTCAATCAACCCTCATTAATAAAATGTGATAAGTAAATTACAGTAGTACTCACAGAGCTGGGATACTAAAGATTAGAAGTCTTGGCTAATCACAGCAATTCTTTAAAGATACCATGAAGCATAACTTTGGGAGATGTGACATATCTGTAAACCATTGAAAATGTGAGTGGCAGCCAGTGTCCTGTGAGGCAGTGGGAAGTGGTGGTGGGTGGGGGTGGGGGGTTGGGAGAGTAAAAGGCAGTATGCTGTGAATCTGAGGAGTTCCAGAAATATCAGAAATCCTGAGAACTGCCGATCCAAAACGTGTGCAGAGGAACAGGCTGTTGTCCCTGTGTTGTTTTCTACTACGTTGGCTCACGCGCACAGTTAGCTTGAAGGTCTTTCCTAGATGTGCAGGGACATTTATGCTGTTGGAACCAGAAGCCTGGCCACAATGTGACCTTGGAGTAGGTTACTAAACTTTCAGAACCCCAGTTTCCCTCACCCATAAAGTAGGGATACAATTATCTGCTATAATAAACCGGGGTGAGAATTAATTTTCTACTTTGTGCATTTTGCATTTAACAGACCTTTAATAAATATTAGTATGCAACCAATATCCCTTTCATGAAATCACACTTCCTATTCTATCTCTTTTTAAAGACAGCTAACCCTTTGACCAACAAGATTTTCTTTTTTAAACTGGTTTGAAACATCTACCCATTGCAGGAGGAACAACCCCAGAAATAGTACACACCAAACATCTTAGGCTTTGACAAAACCACAACGGTCTCTGGGTATGTGACAGATGGAGGAGAGAGTGGGTTGTCTCACCTGAGACGTTACCCCAGTACTGCTCAACCTTCTTCATCTATTCCCAGCCCCCCCCCCCCCCCCCCCGGTCTTCCTCACCCTTTTCCTTCCATGTGGCTCTCTGTTCTTCATTCCCACTGCTCTGGTGTGACCCATACTTGCTGACATTTGTCTTAAAAGCCATGCATTCTGTTGCTTCCCTGCAAGAGTTCCTCCACTGATCACTCTTCCACAGTCCCTGGCTCCCACTTTTTTCCCTTTAAGAGCTGTTTGTCATCCTCTCAATCTCTTCTCTGTCAACCTTGCCTTCTGAGCTTAGCAGAAGTTTATTTGTCCTTAGACAACCTTGTATTTCCTATCCCATACTCTCTCCCTAGAAGCATGCAAGGGGAGATACCTCACTTCCCCTATCCTACCCTCTTTTTTTCTTTTTCTTTTTTTCAACTTCCCAGGTCTATGTCCACAGTTCAAATCACTGCTCACTAGTGTCAGACACTCCATTGTTATCCCATTTCTCTCAGAATAAAATCGCAGTCTTGCCCTGCACCACTTCTGCTTTGATTCTTCTCATCACTCTGCCCCTTGCTTCCTCTGCGGCAGCCATACTGGCTTCTTTAGTGTTTCTCAGACCTACCAAGCACATTCATGCCTCTGAGGTTTGCACTTGCTGGAGTTTTGGTTGTTGTTGTTGTTTTTTGCTGAAATGCTCTTCACCCACACATAAGCATGGCTGTCTTCCTTACTTCCTTCAGGTCTCACTCAGAAGTCATCAGAGGGATGTTCTCTGACCACCCTACATGAACTGCATCTACTCCCATCTATCTTATTTCACTTTGTTTCTCTTCCTTAGCACTTATCATCCTCTAACACATTATAGGCTTATTTGTTTATTTGTTTAGTGTCAGTCTCCCCCCACCTCCAGCATATAATCTACAGAAGAGCTCAAAATTTGTTTTATGTTCTCTTGTATCACTAAAATAATTCCTTGGCACATAGTGGGCAATAAATATTTGTCAAATGAATGAATAAATGATCTCTCCTCTTACCCAAGCTCACAACTAGCCCATTGTTGGCTAGCCGACAGCTTATTAATGAAAATAACTCTCTATAATACATAACTTTAGGGCAATCCTTCTGAATTTATGTATTTTACATGCAACCAATATTCTGCTAGGGGCTTCAGCTGAAATTGTTCACAAAAATGTTGCTTAAGGATAATTTGATTCAACACACCACAGATTGTTATCTAAAATTATTGCCACTGTAAAGTCAGTATATTCAGTTAATTGAAATTATACTGGAATGTGTGTCTTACACTGGAATGTGTATATAACAAATGTGAGTTTTGTTTAAAATACTTGTCTCTCCTCATATAAAGAGTAGGAAGAAGTTTGGAAGCCAGAGGTGAGCAGATTCAGGTCTCAATCCATCATGATTTTTTCCTACCATATTACAAATCTAGAGTCTTGCAAGCCCGGTAAGAGCCAGTGAGGTGTAGCTCAGTGCTTAAGAATCGCATCACAGGAGCCAGGCTTTGGTGATTGAAACCCAGGTCCTGCCACTGAGCTGTTTGTGTCCCCTGGTAAGTTACTTAACTTCTCTGAAACTTGGTTTCTTTATCTGGGTTAAGACTCCCTGCCTTTATGGTTGTCCTGAGGATTTAATGAGTTAATCCACGTAAAGCACTTAACAGGATTGGCACAGAGAAAGTACATAGTTAGTTATGATTATTACTAATATTCCTCCTGATAAAACAGCTGTCACTTCTTAAGAGTTTTACTGTCCTTTTTCCTGGGCACCTGGCCCAGGATTTACTGCACAGTACTCTGTGTTCAATCGGTACAGCCACCACACCCTTGGATCCCTTGCTACTAGTGATATATGCAGTCTTCTCCCTTCTTACTTTCCCCTCCCTTGCTCCCTCCTTCTTTCCTTTCTTCTCTCCTTTCTTCCTCCTTTCCCCTTCCCTCCCTCCCTCTCTCCTTCCTTCCTTCCCTCCCTCCTTCCTTCTTTCCTTCCTTTCTTCCTTCCTTCCTTCCTTCCCTCCTCCTCTTCCCTCCCTTTCTTCTCATAAATCTTGCCTTTTCTTACTTTCTCCTACACTTCCTCTCTCATACATTGCAGTCTGTTCTGCATTAGCTGTCAGTCCTCTCCTCCATTCTTCTGTTGTTCCTGCTCTCATTCACAGGAGGGAAAAGACCTGTCATGTCACCAGGAAGAATCCCCAGAAGCAAATCTTTCAGGCTCTCACTTCTTGGGTAGAATTTTGTTCTTTCAAGCAGCTTCTGCTTTAGACATCTGAGGCCCTTTATCAAAGACTGTTTGCTGCTCAAGTTGATCAGAAATGCCATCTCAGCACTTTTAACCTATGTGTGGGTTATACCAGCAGCATCCAGTGCTTTTGAAAACACTGACTTGTCTTATCAACAATCATGGGCTAACCATAAAATCGACCATAACCAATTGTATTGCTTGCTGCTCCTAGGGGGCATGGATGAAATAATGTGGTTACTTTGATGCCTAATAAAATTCAATTCCAGTGATGGTGAGAATGTAGGAAGGAATGAAAGACATGTTCAGTGCAAATGTGTATTTTTTCCTCTTTGTCCTATTAGATTAGGAACTCCTTGAGCAAAGGGACCATGTCTGCTACCTTCATTTTTAATGTTTGGGATGAGTGCTCAGCTTAGTGCCTTCCTCACAATACATGCTCAATAATGAAACTTTTGCTTTTCAAGTACTAGACAAACGTGGTAAAAAATTCTGAGTACACAAAGGCTGAAAGAATAAACCCATGAGTGAGTGTAGTGCTTTATGTTGTTGTCATTCATGTAGCTTTGTGAAACATAAAATTGTAAGACTAAATTGTCAGGCCAGTAAAAAAAAAAAATTATCTCAAATCTCAATGATCCTGTAAACTTTTACAACATATCTTCTGTGGCAATAATTACAGTAGACCCCCCCTTTCGTGGTTTCATGTTCCACAGTTTCAGTTGCCTGTGGTCAAGCTTTGTCAGAAAGCAGATAATCCCCCTCTGACCTATCATCAGAAGGCCAGTAGTAGCCTAACGCTATGTCACAATGCATATGTCATTCACCTCACTTCGCCACCTCATGCAGGCATTTTATCATCGCACATCATTACAAAAAGAAAGGTGAGTACGATACAATAAGATATTTTGAGAGAGAGAGAAAGCGAGAGAGATCACATTCACATAGCTTTGTTATTATTGTTCTATTTTGGTAAGTTATTATTGTTAGTCTCTTACTGTGCCTACTTTATAAATTAAACTTTATCATTGGTATGCATGCATAAGAAAAACCAGTATAATGGGGCTTGGTTATATCTGCAGTTTCAGACATCCACTGGGCGTCTTGGAACATATCCCTGGTGGGTAAGTTGGGGCAGGAGAAGACTACTATACTGCAAATTACAGTGATATAGAGATATATCTTAATTCTCTCTCTTAATTGTTAAACTCCTTGGTGAACTAGTTTCTACTGTTGTGCTATACACATCATATGCTTTCAATACCTGTTTGCTGAATAAATTAATGAATGATTAAATGGATGATGTTAGACTTCCACTCATTCAGAATATTCAAAGAGGTTTTCTGTAATTCAATTAAGTAAAAAAGTTACTATCTATATGATATGTATGGATTGACATTAAAATATAAAATTACAGGAGCACCTGGGTGGCTCAGTTGGTTAAGTGTCTGACTCTTGATGTCAGCTCAGGTCATGATCTCACAGTTGTGAGATGGAGCCCCATGTTGGGCTCTGTGTCGACAGTGTGGAGCCTGCTTGGGATTCTCTCTCTCCCTCTCTCTCTGTCCCTCCTCTGCTTGCTCTCTCTCTCTCTCTCAAAAGAAATAAATAGACACATACATACATATATTTGCATGAGTCAAAATTATACCAAACATAATGTTATTTCTTATGATTCAAAAGGCACTTCAAGGTCTTTAACTTTCAAGATTAAGAGAAGCCAACTGGTCTCCTAAAAAAGTATATTCATCTCTTGTTTTGGTCTATCAATAGTTTACTATGATTTTTAAATAAATCTGTTTTGTCAAGTTGTATGGATTCTGAATAAAAAGAAGTTTTATATTCTCATTGGAAAGAGTTTAGAAGGCTAAAGTACCTTGAGAAAGACAATATAACACTGAACCAAAGTGATGAAAATGATTGTATTTTAATTTTTTTAATACATTCGTATCTCGACATATTACATTTCTAGACCAAAATGGTTTGTACATCTCTGTTGCTTGAGCAGGAGGAAATCATTACAATGAAAAGAGTTATTGAAAATGGTCCATGTTGTGTAATTCCCAGGATAAATGGGCTGAGTAGCAAATATTTCTGTTGTGAACTGTTTTATACCAAAATGTGCATTATTAAACCCATTTGTTGAGCACATTGAAAGATCGAATATCTTCCTAACTCGACACTGGAAAATGTTTATTTGCCATTCCTCTCCTTCCTCTGCTCTGATCTTGTTAGATATTGTCTCTGGGTTTTCTGGAATCCATCCATATTTAGAGGGGAAAAAAATCATAGCTGTAGAAACCAGAAAAACAGAATTTACAATTTATAAACACATATTTTTAACAAGATCATAAGAAATTTAAAATAGCTTACATAATAGAAACAGCATGTAGGAAAATATATAGAACGATGTGGTGGGTGACTATTTTTTATACCATCATAAGGATCCTATACATTTGAAGAACACAAAAACAGTAGTCATCAGGCTATAAGAATTTGAATGTAGCAGAAGTATGATAGTGATCAGGATGGTTTTGGGGTGATGTTATGCCCTTTTGATTTTATAAATAGGTTACTTTATGCATGCAGTGTACTTAAGTAATATACATTTAATTGTTGCCCTTTAAAACACCATGTGTGCAATCAAGTTGTTTTCATTTCACTTAGAGTAATCATATGTGGGCCTGGTTCCATCTTACAATTACTTTCAAAAAAAGGAAAAAAAAAAGCTCTGCTGTTGAAAAATCAATACAGCACCGAAGACTAGAGTCAAAGGTAATAGCAACAGCTGGAATGGAAGAGGCAGTAAGCAGTTTTCCTCTTTGACGATCCTTTTCTTCTCCAATTAATGCCATTTACCTAGAGTCAAACTGGAAGTAAAACATCCAGGTATAGATTTATCTATTTATCCATTCATTCAATAAATATCTATTGAGTGCCTACCATGTGCCAGCTTAGTACTCAGCATGGGGACATGTTATAAAAAGTTTATTTATTTTTTTATTTTTAAATTTTATTTAAATTCAAGTTAGTTAACATATATTGTAATGATTTCAAGTAAAACTTTTTTTGTCTTTTATTTTTTTTAAGTTTACTTATTTTGAGAGAGAGAAAGCACAAGCAGCAGAGGGGCACAGAGGAGCAAAGACAGAATCCCAATCAAGCTCTGCACCATCAGCACAGAGCCCAATGTGGGGCTCAAACCCATGAACCATGAGATCACCACCTGAGCCGAGATGAAGAGTTGGACAGTTAATGACTGCGCCACCCAGGAACCCCTCAGGTAAAAAGTTGTAATATGATGTTGGGCTTCTGGAGAGACCTTGAGGTGAGAATTGGAAGTCAGATAAATGGTGTTAAAAGTGTCTTTGAAGCAGATGTAAATTGAAGGAAGTTAAATGAAGAGACAGGTGTATTTTGAGATGTTGAGGGGATATGAGACCTGTTACATTCAATTGCTTCAGGAAGTCTCTGCTATGAATGACACAGGAAGGTTATATGAGATTTTGAGGTACATGGGAGAGAATTATGTGTGCAGAGCCGTGGAGGAGAGTGTTCTCGGCACTGAATCAGGGATTGTTGTTGGCATTGTGGCACAGTGGTAGGGAGCATGAGTGTGTTACAGTGAGTCAGAGTCATCCCAGCTTTTCTCCAGCAATGCTCTTGGGCACACACAGAACACTGGACCGCATGTGTGACATAGGTTTGCCCACTGACATGGTGGGTCACAAGAATATGACAGGGACCTCAGTGGGGAGGGCAATAATAGGCTGGGAAGAGTGTTTATGGATGGATTAAACTATGAAGGATTGAGTGTTTATTAAACTCAGTGAGCAGAAAGCAGGGAGAAGGTTGGGAAGGGGAGGAGTGCAGTAGCACATATGGGGGTTGTGCATCAAAAACAAATAGTGCGTATAATGGTTAAATTCAGGGATGATCTTGCTAATGCATGGCTGAAGTAGGGTGGAGTTGGAGGGTTGCAGGGAACAAGATCATGAGCCTCTACAGCTGAGGTAACTGATGGGTCCCCAGCATGAATTTTGAAGTTGTCAGAAAGTGGTGATGAGGAATGAGGATGTGGCGGAAGATCATAAACCAGGTGCTATATTCATTTAGAAAGATGGAAATGGGTCTCATGTGAGTTCAGTAAACAACAGCTGTGGTGCCTTTAAGATGGTGGAACAGAGAAATGGTGTCAATTTCAAATGAGGAGAAAAAAGAAGTGGACAGTTGAGCAGCCCAAAAATTTAAAGTCTGGCCCTGTAAATTACTAGAAGAAAAATCCCAAGAGGGCCAGAATTTATTTTGGAGACATCCATATATTATATGCAATCAGCCACATTTTTTCCTAGGTTCATTCAAACACATGTTATTTTGTTGTTGTTGATTTGATTATTCAACATTACGGATACTGTCTTGGGTAAGAAAAAGATGTTATTTTATATTCTGTCTTGATTCTAACACTTCTTTTATAGTATTTTTTCATGGTTTCTCAGCTTTAAAAATGTCAAATACTGGGAGGATACACTTTCCCAAATATAAGATACTCGAGGCTTTTTACATATATCAAGAATAAGATCCAGCTGGCAGAACCAACTAAACTAGAGAGTATGTTATTTTTCAGAGTAATCCCCTGTATCTGAAAGGAAAACACTGTAGTAATCCTTTTTTTCTTTCTAAATACCATAATTTAGTTAATCCTACTTATATAAGCATAGTCTTGGGCTGGTTTTCAAAACCACCATTATATTAAGTATGTAAAATACAACTGATATGATTGTTGAAATGTGTACTTTTTGCATTAGAATAGAGAACACCAATTTTTATGAGTTTCCTGACACACAAATAAGTGTTCTGATAACTTTACAGACATATTAGTATATTCATAGATATTCTGATTATTGCAAAGCCAGGTACTTTGCATGGGTAGCTACCTAATTTGTTCACAAAGCTTAGTGAATGCTATTTAAATCATAATATAATAAACCTCTTCCAAGGAAGTTATTTAGTAGGGGCAGCAGATCCTATCAGTAAAGGTTGACATTGGCAAACACCTGTCCTGTAGAGTTAAGTGCCCAGAGGCAGGTGTTCTTACATTTATTATGCTTCTATTGTGCTTTTCATCAGTACTATAACACTTAACTGAAAATGTTGATAATTTGAAAGATTTCTTAGCGCTTTATCAGTAAGAGCACACACACCCCATTCATTCATTGAGATGAATTTATTACTTTTCAGTCATTATTTAAGTAAACCAAGTCCATGAAATTCCAAAGTAAGATATTACCACTTTCCCACTTTCCTGCCTGCAGTGTTAATTCTCCTTTGGAAGACAGTCATCTTGCCTGCTGGATCCTTCTCTTAGTCTGACTCTGTTTGATATGAGATCAAAGGGCTTTCATTTTCTGTATCAATTAGGCTGGCTGTCTTGTCTCAATGAGATTAAGTAGCCTCTGGAGAGTAGTGACACCAGAACAGCCATAGATGAGCTGATGGTTAGCATACAATATGGCTGTCTTAATTCTTTCTAAATGATAGTTTGTCTAGTCTGATGTCTCTCTTTTATGGTCATGTCTGAAGCTCATTTGTTCAGGGCAACCATGCAGCACACACCAGACCTGATAATCAGTAGTTTGAGTTTCTAAATGGCTGGAGAGACACATCAATTCTCTCCCAGGCTTATGATGTTTCCCATACTAAGGCGAAGTCCAGGTTTGGTTGTTGTGCCTTTTTATATTTTTTATTTTTGGTAGGATACCAAGTACTAGAATATTTTACTCCAAATAAAATGTAAATCTTACACCCAAAATTTGCCTTGAAGTTGCTTAAAGGAAGCATTATCAAAAGCATTTGTGGAACCCCAAGCAAAGCTATGTAAGCCCAGTATTAGTCCTGCTCTATGTAGATTCTTCTGTATCTAGAAGTTTGTGGTCTGAATTTCCCATAGTCATTTTTGACTACCTTTCTTGAGATAAGACTTTAATGAACTCACTGGAGAAAGTGAAGCAATGTGTTTAAACGTGTTTATTAAGACAATGGTGTTTATTAACAACAAGACACTGGTGTTTATTAACAACATCCTCTCAGTATATTCACGCTCTTTTCACCTTCAGAGATTTCCTCGCCAGCTGCCTTGTCAAAAAAAAAAAAAAAGATCGTCAGGGATAAACTCACTGATGTGGCCTTCCTCACCATCTTCAGACTTCTCTCGGCTTCAACATATGCTTCCTTCTTCCTTATTATCCCAGAAGAAAATCTTCCGCCACTTTCCAAGCCTTGGCTTTCACCCTGAGCCCCCAGAATCTGGCTTCCTCAGTTATCTCCCCTCCTCTCATGTACCCTTTCTCTTCTGGGTACACACATGTGCTTGAGACTCCACCAGACGTTAAAGAAATAAAAAACAGTGACAAAAACAGCCACTCTTTCTTTAGCTCAACTTCCTTTTTTTCTGGGCTAATGCCTTACATTTCACCTTTTCATCATCAAATTCTCAAGAAAGAAGGCTACAGAACTTCTTCTATTCATTAGGTCCTATTCTCTCTTTTTTTTTTTCTTTTTCTTTTCTTTTTTGAATAATAAACACCTCTTTTACATGACCAAAGACAGGAGGGAGGAAGATTTATTTGCCTTTTCAGGCTTTGGTTTTCCTCAGATAAAACTCTAGCTCCTTGGGCACTTAGCCATCTACTCAGCCACACCGGCCTGGGCTTGAAGTGATGCACGCAAGAAGCTTGGCCTCCTGGAACTGCTCCTCTGGAAGACAAAAGTATGGAATGCTTCATGAATTTGTGGGTCATCCTTGCGCTGGGGCCATGCTAATCTTCTCTGTTAATTATTCCAATTTTAGTATAGGTGCTGCCAAAGGGAGCATGGTCCTATTCTCTTTTTAATTCACTGCCATCGGATTTCTGCCCCCACCCTACTGCTGTCACCAAGGTGGGTAAGAACATTGAGTTACCACTCCATGGACACTATCCTACTAGCTTCTCTTCTCCATTTGCCACTAACTGTTACTATCTCCAGACGGGAAGTCTTCTTCTCTTCCGAGTTCTGCCTCACTTCCTCTCCTGGTCATCTTCATGTATCCTTCTAAGTGTTTTGCCTCTTCCCTTATTTTTTTGCCCCTCGGTCCAGCCCTTAGAAGTTGGGGTTCCCTAGTGTTTCTTTCTCACTTGTTTCTTCTCCTTCCGCTAGTCCCCCTCACCCTTAGGCAATCTCATGCTTTGGCTTGATTTCTCCTCCATCAGATCTGTATCTCCAACTACTCAAAGGAATTCCCTTTGAAGCACCTAAAAATTCAACATCTGGTGAAGAATTGAAATGACACTGTCCCTACAATTTGTTCACAGAAATGTCTTCTCCCTTTCTCCCTAGCTCAGCCAAAAAAACCTTGTCATTCTCCCAGAGTGAACTGTGACCTTCCTCTAAATTCCTTACTTCCTTTCAGTTCTACCTCTTGAGAAACGTTCTCCTGCCCCTTCATTTTTCATTCCACTGCTTCAGTCTAGATCAGAGCTCATCACCTCATACCTGGAAGGTCACATCCAGGTGACCTTAGTCATATTTATACAGCTTTTCCTTAGTCATATTTACAACTAGATCTGATCACGTCACTACCAGGATCAAAAACTTTCTTCAATTTCCATCTGCCTACAGGATATACTTTAGCCCAACCTCCTTTGTGCATCATAAGATTCCCTTCAGAATATAGCCAAGTCTGATTTTCTAATTACTCTCTGGTCTCCCACCACCATATGCCTTTACACACACCAGAATGTTCCTCATTTGTGCCTTCATAGTTAAGATCAAGGTGCTCCTTTTCCCTGGAATGCTCATGTTTCTTCTCTCCTCTTCTGTCTGGCAAATCTCAATTCTACTTTTATGTGGAGTTGCAGTGTCATCTCCTTTCTATTACACTCATCTTTGCTGACCGCAGCCTCCACCCCATTCCCACTGCTGTCACAAAACTAATTCTAATGTTGGGGTTCCATAGCATTTTATGTCTGCTTCCACTTAAAGTCCTTCCCTCATTGTCTTATAGCTATTTTTCTGTTACTCTCTCTCCCCTACTGGGCTACTAGCTCTTCTAAAGCCATGTTCACCTTTCCTGCTATGCCAAAGATGCTCACCTTGTCCTCAAGATGAAACAGAAAGCCTTAGCTGAGTGCCTCAGGCAGCACGATTTTCTGTCCTGCCACGATTTTCTATTCATGTACTCTATTACAGCACTATTATATTGAAATTGTATGTGTACTTTCCATTTCTTCCATTAGACTGAGAGTATATCAAAGCAGGGACCTCATCTTATTCATCATTGCCATCCAAATGGTTAGCACAGTGCCCAGAACACAATAGGTACCAAATAAATGTTTGTTAAATCATCTGTCATGCCCCTAAGTCTTTATTAGTCTTTTGTTTTGAATAGCTATATAAGATACATTTTTAAATGCCTATTAATATACTATGAATATTCACCTATAATGACTACTGCCTGCATAGATCATTGAAAAATCTCAGTCATAGAGACAGATCACACTAAGAGTAGAAAACAATCTTGATTTGTGGGAAGCTGAGCCTCAGAGAGTGCTGAATTAAAAGGGAAAGAGTGAGCCATGTCATGCCAATGGCATTGGCATGCCAATAACAATGCTTACTCATGGCATTGGCATGCCAATAAATATGTAACATCCCACAGCCTGGAGTTATTATTTTTATAATAATTTATTAGCCTCATCAATTAGAAAAGAGAAAGTCAAATAGAAGGTAACTGAAGTTACTTAACAAATTTATGCTAAAAACCAACTTAAAAGCTACACTAAAAATTCCCTTAGTCCCCAGAACCATAGTGTTTCTGTAGAGTGTCTTCCTATTAGAGTTTCCCCATAATTGTCAAGTTATAGGACAAAAGAAAGCATCTTATTTTTAATCAGCTGAGGTTGGTGTGAGGGTGAACTGGAGAAACATGGGGGAGGCAAGGATCAAGGAAAACCAGGTCTTCTCTCTTCCCCTACATTGCCTACCCTTGTGGATTTGCACAGATAATGTCTATTCATTGTTTAACAATCAGTCAACATGGTTAAGCTCCTGGGCTGTAAATTGGAACAGAAATCTGAGGTGAGTCTGGCTTCAGAGCTCTCATTTTCTATGCCCTAACAAACTGAGTTATTTTGTGAATGCTCTAGTACCTAGTTAGGTGATTTAAATCATTAGTAATATAAATTGGTAGTTATGTTAATAAGATAACTCCACATTTTCTTTTAGCAAAATAGGGCTGTTTCAGCCAACCCAATATATATTTTCCCTTTCCTTTCCCCATTCTTCCCTACTTGAATCAGGTTGTGATAAGTTATAGGTATTTCCCAATAAATTACCAACCCCTATACAAACATTTTTTACTTAGCCCATATCCTGCTTCCTACACTCTTTTAAGTTTTATTTATGAATCACTCAAAATTTTACTCATTCCAGAAATTACACATTTACTTGTTAGTATATAACAGCCATTCTTCCTCCTTTATTTGCAATATTTTTAACATCCATTCTAAATGAACTCACGATTGCTCATCCTGGTTTGCATAATTATAGCTGGCTCTTATATGTAATTATCAAAACTCTTTTATTCTTTCTTTTTCCCTTCCTCATCCGTTTTGCTTTTTGTAGAGGGTGAGGAGTTGGGGGAGTTAGTTCTCTCACAGGAAGAAGGCACCTGGCCGTGAGGGCACTTCACAGCTCATTAATTATCTATTGGGCATTGGCTCATTTAAAAAGTATGAGGCAGGTTGGGATTTGAGATTGGAGGAACCAGGGTGGAAAGCAATTTGTGTTAGAAAAAAATCAAGATGGAGAACCCTAGGCTCAGAGATGTCCCAGGTTTGCAAGAGGATTTTGGATTGGGGAGTTTTTAGCAGCTTTTGAAAGATGAAGAAAGCATTCCTAGTATGCTAGAAATAGGAATTAATTCCTATTAATTAAGAAGAATTAATTCCACTTCACCCAATGAGATGAAATTTGGGAATTTACATAAAGAGGTAGTTTAGACTAAAATTATAAGAAGCTTCTTGGGAATGAAAACATAATTGATTATGAAGGGCAGATGGAATGCTGTCCTTTCCAATCTATAAAAAATATAAATAAATATATATGTATAATAAAGATACAATTTAATAGGCCATTTTAATTGTGGCTTTAAAAGAATTCAAACAATACAAAACAATGAAAAGTAATTCCCCCTCTTTCCTTTCTTAATCACCGTCTCCCTTCCCCTCTCCTTTCCCCGTAGTTCCCTTGGCTGGACAAAACCACCATTATTGAGTTATTTATCCTTCTGGAGAAATTCTTTGCATTTACAAACATATATGTGTGTTAGTTATTCTTCATTTCACCGCATGAATGATAGCATACTATATGCACTGTCTGCACCTTACTTTTTTCTCTTGTTGAGGTGTCTTAGAGATCTTTTCCTTATGAGTCCATATAGAGTTGCCTTATGCTTTACAACCACTGCAAAATTTAATTAACCATTCCATTCTGATGGACATTGAGGTTGTTTACATTCTTCTGTTACAAAACTATACTGCATCAGAGTTGAGCAGAAAGAACATGAAAACCTCTTGATGGGAGCATCGGAGGCAAGGTAGGACAGAATGAACTGTTTTCACATGAACCAAATGTTTTTAGGTCCTGCTTCTCTGTGTGCCTCATTGCTGTGCATAAATAGGAGGAAACACACAGGAGCTCTATGAAAGGGCCACTTACTGTTGTTTTCCGATTAGGTTAGGCACGTTTCCACTGTGTGGAGTTATTATGTAAAGTACCCCAAGTCTTTTATGGCAGTGGGGGTACATGTTAGGAACATACGCGAGTTATATCAGGAGAGAACAACGATGTTGTGCAAAGAGCATTGGTTTGGGTCACAAGAACTTGGTTCAAGCCTTAGCTCTGCATTTTATTGGTGTGGTCGTTGGAAGACCTTTTAGTTTCTCCAAGCCTTATTTTCTTCTTCTGTAAAATACAGATAATAGTACCAAACTCATGCTTCAAAGATTTAATGAGATAATGCTTATGAAGTGATTCTATAAACCAGTGGTTCTCAAACTTTAAACAGTTTCTGATTCAGAAGGTCTGGAGTAGATAGACCTTAAGAATTTACATTTCTGATAAATTCTCATGTAATGCTGACACTGCTGGTCTGGGACCAGAATTTTGAGAAACACTGGTATAAGCCATAACAAACTGATAGGTGGTGTTACAATTTTTGTCACTATAGTTATTACCCAAGAGAGAAAACTACCTTTACATGTGCCCTTAGAGAAGTGAGAGAGGTAATGGTGTTCATCTTTGAATTAAAATGAAAATTCTGCCAGTCAATCGATTACAGAAATTTCTAAAGAAATTGAAATTATTGGTGGGGGCGGGGGAGAAATACTAAACACATAATTATGCACTCTTTGAGTTTATTTAAATGTTCATGCACCTCTGAATTCACTGGTTAAGAGCACTTGACAGGAAGTGGAAGTACAAAAATAAACAAGAAAGGCTCATCTCGTGGCATTGCTGCCTTAACTGAACACAGGAAGTCCTGGAAATCTTGCAAGACCGTCTGTTCCTTCATGTTGTCTAGCCTGATTTTAAGACCTAATAGAGCATTTTATGTTTGTATTTGTCAAGGTTATCCAGAGAAACAAAACAGAACCAACTGGAGAAAAAAAAAATTATACAACACACACACACACACACACACACACACCCATGCAAAAGAGAGTTATTATGAGTTTTAAGTTATTGTAACTATGGCATATAGTTCTGGTCTGAGTCCAAGAACCAGCAGAGCCAATGGTATAAGTTCCATCCCAAGTCTGAATCCAAAGGCAGGGGAAAACAAATGTTTTAGCTCAAAGACAGGAAGAGAGAAATAATCCTTTCCTAACTTTTTATTCTATTTATGTCTTCAACAGATTGGACGAGGCCCACCCACAATGGGGAAGGCCATCAGCTTTATTCAGTCTACCAATTCAAATGTGAGTCTTATCCAGAGATACCCTCACAGATGCACCCAGAAAAAAATGTTTTTTTTCAAACTTTTTAATGTTTATTTATTTTTGACAGAGAGAGACAGAGACAGAGTACAAGTGGGGGAGGGTCAGAGAGAGAGGGATACACGGAATCCGAAGCAGGCTCCAGGCTCCAAGCTGTCACCACAGAGCCTGATGCAGGGCTTGAACTCACGAATGGTGAGATCATGACCTGAACCAAAGTCAGACGCTTAACCAACTGAGCCACCCAGGCGCCCCAGAAATAATTTTTAACAAAATATCTGGGCACCCTGTGGCCCATTCAAGTTGACACATAAAATTAGCCATCAAAATGTTGTTGATGAATGTCTAAAATGAGCTAGTTTCAGGGCACTTATTATGATTTTCCAGTCCACAATACTGCTTCAAAACACTTGAAGTTTCAAGGAGCACAAACATCAACTGTGGCTACATGTACAGTTAGTTTCATATTCTAGTTGTTACATATCTTAACAGCAAAACGTTTCAGTGGACTTCTTATAGCTAAACCTCAAAATATTTTTTAAAAACAGAAAATTTTAGTTTGCTACCATCAACACCATCACCATGATCATATTTATTACAAGAAAGGTGATGCCAACAGGTCTATCTTCCAGTATATAAAAGCTATTCGATATTTAAATATACATTAAGAATAATTCAAAATCATTGATTTATTGTTGTCACAAATGTGTAGGAATCTAGACATTCTAGACATTCAGATTTTAGCACTGACATATTATCTTCTGAAAATTACCACAGACATTCCACTTTCCATTCCCATCTCAACTAATAAATACAACCTGTGGAACAAGAGACATACCACAGTACATTCCTGGGATCCCAAGAGACAAATATAAAAATATTTTAGAAGACAAATATTAAAATTAATGAGATAGAGCCACAAATGTTTGGAGGTAAATTCATGAGTAATGAAGCAAAATTTTCAAACCACAGCACAGTAGGGAGAAAATGTTGAGATTATGTGTGAATAATACTTTTGTGAATATGGCATCTTATTGCAGTGGGTTTCCTTGCTTTGTATCTCACTGATTCCCTTCTTGACATTGTGCAGCTATTTCCTTTGCAATACAGAAACTCCCTTACAGAATCTTTTTCCACAGCTGGCTTTCATCACTTCTTGATAGGTACCTAAATATTTCAGTTTCTTCCACTTTATTTTCCTTTAACAATAACTGCTGCCCAATCAAATCATTCATCTTTCCCCCTGTGTGAGTATTTGAGATCTTGAATGAGTGTTTATCAGGCACCATTCGGAATCCCCTATTTTCTCCTGCTTGGCGTTTTCCTATACTCTAGGTCTCAATTACACTTGGAAGTTTGAATTAAATTTGTTTAACCATTTAAAAATTTTCAAAATTTACCGTGGACTTTTTTTGGTCTTTCCATATAAAAATTTGTGTGTGCAAGTAAAAGACTAACCCTAAAACCTACGACTTATTTTGTAACTTGTATAATAGATCCTGCACATTTATAAACAATACTCAGACATGTGGCACAAAAGAATGAGTATTATGCTTTAATATGACCACAAATGATAACAATAACTAACATTTATTTTCTATTTACTATGAAGTAGCTGCATGACCAAGCTCTTTATCTCTGCATTAATTTATTTCATATTTCCATCAACCCTGGAAGTTAGGAATTTTATTAAGTGCTTTCATGCCCTTAGTGTGCATGGGGAATCTCAGGATTATTATAAGAGTTTGAGTTGAATTTCTGGTATTTGTAACCCAAAGAGTATTCATTTATGCAAACATGATACATGTTATTATGTACGCATATGTCATTATATACTCTATTTACACTCTATTTATTCTATTCAGTGTGTAAAACAGAGTTTATCCTGAGCAAGGGGAGATCAGATTGAAAAGGCCTGTGCTCTATCTGTCCCATAACCATTTACATTGATTAAATAAAAAAATTCCTAGAGGAACCTCTGGGGAGAAGAAAAACAAAATGAAAATATAACAAGGATTGGGGCCAGAAAGCCAACTTGCAAGGATTTTTCTTACGTAGGCCCGTGGCAAGGACTTGACTTTAAGAAAATCTGAAGGCTGAATAAACATAAATATGGTTTAAAAACCAAAGAATATTAATGATATACAGTAAAATGTCTCCCCACCATTCTTGTCATTTATCTAACCAATTCTTACCCAGTCTCTACCATTGGTAAGCACTGTCCTTAATTTCCTACATAAATTTCCACAGTTTGTTCAAGCATATACAAACAAAATCAAATAGATTCTTATTTTTCTTCATTTGCTTCCAAAGGCAGCATATTTTACATATCATTCTGCACCTTGTTTTTTGTTTGTATGTTTATCTTGGGCTTCTTTTCCTATAGGTATAATGAAAGCTTCTTCATTCTTTTTTACAGTTGTTTAATGTTCTATGATATAGACATATTATCATTTATTTAACCAGTTACTTTTTTTTTGTATTTAAAAAAATTTAGTACCATATTTTTCATATCACTTACCATTACTTGCAGTTCTCACCCAGAAATTAAGCTCCCTCAGCGTTGCCCTCAGAGCCACCCTGCGGAAAAGCTTAACCAGTTACTTTTGATCAACATTTGGGTTGTTTCTAATCTTTGGCTATTACAAACAATACTACAGAGAATAACTTTGCACAAAAGTTATTTCTTACCTATGCATGAGTATCTGCATGGTAAGTTCCTCTAAAAGTAATTCTGAGTCTTTAGTGCTTTTGTTAATTTCAAAGTGACCACCTAGCTATTCTCTCTGAGATGCACCCTGGTGGGAGAAAGGATGTGTTATGTGTGAAGCTAAAAAGAGCTGTAACACTTTAGGGCCCAAGGCACCCTGTGATGGAAACCCCCCAAGAGAGCCTAACCCAGGAAGAATAGCCATATATGCCTGTCCACTTTCAGGGGAAGGATGAGCATAGGTCCTAAAAGTTGCTGAGGAGGTGACACTGGAGTGGAGATACCGGCCTGAGTGAGGCACAGTGAAGCACTACATTTGAATGTAGTTCAAATGGGGAGCCAGGATTGTACTGTGCGCTGCTGAAACTTGAACAGAACTGTGTGAGGGTGAGCGACTCCAGCAGCACACGTGGCCCTGGGGCAAGGGCAACTGCACAAGGGCAACTCCTTCCCATGTTCTTACATTTTTTCACATGGTAGTAACAAGCCAACAAAAAACCCTTGTACTTTGAAGCCTGGTGATATTTGGGTAATAAGTGCTTAGAAAGGGTCTTGAAGAATAAAGTGATATTAACAGAGGTTTCCTCTAGGAGTATAGGGTAAGAAGTTAACATCTCACTTTGTCCATATCTCGATGCTCATAGATGTTAATCAACTCTGTTGAGAATTGATGTGCATCATTCCTGATTTTTCTCAATATAGGTATGTATATTTACCCACATAAATAATTTTTATTATATAAATAGGATATTTCTGCTTATACATATTATTTTGTAGTTATGTTTTTATTTTATATACATATTTTAGAGATCTTTCCAAGCAGTATATAAAGCTCTACTTCACTTTTTAATTTAATTTAATTTAATTTTAGTTTATTTATTTTGAGAAAGAGAGAGAGTGCACAAGCAAGTACAGGGGAGGAGCAGAGAGAGAAGGGAGAGGGAGAGAATCCCAAGCAGGCTCTGTGCTGTTTGTACAGGGCTTGAACTCATAAACCATGAGAGCGTGACTTGAGTGGAAATCAAGAGTCAGAAACTTAGTTGACTGAGCCACCCATGTGCCCCTCAACCTTTTTAAATGATGCAAAGAAGTCTACTGTCATTTATTTGACCATTCTTGATTTTTGGCTATTACAAACAATGCTGTAGTAAATGCCTTTGTACTTGTCTCTGGTCATATACTGGATGCAGATGCTTCTCAAGGACTCTAATACTTAGACACAGAAATCCTGGATTGAAGGGTATGCACGTCTAGAATTGTGATAGATATTGCCATGTTGTTTTCTAAAAAAGGCTTCACTAGTTTACTCTTGTGCCAACAGCACAGAAGAGACAGTTTGCTCACAATCTTAATATTAGACCTTGTCAATCTTTTAAAAGTTTGCCAGTTATATTTGCAAAATTACATCACACTGTTGTTTTAGCTTATATTTACTAGGTTAGTAGTGATGTTGAACTTTTTTTTCACATGCTTCATTTGTATTACTTCTATAAATTGCTTGCTTATTTCCTTTGCATATTTTTTCTATTAGATAGTTGTCTTAATTGATTTGAAGAAATACTTTATGTGCTGTTATGTCTGTTATGTTTGTAGCAAGTGTTTCATCTGCTCTTTATCATTTAACTTTGAACTTGGCTATATCTGTTTATAAGACTCTATTAGTTGTATCTTAGTCTGTTCAGCTGCTGTAACAAAATACCACAGACTGGGTGGCTTCTAAACAACAAAAGTTTATTTCTCACAGTTTTGGAAGCTGGAAAGTCCAAGATCAAAGTTCCAGCATGGCCAGGTGAGGGTTCCTGGTTCATAGGTGGCACCTTTCAGTGTGTCCTCCCTTGCAGGAAGGGGCAAACGATCTCTCTGGAGCCTCTTTTGTAAGGATGTGAAATGCATTCATGAGGGCTTTACCTTCATGAATTAATCACTTCCCAAAGGCCCAGTCTCTTAATACTTTTATCTTTGGAGATTAGGATTTCCACATTTGAGTTTGGAGGGGACCCAAACATTCAGACTACAGCATTTCACCCCTAGGTCCCCCAAATTTATGTCCTCATATGCAGAATACATTCATTGCACCCCAATAGCCCCAGAAGTCTTGTTCCAGCATCAACTCAAAAGCCTAAGTCCAAAGTCTCATCTAAATATCATCTGAATTAGATATGGGTGAGACACTCATGTTTTGGCAAATTGCTCTCCAGCTATGAACTTGTGAAATCAAATAAATTATGTGCTTTGAAGGAGGGACAGGCATGGGACAGACATTTCCATTCCAAAAGGGAGAAATAGGAAAGAATATGTGGGTAATAGTTTCTCAGCAAGTCCAAAATCTTAAACCCCAATGGGGCAGAGGTCCCACCTTCTCGACAAACTGGGGTGAAAGTTGGGGCCCCCGAGGCTCCAGGAGGTTTTGCTCCCACAGCTTTGCTGGGTGCAGCCCATACAGCAGCTCTCATGGATTGGGGTCCCATGCCTCTCTCGGGGGCAGGGGTCATTGCCCTAGGACTCAGATGGTCATTGCCCTAGTCAGATCTCTCTGAAGTGGCCCCTCCCCCTCCTGAGCCCACTGCTCTGGGAGACCCCATCCTTCCAAATCTAGGTGGAGATATCCATGTTCCCACTGGCTAATGGCTAGTGGCTGTGTCATGGCGTGAAATACTTTATATGTGATTCCTAGTCATAGAAGATAGAGAATAAGCTAAGTCAGAGTAAGACAAGATGGAGTCACAGTGGCCAATGTGAACTCCCATAACAGTTGTCAACGTGAGATGTAGGACTTCGAGTGTGCCTCTGTAGATAAGCTCTGTGACTGATAGATAAGTAAAACTTATTAAGAAAGGTCCACAGAGAGACTTGGGTGAGACCTAGTGGACTGAGCTGATATGGCAAAGACCATCGGGCAGAACCGTTACACCCAGCTCAGTGGACCCTTAAAAGAAGGAGCTGTCTAGCAGCGGCCAGAGGGCTGACCGACCTTCTGTGCTGTGTTATGTTCACAGGCTTTCCACACAGGAGCTGCCAGAGACTCTGGCAGGCGCAGAAGGCCACCTAACTGCAGTCCAGGCCAACACTTGTTATAGGAACAACAATGGGACCGGTGCCTCTCTGCTCACACTGTGATGCCTCCTTCCTGTATCCTCTTTGGAGTGGTTCATTAATTCCCTTCTAACTTTATTGTGTTGAGTAACTTGTGTGATAAAATTGTGCAATAAACTGAATGATTCATGAATTTAATGTTGGTGCTATGCAGCTATTTGAAACAGGTCTCAATCCTGTGATTCTTACCTGGCCTTGCCTTTCACCCTGCTCAGGCTAATGTACTCTGATCTCCGGAGGGGCTCTGCCAAGGTTTACTGCCTCTCCCCTCCATTGTGACAATTGCCTTGGCCTCCTTGCACAGCACCTGGAGGCTAAGGGGTGTGGCTTGTGCTTTTGGGGGAGCACAGCCTGCACTGTGAGGCTTTGAAATAGATCTGCCCTGGGGCCCTTGAACTCTGGACCTGTGGAGGTAGGGCCAGTCTGGAACTGCCTTTGGGTGATTCTTCCATTGTCTTGAACAATAGGTCCTGGCTTCTCTTTGGAAGGCCCACCAATCTACCCATTGTCTTGATGAATAACTCTTATTTTCTGTTGAGTTGGTCAATCCAGACTAATTTCCTTATCAAATTTGGCCCCACTCCTTGTGTTCTCTCCCAAGCAAGCTTTTTTTTTTTTTTTTTAATTTTTTTTTTTCAACGTTTATTTTTATTTTTGGGACAGAGAGAGACAGAGCATGAACGGGCGAGGGGCAGAGAGAGAGGGAGACACAGAATCGCAAACAGGCTCCAGGCTCTGAGCCATCAGCCCAGAGCCCGACGCGGGGCTCGAACTCACGGACCGTGAGATCGTGACCTGGCTGAAGTCGGACGCTTAACCGACTGCACCACCCAGGCGCCCCACCAAACAAGCTTTCTTATTTCTTTATACATAGATAGGCTGAGAATTCTCCAATTTAATTTTTGCATTCTTTTTGATTAATAATTCCACCTTTAAATTGTTTCTCTCTTTTCGAATTTTACTATATACATTCAAAAGAAACCAGGCTGCTCCTTCGAAACTTTGCTTACAAATTTCTTCAGTCAAATATCTACTTTTCATTGCTTACAAATTCTACCTTCCACAAAACAGGAGGACAAGAACACAATGAGTTAAGCTCTTATCCACTGTATAACAAGGATGGCCTTTCCTCAAGTTAACATAACATGTTCCTCATTTCTGTCTGAGACCTCAACAGGATGACCTCTATTATCCGTGTTTCTACCAACATGCTGCTAACAACCACTTAGGTATTCTCTAAGAAGATGGAGGCTTTCTCTACAGCTTTCCTCATCTGAGCTCTTGCCAAACTTGCTCTTTACAGTCCATTCATAGCAGTGTAGGCTTTCTCTGGCATGCACCTCAAAACTCTTTCAGCCTCTGCCTATTATCCAGTTCTAAAGCTGCTTGCACATTTTTAGGTATTCGTTAAAGCAGCAACTCCCATCTTTGGACTAATTTTCTTTTTTAGTCTGTTTGGGCTGCTATTAAAAAACCCATAGACTGAGTAGCTTATAAAAAACAAATCTATTGCTGACAGTTCTGGAGGCTGAAAGTCTGAGATCGGGTACCAGCATGGTCAGGTGAGGGCTCTCTTCTGGGTCACAAACTTCTCCTTGTATCTTCATAGGGCAGAAGGGGCTGGAAGTGAGATCTCTCTCTCCTATTTTTTTTTTTTTTTAGAACTTTCCATGCTTTTTTTTTTTCTTCAATTTTTTTTTTAACATTTATATATTTTTGAGAGAGAGACAGTGTGTGCAAGGGGGGAGGCACAGAGAGAGACAAAATCTCAAGGAGGCTCTGCACTGTCAGCACAGAACCCAATGTGGGACTCAAACTCATGAACTGTGAGATCATGACCCGAGCCGAAATCAAGAGTCAGATGCTTAACAACTGAGCCACCCAGGTGCCCCTCTTTCTTCAAATTTTTATTTCAATTCCAGTTGGTTAACATGCAGGGTAATATTAGTGTCAGGTGTAGAATAGTGATTCATCACTTACTTTTAAGATTTTTTTTTTCAACGTTTATTTATTTTTGGGACAGAGAGAGACAGAACATGAACGGGGGAGGGGCAGAGAGAGAGGGAGACACAGAATCGCAAACAGGCTCCAGGCTCTGAGCCATCAGCCCAGAGCCCGACGCGGGGCTCGAACTCACGGACCGCGAGATCGTGACCTGGCTGAAGTCGGACGCTCAACCGACTGCGCCACCCAGGCGCCTTTTTTTTTTTTTTTTAAGATTTTTTTTTTTAACACCTAGTGCTCATCATAACAAAACCCCTTCTTAATCCCCATCATCCATTTAGCTCATCCCCCCAACCCCACTTCCCCTTCAGCAACCATCAGTTTGTTCTCTATATTTAAGAGTCTGTTTCTTGGTTTGCTTCCCTTTTATTCCCCTATGTTTATTTGTTTTGTTTCTTAAATTCCACATATAAGTGAAATCATATGGTATTTGTCTTTTTCTGACTTATTTTGTTTAGCATAATACATCCTACTTCTATCCACGTTGTTGCAAATGGTAAGATTTCATTCTTTCTGATGGCTGAGTAAAATCCCATTGTATATATATACCACATATTTTTTATCCATTCATCAGTTGGTAGACATTTGGGCTCTTTTCATAGTTTGGCTATTATTGATAATGCTGCTATAAACATTGGGGTGCATGTATCCCTTTGGATCAGTATTTTTGTATCTTTGGTGTAAATACCTCATAGTGCAATTGCTGGATCATAAGGTAGCTCTTTTTTTTCTAATGCTTATTTATTAATTTTTGAGAGAGACAGAGAGAGAGAGAGACAGAGAGAGAGAGAGAGAGAGAGAGAGCAAGCAGGGGAGGGGCAGAGAGAGAGGGAGACAGAGAATCCCAAGCAGGCTCTGCACTATCATGGCAGAGTCTAATGTGGGACTTGATCCTGCAAACTGTGAGATCATGACCTGGGCTGAAATCAAGATTCGGACACCACCGACTGAGCCACCCAGGTGCTTCAAGGTAGCTCTATTTTTAACTTTTTTTTAAAAAAGATTTATTTATTTTTGAGACAGAGAGTGTAAGTACGGAAGGGGCAGAGAGAGGGGGACAGATCTGAGGCAGGCTCTGAACTGACTGCAGCAAGGATGCAGGGCTCAAAATCAGGAACTGTGAGATCACGTCCTGAGCTGAAGCTGGATGTTCAACAGACTGAGCCACCCAGGTACCCCTCTATTTTTTACTTTTTGAGGAACCTCCACACTGTTTTCCAGAGTGGCTGCACCAGTTTGCATTCCCACCAATAGTGCAAGAGGGTTCTCCTTTCTCTGCATCCCCATCAGCCAATACCTGTTGTTTCCTGTATTGTTAATTTTAGCCATTCTGACAGGTGTGACGTGATATCTCATTGTAGTTTGGATTCGTATTTCCCCGATGATGAGTGATGTTGAGCATCTTTTCATGTGTCTGTTAGCCATCTTGTATGTTTTCTTTGAGAAAAATGTCTTCTCATGTCTTCTGCCCGTTTTAAAGCTGTATTATTTGGTTTTTGGGTGTTGAGTTTTATAAGTTCTTTATTTATTTTGGATACTAACCCTTTTATCAAATATGTCATTTGCAAATACCTTCTCCCATTCCTAAGGTTGCCTTTTAGTTTTATTGATTGTTTCCTTCACCGTGCAGAAGATTTTATTTTGATGAAGTCCCAATAGTTTATTTTTGCTTTTGTTTCCCTTGTCTCAGGAGACATGCCTAGTAAGAAGTTGCTACAATCGATGTCAAAGAGGTTACTGCTTGTGTCCTTCTCTAGGATTTTGATAGTTTCCTATCTCACATGGAGGTCTTTCATCCATTTTGAATTTATTTGTGTGTGTGGTGTAAGAAAGTGGTCCAGTTTCATTCTTTTGCATGTTGCTGTCCAGTTTTTCCAACACCATTAATTGAAGAGACGGTCCTTTTCCCATTGGATATTTTTCTTGCTCTGTGGGATCTCTATTGTTCCCTTTATTTATTTTTATTTATTTTTTTTTTAATTTTTTTTTTCAACGTTTATTTATTTTTGGGACAGAGAGAGACAGAGCATGAACGGGGGAGGGGCAGAGAGAGAGGGAGACACAGAATCAGAAACAGTCTCCAGGCTCTGAGCCATCAGCCCAGAGCCTGACGCGGGGCTCGAACTCCCGGACCGCGAGATCGTGACCTGGCTGAAGTCGGACGCTTAACCGACTGCGCCACCCAGGCGCCCCTATTTATTTTTATTAATAACCTTAGATTGCACACAGTTGAAGTAAATAATAAAGAACTAGAAGGTAGATAGGTGAAAAAATCCAAAACAGAGCATGGAGTAAAAAAGAATGGAATATAAAAAATATCGGAATAAGAAATACAGGAGATAGAGTGAAAATATCTAACTTCCAGAAGGAGACTAGCAAGAGAATGGGGCAGAAGCAACCAGGAAGAAATAACGTCTGAAAATGTTCAAAGCCAATGAACATTATTCAAGAAAGTATCAGAATGACAGCAGGATAAATCCTTAGAAAACGATACCTAGGTCCATCTTAGTAAAACTTTGAAAATAAAAGGCAATTTAAAATATATTAGCAGTCAGGGGTGCCTGGGTGGCTCAGTCAGTTTGAGCATCCAACTCTTGATTTTGGCTCAGGTCATGATCTCATGGTTCGTGGGATCAAGCTCCACATCAGCACCTACTTGGGATTTTCTCTCCCTCTCTCTCTGCCCTTTCCTCCCCATTGCTTGCACAGGCATGCTCCCTGTCTCTTTCCCTCTCTCTCTCAAGAAAAAGAATCTTAGCAGTCAGAGGTGGCAGAAAGTACCTACTTAAAGGAACAAAAATTATGATAGTTGAATTCTCAACAGAAACATTGAACTACAGAAAATATATGGAATGATGTCTTCAAAGTGTTGGGGAGAAAATGCCAGTCTAGAATTCTATGCCCAGTGAAAATATCCTTTAAGGTTTATTTATTTATTTATTTGTTTGTTTGTTTGTTTGTTTACTCGTTCATTCATTCATTCATTCCTTCTTTGAGGTAGGGAGTGTGCAAGCAGGGAGGGGCAGAGCGAGGGAGAGAGAGAATTCCAAGCAGGCTGCATGCAATCTCTGGCACAGAACCTGACTTTGGGGCTCAATCTCAGGAACTGTGAGATCGTGACCTGAGCCAAAGTCAAGAGTGGGACACTCAACCGACTGAGCCATGCAGGTGCCCCTGAAAATATCTTTTAAAAATAAAAATGAAGTAAATTAATTTTCAGACAAAAATTGAGAGAATGTGCCACCAACTGCCTTACACTAAAGAGAGAGAGAGAGAGAGAGAGAGAAAGCCAAGATAATAACAGATGGAAGCAGAGATGTAGAAATGACAGTAAGAGAAATGGGAGAGTAAATAAATGGGCAAATGTAAATTAATATTGATATTAAAAACAGCAATGATAAATGGCATCTCTTTTATGAAAGTACTATTCCCATGCACACTGGCTCCACCCTTCTGACCCAATCACCTCTCAAAGACCACACTTAACTACTACTATCACCTTTGGGGGTTAGGAATTTAACATATGCATTTTAGCAGGCACACAAATATTCAGACCACAGCAAGTTGCAAATGACAGAAAAGTCAACTGAAACTGGTTTAAGTAAAAATGGAAATATATTGTTAATATATCTAAAAACTCAGGGATGGACTGGTGCCAGTTACAACTGGAATCAGGATTTCAATCATGTCATCAAGACTTAACTTCTTTCTCTCTCAGTTTATTCATTCAACTGATATTTAAGTGCCTAATTTGTACAACCAATATTCTAGGAACTAAAATTTCATCACTGAGTGAACCAAACAGACAAAAATCCCTGTCTCTATGGAGTTTGTGTTCTGCCTTAAATTGTGATAGCTTTGCTCTCAGGTTTGACTTTGCATTTCCCAGCTCACATCATCCCAACACCAAGTCCAGTGGAAGAGGGAAGATCTACTTCTCCCAGAGCCAGCAACTGAATTTGGCTTTGATATTTCTGACTTGGATTTTCTGTCCATTTCTTAATCACTGCTAGGTAGCTGTGTTGCTTTTATTACTAGGAACAGATCACCTGACCACCCTGGAACCAGGGGTGGAATCAACTGCATTGGAAAAATAATAGGTAAGAGTAGGGTAAGGGTAGGTGTCCAAATAGGAATCAGCTGTTGCTTAAATGGGGGTAATTAAGCACTGGGCAGCCTAATCCAAGCTGTGTCCACTGATTGGTATATACTTTTTAATAGAGTTAAATTTTTCTATAGTTCTGTTAGTCCTTTCCTTTATTGCATCTAGAGATTATGTCTCATTTAATGTTAAATTTACAAATATATTTTCCCATATTATCTGCCACATTTTGTATATATTTAAAATATTTACTTCTTGGGTGCCTGGGTGGCTCAGTGGGTTAAGTGTGCGACGCCAACTCATCATGATCTCACGGTTTGTGAGTTTGAGCCCCGTGTCAGGGTCTGTGCTGACAGCTTGGAGCCTGGAGCCTGCTTCAGATTCTGTCTCTCTCTCTCTGCCCCTGCCCTACTCATGCTCTGTCTCTCTCTCTCTCAAAAATAAATAAACATTTAAAAAATTTAAAAATATTTACTTCTTAATTCCTCTTGACTTTGTTTTTGACGATTGTGTGATGTAGGGGTGAATCTTTTGAAAAGTATGTGCTTATCTGATATTCTGATTGTTTACAATGAAAAGGATGGACTTGTGTGACTGAAGAGTGTTCGAAAAGATTAAGATTATAATCATTGATGTGCTAGGATGTTCATCACATCACTGTTTAGAGATGGTGTATAGAGAGGTGATTCCAAGCATAGGTACTGGTGTCAGAAGAAACAGGGATTATACTCTGCCTTTGTGGCAAACAGTCAGCTGTTTGTGTTGATCAAGTGTTTGAACCTCAATTTCCTCTTCTGTAAAACAGTGATAACATCACCTCCTCATTGGATTGTTTGAATAAATAATGAGGCAACCTTTGTAAAAAGACATAAGATAGTTCTTGGCATGTAATAAACATGAACAGATAATAGCTACTGTATTTAACAGAAAAAAAAAGGGAACATTGTTCAATAATAGAAAATGGTTTAAATGAATTATGATGGAATATTATGCAGGCACTAAAAATCATATTTTACAAGAATATTTAATGACATAGAAAAATATTCACTGCAAACTTAAAAAATAACCAGAATACAAAAGTATATAAAGTTTGATCCTAACATTGAAAATATATATATAATTTTTTATTATACACTTAGAAAAAGAAGACTAGATGGAAAGCTTCCAAAATGTTAAAGGTAGACATCTCTGGGTTCTAAGTTTATAAATTTTTACATTTATTTTCATAATTTTTTATTTAAAACATTTTCTATAACAAGAAATACTTTAATAATTAGAAAAATATTAAGGATGCAATGTAATTTGTCCTGCAAAATAGCACCTATAGATATGGGCAAAGGGAGAAGACATGAAAGTCATAAGAGGAGGCTAAAGAGGGTGGTTTTGAAGTTGAGGGAGAAGGGCCAATAAAAAAACACCTATCTACCCTATGACTTTGGCACTAATGAAGAAAGGCAAATAGAAATCAGAACCAGATACTGCTGTTAGCAAGCCTGCTTAGCTAACAGAACTGTCTAGTTTTCCAATGTCAGTAAGTGACAACCTCCACTTACAGCAAGGAGAAGGCAAGAAAGAATGTGTGGTGCTCTCATGCAAGTAGATGCTGAGGAAGCATCATATGGATTTATTATAATTTATTGAAGTCATTCCCTGTTATGGAGAAAGCAAACTCTGCTCCTTCTCCCAAACTCATCAATCAAAAAATTCACTCCTTCCCTAGGAGAGCAAAGAAAGTACTACCCTAGTGGTCTTTGCTTCACATGAAAACATAAAGCCAGAAAGAAATCAAGGCACCCTCCCAACACTGGGGAGCGTTCAACCAGGTCAAATTCAATAGAAAGATTAGTGAGAAAGAGGGCCAAGATTATTTGTGTAGAATTATAAGGAAGAAATCAGATTTTAAGAATTCATTGGACATTAAATGGTCTGTATAGATTACCCTTTTAATAAGCCAGTTAAAAAATAAGAGAAAGGGTTGTTGGTTGACAGAGAATGCACAGAAGAAACAAGACTTACTTCTTGTTTTATTTCCCCCTCTCTCTTTCTCTGTCTCTCTTTTTTTAAGTAGGCTTTCTGTCCAGCATGGAGTCCCATGTGGGACTGAACTCACGACCTTGAGATCAAGACCTGAGCTGACATCAAGAGTCAGCTGCTTGACCAACTGAGCCACCCACGCACTCCTCTTCTATGTTATATCTATGTAGTCATCTAAAAAGTTTTAGATTCAGAGAAACTTAAGTCTGTTTATAGCCTGAAGGAAGAGAACAAAGTGAGAATTTCAAGAGGGAAGAGAGAGTAACTAATAGTACAGAAGTCTAGAGTTGATTGGAGGCAATGTGGATTGTATTTTTTCTGAAGCAAGAGGTTCCATCATTACTTCAGTCTAAGAGAGAAGCCATGGAGAATAACTGGGAGCTATGTAAAGAGAATAGAAGTGTATTTGGTTAAGTGTAAGGCCCCATCAAAATTTTAATTGAACCAATTAATAGTTATTTAATTTAATTTTTCTAGGAGCACAGAAGCAGAGGAAAGAAATATTTTGATACATTTGGTCTCATGAACTGGCAAGGCAGAAATGGTTTTTTAAGGTTTGGGCAAAAACCCACAAACAAAATAAATAAATTTAACAGAAAAAGATTTTTTCTGTAAAGAACCTGTTCTAGAGGATAAAATTCAGAAAGAATTTGGGGAAGCATAAGGTTCATAGTTTGGGCAAGAAAAGTTTATTGTGTTGAGAAACCTCTAAATTATGCCTGATTGTTATTACCCAAGTCTAGATCCACATTCTCCCAAGATAGATCACATGGCAGGCCATGAAACAAGTCTCAATACATTTAAGAAAACTGAAATCATATCAAACATATTTTTTGACCATAATGGTATGAGACTGGAAATTAATTACAAGGAAAAAACTAAAAAATTTGCAAACACATGGAAGCTAAACAACATGCTACTAAACAACCAGTGTGTCAAGAAAGAAATCAAGGAAGAAATCCAAAAATACATGAAGACAAATGAAAATGAAAACACAATGCTCCAAAATATTTGGGATGCAGCAAAAGCAGTTCTAAGAAGGAAGTTTATAGTGATACAGTTCTATCTCAAGAAACAAGAAAAATCTCAACTAAACAACCGAAGTTTACAACTAAAGGAACTAGAAAATGAAGAACAAACAAAGCTCAAAGCTAGTGGAAGAAAGGAAATAATAAAGATTAGAATGAATATACATGAAATAGAGACTAAAAAAAAGTAAACAATCAATATCATGAAACCAAGAACTGATTATTTGAAAAGATAAACAAAATTGATAAACCTTTAGCCACACTTAATAAGAAAAAAGAGAGAGATGGTACACCTGGGTGGCTGAGGCGGCTAGGTGTCTGATTCTTGATTTTGATGCTCTCTCTCTCTCTCTCAAAAAAAAAAAAAAAAAAAAAAGAAGAAGAAGAAAGAGACAGCACTCAAATAAATAAAATAAGAAATGAAGGCGAAGAAATAACAATCCATATTACAGAAATACAAAGGATTATTAGAGAATATTATGAAAAATTATGTGCCAACAGATTGGACAACCTAGAAGAAATGGATATATTTCCTAGAAGAATACAATCTTCCAAAACTGAATCAGGAAGAAATAGAAAGTCTGAATTTTTTTTAATGTTTATTTATTTTTGAGAGAGAGAGAGAGAGACAGAGAGAGACAGAGTGTGAGTGAGGGAGGGGCAGAGAGAGAGGGAGACACAGAATCCGAGGCAGGCTCCCGACTCTGAGCTGTAAGCACAGAGCCCAACGCAGGGCTCGAACTCACAGACTAACGGACCATGAGATAATGACCTGAGCTGAAGTTGGACCCTCAACTGACTGAGCCACCCAGGTGCCCCTAAAAAAATATTTTTTAATATTTTTTATTTTTGAGAGAGAGTGTGCATGCATGAGTGGGGAAGGGGCAGAGGGAGAGAGGGAGACACAGAATCTAAGGCAGGCTCCAGGCTCTGAGCTGTCAGCACAGAGCCTGATGCAGGGCCTGAACTCAGGAACAGCAAGATCATGAACTGAGCCAAAGTCGGCTGCTTATTGAAAATTATTGAAAATGATTATTGAAAATTTGAACAGACTTACTACTAGTAATGAAATTGAACTGGTAATTTATTTATATTATTAAAAAAATTTTTTAATTCATTTTTGAGAGAGACAGACAGCGTGAGTGGGGTAGAGGCAGAGCAGGCTCCACACTGTCAGCACGGAGCCTGATGTGGGGCTCGAACTCATGAAACCATGAAGTCATGACCTGAGCCGAAACCAAGAGTCAGATACTTAACCAAATGAACCACCCAGGTGCCCCTAAACTGGCAATTTAAAAACTCCCAACAAACAAAAGTCCAAAACCGGACGGCTTCACAGATGAATTCTACCAAACATTTAAAGAAGAGCTAATGTTTATTCTTCTCAAACTATTCTTAAAAATAGAAGAGGAAGGAAAACCTCCAAATTTACCCTATGAGACCAGTATTGCTCTGATACCAAAACCAGACAAAAACATGATAAAAAAAGAAAAGTGCAGGCGCCTGGGTGGCTCAGCCAGTTGAGTGTCCAACTTCAACTCAGGTCATGTTCTTAAGGTTCATGAGTTAGAGCCCCACATCAGGCTCTGTGCTGACAGCTTGGAGCCTGGAGCCTGATTCAGATTCTGTGTCTCCCTTTCTCTTTTTCCCTCCTCTGCTTGCACTCTGTCTCTCTCTGTCTAAAAAATGAATTAAAAAACATTAAGAGAAATAAATGTTTAATAAACATTAAAAAATTTAAAAAGTGCAACCCAATATCTCTAATGAACATAGATACAGAAGTCCTCAACAAATATAAGCAAATCAAATTCAACAATACATTAAAAGGATGATTCACCACAATCATGTGGGATTTAGTCCATTCCAGGGATACAAGTGTGGTTCAATATTTGCAAATCAATCCATGTGATACATCATATTAACAAAAGGAAGGATAAAAACCATATAATAATCTCAATAGATGCAGAAATGCATTTGACAAAATTCGAAATCTGTTCATGACAAAAACTGTCAACATAGTGGGTTTAGAGGGAATGTACCTCAATATAATAAAGACCATTTATGAAAAACTCAAAGCTAACATTGTACTCAGTGGTGAAAAATTTTTCCTGTAAGATTAGAACAAGAGAAGGATGTCCACTCTCACCACTTTTATTCAACATAGTACTGCAAGTTCTAGCTGAAATAATCAGATAAGAAAAAAAAAAACAGGCATCAAATTGATAAGGAGGAAATAAAACTGTCGCTATTTGCAGATGACATGATACTATATATAGAAAACCCTAAACATGCCACAAAAAACTATTAGAATTAACAAATGAATACAGTTAAGTTGCAGGATACAAAACCATTATTCAGAAATCTGTTGTGCTTCTATACACTAGTAACAAAGTAGTAGAGAAATTAAGAAAACGATCCCATTTACAATTGCACCAAAAGAAATAAATTATCTACCAATAAATGTAACCAAGCAAGTGAAAGACTTATATTCTGAAAACTATAATACACTGATGAAATAAATTGAAGACAGCACAAAGAAATGGAAAGATACACCATTCTCATGGATTGGAGGAATTAATATAGTTAAAATGTTCATACTACCCAAAGCAATCTACAGATTCAAATGCAAGCTCTATAACACTCTTCACAGAACTAGAACTAATAATCCTAAAATTTACATGGAGCCATGAAGACCTCAATAGCCAAATCAATCTTGGAAAGACAAAACTGGAGGCATCACAGTTGCATATTTCAAGATATATTGCAAAGCTATAGTAATCAAAACAGTATGGTACTGGTACAAAAATAGAAACATGGATCAGTGGAACAGAATATCTCTACCCTGTTGCCCAGAATAAACTCCATGCCTATCTGGCCAATTAATCTATGACAAAAGAGGCAAGAATATACAATGGGGAAAAGACAATCTTTTCAATAAATGGTGTTGGGAAAACTGGACAGCTACATCCAAAAGAATGAAACTGGGTCACTTTTTTACACCATACACAATATAAACCCAAAATGGAATAAATGCCTAAATGTGAGACCTAATACCATAAAACTCCTAAAAGAAAACATAGGCAATGGACATTGCCCTTAGCAACATTTTTATGGATGTGTCTCATCAGGCAAAAGAAACAGAAGTAAAAATAAACTATTAAGACTACACAAAAATAAAAACTTTTGCACAGGAAAGGAAACCATCAACAAAACTAAAAGGCAACCTTAGTGAATGGGAGAAGATATTTTCAAACCCCTTATGTAATAAGGGTTTAACATCCAAAATACATTAAAAAAATTTACATAACTCAACACACAAAAACCCCCAACAAATCTAATTTAAAAATGGGCAGAGGAGTGCCTGGGTTGCTCAGTCAGTTGAGGATCTGACTTCGGCTCAGGTCATGATCTTGCAGTTTGTGAGTTCAAGCCCTATACATCCATCGGAATCTATGCTGACAGTGTGAAACCCTCTTGGGATTCTCTCTCTCTCCCTCTCTTTCTCCCCCTTTCCTACTCATGCTCTCTCCCTCAAGAATGAATAAACATTAAAAAAAATTTTTTTTAAATGGGCAGAGAACCTGAGTAGACATTTTTTTCAAAGAGGACATACAGATGGCCAATGGACACATGAAAAGGTGTTCAGTATCACTAATGACCAGGGAAATGCAGATCAAAACCACAATGAGATATTATCTTACACCCGTCAGAATGGCTAGTATCAGAGAGACAAGAAATAACAAGTGCTGGTGTGGATATGGAGAAAAGGGAACCCTCATACATTTTTGGTGGGAATGGAAATCAGTGAAGCCACTGTGTAAAACAGTGTAGAGTTTCCTCAAAAAACTAAAAATAGAACTACCATATGATCTAGTAATTCCACTACTGGGTATTTACCCAAGAAAACAGAAACACTAATTTGAAAAGATATATGCACCTTTATATTTATTGCAACACTATAGTTACTAAGATATGGAAGTAACCTAAAATGTCCATTGATAGATGGAGCCATAGAAAATATTACGGAGCCATAGAAAAGAATGAAATCTTGTCATTTGCAGCAATATGGCTGAACCTAGTGAAATAAGACAGAGAAAGACGACACATACCATGTGATTTCACTTATATGTGGAATCTAAGAAACAAAACAAATGAACAAACAATAAAACAGATGGGTGGGGGAATGGGTAAAATAGATAAAGGGGATTGAGAAGTACAAACTTCTAGTTATAAAATATATAAGTCACGAAAATGAAAAGGGCAACATAGGAAATATAGTCAATAATAATTGTAATAATGCTGTATGGTGACAAATGATGATTACCCTTATTGCAGTGAGCATTAGTAATGTATAGAATTGTAGAATCAGTATGTTGTACACCTGAAACTAACATAATGCTCTATGTTAATTATACTTCAATAATAAAAATATCTAGTTCCACTGAAAGTAAGTGTATCTAATAAAGTAAGCTAATATGTAAAATACTTTAGAAAGCTTTAAGTGATATCAGGTTTGTAAATGATCTACTGAACTGAAAATGTATGCCTGTAGCAGTACCTGATTTGGATTACATATGCAGTTTGGGACATGTTCAAGGAGACAAAGCAGGCAAACATACATAAGCATCAGTTTTATCTAGTTACTATGATCGTTAAATCCTTTGCTCTCATGGAACTTCAAATCTGGCAAAAGAACAAAGTTAGAACTTAACAGTGCTGCTATTTTTAATCAGTCATGTGTTCCAAATACATTAATTGCATTCCAACTCTTTAAAATAAGTATTCTTGGCTGAGAGACAGAACATTGTGTTTTAAAAATAAAGCCGTTTCCCAAATGTCTACTGTTCATACATGTAATCCATGTGTAGATTTTATTGCAGATTGATCATGAATGTGATACCAAGTACAATATGAAGTGAAGAAACACAATACTCAGTATTTGACCTTCTCCACATTTGATGTTGTTTTGCACTGATAGGTTCTTTTCAATGGGAGACTATTTTATGTTTGTGGAGGGGCTTATCCCTCTCTCTTAAATCAAATAACAGAAAATAACACAAATTAAGGGTCAAATCACTAGGTTTGAATAAAATCATGGAGGGGAGAATCTAGGAAAGATGGATAGCAGAAGTAGTTGCTATGTTTAAATCAGGACTTAGAAAACAAAACAAGAGTTGCCAAGTCAAGGTCAGGACATGTAGTGATCAGTAAAGTAGGAAAAGTTAAAGGAAATATTGCAACAAAGGATAGGCAGATTGCTGGAACAGAGGGTTTTATGGAGTTTAATAATTCTTGTATCTCCCAACTGACCTCACCTATCAGATAAGACCCTATATAGTCAGTCCATGTGTTTCGCTGAAGACCCATTAATAGTATGGTTCATGAAAACCAATCACCTGTTGCAAATAAACAATGTTTCTAAACCATCATATGAAGGTATATTTCTTGACTGACTATATCAGTAGTGATGATACATTTTGGAGGGATAAAGTGTCACTTGAGATAGCATTGTGAGCATCTGGTACATGGCTTGGTAAAAGAGTTGACCAGAATTAGCTATTGGTCTGAATTCAAGGTCATTGTACAGAATAAAACATCAGCTTTGACCAGTTATAGGTCAAAGTCTTTTTTTAAAAAAAATTTTATTTTATTTTATTTGAAAGAGAGAGAGAGAGAGCATTGGAGATGGGGGCGGGGGGCGGGGTGGAGAGAAAGAGAGAGAGAGAATCTAAAGTAGGCTCTATGCTCAGCACGTAGCTCAACTCGGGGCTCGATCTGGGATCATGACCTGAGCCAAAATCAAGAGTCGGAAGCTCTACCAACTGAGCCACCCAGGTGCCTCAGAAAATCTTGACTTTGGTTCCAGTAACACCCTTCTCTAAACTATTGAACTGACTTGCCATAGACAGGTTGTGATCAAAGTTGTACATACAGAACCAAGGGAAAGGGAATTTTCTGGGTCTTCATTTTAAAATTCAATTTTGAAATCTTATCTCAGGTTTCTCTCTTTAGTCAAGGCAAAAAAAAAAAAAAAAGAGGAGGGTGGAGGGAACATCCTTTAGACTTGTGCCTGAATACTGTGTAATGAATGGTAACATATCTTTGGGGCAAAAATTGAGTTTTATGTATTATAAGAGGGTATCTATTCTTGTGGGTATAAAGCAGTTCCACTTAATCTCTTTCAAGTTGACACATTTTCTAAATCTGCGGTTCTATGAAGGGTCACAGAATAAATATTTTAGTTTTTGTGGGTCATACCATCTCTGTGACAACTATGTAACTCTGCAGAGTGAATGTAGCCACAGACAATATGTAAGTGACTGGGTGTGGCTATTTTCCAATAAAACTTTATTTACAAAAACAGGTGACAGACTGGATTTGGCTTTGTTTGCTGATCTCTAAATTCATTAGAGTTCTTGAAGGTTATTGCATTTAGGAAATCAAAAACATCAACTTGCCTTTGATAACAATAGTAATAGCTAGCACTCATTAGACACTATGTGCCAAGTACTGTTCTGAAATGTTCACTAATTCATCTAATCTCCATACCAATTTTCTTTCCATGTGTTAACTAACCTCTTTAAAATCTCATACTCAGCAGGTGGTGAAGCAGGGATTTGCACCTGTAAGTTTAATTTCAGAGTCTGAACTTTTAACTCTGAAAAGTAAATATTAGCCGGGAGACAGTTCACCCTTTTCCAGTGTCACCTTATTATTTTGCACCGGGTAAAGACTGGCAGTTGAGCTTACCTCACAGTTTTGTATCGTCCAACTGGCTGCTTTACACCCACTTCCGGACTGGTTAGCCCCAGTTCACCAGGCTGCAGTTTCCCTATGTAGATAGCATAGGAAAAAGGATGAGGGTCAGGTCACATCCCTTTGTACTGTGCTGGCTCCATTCCTCACAACATGCCCCAAGAACTTGTAGAGGTGCATTCAAATTGTCAGAAAGTCTTGGTGTCAGTAATGGGATTTCTGCCTTAACAGGGCAATATGTGGAACTGTATACTACATAGGTCTATCCCTATAGCCCCAAGAAAAAGCATTAAAAAAAGAAAAACCTTTTACATGGGAGCCCATGATTAGAAACACCTTTGTTTTTCACCTAACTCTGTAATTCTGAGACTCCTCTCCTCTTCAAGGAGCTTCTTTCTTCAAAACTGCTCAGTCTGAATCCTCATTCACTTTTTTTTTTTTTTTTTTTTTTTGGTGAAATCTCACTTCCAACCCACAGAGTGTGGTGTGGAGCTTGGCTCTATCTCCTTGCTTCACACTCCAGGCAATGTGTGGAATCCAGCAACCTGTACAATTCCATCAATAGATTCTGTCTTCTGACTGACAACCACTAGGGCTCAGCCAATGGAGAGCCTGGGCAGTAAGGACAGGATGTGCATTCCTTCACTCCGTTCCTTCAAGTTAGCTGAGATGGTCAGTTTTATGTGTCAATTTAGCTTTATTTTCCAGTTATTTAATCAAACACTAATCTAGATGTTGCTGTGAAAGTAATCTTTAGATATGATTAAAGTCTATAATTGGCTCTATGTAAGGAAGATTATCCTAGGTAATCTGGACAGGCCTGATTCGGTCAGTTGAAAGCACTTAAGAGCATAACTGAGTCTTCTAAGAAGACCAAATTCTGCCTGTGGACAGGAGCTTCATCCTGTGCCTAAGAGTTCCAGCCTATTACACACATTTTGGCCTTGCCTTGCTAGTCTCTACAATTACATAAGCCAATTCCTTACACTTAATGTCTTAATGTTTATCTCCTACTAGTTCTGTTTCTCTCGTTGAATCCTGACTGATATAGTAGCCTTGAGCTGGCTTATGTCTCTTAACCAAAGGCCAAGGCTCCTGTCAAGTGACTGACTCTATATGACTTTCTTTCCTTTCTGTTCTGCAACTGCTTCTGGCCAAAGGGTGGTAACAGCCTAAGTTATTGAATAATTACTACAAGTATGTATACCCCATACTTGTATATAATCCCTTTGTAAGTCACCTGTCCCCAAATTAACCTATTTTGAGTGTGCTGTTTCCTCCTGAAACCTAAGTAATACATCCACTAATAAGAATACTTAGAAAAGAATCATCACTTTGTCTGATACGTCATTTGCAAATATCTTTTCCCATTCTGTTGGTTGCCTTTTACTTTTGTTGATTGTTTCCTTTGCAGTGCAGAAGCTTTTTATCTTCATGAGGTTCCAATAGTTCATTTTTGCTATTAATTCCCTTGCTTTTGGAGATGTGTCAAGTAAGAAATTGCTACGGTTAAGGTCAGAGAGTTTTTTCCTCCTTTCTCCTCTAGGATTTTGATGGTTCCTGTCTCACATTCAGGTCCTTTATCCATTTTGAGTTTATTTTTGTGAATGGTGTAAGAAAGTGGTCTAGTCTCATTCTTCTGCATGTTGCTGCCCAGTTGTCCCAGCACCATTTGTTAAAGAGACTGTCTTTTTTCCATTGGATATTCTTTCCTGCTTTGTCAAAGATTAGTTGGCCATACTTTTGTGGGTCCAATTCTAGAGTCTCTATTCGATTCCATTGGTCTATGTGTCTGTTTTTGTGCCAATACCATGTTGTTTTGATGATTACAGCTTTGTAGTATTCTAAAGTCTGGGATTGTGATGCCTCCCATTTGGTCTTCTTCTTCAATATTACTTTGGCTATTCGGGGTCTTTTGTGATTCCATACAAATTTTAGGATTGTTTGTTCTAGCTTCGAGAAGAATTCTGGTGCAATTTTGATTGGTATTGCATTGAATATGTAAATAGCTTTGGGTAGTATTGACATTTTAACAATATTTATTCTTCCAATCCATGAGCACAGAATATTTTTCCACTTCTTTGTATCTTCTTCAATTTCCTTCATAAGCTTTCTATAGTTTTCAGCATACAGATCTTCTACATCTTTGGTTAGGCTTATTCTTAGGTATTTATGATTCTTGGTGCAATTGTGAATGGGATCAGTATTTTTATTTGTCTTTCTTTGCTTCATTATTAGTGTATAAGAACGCAACTGATTTCTGTACATTAATTTTGTATCAAAGGGCTAGTATACAAAATCAATAAAGAACTCACCAAACTCCACACCCAAAAAACAAATAATCCAGTGAAGAAATGGGCAGAAGACATGAATAGACACTTCTCTAAAGAAGACATCCAGGGGCACCTGGGTGGCGCAGTCGGTTAAGCGTCCGACTTCAGCCAGGTCACGATCTTGCGGTCCGTGAGTTCGAGCCCTGCGTCGGGCTCTGGGCTGATGGCTCAGAGCCTGGAGCCTGTTTCCGATTCTGTGTCTCCCTCTCTCTCTGCCCCTCCCCCGTTCATGCTCTGTCTCTCTCTGTCCCAAAAAAATAAATAAACGTTGAAAAAAAAAATTAAAAAAAAAAAAAAAAAAAAGAAGACATCCAGATGGCCAACAGGCACATGAAAAGATGCTCAATCTCACTCCTCATCAGGGAAATACAAATCAAAACCACACTGAGATACCACCTCACACCAGAGTGGCTAAAATGAACAAATCAGGAGATTATAGATGCTGACGAGGGTGTGGAGAAATGCAAACTGGTGCAGCCACTCTGGAAAACAGTGTGGAGGTTCCTCAAAAAATTAAAAATAGATCTACCCTATGACCCAGCAATAGCGCTACTAGGAATTTACCCAAGGGATACAGGAGTGCTGATGCATAGGGGCACTTGTAACCCAATGTTTATAGCAGCACTTTCAACAATAGCCAAATTATGGAAAGAGCCTAAATGTCCATCAACTGATGAATGGATAAAGAAATTGTGGTTTATATACACAATGGAATACTACTTGGCAATGAGAAAGAATGAAATATGGCCTTTTGTAGCAATGTGGATGGAACTGGAGAGTGTTATGCTAAGTGAAATAAGTCAGGCAGAGAAAGACAGATACCATATGTTTTCATTCTTATGTGGATCCTGAGAAACTTAACAGAAGACCATGGGGGAGGGGAAGGAAAAAAAAGTTAGAGAGGGAGAGAACCAAACCATAAGAGACTCTTAAAAACTGAGAACAAACTGAGGGTTGAGGGGGTGGGGGGAGGGAGGGGAAAGTGGGTGATGGGCATTGAGGAGGGCACCTGTTGGGATGAGCACTGGGTGTTGTACGGAAACCAATTTGACAATAAATTTCATATTTAAAAAATATTTTTAAAAATGAAACTAAAAAAAGATCTCTTAAGATTCTATGGAAAAAAAAAAGAAAACGACCATCAAATGTACTAATTCATTTTTTTGAATTATTATTGAGTACCTATTATGAGCTAGACAAGTGTGAAGCTCAAGAAATGTGATGATTGGGGCGCCTGGGTGGCTCAGTCAGTTGAGCGGCCGACTTCGGCTCAGGTGACGATCTCGCGGTCCGTGAGTTCGAGCCCCGCGTCGGGCTCTGTGCTGACAGCTCGGAGCCTGGAGCCTGTTTCGGATTCTGTGTCTCCCTCTCTCTGACCCTCCCCCGTTCATGCTCTGTCTCTCTCTGTCTCAAAAATAAATAAATGTTAAAAAAAAATAAAAAAATATTAAAAAAAAAAAGAAATGTGATGATTAGCGGCACCTGTGTAGCTCAGTCGGTTAAGCATCTGACTTCGGCTCAGGTCATGATCTCACGGTTTGTGAGTTCAAGCCCCGGGTCTGGCTCTGTGCAGACAGCTCAGAGCCTGGAGCCTGCTTCGGATTCTGTGTCTCCCTCTCTCTCTGCCCCTCCCCTGCTTGTTTTCTGTCTCTCTCTCTCAAAAATAAATAAACATTAAAAAAGAAATTTAAAGAAAAAGAAATGTGATGATTAATAAAAACAACATTCATTCTGCAGAGTTACATAGATCCTAAGATGAGGCCTGAAGTCAGAGGGAAAAAAATAAGCCAGGCAAAGAGAGGTGTGGGGTAAATGTTGTATGTGTATGGGGGGGCTGAGGGCCACTGGGCACAGAGGGGAGATAGCACAAGTTGCAGAAGCAAGCAGAAGCCAGACCATGAAGGACATTGCTGTCATGTTAAAGAGTTGGGTAGGGAAGCCATTGAAGGGTTTCAGACCTGGAGATGCTGTGATCACAGTTGAGTTGTAGAAAGATCACTCTGCAGAGTGAAGACAATACTGAAGGAGTGAGGCTGGGGTCCTAGTGATGCAGGCAAGAGATGATATGCCTTGCATAATGGCAGGAGATGGTCCAGAAAAAGAGAAAATGGTAGATTTCTAGAGATGCTTGGAAAGTAAATGACTGATTTCCAGGAGAAACAGGATTTGTGCTCTGGGGGATTGGGAAGGTGAAGGAAAAAGAAGAGTGAAAGTATCTCTTAGTTTTCAGCATTGTCTGGATGACTGATGGTGCAGTGTCTGAGATAGGAAACAGGTTTTGGGTGAAGAAAATGAGGTTAGTTATAAACATGCTGAATTCAAGGAACCTGTTAGGTATGTACAAGGAGAATGAGTAACAGGATATACACGTCTGAAGCCCAGAGGAGAGTTTTGGACAAGAAGTAAAAATTGGAGATTCATTAGCAAATCAGTGATAATTGATACCAATGGACTGATTGAGAAATTTAGGGAAAGAATATAAAGTGAGAAAGAGTAGGGTCTCAGACCAAAGCAAGGAATGCCATATTTGGAGGGATGGTGAAGAAAGGATCCTATGAAGGAGTCTGAGAAGCAGGAGAGAGAGAAAAATCCATGAGAAGGGGAGTACTCCTAAAATCTGAAAAGAGAGTGTTTCAAGTCATTTTCATTTAAAAGTGGAGCAAGATGGTTTTGGAAATTGTAGTAGGGAATGAAGAAGACATCAGCCCCTCTTTTTCACCCAGATGGAGTGGAGGAAATGTGTAACTTCTACTTGAAAGACTGTAGAAGTTATAGTCTCCTTAAGGGAGACCTGTGTCTTAATTAAGGCAAGGTGTTATATGTTCTGAGAAAAGAGAGGGTTTTCCTTTTTTACAGAAGGGATTTCCAGAGGATATAGTTTAAGTCTGGACAAAATGCCCAGAGAAGTGTGGAGATGTGTTCATAGGGTAGTGGTATGCCTGGAGCGGTCTTGTCCATTCCTCCTATTACCACCACAGTGTTCCAAACATACCAGCAAGTTACAAGCACCATCTCTCTGCATAATAATATTATCCAGACATATATATGATAGTCATCTGCACATGCAGGACTCCATGACAGTGACCAATGGGCCAATAAATAAGAAGAAATCTTGCGCAAAATAAAATAAATCTGACATACATAGTATTAATTTGACAAGCTCCATATGCTGCTGTGTACATCAGTGATTCCCAGATGATGGATCAAGAAGAAATTTTCCCTGATTTGAGGCAAAATGACAAAAACACAAATAATGTAGTGAGTTTTCTCATATAGCTGAATTTATTCAAATTTAATAATTGTCCTTTACTGTTAAGTTATATTATTCCTTCACTTTTTCGGTTATTGAGATTGGTTCTTTTATGAAACAATGGTAATAGTAAATGACAATTTATCTTAGTGATCATTTTTGCTAAGATAAAAGTGTGGCAACATATTGATTTTGCTGGTATTTGAAAACTTCAAATCTGGAAACTGCTCATTGGTTTCCACACTTGTGAATATTTTTTTCAGTCTGACATAATTTGTTCATACCAATTAGGAATTAAGAAGGCAGGACTTAAATTTATTTGATGTAATAGTTTTTTTGTCAGTTGCCAAGTAACACCTATTAGCATTCCCTTTGGGGAAGCTAGTGGATGTGTGAGAACTCTAAGAATGAAGATTTCTGTATTCGATTATACTTGGTAAGCTTTGCATACCAAATCTCTCTCGCGTGTTTCATAATGTACATATCACACGAAAGACTAAGAAGTCCTGGAGTCAAGAAATCAGTTAAATTTTGTTTATTAGAAGAACAGACAAATTTGTTTGCCGCAGGAAAATTTTTTTCTGACACACCTAATTAACATCTCCTGGAATAATCTCCTATTAAGAACCAATTTAAGAAGTGTTTGAATAGTTGCTCTTGAATAATAATCAAATATGTGTCTCCATGCTACATACAGGAAATTCAATCAAAGCTGAAGTGCAATTTTTGAATTTGCACTGAATATTTAAGGGATTTTTTAAATGTATGTTTAATGTATGTTTATGATATTCAATATTGAAGTGCAATTTCATTTGTTTTTAATTATATCATACTGATTTTTAAATACCTCTGTGTTGGCCATGCTCAAAAATAATAATAACAAATATTTATGTGGCATTTACCATGTTCCAGGCACTATTCTAAGCACTTTTAGATGTGTTAACTCATTCATTCTTCAAAATTTCCTATAAGATAATACTATTATTATCCCCATTTTATGGATGAAGGTACTGAACCACCGAGGGATTATGTGACTTGTCCAAGATCATACAGTTGGGTTCAGAGCTCAAACCTTTGATCACTCTGCTGTGCTGCTTTCTGATGGGCTCCTTATAGCTGGCATGGTCTGCCAAAGCTCAATTTACTGCTGCATGGTTGGATTGGCCACCTATAAACTTGCCTAAAGAACGAATGATGGGTTGAGGTGCTCTGAAACTATTCAGCAAGGATTCATCTGACCAGGATTGACTGTTTCTCAGGCTTAGTGCCACCATAAGACATCGTGAACTTTCCACAGACTTTGGAAATAGTAACAGCCCAGGGTGAATCCTTGTTGAAAAGAGTGGATTGACCACACATCTAAGAAACCATGGACTCAGAGGAAGAGTCTACCTCTGGTCTCCTCTGGAAGGAGTTGGCCAGGATGCACTAACTTCTTGGTCTGGATTTACTCTAGGAGAGGCTCTGGTTTCAAGGCTCTTGTCACAAGGGCTTCTAGGAAGTGGTTAGATTAGTGATGGCTAGTGTCTGAGGCTGGGGTGAGGGACAGAGCTTGTGGAATTGGGGGCAGAGGACTGTTGATTCCTAATTGGGCCTCCTCCCTAATTCTCTGTTCAATTCTTACACTGCCATATACAATTAACCTTTCATTTGAGAAGAAATAACATTCTGCTTTTGTGCTTGTTAGGAAATTGCTCACATAAAACCAGTGACTCAGTTGGCTTCTAGTGAAACTATTATTTGTCACTAGTAGAAGGTCTGTAAACCTTCAGTACTAATTTAAGTCCCTGATTGTTCTGCTCTTGTGCTTTGTGGCCAAATTATATTGGAAAAAGACTTCCAAGTACCTCTGGCTACTTTCAAAGTTCATCCTGAGTTTCAATCACATGTAGGGTTTGTTTTTTTAAAAAACATATCAAAGCCAATCCTCCTGGGGGTGGGAAGGGGAGATTGAAACATTGAATTTAAATAAATTAAAGCAAGAACTAAATCTAAAGAAAATAAGTAGAGAGGAGTTGAAATTAGAGTCCTACCTCTAAACAGCAAACATAGTTTTAACAAAACCATATAACACTGTCAGTTATACAAAATCATGGGGAACCCACAAATATAAGTAGTAAATTTATTTGGCTAATTTGGAGTGTAAACAGGCATAGGAGGCAAGAGAAGGTATTTGTCTGTTCCTGGGACATTAGCAGTATCCAAGGTTGGAAAGGAAGAAAACTCTATTCTATGAAGGGGTATTTTTTTTTAATGTATGTTTATTTACTTTGAGAGAAAGCACAGATGAGGGAGGGGCAAAAAGAAAGAGGGAGACAGAGAATCTGAAGCAGGCTCCAGGTTCCGAGAGTGTACGCGGCGCAGAGCCCAAGGCGGGGCTCAAACTTTAAGGTCATGACCTGAGCCAAAGTTGGACGCTTAACTGACTGAGCCACCCAGGACCCCCAGTGGTAGTTTCTTACTGTTTCCTAAAATAAAACTTTACTTCCTGTTATCATATTTTTGCCCCTTTCAAAAGAAGAAATTTCTATTTTATCACAGCAGGAGATGGTCATCCTGGAAATCAAATGGTAGGGTGTCTTTGAAATTGCTTGACAAAATCATATTGAGATAAAAGCACTTTGCTCATTCAGAGACCCAGCAAAATATTTGGGGGCCAAAACTGGTTGACAGACCATTTGCTGATAAGTTTCTATGTCAGAGGAATTCAAGCTTTTGAGAAGTCCCATGCTAGTATTCTTTTGGGTTGCCAGTTTGTTTTTACTAGTAATTGCACACTGAAACTCCACTTTGTTTCACTTAACAGATGACATCTGAGACTGCAGGTGACAAAAGACAGATTATCAGGGGAAGTTGTGGAAAGTCCTTCCAAACTATTTTAAGAAAAGAAATATTTTAAGCCAGGAGTAATTAAACCCAGCCGGGCCTAAAGTCAAGGTGCACAGGCTACATAGTGCATATCCCTATAATTAAATGATTTTGTGGTTTAGCCTAGTCTTTCATTCAGAAATGAGTCTATTGTTTGATAGAGCAAAATAGAACAGAAAAATCTTAAATATTAGCAGATAAATTATAGTCTACAATAGATTATTTTCTTAATTATCTGTGTTCTTATAAAATGCAGGATAAAGAATGCCTGTAAATGTCTCAAATCACATACTCATGTCTTATTCTCTGAATAGCTTTTTGGATATTTAATTCTTCATTTTTAGATAAGAGTATATTTATATATAACATGTATAAATAAATATATATATAATTACATATATATATGCGTGTGTGTATACATATATATGTATATATATGTGTGTATGTATGTGTATATATATATATATATATATATATATATATATATAAACACTGGATTAATAGCATAACAAGAATCTTATATGCATAGAAAAAATGCCTAGATGGCATTGCAGTATTTTTTGTTCATTCTCTGAGACCCAGCTGGAAGGTCACCTTCACAGGAAGGTTTTTCAGCTTTATTAATGCAAAGTCAGTTGCTCCCTTTTCTCTGCTCCCACAGCACTTAGTCCAGACCTCCACTATAGCATTTGTCTATTACTGTAGGGTAATTATTTGGTTCCCTTTAGGCTGGGAACTTCTCAGAAGCAGAGAACTTGGTTTACTCATTGTTATGTCTCTGTCACCTGGCAGAGTGTGTGGTATACAGTAGGCACATAATCAGAAATATTGACCAACTGTCTTTTCAATGGGAAGTGAATGTAGAACTATGCAGATACAGCTATAATCTAGAGGCTGAAACTGTTTGAGACCTATTTTTTGCCTTTTAGCTTGCCTGGTACTTCTGTCCAAAAGTCTGCCTGGCCTTGATTTCTATGTATGATCTTGTTTGATCTTCTAGTGTGCCAATTCTCCCAGAGAATGGCTCAACACACTGGTTATGCTAACTTAACTTGTGTTATACTGAACTCAATGTGAGGTTAGGGGGCTGTAGCAGAAAATTCAGAAATCTCTGGCCTTTATATAAAGATTTGAATGTAAGAATTAACACGTTTCCACCTGTCCAACAATAGTGCGCCTTTATAGTTACCTCATCCCACTCTCTGTAGGGCTTTGACTGGGCAGTCTTTCTGCCATCCAGTCTTTAACTTAATTTTATTGTGTTTTAAAAAACAGTGGCCAACTAATCTTTGACAAAGCAGGAAAAAATATCCAATGGAAAAAGGCAGTCTCTTCAGCAAATGATGTTGGGAAAACTGCACAGCAACATGCAGAATGAACCTGGACCACTTTCTTACACCATACACAAAAATAAATTCAAAATTGATGAAAGACCTAAACTTAAGACAGGAAACCATCAAAATCCTAGAGGAGACAATAGGCAACAACCTCTTTGATCTCAGCCACAGCAACTGCTTACTTGACATGTCTCTGGAGGCAAGGGAAACAACAACAAAAATGAACTATTGGAACCTCATCAAGATTAAAAGCTTCTGCACAGTGAAGGAAACAATCAGCAAAACTAAAAAGCAACCAACAGAATGGCACAATATATCTGCAACTGACATATCAGATAAAGGATTAGTATCCAAAATCTATAAAGAACTTATCAAACTCAACACCCAAGAAAACAATCTAGTGAAGAAATGGGCAAAATACATGAATGGACACTTTTCCAAATCAGACATCCAGATGACCAAAAGACACATGAAGAAATGATGAATACCACTCATCATAAGGGAAATACAAATCAAAACCACAATGAGATGCCATCTCACACCTGTCAGAATGGCTAAAATTAACAACTCAGGCAACAACAGATGTTGCCAAGGATGCAGAGAAAGAGCAGTATTCCCACTGCTGATGGGAATGCAAACTGGCACATCCACTCTGGAAAACAGTACAGAGGTAAATTAAAAATGGAACTACCCTATGACCCAGCAATTGCCCTACTAGATATTTATCTAAAGGATACAAAAGTGTTGATTCGAAGGGGCAGATGCACCACAACGTTTATAGCAGCACTATTGGCAATAGCCAAAGTATGGAAAGAACCCAAATGCCCATCAACTGATGAATGGATAAAGAATATGTGGTATATACATACAATGGAATATTACTTGGTGATCAAAAAGAATGAAATCTTACCATTTGCAAAAATGTGGATGGAACTAGAGTGAATTATACTAAGTCAAATAGTCAGAGAAAGACAAACATCATATGATTTCATTCATATGTGGAATTTAAGAAACAAAATAGATGAACATAGGGGAAGAGAAGCAAAAAAAAAGATAAAAACAGAGAGGGAAACAAACCATAAGAGACTCTTAAATACAGAGAACAAACTGAGGGTGGCTGGTGTGGTGTTGGGTGGGGGGAGGGGATGGGCTAAATGGGTGATGGGCATTAAGAAGAGCACTGGGTGTTATATGTATGTGATGAATCACTAACTTCTGTTCTTGAAATCATTATTACACTATATGTTAACTAACTTTGATTTAAATAAAACTTTAAAAAAATGAGAGAATGAAAAAGTTAAAGAATAAAAACAAGTTTTATTGAGATATAATTCATATCCATATACTTTACTTATTTAAAGTGTACAATTCAATGGTTTTCAGTATATTCATAGAATTGTTTAGCCAACACTACTAATTCCAGAATACTTTCAACATCTTCCCCCAAACTCTGGACCAATTGGTAGCTATTTCCTATTTCTCACCAACCCCTACCCGCCAGTCCTAGGCAACCACTAATTTACCTTCAGTTTCAATAAATTTGCCTACATGTAAATGGAATCATACAATATCTAATCTTTTGTGTCAGTCTTCTTTCATCTAGCATGTTTCCAAAGGTCATCTCTGTTGTACATGCATCATTACTTTATTCCCTCTTATTGCTGAAGAATATTCCATTGTATGTATATATCACAGTTTATTTATCTATTCATTAGTTGATGGACACTAGGGCTATTTCTACTTGTTGGCTGTTATGAATAGTGCTTCTAGAACATTCCTGTGTAAGTTTTTGTGTGGACATATGGTTTCATTTTCTTGAATGTATACCTAGGTGTGGAATTGTTGGTTTACATGGTAACTCTACGTTTAACATTTTGAGGAACTGCTCTTCTGTTTTCCAAAATGACTGTACCATTTTACACTGACACTGGCAAGTATGAGACTTCCAGTTTTCCTACATCCTCACCAATACTTGCTGTTGTCTGTCTTTTTGATTATAGCCAACCTACTGGTTGTAAAGTGGTAACTCATTGTATTTTGAGTTTTATTTATTATGAGCTAATGATGTTGAACATTTTTTTCATGTGCTTAATGGCCATTTGCATATATTCTAAGGAGAAAAGTCTATTCAGATATTTTGCCCATTTTAAAATTAAGTTATTATTTAATTATTGAGTTGTAAGAGTTCTTTATAAATTCTAGGTAGGAGTCCCTTAACAGATATATGATTTGCAAATATTTTCTCCCATTTGTGGGTTTCCTTTTCACTTTTTTTTGTGACAACTTTTGCAACATAAAAGTTTTTCATTTTGATGTAATTCAATTTATCTATTTTTTTTTCTTTTATTGTTTGTGCTTTTGGTGTCAAGCCTAAGAAACCATGGTCTTCTCTAAGGTCATGAAAATTTAGGCCTTTTTAAAAAAAGAGTTTTATAGTTTCAGCTCTTACATTTAGATTTTTCATCTATTTTGAGTAAATTTTTGTATATGGTGTGAGACAAAGGACCAATTCATTATTTTGCATGTGGCTATCCAGTTGTCCAAGAACCCTTTGTTGCAAACATTATTCTTTCCCCACTGAATGGTCTTGACAATTAATTGACTATAAATGCAAGGCTTTATTTCTGTTCTCTAAATTCTATTCCACTGATCTACATGGCTATCTTTATGGCAATACTATCCTTACTTTATTATTGTAGCTTTGTAGTAAGTTTTAAAATTGGCATGTGTGAGTTCTCCAACTTTGTTCTTCTATTTTTTTTTTTTTTAATTTTGAGAGAGAGAAAGAAAAAGTGCAAGCTGGGGAGGGGCAGAGAGACAGAGAGAGAGAGAGAGGGAAACAGAAGATCTGAAGCAGGCTCTAAGGGGACAGCAGAGAGCCCAGTGAGGGGCTTGAACTCAAGAACTGTGAGATCATAGCCTAAGCGTAAGTCCAAAGCTTAACCGACTGAGCCACCCATGTGCCCCTGTCCTTCCGTTTCAAGATTTTTTTTTTTTTTGCCTTTTCTGGGTCCCTAGTATTTCTATATGAATTTTAGGATCAGTTTTGTAATATCTGTAAAGAAGCCACTTGGGATTTTGATAAAGACTGAAGTGAATCTCTAAATCAATTTGGGGGGAGTATTGCCAATGAACATGGGTGTATCCATCGTATCTAATTCATGAAAATTACATATCTTTTCACCTATTTACATTGTATTTTCTTTATTTCACAATGTTTCATACCACAATACACATTTTGCATTTTGTGGAATTTATTTCTAAGTCTTTTTTTTCTTTTGATGCTATAGTAGATGGAACTGTTTTAATTTCATTTCAGATTGTTCATTACAAGTGTATAGAAACAATTCATTTTTGTATGTTGATTTTGTATCCTATAGCTTTGCTGAATTTATTCATTAGTTTTAATAGTTTTTCAGTGAATTCCTTAAAATTTTCTGTATACAAAATCATGTCATCTGTAAATATAGTTTTACCTCTTACTTTCAAATCTATATGCCTTTTATTTCTTTTCTTTCAAGCACTCCCCCACCTCACCATAAAATAGTTCACCTAGAACCTGTAGTACAATGTTATATAGAAGTTTTCAGAGTGGACATCTTCATTTTGTTCTTGATCTTAGGAAAAACATTCAGTTTTTCACCATTAAGTACGATAATATTAACTGGGTTTCTTCACAGATACACTTTTATCAGGTTGAGGAACTTCCCTTCTATTAGTTTTTTAGTTGTATGTGTGTGTTTTTAATTGTGAAAGGGTATTGGATTTTGTGACTTGCTTTTTGTACATCTATTGAGATGCATGTGACTTTTGTCTTTTATTCTATTTGATATATTACATTAATTGATTTTTAAAAACATTTTAAATGTAGAATTTTATTTCTTTATTTTACTTTAATTCCACTCAGCATACAGTACAATATTAGTTTCAGGTGTACAATATAGTGATTCAACACTTCCATACAACACCCAGTGCACCCCTTAATCCCCATCACATATTTAGCCCATCCCCCCGCCCCAGAAATTGCCAGTTTGTTCTCTGTAATTAAGAGTCTGTTCCTTAATTTCTCTCTTTTCTCCCCTTTGCTCATTCATTCTATTTCTTAAATTCCACATATGAGTGAATCACATAGTTTGTCTTTTCTCTGATTGACTTCTTTCACTTAGGATTATGCTCTTTAGCTCCATCCATGTCATTGCAAAGGGCAAAATTTCATTCTTTTTTTATGACTTAATACTATTCCATTATATATATTTTGGCATATATACATGCCACATCTTCTTTATACATTCATCAATCAATGGATAATTGGGCTGCTTTAATATCTTGGCTATTGTAAATAATGCTGCAATAAACACAGGGGTGCATGTATCCCTTTGAATTAGTGTTTTTGTATTCTTTCAGTAAATACCTAGTAGTGCAATTGCTAGAGCATAGAGTAGATCTATTTTTAACTTTGTGAGGAAACTCCATGCTGTTTTCCACAGTGGCTGTACCAGTTTGCATTCCTACCAATAGTGCACAAGGGTTCCCTTTTCTCCACATCCTTGCCAACACCTCTTGTTTCTTGTGTCGTTGATTTTATTTATTTATTTATTTATTTATTTATTTATTTATTTATTTTTTCATGTTTATTTTGGGGAGAGAGGGAGAGATATTAAGCAGAGGAGGGGCAGAGAGAGAAGGGGACAGAGGATTTGAGGCAGGCTCTGTGCTGACTAATAGCAGAGAGACGGATGTGGGGATCAAACTCAAGACCTGCAAGATCATGACCTGAGCTAAAGCCAAACGCTCAACCTACTGAGCCACCCAAGCTCAGTTTTTTACAGTTTGGATACTAACCCTTTATCAGATATGTCATTTGCGAATATCTTCTCCCATTCCATAGGTTGCCTTTTAGTTTTGTTGATGGTTTTTTTTTGCTGTGCAGAAACTTTTTATTTTGACATAGTCCCAATAGTTTATTTTTGCTTTTGTTTCCCTTGCTTCAGGAGATATAGCTAGAAAAAAGTTGTTATAGCTGATGTCAAAAAGGTTATGGCCTGTGTGTTCTATTCTAGGACTTTTACGGTTTCCTGTCTCACATTTAAATCTTTTATCCATTTTTATTTTATTTTTGTGTATAGTATAAGAAAGTGGTCCAGTTTCATTCTTTTACATGCTGCTGTCCAGTTTTCCCAACAAGATTTGTTGAAGAGACTGTCCTTTTCCCATTGGATATTCTTTCCTGGTTTGTTGAAGATTAATTGGCCATACATTTGTGAGTTTATTTCAGAATTTTCTATTCTTTTCTATTGATCTATGTATTTTTGTACTAGTATCTTACTGTTGTAATCACTACAGTTTTGTAATATAACTTGAAGTTTGGATTTGTGTTGCCTCCAGCTTTGCTTTCCTTTTTCAAGGTTTCTTTGGCTATTTGGAGCCTTTTGTGGTTCCATACAATTTTAGAATTGTTTGTTCTAGTTCTGTGAAAAATGCTGCTGGTATTTTGATAAGGATTGCATTAAATGTGTAGATTGCTTGAGTAGTATAGACATTTTAACAATACTTGTTCTTCCAATCTGTGAGCATAGAATGTCTTTCCATTTCTTTGTATCATCTTCAATTTCTTTCATCAGTGTTTTATAGTTATCAGAGTACAGGACCTCACCTCTTTGGTTAAGTTTATTCCAAGGTATCTTATTACTTTGGGTGCAATTGTAAACGGGATTGTTTTCTTAATTTCTCTTTCTGCTGCTTCATTATTGCTGTGTAGAAGTGCAACAGATTTCTGTACATTGATTTTGAATCGTGTGGCTTTACTGAATTCATTTATCAGTTCTAGCAGTTTTCTTGGTGGAGTCTTTAGGGTTCTCTCTATATAGTATCATGTCATCTGCAAATAGTGAAAGTTTTACTTCCTTACCAATTTGGATGCCTTTTATTTCTTTCTGTTGTTTGATTGCTGCATCTAGGACTTCCAGTACTATGGTGAATAAAAGTGGTAAGAGTGGACATCCTTGTCTTGTTCCTGACCTTAGAGTGAAGAACTCTGTTTTTCCCCTTTAAGGATGATATTAGCTGCGGTTTTTCATATACAGCCTTTATTATGTTAAGGTATGTTCCTTCTAAACCTACTTTGTTGAAGGTTTTTTTTTTTTGTAATCATGAATGGATGTTGTACTTTGTGAAATGCTTTTTTTCTGCATCTATTGAGATGATCATATGGTTCTTATCCTTGTTCTTATTGATGTGAGGTGTCTTGATTGATATGCAAATACTGAACCATCCTTGCAATCCAGGAATAAATCCTTCTTGATCATGGTGAATGATTTTTTCAATGTATTATTGAATTTGTTTCGCTAGTATTTTGTTGAAGATTTTTGTATCTATGTTCATCAGGGCTATTGGTCTGCAGTTCTCTTTTTTAGTGACGTCTTTATCTGGTTTTGGGTATCAGGGTAATGCTGGCATCATAGAATAAATTTGGAAGTTTTTTTTCCCCTTCTATTTTTTGGAATAGTTTGAGAACAATAGGTATTAACTCTTCTTTACATGTTTGGTGGAATTTTCAGGCACCTGGGTGGTTCAGTTGGTTAAGTGTCTGACTCTTGATTTTGGCTCAGGTCATGATCTCACAGTTTGTGAGTTCTAGCCCCATGTTGGTCTCTGTGCTGACAGTGCAGAGCCTGCTTAGGATTCTCTGTCTCCCGCTCTCTCTGCCCCTTCCTTTCTCTCTCTCAAAAATAAATAAACATTTAAACAAAAAAAATATTTGGCAGAATTCACCTGTGAAACCATCTGGTCCTGGACTTTTGTTTTTGGGGAGTTTTTTGATTACTGTTTTAATTTCTTTGCTGGTTATCAGTCTGTTCAAATTTTCTATTTCTTCCTATTTCAGTTTAGGTAGTTTATATGTTTCTAGGAATTTATTCGTTTCTTCTAGGGTTGTCCAATTTGTTGGCATATAGTGTTTCATAATATTCTCTTACAATTGTATTTCTGTGGTGTTGGTTGTTATTTTTTCACTTTCTTTTTATTTTATTTATTTGAGTCCTTTCTCTCTCTCTCTTTTGGAGAGAGAGAGAGTGGGTGAGGAGCAGAGGGAGATAGAGAGAGAGAATATATGCAGGTTCCATGCCCAGCATAGAGGCTGATGAGAGGCATGGTCTCATAACCTTGAGATCATGGCCTGAGCCAAAATCAAGAGTCAGATGCTTAACTGACTGAGCCACCCAGGCGCCCTGAGTTGTTTCTCTTTTTTTCTTGATAAGTCTGGCTAGAGATATATCAATTTTATTGATTTTGCTTCAAAGAACCAGCTCCTGGTTTCATTGATCTGTTCTATACTTTTTTTGGTTTCTATATCATTTATTTCTGTTCTAATATTTATGTTCTTCCTTTTGCTGGTTTTAGGTTTTGTTTGTTCTCCTTCCTTTAGGTGTAAGATTAGGTTGTTTATTTGAGATTTTTATTGCTTCTTGAGGTAGGCTTTTATTGGTATAAACTTTCCTTTTAGAACCACTTTTGCTGCATTGCATAGATTTTGGATTTTAGTATATGTGCTGCTGAATCAAGCACAAAAGTTTTGGATTTCAAGTTTTCATTTGTTTCTATGCACATTTTTTATTTCTTTTTTAATTTTCTGGTTGGTCCATTCATTGTTTAGTAGCATGTTATTTAACCTTCATGTATTTGTGGTCTTTCTAAAGTTTTTCTTATGGTTGTATATGAATTTCAAAGGGTTGTGATTAGAAAAGATGCATGGTATGACTGATTATCTTGAATTTGTTAAGGCTTATTTTGTGGGCTAATATGTGATCTATTCTGGAGAATGTTCTATGTATTCTTCAAAAGAATGTGTATTCTGCTGCTTTAGGATGGAATGTTTTAAATATATGTTGAATTCATCTGTTCCAGTGTATCATTCAAAGCCATTGTTTCCTTGCTGATTTATTTTTTGTTTAGGTAATCTCTCTGTTGAAGTAAGTGGGGTGTCAAAGTTTCCTATTATTATTGTATTATTATCAGGTAGTTCCTTTATGTTTGTTGCTTACTACTTTATGTATTTGGGTGCCTCTATGTTGGGTGTATAAATATTTACAATTGTTAAATCTTGTTGGATTGCCCTTGTTATGATTATATTGTGTCTTTGTCTTTTGTTACAGTTTTTGTTTTAAAGTCTATTTTGTCCAATGTAAGTATTGCTACTCTGGCTTTCTTGTGCCATTTGCATGATAGATATTTCTCCATCCCCTCACTTTTTGAAAAAAAAATTAATGTTTATTTTTGAGAGAGAGAGAGAGAGGGAGAGAGAGAGCAAGCAGGGGAGGGACAGAGAGAGGGAGACACAGAATCCGAAGCAGGCTCCAGGCTCTGAGCCGTCAGCACAGAGCCTGATGCTGGACTTGAACCCATGAGCTGTGAGATCATGACCTGAACTGATGTCAGACACTTAACCAACTGAGCCACCCAGGTGCCCCATCCATCCCCTCACTTTTAATCTGCACGTGTCTTTAGGTCTAAAGATCTTTAGGTCTCGTGTAGGCAGCATATAGATGGGCCTTGTTCTTTTAATCTTTAGGTCTCGTGTAGGCAGCATATAGATGGGCCTTGTTCTTTTAATCCATTCTGTCATTCTGTGTCTTTGATTGGAGCATTTAGTGCATTCACATTCAAAGTAATTAATGGATAGATATGTATTTGCTGTCATTGTATTATTTGTTCTCTGGTTATTTCTGAAGATTTCCTCTAGTCCTTTATTGTCTTTCTCTCCTTCATGGTTTGCTGCTTTTGTTTAGTGATATATTTGGATTTCTTTCTCCTTATTCTTCACATATATGGTTGCCATTAGGTTTGTATATAACCTCTTCAACATACAGCAGTCTATATTAAGTTGATGATCATTTAGGTTTGAAGCCATTTTTTACTTTCCTATTCCCCACAATTTAGGTATATGTTTTTATATTTTACATCTTTTTATTTTGTGAGTTCCTTGACTTATTTTTTACAGAAATATTCATTTTTACTGTTTTTGTGTTTCCTACCTTTATTCCATCACTTGTGGTCTCTCCTTTCAACTCAAAGAGTCCCCTTTAATATTTCTTACAGGGCTGTTTAGTGGTCATGAACTCCTTTAGTTTTCTTTTTGTTGTTGTTTTCTGGGAAATTATCTCTCCTTCTATTCTGAATGATAGCCTTACTGGACAGAGTATTCTTGGTTGCAGATTCTTCTCATTTAAGCACTTTGAATAATCATGCCACTCCCTTCTGGGTTGGAAAGTTTCTGCTGAGAAATATCCTGCTAGCCTTATTGGTTTTCCCTTGTAAGTTATTCGCTTTTGTCTTGCTGCTTTAAATTTTTTTTTTTTCTTTATCACTATATTTTGCCAATTTAATTGCAATATGTCTTGGTGTGGTTCTGCATCTGCTGATTTTGATCAGAGTTCTTTGTGCCTCCAGGATCTGGATATATGCTTCCTTTCCTAGATTAGGGAAGTTTTCAGCTATTCTTCTTCTTTTTTTTAAAAAAATTTTTTTTTTAATGTTTATTTATTTTTGACAGAGACAGACTGCGAGTGGTTTAGGGCAGAGAGAGAAGGAGACACAGAAGCAGAAGCAGGCTCCAGGCTCTGAACTGTCAGCACAGAGCCCGATGTGGGACTCGAGCTCACGAGCTGTGAGATCATGACCTGAGCCGAAATCGGACGCTCAACTGACTGAGCCACCCAGGCGCCCCCAGCTATTATTCTTCAAATAAATTTCCTGCCCCATTTTCTCTCTTCTTCTTCTTCTAGTTTTCTATAATACAAATGTTATTAGGTTTGATGGAGTCACTGAGATTTAGATTCCCTAAATCTATTCTTGTTTTGCATAATTCCTTTTTCTCTCTTTTGTTCAACTTGATTACTCTCCTTTACTCTGTCTTCTAGTCCATAGTTTGTTTCTCTGCTTCTTCTATCTTGCTATTCATTCTATCAAGCATTTTTTTTTCATTTTGTTTATTGAACCCTTTATCTCTGCTATGTTATTCCTTATCTCTGTGTTAAGGGTCTCACTCATGTATTCTATTCTTTTCTTAAGTCCAGTGAGTATCCTTATGATCATTATTTTAAAATTTCTACTATCAGACATGTTACTTATATCTGTTTTGCTTATATCTCTGGCCATGGCTTTGTCCTATTCTTTCATTTGGGATAAATTTCTCTGTCTTCTCATTTTATCTAAGTCTCTGTGCCTATTTCTCAGTTTTAGGATTTCAGCTACTTCTGTTCTTGAGGGTAATGGCTTTATGAAGAAGTCCTGTAGTGTGCTGCCATTTGATGTCCTCTGTTTTCAAGAGCCTAGTGCTTCCAGGAGTATCTTCAATGTGCGCTGTATATACTCTGCTATTTTGTCCTGGCTGCTTTATCCTTCAGGCAATTCATCTTCATAAGCTCTTTTCACCTGTTGTAGGCAGTGTTTAGTCCTTGGTCTGAATGTGGCACATTGTAACTAGGTATGCCCTGGTCTGCTTGTGAAATGAGACCTGTCACCATTGCTGCTGGAACAAAGGCCTTGCATAACTCATGGGTCAGGAGGCATGGTGTGAGCAGAGGTTTGGGTCAGTCTTCTAGGGGAGGGGGCCTGCTGTGCTGGCATTGAGACAAGCATGACAGGGAGGGGTGGTCCCACTGCAGAATGTGGGGCAGAGCTTAGTGTAAACAGTTAGGTAGTAAATATCTAATACTGCATTGGTTCCCACAGGTGGCCCCATGCTTATGCTGAGGGGCAGAGGAGGGAAATGGCATTGGTCAGTTCCTTTGTTTCTGGAGGGTTCTCTCTGTGAATGCTGTTTCTCTGGGAGGTACTCTAAGATGAACAAATAATCTCCCCAATGTGTGCCCAGGTGCTCTTCAGATCACTGTTTCCATGCTGTACATCTGTGGGTTGTTTGCCTGCTTTCTCTTCAAGAGCAGTGCAATGACCTCTGGGTTGTATCCCAGCCATGCCTGCTGACCTTTAAAACTCCAGGCTTGCTGGTTGTAAGAACTCACAAAATTCAGCCCCTCTTGCTTTCCTCGCCAATTGCTATAGTGATTCATTTTCCCCATGAGCCATGACCTACATGCTAGTCTGTCTCTTGCCCTTCTCCATGACTGCATCTCTCTCCCTTCTGCAGCAGTCATGATCTGTTTCTCTCCCAAACTCTGTCTCCATACTTCCTACCTTGGATGTGACCTCTTCTCTACCTGTAGTTGTGTAGTTTGTTCTGCCAGTTTTCAGGCCAATTTCTGGGATATTTAAGATGACTTGATGATTATCTGGTCATATTCATGGGATGAGGTGAGCCTAGGGTCCTCCTACCCCACCACCATCTTCCAACCTACATTAATTGATTGTTGGCTGTTGAGTCAACCTTGCATTTGTGGGCTATTGTCCATTCTCGTACCTGCTCAACTCAGACTTAAAAACACTTGACAATTGTTTTTTCTAGAGTCATAGTTTTGTCATTTTTAATATTTCTCTAAGTCTCAAATTTTATCATTCTTGGTTTAAAAGCAACCTCACTTTTTCCTGAATAGTTGCAACGGTGATATACTTATGGTTTATGAGGCAAATTTGGCTTGTAAGTATATTTTATTTGGTCTATAGGCTTTTGAAATTTAGGCCAAGAGTGTTCTCTGTAGGCAGACACCACACTCAACATTTCTGTTATCTTCTATTCTGCATTTAAGCCAGGCCCTTAAAAGCTTTGAAGTCTATGATGCTTGTAATAAACCATCTTGCTTTTGGCATATTTATTTATCTCAATGGAATCATTTCCTGGTCACCCAACTTTAAAATCTTGGAGTCACTGTTGATAACTTTTGTAAATTTTTTTTTTGCCTTTAAAAACATCATTCTATTTAACCACACTGAACTGGGCTTAAAAATAGTTAAGATGATAAAAAAAAAACCTCCCAAATTAAATATGAATATATTCCCATTGTATAAGATTTAGACAATCACAAAATCCCTAAAGTACAGAAGCCCTAAAAGTCCTCTTTTACTTCTCCCCACCAACCCTTCCTCATCCACAGATAATTATCGTCATTAAAGTGGGGTGTATTCTTCTGGCCCACTTTGTTGACTTTTACACACAAGCACACACACATATGGGCTCCCAGTTTTTTACATAAAAAGTAGGTTAGACAAATTGTCAGCCTATTGACAATAAGTGCCTCTAGATAGGGAAGGGATGGTAAAGGAGAGTGAAGGAGAAGTTTTCAATTTTTAGTCATTACTGCCAATGCTGCATAAGCATGATTTACATACATCTTTATAGAAAGAAAGCCTACGTTAGCAAGACATGAAACTTGGATGCTATAAATGAGAAGAATGGTAGACTGGCTATGTAAAAATATTATACTGAATATCAGTCAGGATTCAACCTGAGAAGCAGAACCAAAGGGAAAATAAATAAATAAAAATATTAGGTAGATAGATGGATAGATAGATAGATAGATAAGCTAGGTAAGCAAGTTTGAAATGAGCAAGGCAGGTCTTCAGGAAGGAAATATCACAGGTAGGTTGGAACTGTATCTTCTTTTAGGAGAGGCCTAAGTTCTGTTTTCAAGTCTTTTCAACTGATTGAATTAGGCTCCCCCAGATTATTAAGGATAATCTCCCTTAGTAAAGTCAATTGATTATGGGCTTTAATTTCACATGCAAAATACTTTTACAGCAAAACCAAGGCATTTGATTGAATAAGTGGATACTATAGCCTAGCCAAGCTGACACATCAAAAATTAAAAATTTATGTACAGCAAAAGATACTGTGAAGAAATAAAGACAACAGATAGGTAAAATGTACTTACAGCATAGATAATAAAATGATTAATATTCAAAATTACTGAGTTCCCTGAAATCAATGAAAAAGTCAATAAACAGCTGATAGAAAAATGGGCAAATATGAATAGGAAACTCATACACAGGGGTGCCTGGGTGGCTCAGTTGGTTAAGTGTCCAACTCTTGATTTTGATTCAGATCATGATCTCATGGTTCGTGGGATTGAGCCCCGTTTTGGGCTCCATGCTGATGGCTCAGGGCCTGCTTGGGATTCTCTCTCTCTCTCTCTTCTCTCTCTCTCTCTCTCTCTCTCTCTCTCTGCCCCTCCCCCATTTGTGCTCTTTCTCTCAAAATAAATAAATAAAAATTTAAAAAAAAGGAAAGTCATATGCAAAATATGTCTGGTGAAAAATGTAACAAAATGCTCAAACTCATCAAGAAGTAAGAAAATAAAATTTTAAATGATTTAAAATTTTAAAGTTAAAAAGTTGAAAAATTTCCTGATAATTTTGGTCAACATTTGAAAAGATGGATAATATCTCAAGTTGACAAAAATACAGAAGAATAGGCATTCTCATTCATACACAACTTTTTGGTTTTTTTTTTATTTAAAAAAAAATTTTTTTTAACGTTTATTTATTTTTGAGGCAGAGAGAGACAGAGCATGAACGGGGGAGGGGCAGAGAGAGAGGGAGACACAGAATCAGAAACAGGCTCCAGGCTCCGAGCCATCAGCCCAGAGCCCGACGTGGGGCTCGAACTCACGGACCGCGAGATCGTGACCTGAGCTGAAGTCAGACGCTTAACCGACTGCACCACCCAGGCGCCCCCATATACAACTTTTTGGTTGAGAGTGTATATTGATAAAGCCTTTTAAAACAGATACTTAGCAGTATATGAACATTTTAAATGAGCGTAACTTTTACTTGGTGAACTACTGCTATGAATCTATTGTCTCTTACTCTTAATATTGAATCAGTCTTGTGTGACTGAGGCAAACAACTGAATTCCCTGATCCTTTTCTTACTCTCTGAGTTCAACTTGCACACTACTGCTAGATAGATCTTAATTGTCTTTTTTTCTCTAACACATACATACACACTCATTCACACACATACCACAGCACTGTTTGTAACAGCCTCAAGCTAGAAACACCCCAAATGTCTAATAATATAGCATGGATAAATAACTTATGATGCATTCATGTAATGGAATATTTACAATAAAGAAAATGAAAGGACTGTAGATTACAAACATTAACATGGATGACTCTCAAAAATATTCTTGGACAAAAGAAGCAAAAACCAAAGAAAACAAAGTATGATTCCATTTAAACAAAGTTCAAAGCAAAGCAAAATTAAACTACGTTATTTAGAGATGCATAGCTAGGTAGTAAAACCATAAAGAAAAACAAGGAGGTAAATGATTATTCCAGATGTTAGGGTAGTGATTACCTTAGCTGGGGGAAGAAGGGAGTTGTGATTGAGGAGGTGAATTCAAGAGAACTCTAGGATGCTGTTGATCTTAGACTTTTTGACTTTGATGGGGACAACATGTTAAACTTAACACAGATGATTTATGCTTTGTCTCTATTATTGCAACTTAAAAAAATGCCACTAGGGAACTTTCTGCGGTGTTGGCAGTCTCCTATTTCCCTTTTTTGTCCAGCTTTATTGAGATATAATTAATGTGTAACATTGTGTAAGTTTAACGTGTACATTGTGTTGATTCAATGCACTTATAAATTGCAAAATGATCATCACCCTAGTACTGTTGACCCTGAACAGCACAGGTATGAACTGCCTGGGTCCTCTTCTATGTGGATATTTTTCAACAGTTTATTCCTATAAATGTATTTTCTTTTCCTCATGATTTTCTTAATTTTATTTTCTCTACCTTCCTTTATTGTAAGCATACAGTAAATAATACATATAACATAAAAAACGTGTTAATTGACTGTTATCGGTAAGGTTTCTGGTCAACAGTAGGCTGTTAGCAGTTAAAGTTTGAGGGAATCAAAAGTTATACTTGGATTTTTGACTGTGTGGGCAATCGGGGTTTGTAGGAAGGTGGTCAGCACCCATAACTCCTGCATTGCTTGAGGGTCAACTGTATTAGCTACCACCTACATCTCGTTACATGTGATGGTTGCACAGATTCTGACTGATAATTTTCTAAATTAAATTTACTTTTCTGTTCGTTGTATTTGACTTAAAAATTGTTGAAAGTAAATTATATTTTAAAAATCTATTTGAATTACTTCCTGCCTACAGGATAAAGGTCAGACTCCTCCATATTCAAATTCCTCCCTATACCTAGACCTCAGCCTTTGTCATCTGACACCTACTACTGTCTTCAGTGGAAGCCAAAAAAATCCCAAACAAAACAAAACAAAACAAAAGCCCCAACAGATACTAATTTTACTAAACTGCCTTTACCAAAAAAGAAAAAAAAAGACCTTTCCTCTTGTTCTTTATTTGAGAGCAAATGGGGGAGAATTTTGAATTGCTTACCACACGTTCTTCTAAGATGAATCAGAGCAGAATGAAATGCCTGCTTAGACTTTGGCTATAATGAATATGTGTCTATGACACAATTTTCAGGAAGAACACATTTCTCCCAAGTCATTATCTAATTAGCATTATGTGTTTAGATTACGAATTTTCTTTTAGTTTAAATATGTTAAAAGATGTGTCAAAGGCAAGTATATGTGATGTTAGATGTTATGTTGTGCCCACCACAACACAGTGAAACATAAGAAATGACAGGAATTGAGCCCAGAGTCTTCATGCACAGACTATCAGTTTCACACTTAGTCACAGTCAACTTCACACGCAGACAACACTGAAAGAACCAGAGCCAAATGTTCCTGGAAAATGGGACTTCTTAGCTTCATAGACATTTGCTACAAATACCTGAGCCCCATGTGCTGGGTGGAGATCTCAGCAAGAAGACTGATGGGCAGCTTCCAGGAGAAAAAATGAGGGAGGGGCAGGATGTGGTGTTGGTGATTCAGAAGTGGCCCCCCTTCTCCACCACCAATCTGAGTCAGCATGCAGCCACATGGCCCCACATGGTGCATGATGGCTCTCGATGAGCTGTCATATCAGGCGCACTCTTCTTGCCTTTATTAAAGAAGCTGGTGATTTTAGAAGCCCAATTTACATATGAGTAGTTTTATTCTGTCTTTCCAAATTAGTCAAGCAACAAATGTTGAAACTTTCTGACCTACATGATATGGTGGCATGAAGTGTTGGGTGTTTTGCTTCATCTGGTTCTTAAAACGGTCCAGTAATATCACCCATCTGGAGGCAGCCTAGCATAGTAGTTGAGACCCTGGGTGCTGGAGCCAAGCTGACTGGGTTCAAATCCCTACTTGCCATCCCTGGACTTCTGATTTTAGAAGTGTGCACATATCATTCTTTGTTGCCCTAGCACATGAATTGTGTGTTCTTACTGTGATTGTTGCATCCTCGGTGCAACAGTGGCAGAGGTTACAGCAAGCTCCAGCATAGCAGCAGTGGTTCTGTTGATGGCAGCATCTGGGTTCCTGGCTGGCAGACTAGGTGGCACTTCTCAGTGCTGGTCATTAACTATCCATGACTTGATTTGGGGCATTTCTCATGACCGCAGAGTCCTCAATCCACCATTCCACCATGCTGGCGATTCTATAAGTTATACAATGATCTTTTTTTTTTAATTTTAAAATTTATTTTATTTTTTTTTAAATGCTTATCCATTTATTCTGAGAGAGTGCGAGAGCGAGCACATGCACAAGTAGGGGAAAGGCAGAGAGAGAAAGAGAATCCCAAGCAAGCTCTGTGATGTCACCATAAAGCCTGAGGCAGAGCTCAAACCCACGAACCTCAAGATCATGACCTGAGCAGAAATCAAGAGCCAGACATTTAACTGACTGAGCCACCCAGGCGCCCCAATAACCTAGGAATTTTTATGGCTCATGGCTTTAATTTATGGTTGGTTGATTTAGCCAACCGTGTCTTTAGTGTTACTTATTTCAGTTTAACATATGGATTGAAAGGGGCACAAATCTTAAGTTTATAGCTTGATTATCACAGAAAGCAAGATATTGTACTAACACTACAAAGGCCTACTTTGTGCTCCCATTCTCCAAAGGTAATCACTACACAGATATCTCTTGAGGAGAATTAGTTTTGCCTGCCTTTTGAACTTTAAATAAACCAGATTATATAGTATGTACTCTTTTTGTTGCTGAATGTTGTATCTTTGAGATGCAACCATGTTGTTACACATAGGAATGGTTTTCTTTGCTGCTGTATAGTATTATTACATTGTGCATATATTAATGTGTATACTTTATTTATCCATTCTATTGCTAATGGACATTTGGGTAGCTTCTAGTTTGATTCTATTAAGAATGGTGTACTAAGGATATTCTTGTAATTACCTTTTTCTGCACATATGTATGCATTTCTTTTGGATTTACACTTAGGTGTTGAATTGCTGAATTATAGGGTGGGTGTATGCTTAACGTTACTGGCAACGCAATTCCTAAAGTAGTTTTGCCAATTTGCACTCCTACAGCATTGTATGAGTTTCTTACAGTCTATATCCTAGCACTTGGTATTGTCAACCTTTTAAATGTTAGCCATTCTGGGGTGTGTGTAGAGATATCTTGTTTTGTTTTCAACTTGCATTTTCCTGATAACTAATGATGTTGGGCATCTTTTTATGTTCATCGGCCATTTGGATATTCTCTTTTGTAAAAAACTTATTCATGTCTTTTACCCTTTCTTAAAAGTAATTGAGTCTATGTTTTTCCTATTGATTTATAAGAGATATTTACATGGTCTAGACATATTTCTTTGTGTAATTTATATATGTAAAGTATCTTTTCCCACAATGCATCTTGCCTTTTCATTCTCTTAATGATGCCTTTTGATTAATAGGGGTTTTAAATTGTAGTAAGTCTAAATGATCAATCTTTCCTATTATGTTTAGTGCTTTTTTAAATTAAAAACATTTTTTAATGTTTATTTATTTTGGGAAGAGAGAGAGAGATAGAGTGTGAGTGGGGGAGGGGCAGAGAGAGAGGGAGACACAGAATCCAAAGCAGGCTCCAGGCTCTAAGCTGTCAGCACAGAGTCCAATGCAGGGCTCAAACCCACAAGCCATGAGATCATGATCTGAGCTAAAGTTGGATGCTTAACCAACTGAGCCACCCAGATGCCCCTATGTTTAGTGCTTTTTAAAAAACATAGACTTTATTTTTATTATTTTATTTTATTTTTTAAGTAATCCCTATACCCAATGTGGGGCTTAAATTTACAACCCCAAGATCAGATTGCATACTCTACTGACTGAGCCAGCAAGGAGCCCAAATAGACTTCACTTTTTATTTAAAACTTTTTAAAATTTTATTATTTTTTAAATATAATTTATTGTCAAGTTAGCGAACATACAGTGTAAACAGTGTACTCTTGGCTTCGGGAGTAGATTCCCATGATTCATTACTTACATACAACACCCAGTGCTCATCCCAACAAGTGCCCTTCTTAATGCCCATCACCCGTTTTCCCTGCCCCCCCTGCCCCCTCACTCCCATCAACCCTCAGTTTGTTCTTTGTATTTAAGAGTCTCTTATGGTTTGCCTTCCTCTGTGTTTGTAACTTTTATTTTCCTTTCCTTCCCCTATGGTCTTCTGTTACGTTTCTCAAATTCCACATATGAGTGAAAACATATGATATCTGTCTTTCTCTGACTGACTTATTTCACTTGGCATAATAGCCTCCAGTTCCACCCATGTGTTGCAAATGGCAAGATTTCATTCTTTTTCATTGCCAAGCAGTACTCCATACACACACACACACACACACACCCCACAACTTTTTTATTAGGCTTTATTTTTATTTATTTATTTATTTTTTCAACGTTTATTTATTTTTGGGACAGAGAGGGACACAGCATGAACGGGGGAGGGGCAGAGAGAGAGGGAGACACAGAATCGGAAACAGGCTCCAGGCTCTGAGCCATCAGCCCAGAGCCCGACGCGGGGCTCGAACTCACGGACCGCGAGATCGTGACCTGGCTGAAGTCGGACGCTTAACCGACTGTGCCACCCAGGCGCCCCAAGGCTTTATTTTTTAAAAAGCTGTTTTAGGTTTACAGAAAAATGAGTAGAAAGAACAGAGATTCCCATATATTTCTTCCCCCTCCCCAGTTTCCCCTATTATTAACATCCTGCATTGGTGTGGTACATTTGTTAAAACTGACGAACCAATATTAATACATTACTACTAACTAAAGTCCTAGTTTACATAAAGGTTCATCTTTGTGAAAAAGTGTGAACACTTTGTGAAGTGTTGGACACTTTTTTTTTCATTTTGACAAATGCATAATGCTATTTATCCATCATTACAGTATCCTTTAGAATAGTTTTACTTCCCTTATATTTTCCTGTGCTCCACTTCTTCATCTCTCTCCAACTCCTGGAAACTGCTAATCTTTTTACTGTCTCCATAGTTGTACCTTTTCGAGAATGTCATATAGGTGGAATCATATGGTGTATAGCCTTTTCAGACTTACTTCTTTCACTCAGTAATATGAGTTTAAGGTTCTTCCAAGTCTTTTAATGGCTTGATAGTTCATTTCTTTTTAGCACTCAATAACATTTCATTGACTGGGTGTACCATGGTTTATCTAACCATTCATCCTACTGAAAGACACCTTGGTGGCTTCCAAGATTTGGCAATTATGAACAAAGTTGCTATGAACATCTGTGGACAGGTTTTTGTGTAGGCATAAGTTTTCTGTTCTTTTGGGTGAAAACCAAGAAGAGGCACCTGTGTGGCTCACTTGGTCATGATCTCACAGTTCATGAGTTCGAGCCCCGCATTGGGCTTGCTGCTGTCAGCATAGAGCCAGCTTTGGATCCTCTGTTCCCCTCTCTCTGCCCCTGCCCCATTTACTCTCTCTCTCTCTCTCTCAAAAATAAATAAACATTAAAAAAACCCCAAGGAGTATATTGCTGGATCATATGATAAGAATATGCTTAGTCTTGTATGAAACCACCAGATTGTTTGCCAAAGTGGCTGTTCTATTTTGCATTCCCACCAGCAATGAATGAAACCTCCTGTTGCTCCATATCTTTGCCAACAGTTGGTATTATTCATATTCTGGATTTTTACTATTTTAATTGTTCTGTGGTGGTAGCTCATTGCTATTTTAATTTGCATTTTCCTGATGACATGTGTTGTGGAGAATCTTTTCATATATTCATTTTTCAGCTGTCTATATTCTTTGGTAGAGTGTCTGTTAGAGTCCTTGGCCCATTTTTAAGCTAGGTTGTTTGTTTTCTTATTGTTGACTTTTAGGGGTTTTTTTTTTTTTTGGTATATTATGGATAACAGTTCTTCAAAAAAATTTTATTTATTTTGAGAGAGAGAGAGACAGCGAACAAGTGCAAGTGGGGGAGTGGCAGGGAGAGAGGGAGAGAGAGAATCCCAAGTAGGCTCCACGCTGTCAGTGCATAGCCCGATGCAGGGCTCAAACCCATGAACTGTGAGATCATGACCTAAGCTGAAGTCAAGAGTCAGACCTTTAAACAACTGAGCCACCCAGGTGCCCCAATAGTTCTTTATCAGACATGTCTTTTGCAAATATTTTCTCTCAGTACATGGCTAGTCTTCTCATTCTCTTGACATTGTCTCTCATAGAGCAGAAGTTTTAAATTTTAATGAAGTCCACATTATCCATTATTTCTTTCATGGATAATGACTCTAAAAAGCCACTGACATACCCAAGGTCATCTAGGTTTTCTCCTATGTCATCTTCTAAGAACTTTATAATTTTTGTTTTATATTTAGCTGTCTGATTCATTTTCAGTTGATTTTTGTGAAGGATATAAGGTCTGTGTCAAGATTTGCTTTTCTTACATATGGATGTCCAGTTGTTCCAACAGCATTTGTTGAAGAGACTGTCTTTTCTCTATTGTATTGCCTTTGCTCCTTTGTCAAAGATCAGTTAACTACATTTATGGGGGTTGTTTCTGGGCTCTCTATTCTGTTCCACTGACTTATTTCTTTTTTCATCAATACCACTCTGTCCAGATTACTAAGTCATGTTTTTTTGGATGCCTAGACATCCCCAGTGTGGAAAGTCAAACTCATTACATAGAGGATGGAATTACAATCCAGTATCTATTTGGACTCATTGTTTGTAGAACCATAGCTACTTTATTTGTGACCAACTTCAAATTTATTAGTCTGTCTCTTTCAGTGGCAAGTGACAGAAACCCAACTCAAACTTAAACTAAGGAAGAAATGTTTTGGCTTATGGGAACTAGGAAGAAATGAGTGGAACTGGCATCATATATATTCCAAATATCCATCTATCTCTGCCTACCTTCTCATTTAGAGGATTTTCAATAATAAGGAAAATTAAAAACCAAAAAACCTACTTCCTACTGGCTAAAGAACAATTTCCTCATTTCCTTCAAGTGTTTGTTCAAATCTCACTTCCTCAGTGAGACTGACCAAGCTTCACTTTATTCAACACCAACACCTGTCTCCAGATCCTTTTTTACCATGCTCTACTTTTACATTTTATCCACTTACTACTTCTTAACATACTATAGAATTTTCTTATTTATGGTTTTGGTTTATTATCTCTCTTGGCTAGAATGTGAGTTCTAAAAGGGCAAGGCTCTTATGTACTTTGTTCACTGAGATATCCCAAGCACCTAGAACGGGACACTAGAGCATCCCACTTGGTAGGTGCTCAACAAATATTGCTGAGTGAAGGAAACGGAATTTATTATTTCATATAAGATGAAGTCCTGAGTTGGGTGTTTGCAGGATTGTTGGTTCTATGGCTCAAAGACATAATTGAGAGCCAGGTTCTCTTCATCTTCCCTGTCTGCCTTCTCTAGAATGCCAGCTTGGTCTGTTGGGGTAGCTTTCTTCATGGTTGCAAGACGGCTATTGCAGTTCCAGGCATCCCATGTCAACAAGACACATTGGTTGCTGCAGAAGGATGGTTGCTGTTTCTCATTTATCTCTTTTTCTTTCTCTAATCAATGTAGAATCACCTATTGTTTTTTTATAAAACCACACTTGCATATATAACAATAGAAATTAAAATAAATTCATATAATTGGATTATATATATATTATATATTATATATATGCATATAATTGGATTATAAATGCATATAATTGTATATATAATTGCATTAGTTTCTAAGCTAACCCTTACAGACTAAGTCTGTATATAATATACAGTCTTAATATAATTACTCAATTGCAACAATGTTAATTTTGGAAGAATTTTATTAATGTAAATTTATGAAATGTTAAGAAGGCATTTCTGGGTGTAGTTAAGTATAATAATTTGGACATTGCTTTTGAAAAGTTTGATAGCTGGAAAAAAATTTTAACTCTATATTAATTATTTATTTTAATAAAATTCTTAGGAAAAAAAATGAGAAAATCTGCCATGAGGATGACTAAAGGAAATGGGTTCTTGACGATATTAAAGTAAAATAAAGTATTTTTAAAACTGTGACAATGTATTTAAAAAATATAAAATTTCCATAAAGCATAATATAGCCAAAAGCACATGCGGAGACAACTAACAGTTTTTTGGGGAGTTTGATCAATCGAATGCATATTTTTTTTAACTTAGGTCAAATGAATTAAGAAAATCTTCTTTTGCTAAAATAAAAAAATGAGATGGTGGTAAGGGATCTGTCGAGCCGCATTTAACATTAATGGCTTTGAAAAAATAAAGAATATTTAACGTGAAAATGTTAATTTAAAAAATGGACTGTCTCGGTTGCAATACTGCTCAACATATGTGAAAGGCTCATGCCTATAAAATCTGGAGAGAAAATAACTACAAATCACCCTGTTAATCCATTGGGCATTTCTAGCTGAATTAAGTTTGTCCTTGTTAAAGAAATTATCTTCGTTTTTCCCCCCTCAGGAATGCATGTAAAACAGTTCCTGTCTCGATGTATGCCTAAGGCAAAAAGTTCAGTGCTCAATTACCTGCTCTCTGAAGTCTCATATTTTGCAATGAGCAAGTAAAATAGAATTTAAATCAGAAGTCTTGACCCATGCTCTTCTTTTTCCCTTCACAGCCCTACAAGCTATTTGGCATATGAAGGTCCTGACCTGAGAAAACCATCTTGGATAACCACGCAAGGAGAGGGAAAAATGCAACACCTAGGAGATTTCAGTAAACAGTAGAATCATGCCAACCTAATCTGTGTTAAAATGCTTGGAATGTGGGAGCCGCCGAGGATGCCTGTTGTCTGTGTGTCTGACTGAATCCTTTCTTTTCTCAGAGCAGCAAAGCCAAGCCTGGGAACCAGGCCAAATGCCTGCCACTTACCTTAAATTGATCAGCCACTTTGAGATTAAAACCCCTGAAAGCTGCCACACCGTGAAAACAAGGCCTCCTTCACATTAAAGGCAAATTGCGACTTTGGGTTTGCTGTGATCTTTTTTCCATTTTATCCAGTTTTTCACTGTGCACACTTTTTTTTTTTCCTTTCCACTTATGCTCCAGTGTAGAAGCCAATAGTTACAGCATCTTGGCCAGGCATTCATTAAGGTTTATAAGAACAAAATTTATGGTTATTTAGGAGCTGGCACAAAGACAGACTGTTGCTGGAAAAAGAAAAAGAAATACAGGTGGGAAATATAAGTCTCAACAAAGGCTCATACTATATAGTAGTGTGCTGGGCTCTCAGCAGTGGTCTGGGAGGAAAATTATATTGTATTTAAAACCAACCATTCCTCTACTCTGAGTCCTCCCCATTTTATGGTTCTGTAGAATTAAAACAAATATACCGGTCATTCCCAGAGATTTTTCTGTCTTGTGTAAGTGCTACCATTTATAGGAGTGGGCAGCCATAGAGATGAATAGATGTGTGTCAGTCTGGGTGATAATCTGTCAGCTTGGCTAATGGAGCACATTTAAAAAATATATAATATGGATTAGAATAAGGGCTCTGTCTGTGAAGAGAAGAGTCATGTTATCCTTCTCAGTAGACCTTACATAATGGCAGGGCCTGTGTTCCCAAAAATGTAGGGTGTGGGCAAAACACACCCATAATCTTTGAATTCAGGTAATAACGTGGAATTCTGGCATAGGCTGGAAGTCCATATTCTCCCTCAGGAAATATTGTTAATGATTCTTTTTTTTTTTTTAATACTCTGATTTCCTGAAGTAGTAGAATAAGAAGGCTCCTTGTCCTGTAATTTGCAATATTTATGAAGTAGGCATTTTAAGCATACATTTTAGTTTCTACTCATTGTTGTCCAAGAAGTACGTGGGAGTACTAGCATGTATTGAAAAAACATACAGCCTCAGTGTTTCATGATGCAAATTGTTCCCAAAATTCCACTTGTTTTAGCTGTGCCAGTAACTTGCTATCTGATTTAGGGAAAGTTTATGTAAGTGTCCAGCCATCTCCTATTATTCAATGGGAATATTACTGCTACGACTACTACTACTACCATATTATACCAGGTACACTGTGATAAAGTATTTGCTTCCACTTCTATGACCTTGCACACACTAGAATGTTTCCCTTTTCCTCTCCATGAAATTAAGTTCATCTTTTTTACAGACTTTATTTTGGAAATCTTCTACATAATTCCTTTTATTCCTTTTTATCAGTATCACCTCAACATGGAAATACATACAGCATTGTGTTAACTTGGATTTGTTTACATGTCGCTCTGCAGAAGATCCATTTACTTGTGCATAGATAGGAGTACTTTACCCTAATTACACACGTTTTCAGCTCCCCAAGGGCTTGGGGTCATGATCTTCTTGATATCTCTTCACCAACAAGATGCTCATTAAATTAGAAAAGTTGAATACACACAATCTTTTGCATCACATCATAAAATGTTAAACACACCTTTGGCTGCCCAGACGTACAATGTGATCATCATTTGCAGATAATACTGATTATTTCTGAACATGAGTGAGCCTGTTTGTTAAGTAGTGATTAGAAGTCACTTCCCTTGCAGAGTGCCAGAAAACCAGAGTCATCATAGAAGGAACAGAAAACACTATGGTTTGGTCTGGCGATGATCTCTGTCTCTGCATCTTTTTAACCAGGTTGCCTTATAACTTCGTCATTTAAATTTTCTATCATGCCCAATAGACTTTTTTCTTGATTACCAATTTTGTCATAACTTCCAAAGTCTTCATACTTCATATTTCCTATTAATCCTGATTCTTCCATACTTCATCAGTCATCAAGTATTTATGGAGGGCCTGGTATATGTTCAGCATTAGGCTAAGGGCAACTGAACAATTCCTATAGAACAAGAAATAACTGGTAAGAAAATACAAAGCAAGAAAACAATTGCTTGCAGTGACTTGCTTTGTATTTTGTTGCACAGGGTAACAATTTGAGGACAGTTCAGGAGAATGAACAATGGAATGATATTTCATGATGAAACAACCAGTATGGCAGTCCAAAGAGTGTGGTTTGAAGCCATAGCAGAATGTGTAAGACTTGAACAGGGCCTAGAGGAATGATGGAGAAAAGAGGGATGTGTCTCTATGAAAGGGGAATGGGTGGGCAAAGGCACAGAGGTGAGAATGTACTTGGTGACCTCACAAATCAGCCAAGACATGCTTTGGGTGGGGACGTGAGAGTATGGTCCAGAGTATATTGGGAAATAGGACTGAGAGACAAGTGCCAACTAGTGGAATTTCTTGCAAGCCAAACAGAGAACTTGCGATTTTCTAGGGAGAAAAATGGAGCCCTCCTTAGAGTTGAGAATGAAAGATTTAAGATGACCATGAATTCTTTTTGAGACAAAGAGCCCTAGACTTGGAATCAGAACACCTAGGCTCTGGTCTTGGTTTCGCCATTTTTAAGACATGTGATCTTGAGCAAGTCAGTGCATTGTCTGAGCCTTAGTTCTTGCATTCGTAAACAGGAATGGCTCAGCACACCACTGATGGCCACTGTAGTCACATGGATGTGATGAAATCAGCATCTGGAGTGCAGCAGTGGATGCAGAAACTGAGTGGAAGAAAGAAATCAGAAAGGCCCTGCAGAGGCTGACACTGCATCATCCAGGTGACTCTGGTCCTCTGGCCTCCAGAAAAAAATAGTGCTTCCAACTGAATTCTTTCCTTGAAACTCCATCTCCTCACCTTGGCTACTCTACAAACCCTGACATTTTCTCTCTTTCTCTCTCTCTTGCCTTGTCCCTTTTCAGAAAAAGTTATCCTGTCACTACCTATACCACCTAATAGACCCTCTCTGAGAAGTTACCAACAGGTTCCCAAAACGCTTGTTGTCCACTGAGCTTCTCCTTTATTCACATTACATACTCCGTATGTGGTCATTTTTCCTTAGTACCATGCCTCCTTGTTTTCTGTAAATCTCCAATTTCCACTGAGTCTGACTCTAAATGATTTTTAAATTTCTTACCTAAAAGAATTCACTTTCCTCCACTTTTGCAAACCTCCCCACTGATTCCTTTCCTTCCTGCTGGTCACCTGATCTCTGTGATTACTCATTACCAACACACCTCTGAGTCCTCCTATTTTTTCATCTCATTCTTGGATCTTCTTATATGTGAAAGGATTAGGAAGCCACACTGTTAATGCCAAGTCCTGGTGAATATGTGGGGAACAGAAAGTCATACAGTGCTGGTAGGAATGTAAATTGGCACAACCAATTGGAAATCAATTTGGTAAATTCAGTAAAGCAAAGATGCTCAGACCCTCCTCCTACCTAGGTGGTTGCCCTAATAATAATTGTCATATATTGGGTGCTTGGTTTGTGTAAGACTCTGTTTTCACTGCTGTATTCTCTTGAAGAAAGTGCTGTCATTATCCTAATTTTCCTGAAGGAGGAACAGAGAAATTAAGAAACATCCCCAAGATCACACTGTTGGGATTTTAAGATGGAGCTTGGATCTAGAGTGGGCAATTGGGCGTCAAAGCCTCAGCTGTTATCCGCCAAACTTTCTGAAGTTCACACCCCAGAAGCAATGTTTATAAATGTTCACTACAGCAATGCTTAGAAAACCAAAAGGTGTGAATGGCTTCACTGCCTCTCCAAAGCCGAATGGCTGAATCTACCCATGGACTAATATTCAGGAGCTAAAAGGAATGAACTGGACTCACAAATATCAAGATGGATGAATCTCAAGAATAGATTCCTGTATGAAAAAAAGCAAGGTACAGCGAGATATGCACAATAACACCAAGGATGTAAAATTTTAAAACACACGAAACAATAATACGTAGTTTACAGATAGTTATAGTTATACATATAGTAGTTAAAAATTTTAGATGTGAATTAACTAGATTGACTGAAAGATGTCTTGAGGGATGGAGGGAGAGAGAAGGAATGAGGGTGATTTTGTCTGTGTTTGTACCATTAAACACAAAGGAGAGGGTGGATAAAAATATGGCAAAATATGAATGTTTTGTTTTTTTTTAATTTTTTTTTCAACGTTTATTTATTTTTGGGACAGAGAGAGACAGAACATGAACGGGGGAGGGGCAGAGAGAGAGGGAGACACAGAATCGGAAACAGGCTCCAGGCTCTGAGCCATCAGCCCAGAGCCTGACGCGGGGCTCGAACTCACGGACCGCGAGATCGTGACCTGGCTGAAGTCGGATGCTTAACCGACTGCGCCACCCAGGCGCCCCTGAATGTTTGTTTAATGCAGGTATTGGGTACATAAATATCATATTATGTTTTCATTCTTATCTATATGTTAGAAATATTTTATATACACAACTTGAAAACATTCAAAACAAATGAGAAATTACCAAAAGTTTACACAGAGGGACCATCATTTTTGTGGCTTTGCAAATGAAAACAAAGTACTTCTCTAACACAGATTAAGTGCTCAATATTGTGAGAGAATAAAGGGAAGGAAAGGTACTTTCTAGGAGCCTAGCAATTAGTAAGGAGACAGAGCCAGACCTATACAACAATTAGGAAGTAACATAGATGCAGGCAAGGAATTGTGAAGCACAGTCTGCTCCTGCTGGAGGAATCTGACCTGAGTGGTTTCAGCAGCTTGGCTGTGGGCGATGTCACAGGGGAAGGAAATTGTCCTGGGCTAGCCTTTGAGCAATGGCTAGCCCTTTGAGTATGATGCCTGGTGTGAGCGCTAGTTAAGGCTCTGTTCTTTAGGAGTAAAGGATAGGAAACGCCTTGGCTACCCATCCACATTGACAGGCTGTTACCAACAAAAAGCAGCCAAAAATGTAACTTTATTACTCTGTAGCCAGCCCTATATTTATCCATCTCATGTCCATAGATTTCATGTAATTAGAGCTTAGAGATAATACCTAAGGTATTTATCAAACACATTCATTCTGACTGTGTAATAGTTGTTATTTACTTAGCTCTCTACATGCACACGATACTTGACAAATATGCAGAAAGACAAGTTTCCTGCCCTGGGGAGTTTATATTCCAATTCAGACAAACAGAACAGAAGGGGTAGGATCTTGGCTTGGGGAAGACTTGGCAGATAGGGAGAGGCTGCCTAGGTAGGAGAGAAGGGAAGCTGAAGTCTCTGGAAAAGTGGGGATGGGAATATGGAGGGAATAGAGGACTTTTAAAGAAATCCTTTAAAAGTAAGCATGATGTTTAGTCAGTGTAATGCCCTTGAAAAGACTTTGTGAGAGCAAGGGAAAAGGTTAAGAAAAATGAATCGGATTGTGACAACGATAAGATGAATAGTGAAGAAGTGTTAGTACTTCAGTAGCAGCCACAACGTGTTGAAGCTACCACATGCAATGTACTAGCTCCTTGTACATGTTATTTCACCAATTCCAAAAAGCCAATTTTAGTGTCATCATTTTACATATGTGGAAGCTCAGACAGGTTAGGTACCTTGCAGCTAGTAAGTGGATGAGCATGAATTCAAAGTCAGATCTGACTCCAAAGTTTATACTTTTTACTCTGCACTCCCTACAAAGCAAAGAGAACATGAAGAAATGAGAAACAGGAGAATTAAAACATAGGCTAATTGTACACCCTCAGCAACAATCCAATGCAAAGACTTCAGCATTGAAGGAAGTAAATTACCTTACGTGAGAAAAAGTGGAGTCACTGCTGGTAAGTTAAATGATTGAAGTGAATTGCATTTACCACTGGTATATAAAGAAAGAAAAGTCCGTTGAGATTTATGCTGATGTACAGGCAGAGCAACCAGACAGCAGATATATATGGTGTGACCATGGAGAAAAAGAGCAATGAGGAAAGATGAACAGGAAAAGCTTCAACCTTCCTCAAGAAGTGGACAATTAAGAGCTCTGGATTTGCAGATAAGTGTACCTTTCATTCCATTTTTAAATTATTGAAGGATAGTAGACACACACTGTTACATTAGTTTCAGTTATACAGTTTCACTATACAACATAGTGATTTGACAACTCTATACATTATGCTATGCTCAACACAAGTGTAGCTACCATCTGTCACCATATAATGCTATTACAGATGGCCAACAGATACATAAAAACTGCTCAGCATCACTCATCATCAGGGAAATGCAAATCAAAATCACAATGAGGGGTGTCTGGGTAGTTCAGTCAGGTAAGTGTCGACTCTTGATTTCAGCTCAAGTCATGATCTCTTAGTTTGTGGGATCAAGCCCCATGTTGGGCTCTGTACTGACAGCCTGGAGCCTACTTGGGATTCTCTCTCTCCCTGTCTCTCTGCTCCTCCCCGACTTGTGTGTACAGGGGCACATGCGTGCTCTCTCTTAAATAAACATTAAAAAAAAATCACAATGAGATACCACCTTACACCTGTCAGAAAGACTAGTATCTGAAAGACAAGTGGACGGGGATGTGGAGAAAGGAATCCTCATACATTGTTGGTGGAAATATAAATTCATACAACCACTGTTGGAAATCAGTATGGAGATTCCTCAAAAAATTAAAAATGGAAATACCATACAATCCAGTAATTCCACTACTGGGTATTTACCCAAAGAAAATGGAAATGCTAATATGAAAAGATATATGCACCCCTATATTCACTGCAGCATTATTTACAATAGCCATGATATGGAAGTAACCTAAGTGTCCATCACAGGTGAATGGATAAAGAAGTTGTGGTATATACATACAATGGAACATTACTCTGCCATAAAAATGAATGAGATCTTGCCAATTGTGACAACATGGATGGACCTTTCATTCTTGAGTCTACGATCAGGATTTATTGGCTGCCTGCCTCTTTTTTTTTTTTTTTCCCCAACTGGATAGAATTCCTTTGGCATAGAAATTCGCTTATCACCTCCTATTTCTTTTCCAAAAGGATTTCAGCAATTTTAAACAAAATATATCTACCCAAAAAGGTTAATAAAAGTTAAATAATTACAAATTTACCTACAATGCTCTTTCCTAACCTCTTGCCCCCAGTCAACCACCCATTAAACTCAACTCATACATACTTAAAGATCCAACTCAAAACTCCTCATCAATCTGACCCTTCTATCTTGTCCTACTGCTGTTCCATGCATATAATTTTATTATGGCATTTATCATACGGCCTCACAGTTAGCTGTTAAATGTAAGTTTTCTTATTAGACTATGAGATCCTTGAAGGTAGGAATCAAGCTGTGTTCATCTCTATATGCATTGTACTTTGTAAAGTGTCTGACACATATTAGGTACTCAAATAGTTACTGAATAAGTAAATTATTAAAAATCAGAATCAAAGAAAATAAGAGAAAGCAAGTTATATATATATATATATATATAGATATGTATATATGTACATATATATATATATAAATTTTTGTTTTGAGGCATCAGCCATCAGTTTTGGTTCTGGAAGCTAGGAAAAAAACAGAAACACAAAAAATCACATTATCATTACCATAAGGAAAAGGCAAACACATTCTTAGGGAAGTAGCAGTGTTTAGATCTAATTGTGCTTAATTAACCTTATTTGGAGACATTTAAGTCGTAGGCTATAAACTGATTTTTCCAAGCAGAAGTTTCATGTTAAATAGAGGATACATATCTGTAAAACAGTGATCAGCTTGTCAAAGAGTTATATCCGGAAATTCCCAGTACCATTGACAAATAGTCCCTACTTTTATTTTAAAAATTATGACAGGGGCGCCTGGGTGGCGCAGTCGGTTAAGCGTCCGACTTCAGCCAGGTCACGATCTCGCAGTCCGTGAGTTCGAGCCCCGCGTCGGGCTCTGGGCTGATGGCTCAGAGCCTGGAGCCTGTTTCCGATTCTGTGTCTCCCTCTCTCTCTGCCCCTCCCCCTTTCATGCTCTGTCTCTCTCTGTCCCAAAAATAAATAAACACTGAAAAAAAATTTAAAAAAAAAAATTATGACAATATTACCATGAAACTGTTTTTTGCTTTATCATTGGTGAGTTACTATGCCACCGAAGGAAATATTTTAATCACCCATCAATGTAATCCACAACGGCATTTTTTTAAACCATAAGTCAAATGCCCTCTCTTCTAGCATATTTGTTTTGAGACACCATAGTTCAGTAAAGAGAGGATGCACTTGAAATCAGGCATTCTTAGCTTCAGTTCCTAGTTTTGCCACTTTTTCTATGTGATTCTAGAAAAATTCTAGAACCTCTCTGAGCCTCAGTCCCTCATCTGTCAGAATGACAGAAACAGTATGGGAGGTAGTATATGTCAAGTATCTAATATAGTAGACTTTGTACGGTGGCTACTCAATGATGGTTATTATTAAGGGAAAAACTCCAATTGTCCTCTGGTTGTCCTGAATTAGGACACTTCAGACCATTCCATATATTTTTAAGGCAATAAGTAAGCAGTGAGCACATTTCAGGTTGTTTCCTTGGGGCATATTGCTTTCAACTGTTGCCCTGCTGATTATTGCCAAAACAATCACTGTCTTAGCTCTCACTCTGGGGATGTCACCATGTGTTGCACCAGGGAGCCACGACTTTTGTCTATCTGAAGCCATCTTGCTTCTAGTGGTACTACTTTCTCCTGGTATTTATCATACAAATTACGCTGGACAAGACACCAGAATTTTCTTAGATTTATGCTGTCCTTTTTAAATCTCCACAGCCCACATCTAGGTTTTTATTACCTACATTTGCTGACCTTGTTCCAGTTCTTTCCATACAAATAACCAGGAAAATCTTCCTCAAATAGTGAGTTCAGTATTTAATTACTTCTTTCAAGAATTTAAGAGATAGGGGAGCCTGGGTGGCTCAGTTGGTCAAGCATCCAACTTTGGCTCAGGTCATGATCTCACGGTTCATGAGTTTGAGACCCACATTGGGCTCTCTGCTGTCAGCACAGAGCCTGCTTCGGACCCTCTGTCTCCCTCTCTCTTTGCCCCTCCCCTGCTCCCTCTCTCTCAAAAATAAATAAACATTTAAAAAACAAGTTTTTAAAAAAGAATTGAAGAGATAAGATGTGCTAACCTGTCAGATTATGTGTCTATCCATACAAGTATTTTGTTTCTACATCAAGGAAAATTATATGGGGAGTCTCAAAACATTATGAAAATATCTTAGTTATCTTCAACAACTTTTAATAACCTATTGCTTACATATCTAGAATTTCTTTGTTTCCTCACATTGGTTTCTTGATACAGATAGTCACATATTTTACGGTAGAGAGAGTCTCAAAGGAGAAAGGATATGGATCTTTTTTTAGTTAATCTCAAGGTTTCCAGAGAAGAGGAGACTGTCACCTAAGGCATGGAAGTTAGAGGTGCTTGAGCTGGGTGATAATTGAGATCATGTGTTCATTTCAACAAAGAAGTGGGGAGAAAAACGCTGATCGGGTGATTTCTGCTTCTCCCAGAAAATAGGACTTCAGAAGGAAAAACAAGGAGATATCTAGGCCCACATAGAATTGATAAAGCTCTACCTGTGAGGAAGGCAACTATAGAGGTATCTCAATAGTTACATTGACTTAGCAACTTCTGTTCCTAACTTTCATTCTCTTTTTAAATCCTGATTTGTGCTCATCAGAAATAAACAGGATTTAGGCGCTGAATTCTGCAGCTTCCCATTTATTTCCTGTACAGTTAAATTTAAACTACTCAGCTCTTCATCAATAACAAATATTTCATTCATTATGCCCTAGTGTGTGGTATTGGTAGGATGGAAGAAGAATGGAATGTGGTATTGGTAGGATGGAACAAGAATCTTTCTTGTATCTAGGGTGTAGACATGATGATGTAGGCTGAGATCTTTTCTCCCCTTGGTACTTTTATCCTGAAAGCTGTAATATAAAGACATAGGATTGTTTAGAAATTATTTATGGCAGGGTACAGAGTCCAGTAGTAGTGGTATCTGTTAGGGTAGGGATGGTGTGGTCAGCAGCAGTATATTAGCCAGAAAGTTCCCATGGCCTGAACTTGACTGTCATTCTTACTGTTGCATCTCTGGTTCCTGCCTGCTCTCTGGCCCTGCTTCTCCAGCCTCCCTTTGTATTTTGCCTGAGTTACTTAGAGCAAGATTTCTGTTGCTTATCAGCTAAGTCTAATTAATGAAGTCCAAATATAGCTTTTTTCCACACATGCTGTCTCAGGGCTTCAGTCTCTCTCCATCTTGGGCTCCACTATTTGAGCCTGACTTGCAAGGTTGCTGCAGCAATAAAAGAATGTGAGAACTTAAGCTGTCTCTTAACATGACTTGGCCCAGGAGCACACACAGCACTTCCTCTCATGACCATTAGTCAGAACCTGTCACATGGTTCCACCTGACAGTAAGGAGGCAGGAAGTGTAATCTTCCTGTGTGTCTAGGAGGGAGAGGACATTTGCATGTGGGAGACACTAGACATCTGTGCGTGAAGAGTAACGATTAAGTGCTAAAAGCTCACTAAAGGTAGAAAGTGACAGAGGCTTAGAGAGGCAGAGAAAGTGTATCAGAAATGGCTAGTGCTTCCTCAGAGTTACTCTGTACCAGTGTCTCTTGGTCTCCTAGCCACTTGCTCTGCCTTGGTCTTGGTTAGAGTCTAAGTGGTTCTAGCACCTGGGGCTGACAAGTCACTGGGAGTGCTGGACTGTGGAGCTTCTCTGGTGTATTCTGAACTTGGATGAAATGTGCACAGTAGGGTGTGCAATATGACTTTCCAAGAGGATGCTAAAGGGGCTGAGTGTGGCAACCTGGAAGGACTGGGAAGCTAACTGTCTGTGGGTCAAACTTTGACTAATGGAAAACAGGAGTCAGGAGTGAAATAGGCAGATACATTCCCTCTTATTCCTCCTTTCCTTGAGGCATAGTTTTTCCAGAAGGTCAGTCAGGAGACCTGCTGCATCTGGCCCATTGTAAAGCAGTGGCCAGCATGGAAATCTTTCACCTTCTATGGCTCCCCATCTTTTCCTGATTCATATTCTTTTCCCCCTACTCTTGATGGCTTGGGATTACATTCCCAAATAAAACATTGCAAGAAAAACCTAAGTTTCCTCCTCTAGTACTTTACTTTCTAGTACTACCATACTCACACTTCTGACCACCAAACATGTGGGGTTTCACCCCACACATTAGGCACTTCTCCAATTCTTGGTGGATACCTACTGAATGTCCTGCAGTTAAGTTCAGTTCTGTCTGACACTATCTACATTGAATTATTGTCAGATCCCATGAGTACGAGCTCGGTCCCACAAGACAGCCCCCACTTTAGAGGCCAAGTGAAAGTCCCAGGTTTTCGCCTGTACTTCTGACACACTGGCTGTAATTCTGGGTTCCCATGACCCTCTTTTCAAGTTCAGTAATTTGCTGGAATAGCTCACAGAACTCAGGAAAATGCTCACTTTTATTTACTAGTTTATCATATAATGAAGGCTGTGATAAAGGATATGGAACAGCCAGGTGAAGAGATATGTAGTACAAGGTTCATAAGGGTCCTGAGAACCGGGGCATCTGTCCCTATAGAGTTGGCATGTGTCACCCTTCTGGCACATGGATGTGTTCACCAAGCCAGAAACTTTCTGAACCCCACAGATCAGGGATTTTTATGGAGGCTTCCTTACATAGGTATGATTAATTACTCACTCAATCTCTAGTCCCTCTCCCCTCCTTGGAGGATAGGGGATTGGGCTGAAAATTCCAAATTTCTAATCATGGCTTAGTCTTTCTGGTGATCAACACCCATTCTGAAGCTATCCAGGAGCCTATCAAGAGTTACCTCATTAAAACAAAAGATTCTCCTATCACCCAGGACATTTCAAGGGGTTTAAGAGCTTTGTATCAGGAACCAGGGTCAAAGACCAAATGTTAGAACAAAAGATGCCCCTAGCACCCCTATTGCTTAGGGAAGGTTTTAGGAGCTCTGGCCAGGAGCCAGGGATAAAACCTCAAATATGTATTTCTTATTATATCACAATATCACAGATATCAACATATCAGAGATGTGTTTTCTAGAGATCCCAGACTAAAAGAAGCCTTCATGCAAAATGATTTAATTTTCTTTTAATGCTTATTCATTTTTGACAGAGAGAGAGAGAGAGAGAGAGAGAGAGAGAGAGAGAGAGAGAAAACATGAGCAGGGGAGGGGCAGACAGAGAGGGAAACACAGAATCTGAAGCAGGCTCCAGGCTCCCAGGTGTCAGCACAGAGCCCAATGTGGGGCTTGAACTCATGAACTTCGAGATAATGACCTGAGTCAAAGTCGGATGCTTAACTGACTGAGCCACCCAGGTGGCCCACAAGATGAATTAATATTATACAAGCTTAGGTGCCTGGCTTGCTCAGTCAGTAGAACATGCAATACTTTTTATTTATTTATTTTTTACTTTTTAATTTTTTTAAGAGAGAGAGAGTAGGGGGGAAGGGCAGAGAGGGAGGAAGAGTGAATCTTAAGCAGGTTCCGTGCCCAGCACAGAACCCGATGGGGACTCGATCTCATGACCTTGAAATCATGACTGTGAGATCATGACCTGAGCTGAACTGAGGCCACCCAGGCATTGGGTGTGGTGCTTGCTTTATATACATATATATATACAAGCTTGTATAATACAAGCTTATTTAAGGTTTAAAAATACTAGTTGTATGCAAGATTTACATTAAGAAAACTTAAAGAATATCAGTTTAGTTGCTTATAAATTAAGAGACAATTGTGCATATTCAGAAAGGATTCCTGCTTGTATTTGGCAATGTTTCACTATCAAGTTGGGAAGGATACAGAGTTTTAGGGACCTTCAAATCCTATAAAAGTTTATAACTCTCAAGTTCTACAGAACTAGAACTATATTTTGAAGGTAAATCTAGTCATTACACAAGAGTATGAGGTAGCACAGATCAGTGTAGCTATGAAAACAATAAGTAGAATTTGTAACTCAGAATATTTAATATTCAGATACAAAGCAAATAATTTAAGATATAAATCGGTAGAAATAGTCAGGTGGAATAGAGCCAAATGAGTTAACCAAGTCCAAAATCACTGGATTGTTTGAGAACAAACTTAAGCTCCTGTTAAGATTCTTGCTGAGTTATATATAAATTTGATAAGCATGCAGGCTGTTCTACAAGGTTCTGAATGGGATCTGTGCCTAAAAAAAATAACTTCTAGAGATGTCAAGTAGATTCAGAATCTGGAAAGATACAAGAGAATATCATATTACAGGTATTTATTATATAAAAGCTCTCGTCAAGGAGTTAAAAATTCAATCTTCTCCACTTGATACCCTCCTATAATATCCTTACCAGTGGTCCTTCAGCCTCTGTTTGCAAAATTCTAATGATGGAGAATTTGCTTACTCAAGAGAAAGATGATTTCTGATGTCATGTGTGTGAATGCATGTATGCGTATCTTAAAAGCAAAATCTGCCTGCTTTTAACTTTAACTGATCCTAAGTCCCTAAACCAGACAAAAATGGTCTAATTCCTCTTCCACATGACAGACCTTAAAATACTTGAAGATAGTTTTCATGTTTCCCCTGGATCTCCTGGGCTCCAGGTTGAATGTCTACTTCATCAGTCACTCCTTCTGATTCTGTGTTTTTGTTTTGTTTGACATGACCCATCTTTAGTTTCTAAGTGAAGTGGGGCAGTCAGTAACATTCTCTGACTGAGGAATTATATTCTTCAAAATTGTGATGCCCAGACCTGAACACAGTATTTTAGGTATTGTCAGATCAGTACAGACTAGATCGGATTGTCAATTCCCTCATTAATGATTCCATACTTCCATTAATGTAGTTTAAAATTACGTTATTGCTTGTTTATTTAACTGTTGACCATAATAAAACTTACAGTCAGCCAAACATTAGTCTCCGCCCCCTCTTCTTTTGCTTCTTAGTCAGGTCTTTCCCATCCTGTCTTTGGTACTGATTTTTTGGAACCCAAATTAACTGCTTTTCATTAATTGTTATTAAACTTCATCTTATTTGACTCAGGCCATCATCAAGGCCTGTGGAGGTTTTTTTTTTTTCATTCAAAATCTGCTACCCTAATATATTTACTATATGTTTAGATTTTGATCACATGCCTTCAGTGATAAACAAATTGATAAGATATAACCAAGGGTGGTGCCTGTGGCAAACCAGTAAATAACACAGGTTGATCTCAACCTGATAATCAATTCTCACTATCATCATCAATCAATTAAAATGCTATATGGTTGTACCAAACTCCAAGAGACTTTATTGAAATACTACTGAAATACATGTCTGAACACAGAGAAAACATGAATATTGTCCAATCCCCAAATTACCAATCATTCCCTTCTCCCAGCAAATTTAAGTAACTGCTGCTGCTTTGGCAATTATAGCTTTATCCTCGCTCTAGCCTGTCCTTTCTGTAGATAAGATTTATTATCTACAGATACCTAATCATAGAACTATCCCTGCTCTCTGATAGTATCCAATCTAGAATAAATCCCACTTTTCTAGAGCCTTCACCAAATCACTCATCCAAAGCCCCAATTCTATAATAGGTTCTTTAGAACATCCTCTTACTAAGATGCCCCATGGTTTCCCCATAGTGAATGCGATCCCTTCCTGTAACAAGTAATAAACCCACCTAGGTCGACTACAGGTATGTTCCTATTAGCTTTTGGTTGGAGAGTGCTGACATACTGTCAGAATGAAGGAAATGGTGTTCTTCATACCTTTGTGTGTGTGTACGTACACACACACAAAGATTTACTATTTTTACTTTTGTTTTGGGGATCAGACATGAGCCTATAGTCACAGAACCCTGTTACTATTTTCTCTGCTAAGGATCCACAGTGGCCTGCTGGCTTTCTGATCAGGAGGAGATATCCCTCTCTCACCACTCTGTGGACACAGCTGTGTTCACACTTGTTCAAGCACTAGTGGTGGAATCTGGGGCAGAGTCTATATTCTTTTGGCCTCTCACAAGCCCTCTGCTTATTCTGCTGCCACTGAATCCAGTGATGCTTGAAGTGGCATAAGGAAACTACTTTGCTTGTGGGGACCGTGGTGTCTGGTTCTGGGAAAGCAAGTCTTCTCTTGAGTCATGGGCTGAGGCCAGTGGTGGGATAGAGTTAAAAGCTTTCCTCCCCTCTGCAGTACCCAGCTAGAACCAGACCCAGCATTACAAATATTGTATTCATATGTAGCTTGATATATTCATTTAGTTTCAGGGAATGTCAGTGTTTTCTTGGCATTAGATTCTATCTGCACTTGAAGCCTGTGATTAAAAAAAAATTTTTTTTTACTACCAGTTTACATACTAACTATTGCCTCTTACATTGTGACAGCTTTTCTCTTTCCATTTATTTCAACAAATGTTTATTCAGCACACACCGTGGAGCTGTGGAGAATACAAAGATGAATCAAATAGAGCTCTTATCTTAAGAAGTATATAATCTTGAAAAGAGTATCAAATGTGTGCATAAGTAACCGGGCATCACTCGGTCGGTCAACAGATATTTGTTAAGCACCTACTCATTGCCAGGCACTGTAACTGAAGTTGCATGTTGTTAACTGCCGTAAAGACTGTACTAAAAGGATGGCATTCAAAGGATAATAATCTATTTATTGATCACCTTCCGTGTGCTGGTACTGAATGAAGAACTTTTACCTGAGTATCTCCCTTAACCCTCAGAAGGACCCATTGGGGATTGATGATGTTGTCACTGTTTTGCAGATGAGAGAGCTGTGGGTATGGTAGAACTTGCTAAGATCCCAGAGCTAGTTAGTCCTGGAGTCAGGATTCAAACCCAGACAGTCTGTGTTTGGATCTGTGCCCTTAACAGATACTTATAATTTGTGTTTTGTTGTTCTTTTGGCCTACAGTTTTCTGGGATGTTGCTGATCTCTGAGAACTTCTGTTCTGGGGAAGCTGCGGAAAATTACAATGCAACCAGACATTTTAGAAGGTGTTTGAATTGTTCCCCTGCAGTTGCTTTATAGAGGAGCACATGTGAATACATAGGCACCAAAGTGGAGCCTGGAGTCCGCGGCTATGACTGTACTCCCGTTGTTCTATGCATTCTGTACAGTCTTGGGAGGTTATTTTTAATGCAACATGCCAGAGTGGCATGTTGAAAGATCCATAGTAACCAGCTAACAGTAACAGCAGGGCCTGCCAAGTAAAAGTTCCGTAAATCAGTCATAAATGCAGTTACAAAATCCGGCCAGCGTCGTGTGCATGAGGGAGTGTCCTTGGAGGAGGTACAATTCACGCACAGTTTCATGGGATCTCCTCGAAATTCCATGGGAGTAAAGAACCTTTGTGGCAATTTTTTTTTAAGCAGAAAAAAGTGAGAAAAGGCCTCCTGTAACTTTATTCTAAGGGGGAACTCTCTCCCACGTTATCAGGTAGCTCAGAAAATCTAAGGATAAGACACTCAGAGAAACGAATGTTTGAGATACCAAGTACCCTCCTTTCTCATGTTATTAATATTTTTGGAATCATTCCTTTTCCACTACCACAGCCCACAGTCAGGCCTTAGCAACTCGGCATACTGAAAAGCCTCAGTGCTTTTATCTGTCCTCCCTCAAATCTACCGAATTCACAACAGTAAAAATCACCCCAGGCGGGAATTTGGACATCCCACTTACCCTTTAAGTGAGAATTTTATAAGGAGCTCCCAAGTGCTACCAAACCAAATAAAAGCTCACACTTTGAAACACTAGGGGCTTTTTCCAGTGACAGACTTACTCCAGCGAACTTTGTGAGGGACCAAGATGCTTTACTTGTGGGTTGAGAATTATAAGGTTTAGGAATAAGCACTTTCATATCAGGCAATGGGTACAACCTCAACAAAGACTAACAAGTAATGTGTTACCTGTGAAAAGCCAGAGAAATCACCTTCATGTATTTGGTCTTCTGTTGTTACAAATCTGGGCATATGGAGCAGGCCATTCATTATTGACAGAAAATACCGCACAAATACAGAATATACCATGAGCAGGAAACCTGAACATTGATAACTTAATGCTCAATGAGATTTAATTTGTGCATGCAGGAGTGGACTCTTATGCCCTTTCCCAACCACCCACGACCATTCACATCGCATGCACTTCTTTTACTTGATTTTACAAGTGTCTGGTTCTCTCCTTGCCTATCCATCTATTTGTTACAATCACAGCCTCTAAGAGAAGGAGACATTGCAGAAGAGTAGGAGGGGACAGGAGGAAACCTGAAGGGAAAACTTTTCAAGCAATGCCACCTGAAGAGCAATTTTAAGTGACATAAAACCTCTTTAACTATATAACCCAAGTTATTGGGAAAATAGGCTTCAGCTTCTTACTTTATAGAAACATCGGTCTTGGTAAAATAAGGTGTGGCTGTGTAACCAGAAAGGCCAGAGATAAGGTTAAGTGGAAAGCTCTTTCCAAAATACCTACTCAGGACGCCTACCCGGGTTGGGAATTCCCCACAGCAGGTTTTCCCCCAGAATGACATTAGAGTTGAACAGAAGGGTGCTATGAAACTGATTTTGCAGTTCTATGTACTGCAAAAGTTTTTAATTTCAGGGACTTCAATACTTTGGGCACTTTCTTTTCTTTCTTTTTTCCCCCATACTGTGATGAAATATACACAATATAAAATTTATCATTCTAACCAGTGTCTTAAAGTGTCCAATTCAAAGGCATTAAATACTTCACAATGTTGTGCAACCATTAACCACTATTCATTCCCAGAACTTTGTCATTATCCCAAAGAGAAACTCTATATCCATTTAACAATAACTCCTTCTCCTGGCCCCTGGTAACCTCTATTCTGTTTTCTGTCTCTATGACTTTGCTGTTTCTAGGTACATCATATAAATGGAATCATACAATATTTTTCCTCTTGCGTTTGGCTTATGCTCTGCATAATGTCCTCAAGGTTCACCCCATGTTGTTGCATGTATTAGACTTTCATTTGAGAGAGACAGAGAGAGAGACAGTATGAGCAGGGGAGAGACAGAGAGAGAGGGGGACACAGAATCCAAAATAGCTCTAGGCTCTGAGCTGTCAGCACAAAGCCCGATATGGGGCTCAAACTCAGGAACCACGAGATCATGACCTGAGCCAAAGTCGGACACTTAACCAACTGATCCACCCAGGTACCCCTCTTTGTGTTGTTTCTACCTTTTGCCTATTGTGACTGCTACCATGACTGTACCTGTTTGAGCCCTTGTTTTCAATTCCTTTGGGCGTATACTTAGAAGTGGACTTGCTGGATCATATGATAATTCTATGTTTAACTTTTTGAGAAACTTTGGAAACTTTTAAAGAGTATAAATCACAGAGGCCAACTTGTTTTAGAATACTGAGCTTTTCAAACCTAAATGAGAAGTACCAATTGGATTCAGGAAAAAAAGAAAAAAGTGGTGACTCTGATGTGAGCAGTTTGGGTGAAGGGGTGGACATGGGGGCTAGATGACAGTGGGCTGGCCAGTGAATGGAAGTGAACAGGTAGAGACAGACATTTGCTCGTCTTTTGAGAATGTGGACTCTGAAAGATGGGAGAAAGAAAGTTGAGAAAAGTTGAGAAAAGGCTTTCTTTTTTTTTTAGCGTATTTATTTATGGGGGGATGGGGGGCAGAGAGAGAGGGAGAGCGAGAATCCCAGGCAGGCTCCATTCTGTCATTGTAGAGCCTAACATGGAGCTCGAACTCACGAACCATGAGATCATGAATTGAACCAAAATTAAGAGTCAGATGCTTAACCAACTGAGCCACCCAGGCACCCTGAGACCAGGCTTTTTTTAAGATGGGAGAATCTGGAGTATGTTTAAGAGATTGTGGGAGACAGAAATGGATGTAGTGATAATCAGCAGAGGTCTCCAAGAAAGCAGGAGAGGGCAGTGGTGGGGTCACCTGGCCTGCGTTGAAGGTCTACTTCTGTGTAACGAGAAAAAGAGTTGTTCAGGTACAACTAAGTTTAATCATTCAAAGATATTTTTTGAGTTTGGCATTGTAGGGGAATACTAAGTGAAACACTACCTGGATTTTACTGTGAATGGTACAGTAGAGGAGGGAAGGCTTGAACCCCCAAAATAAAATAGGGCGGAACATGCTAAATGTCACAAGGGAAAGATACAGAGGAGGTATTATGACCTTCAGCAGAGGGAGAAAGTGATTCCAGTTGTGGAGGACCAATAATAGGAGAAACTTCACCACAGAGTCAATTATTTGGGATAGGATTTGAGATTTAGGTTGATGTTGATGGCTAGCGAAAGTTATATTTTCCAAACTGTTATACAGGATACTTAGATACTCTATGAGAAATGGGTATGGTGGTCAGATTAATTTAGCAAGCACTATATGTAGGAAAACCATGTTGTACAACATGAAGCACTTTAAAAGCTGAAGAGATACTGTTAATTACGCCAGAACAACAGGTGTCCACTGAGACTGTCCCAGGCAAACTGAGATGAGTAGTTACTCTTTTTCTATACCATAATGCCTTTTTGGAGATTTAAATGAACATTAGGATTTTAAAAGATTCTGAGAAGTACTCTAGTAAAGAAACCTGTCTTTATAGTGGTTAATCCAACATTTCCCAAATTTATTTGACCATGTAACACCCACCCTGTTTTTTGCCCCTTTGAGGAGCACATATTAGCACCTGATAAGTGCTCCCAAAGCAGAGAAGCAAAAGATATGTGGGATCTATGGAGGATTTGGTCTAGCGGAAGTAGAGCAGTGGAAGATGGGCTTAGAAAGGTAGGTTGAGACATATCATAAAGGCCTTTGAAGGCCAGATTTAGAACTTTTTTTTTCTAACTTGATGAAAGCCATTTCTCACAGTAGCACTCAGAATATATACTTGAAAAGAATCTCAAAGAATCATGATTTTAGGAGGTAAAATAAAATGGTATGCTTTTCCTTGTTTTCCTATTCCCATTCCTTCCTTCATCTATGAGATTAGGAAAGATGAAAAACTACAATTCAGGGACTTTCTTCGGTTCAGGAGGAATTAAGGGCTGAGTTGTAAAATGCCTGCTTGAAGTCATGTCTTTTTCTCTTACTTTGGTTTCATTTCTGAGGTCTAAAGGATAAAGGGACAGGGGAATGGGAGGTTTTACAAAGAAAAGTAATTTCAATTCCACTTGCCATTGTGGGTACTGCATTCTAAGATGTGGATTTGAATACAAAGACTTGGCCTCACTGGAGTAGCATGGTGAGAGAACAAATATCAGCCATTATCATCACTTGACCACAGTTAGACTTTTCTTAACTAGGGGGTCACATATCTGGCAACCTGATTTATAGGATAATAGAAAAGAAGCAGGAATAATTAAAAATAAACTCCTTAAGAAGCGAAAATTTATGGCACAAGTTCTATACACAGTAGCTGCCACAGACAATTCTCACAAAGACTCCCCTTACCCATTGTACACACTTCCAGTAAATTTAGTAACCTCGATTTCTAGTGCACAGCAAATTTAACAGCAAATTTAAAGGCAAGGAAAAATTAATTGTGGTCAGTACATTTAAGTGAAAAGCAAAGTGTAATACTATAAAAATTCAATGAAAGACTAACATGGTATACGTTTCTGAAGGCATTTTAGAGGCAAAATGTTGATCAAATCTTGACCGTGCCCTCTGAGAATACTATTTGGTTATACTACAGAATTATACTTGTTTTTAAGGATTATGTTGATTTACCAGAGGATGTTTAAGTATGTTCTATTACTTTGTTTAAGATGGTAAGAAAGCAGGTGAGACACTGTAGAAAGATTTCAATCCAAAATGCCTGTGATTTTAAGTTTGTTCACATAGAGGTATTTGTTATCTAGGGGAGTCATTGTATAAATCTTCTATTTCATCCAGGTGTTTCCTTTAGAAAGAAGTTCATTGTCAATTTTTTTTCCAACTGTATTTCAACATCAATTATTAATCCTGTAGGTTAAGAGAGGATCAGCATGGCAACAAAGTGTTTTGAGAACAGCCTCTTGTGATTTGAAGATCAAATAAATCATTAAATTAAATTACTCTACAATCAAATGTTTATGACTGTTTAAAGTTAGGCAGCCAGTGGCACTCTGTAAAGAAACACCGACTGAATTATGTCATAAAATACAGCAGTGAAACTCTATCTTATCACCTTCAAAGCCACTTGTGCTTCTTATATGGAGATGCTGGCTGTTCAGGTTGGCTGGGGACAATGCTAGGTGTTAAGCAGCTGTGGGCCTTGTATCAGCTGCCTTCCAGAAAGCAGAGGGCCAGTGGGGCAGTCCACAGAAAGCTATTCTTTTTTCTTAATATTTGATTTTGGAGTGTTTTGGCCTACTTTAAAAACACTTGGCGATTTTAACTTCATCAGAAAGTGGGGGGAAAAAAGCTGCCCTTAAGGTAAACATGAACAGAGTTCAGAAGTTCTGAAAAATTAACACTACTTAATGCTAAGTCTGCCAATATTGAAAATAACAAAGCATAGTTTATAACATATGGCCATCGTCCTTATTTCTTGGCAAGCAATAGCATTTCCACTTCCCATTCCAAATTGAGCTAGACAGCTGAAGAGTGAATCATATTAGAAAAGTACATTTCCTCTTGGATAGTCTGAACATGCTAAGATTTATCAGACTCTTGTCTCACAATTTAATGAAGTTTGCTTGTATTCATCCTCTCTCCATCAGAAATATAGGTGAGTTTCTAAACAACAACAACAACAACAACAACAACAACAACAACAACACCCCAAAAGACCTGTCTCTAGTATATTAGCAAACTCTGGGAATTAATAAAAAACAATAGCTATAAAAGTCTATTTTAAAAGATGTAGGACATTCTACTGACTGGTAACTTGAATAGGAAAAAACAAAGAAACAAACTTTGTTGTATGGTTTAGGGGCATTATGGCTGCCATTCTGTGAGAGAGGTTGTGAAGGACACAAAATTTGTCCAGTCTATGGAGTATGATTTTTAAAAAGTAATAGACATTTAGGGTTTGAAGGGATCTCAGTATGTGATCATGGACAAACAGCACTGGCATTGACTGGGAGCCTGATAGAACTGCAAATTCACGAATCTAACCATCTCAGGACACCTAAGTCAGTATCTCTGGAGGTGGAGCATGGCAATCTGTGTTTGATAAAGCTCTCCCAGGTGATTCTGATACACACTGAAGTTTGAGATCCTTCTGACATCACTGTTGAATGTCACTGAACCTACATTAAATGTATAGAGGGGCATTCATTATCTTCCAAGGCAATCCATCCCACAGTTGGACAGCTTTGATTTTTCTGAGATGAATCTTTCCAGTGTTGAGCTGATACTTGTGTCCCTGAATCTCTCTTCTGTGTTCCTAATTATACTCATGAGAAGTCACACAACAAGCCCAGTCCCTTTTCCTTTGTTGGGATGTGAGATAGCCCTATGAGATGGTTAACAGCTCAGAAAGGTTCCAGGCTTGAATGTTGGCTTTATCACTGATGCATGAGTGACTTTGGGCAGATTATCCAAACTCTCTGAGCTTCAGTTTCCTCATCTGTAAAAAGAGGATAATATTAATATACCTTCCTAGATACCCCATAGGTTTGTGGTGAGGATTGTATGTACTCAGTATATGGTGAACACTCAATAAATGGTAGCTGTTTACAATTATTATTATAAGTGTGGACCCTTTCAAAATTTTAAGACAGCTATAATGTTGTCTCTGAGTCTGTTTCTTTCTAAACTAGATGTCCTCAATTCTCACCACCATCTGTATTATGATGTGATTTTGGATTCTTTCACCATTCTGATTGCTTTTCTGTAAATAACTTTCAGTCTCTATGTCAATGTCCTTATCAAAATGAGGTTCTACATGCCAGATCACATCTTATCTCTGCATTGTTGAATACTACAATGACCTCCTTATTTTACATACTATTTTTCTGTTAACGTAGCCAAACTTAGGTTTTTTGACACTTGTTTCAGCCTATGGACTCATACTGACCTTGCTTTCAACTAAAATACTAAAGTCTCTTAAAATAAATATTATTTTTAGTTACACAAATGACATATCTGATAAGAAAAAATAAAAATAATGCTTCCAATATTCACTGTAGAGACAACTATGGTAAAAATTTTGGTATGTACCTTTCTAGACTGTAAAAAAAAAATCATGTAGTAAGTTTTTTAGAAGATAGTCACTGGATTCTGAAATACTGGCTAGCTGTTTAACATTTGAAAAATTGTGTAATCTCTCCTAACAGCATTCCTCACTGGGAAAGTGAAATAATAACATTTACCTTATTAGTTGTGAGATTTAAATGAGATACTGTTTATAAACCACAAAACATGACTTCAGAAAATGGTACTCTATTATCATCATCATAATTATATGAATTTCATGTATATTTTACAAAAAAAGAATTAAACCTTCTGATTTATTGCTTTTTTTCAAAGATACATTGTGAACAGCTTTCTTTTTTATTTTTTTATTATTTAAAAAATTTTTTAAGTTTGTTTATTATTTTTGAGAGAGAGAGAGAGACAGAGAGACAGCACAAGCAGGGGAGGGACAGAGAAAAGGAGAGACAGAATCCCAAGCAGTCTCCATGCCAGCAGCCCAGAGCTCAATGTGGGGTTCGAACTCATGAACTGTAAGATCATGACCTAAGCCGAAACCAAGAGTCGGATGCTCAACTGACTGTGTCACCCAGGTGCTCCAGCTTTCTTTTTTAAAAAGTTTTTTTTTTCTATTTTTTATTTTGGAATTATTATACACTCACAAGAGGTTGTAAAAATATTATAGAGAGGTCCTGTATACCCTTTAGTTTACTTCTCCCAATGGTAACATCTTACCTAACAATAATACATTATTCAAATCAGAAAATTGACATTAGTATACCACTAACTAGATTATAGATCTTATTTGCATTTCACCAATTTCAATATACTTATTTCTACAAATCCGTTTGAAACTGCTGCATATGTAAAAAACCACAATGTGTATATTCATTCCTAACTTGGGACATTTATGTGTGTACAAGTGTATATGTGTCTGCTATGTGTTGCCACTATTAACAATGTTGTGATAGTCTCTTCAATAAATGATGCTAGGAAGCTGGATATTCCCAAGCAAAAGAATGGAATTGGACCTCTATATTACATACTTACAAAAATTAACTGGACATGGATTAAAGACTTAAATATAAGACCTGAAACTGTAAAATTCCTAGAGGAAAACATAGGGGAAAACCTCCTTGACATTGATCTTTGCTATAAATTTTTGAAAATGACACCAAATGTTAAAGCAACAAAAGCAAAAATTAAAAAAAAAAAGTGGTACTATATCAAACTAAAAAGCTTCTGCACAGCAAAAGAAATAATCAATAAAATGACAAGGCAACCTATGGAATGAGAGAAGATATTTGCAAGCCATCTATCTGATAAAGAATTAACATCTAAAATACGTAAGGAACTCAGGCAATTCAATAACAGAAGAACTCAAATAATCCTATTAAAGATGGGCAGAGGATATGAATAGATATTTTCCAAAGAAGATATCCAATGGCCAACAGGTACAGGCTCGACATCACTAACCATCAGAGAGATGCAAATCAATACCACAATGAAATATCACCTCATATCTGTTAGGATATATATTATTAAAAAGATGAGCTAAGTGTTGGTGAGGATGTGGAGAAAATGAAACACTTGTGCACTGCTGGTGGAATGTAAATTGGTGCAGCTACTATGGAAAACAGTATGGAGATGCCTCAAAAATTAAAAATACATATACCATATGATCCAGTGTATATACAGTCTCCCTTCTGGGTATATATACAAGGACATGAAAACAGGATCTTGAAGAGGAATATGTACGCTCATGTTCACTGCAGCGTTATTCACAATAGCAAAGATATGGAAACAACCTGTGACCACTAATAAGTGAATGGATAAAGAAAATGTGGTGTATATACATATACATATACATATACATATACATATACATATACATATACATAGGAATATTATTTGGCCATAAAAAGAAAGAAATCCTGCCTTTTGTGACAACATGGATAGATGTTGAAGACATTATGCTAAAAATAAGTCAGAGAAAGACAAATACTGTATGTTTACATACAGTATGTATGTATTTAGATTATGTGGAATCTAAAAAGGCCAAACTTATAGAAATATAGAGTAGAATGGTGGTTGCCAAGGGCTAGGGGTTGGGAGAAATGGGGAAATGTTGGTCAAGGGATACAAACTTCCAGTTTTTAATTTATTTTTAATTGCATCTATTTATTTATTTATTTATTTATTTATTTGAGAGAGAGAGAGAGAGAGAGAGAGAGAGAGAGAGAGAGAGAGAGAATGAGCATGAGTGGGGAAGGGTCAGAGAGAGAGAGAGAGAGGGAGAGAGAGAGAATCTTAAGCAGGTTTTACACCCAGTATGGAGCCAGAGGTGGTGCTTGATCTCAACACGTGAGATCATGACCTGAGCCTTAATCAAGAGTCAGGCACTTAGCTGACTGAGCCACCCAGGAACTCCCCAACTCCCAGTTTTAAGATGAATATGTTCTGGGGATCTTATGTACATCATGGTGACTGTAGTTAACGATACTCTATTACATACTTGAAAGTTGTTAAGAGAGGAAATCTTAAATGTTATCACTAAAAAAATAAAGGCAATTATATGAGGTGAGGATGTGTTAACTAATCTTATTAAGGTAATCATTTCACAATGTATATAACACATATGTGTATCTATATATGTGTGTGTGTTGCATATATTAAACTTACATGTTATATGTCAATAATATGTCAATAAAGCTGGAAAAAATAAACACTATGATTAGGAGCTCCTGGTGGCTCAGTCAGTTAAATGTCTGACTTTGGCTCAGGTCATGATCTCATGGCTCATGGGTTCGGGCCCAGCTCAGAGCCTGGAGCCTGCAGCCTACTTCAGATTCTGTCTCCCTCTCTCTCTGTACTTCTCCCCACTCACTCTCTGTCTCTCCTTCAAAAATAAACATTAAAAAAAGTACTGTGATTAATATTCTAGTAGCTAATCACCAGTGTATCCTTAATTATTTAAGAAAATTCCTGGAACTGTAATTATTAGGATAAAAGGTTTGCACAGTATTATGATTTTAGATATATATTGCCAAATTGTTGCAGAAGGACTTATCAGGTCATACTCTGACATGAAGTATATGAGAATGTCTACTTTTTCAAATCTTTTTCAGCAGTGAGGACTATCATTCTTTCTTTGTCGTCTTTACTCATTTGGTAGATTGATGGATTACTGTTTTAATTTTAATTTCTTTGATTAATAATGAGGATAAACATTTTTGTTTATTTATTAATCATTTGTATGTCTTCTTTGTATGGTTGTCAGTTCAAGCCAGTTTGTCTGACTCTTTAACACGCACACACACACACACACACACCCCACTGTTCCATGCCTCTCCCATCCTGTATTTGTGCACAGTGGTTTTTGTTTTTTGTTTTTTTTTTAATGGGTCAGAGTGCAGGAACTTAGATTTTCCCCTTTGTAATCATCTTGTTAAATTCAGCCAAATGTTTCAGCTGTTTGGCTCCTGAGTCTCATCCTGTGTTTGCTGCCCTTTCTGTTTTGTTTTAACTGCAAATCTGATAAATTTGCAAAATATCTTTTTATTTTCAGTTTTCAAAAAAGTGGTAGCAGGACAGGGCTCTGCGCAGAGCCTGTGGCACTCCCTCAGGAACTGGCCCTGTCTTGACATCAGTCCATTAATTAGATGGGTTGACAGGGTTACTTTCTAGTAGACAGAGCTGTCACCACCACTGTGGATGATGTTGGAATCCGGAATCTCTCAGCCTCAGGGTTAATCACTGTGACTGTATGTTCAGGTCCACTGAAGCAACAGGATTACAAAGTTTCGATTTCTCTTTTGGCCATAAACTTCTAAGAAGTTGGTGATAGTATCTCACTCATTTCTTTATGTCTCTCTTTATCCCTCCCCCAGGTTCCTCCATAGCAGTCATTCAATTTTAAGGGTATAAAATGGAATATAAACTTTCCCCACTGCTTTGCACATAGGGACAAATGACTCACCTCCTTTCCCTCCCTCCCCTCCACCGCAGTTAGGCCTATCAATCCTACATCAAAGTGGCCATGTATGCACAATAAAACTGAAATTAACTGGACTCCAATGTGAGAAATCTCATGTTATACACTCCACTGGTTAAAAAAAAAAGGAAGTTGCATTAAAAAAACCCTTATACCCTGTATTTTTTCAAAGACTAATTTCTTTCTTGTTTTCTTTAATTATGGATCTATAAGTATGAATTTATTATTGAAAGATAAAACTGAGGCACTGGCAATTTCTAGGTCAAAAAATAAAGGTGAAATTATCTTCTATAATGAGAAAAGTATCCCAATAACACCTTAACAGATATTTTCAAGGAGGCTTGAAACTGAAAAATAAATGTCTGGTTATTCAAAACATCAGCCTCCAACAGTCTAGTTAATTGAGACTATATTCTGCTTTCTCTGAAGTCTATAGCTTTGTCATGGTTTCAGACTATGAGCATTTTGGTCATGAGTTATTGGCCTGAGTCTGAAATCTGCATTTCTTGCCTGAGCACTTTATAAACTGCCTCATCAAATCCTTACAACAAGTACACTCTGAAATGCACAGAACTTTTTTAGAGGAAAATAATTTACAGGGACTTCTAATGCTGAGGTCAACTATTATTTTTTTTTAATTTAAAAAAGTGTTTATTTCTTTATTTTTGAAGAGGCGAGAGGCTAAGAGAGAGGGAGACAGAGAATCCCAAGCAGGCTCTGTGCTGTCAGCGCAGAGCCTGACTCAGCATTCGAATTCATGAACCATGAGATCATGACCTAAGCTAAAACTAAGAGTCAGATGCTTAAGTGACTGAGCCACCCAGGCACCCCTAACTTGATTCTTTTGATTTTGAGCACTGTGACCAAAGTTTGAATCATTATCATTACCGGTATCATTAATTTTCCTCTTAATGATCTTGTTTTTAAGATTGACCCAATCATTTGAATGCACCCACAAACAATATTGAAAACTCTACTAGAGTTGTTTTATAACAAATCCTTTGCAGTAGGTTTGCTATTACTTCCACTGCTAATACCATACAAAACGGTAAATGTGGTCCTGGCTGCTGTGGGTGGGTTCTTAGAGTCTGGTTTCCCTTTATTACCATACATTGTGTGATGGCTGGGTTTTCCCACCACTTTTCTGTACTTAAATGACTCTGAACCTCTAATTTGTGCTATCTGCCTTGAGGCCTTTTGGCTTTTCATGTGGTGAGAATGAGATTGTAAACTAGAGTATGGGCACTAATGTTACTTGGTGGTGGCGATAGGCTGGTCATCCAGATAATCCCAACAAATGTTTATATTACACTTAAGCATTTTTTTCAATGAAGTGGAAATTCCAAATTAAAAATTGCTAAGACACTTTAGAGGGGTTGACCTTTTAGAAACATTTTTAAACAGCTTTATTAGGATATAATTCATATATCATAAAAGTTATGAATTTAAAATGTAAAATTCAATGGTATAATATATTCACAGACATATGCAACCATCACCACAGTCAATTTTAGAACATGTTTATCACCTCAAAAAGGAACCTGTACTCCTTAGTTATTATCTCTCTATTCCTTTATCTTCTCCTTCCCTCCTCCACTAATTTACTTAGCAAACACTAATTACAATTAGCAAACACTAATTTACTTTCTGTCTCTCTTCTCTATTCTAGACTTTCATAGAACAGAATCATATAATATGTGGTCTTTTGTGACTAGGTTTTTTCATGTAGTATAATGTTTTCAAATGTACCCATGTTGTGGCATGCATGAATACTTCATTCCCTTTTATGGTCAAATAATATTCCATTGTATGGATGTATGTTCCACATTTTAATTATCCATGCATCAACTCTTGAACATTTGGAGTGTTTCCACTTTGTAGCTACTATGAATAATGTTGCTATAAACATTCATGTACAATTTCTGTGTGGACATATGTTTTCACTTCTCGTGGGTATATACCTAGGAGTACAATTACTGGGTCAAATGATAACTCTATGTTCTATTGTTTGAGGAAGTGCATACTATTTTCTGAAGAGTTGCACCACTTTATATTACCACCAGCAGTATATGAGGGCTCCACTTTCTCCATGTCATTGGCAATACTTGTTATTATCTGACTTTTAAAATTTTTGTCATTCTAGTTGGGATAAAGAGGGATCTCACTGAAGTTCTTAAACTGTGTTCAGTACTAATTTTGTTTGTCTATTTTTGTTTCACCATTTCTTGCTCTTTTTAAAGTGAAAATAATTCCCCCTTTCTTTTAGCTGAACAGTATAAATTTATTTAAAGTCTGCATCAGACTATTTCATAAATTATTTTCATCTGGGGTAAATTAATGTTCTAATTATTTTGTGTTTCTTAATATTATATTTCCTCAGATATTTTGTAATTTCAGTGTGTAGGCTCATTTTCAGTTGGAGGTATGTGATTAAGACCTTTCCTATACTGTGCTCACATCTCCCTGTTCAACATTTGGTGGTGGCTTCATTTTGTTCACCATGTACCTCTATCAAGAACCAGAATTTATAATGGCATTTGGAGGACTTGCCCTAAAAGATGATGCTGGAGATATGACAGATCCAGTTAGTGAGCCAGCAGGAGACTTCATCAAGAAGCTGTATATGGTCTGTAGACTTTCACCTTGTTAAGAGCATAGTCCTAGTCATTGGTCACTAATAGTTTTTCCCAGTTTTCTGTCACAGGTCACAGATCATATGGTCAGAGGGACTGATAATATAGAGGATTGAGAATGGAAGTGGGGAGAGGGCCCAACTTGCTCTTTAACTTTACATACTAAAACTGTCATATGTCCATTAACTCTAGCACTGCTCAGAGCTTTGTGTTTTAAATCCTTTTCGATTTTATCTTTCTTTTTTTAAGTTGTTGGAGCAGAGGGGCTGTGTGAAAGAATGGACTCCCTGCATCATCTTGACAAGAAGTCTTCATTTTACTTAAGGAAGGAAAGCTGGGGGGTGGGGTAATCTTGCAGCAGAAGCTAGAGAGAGCTAACAGTTCTCCAGGTAAGTAAGGACAGTGGATATTTTGTTTTTGCCTTCCTAGCATTCTTTCTCACATTAGGTGACCCCAGATTTCCTTTGGGAACCTTCTCTCCCCTCTGACGTCAGTCAGTATGATTTGGAGTTTGGTTCATCCTACTCCTATAGCATCAATATGTGTCTCAAGGCCTGGCCACAATAATTGGTTCAGGGATGAGCAAATAATCCAAGTTGTCCAATGAGATCCCTCCCTGTTATTTTTCTATCAGTAAAAAGATCTCTGGTTTATATATCTCTGGGTCCCAGAATCCTCACTTGTGATTCACCTGTAAAATGAAGATGAATAATAGTATTTGTTTCATAGAGAATCAGGAGCTAAGAGTAAATAAGATAAGGCAGGTAGAGCATTTAGCACAGATTCCAGCTGGGACCACCATCATTGTTATTATGATTCCATGTAAAATGTATTTATTTATGTATTTATTTTAATGTTTATTTATATTGAGAGACAGACAGAACATGAGCATGGGAAGGCAGAGCGAGGGAGACACAGAATCTGAAGCAGGTTCCAGGCTCCAAGCTGTCAGCACAGAGCCCAGTGCGGGACCCAAACCCACAAACCGCAAGATCATGACCTGAGCCGAAGTCAGACACTTAACTGACTGAGCCACCCAGGCGCCTGAGATTCCATGTAAAACTTAGAGGAGAGAGACATCACCTTGCATTGGTCTTACATACGGTAAGATTTTAAGTGGATCTTAGGTGTTTGATGGAGAACAGAGTAAAAGTATTATACTAAGGTAGAAGAGAGCAATGTGGCAGTAGGCTATGGGAACTGTAAAGAGAAGGGTAAGGTGAAAACTGAGGGTGTGTGTGCAGTGGACTACATACGGGAAGCTCACTGACACCTGAACCAAAAAAAAAAAAAAAAATGGGACTTTGTTTCAAAGGTACTGAGCAGATCTTGGATTGGAAATTAACATTAGTGACATGGGATGACTTATAATGAATAACTCTTCTATAGGCAGAGGAGAAGTAAGCAATCACCCCAGGTGCTCCTTTACTGTAACCTCTTGATGACTTAAACTCAAAACACACATAGGAGATGGCCCAGGAGCCCAAAGGAAGAAAGTGAGCCGGAGAACATCTTCCTTCTCCACATTGGACTCAGAGCCCATGTTTCAGTTTTTGTTATTTTAAGCAAGTCAGTTTTCCTTTATCTCTAGGCCATGTACCTCTGTGTGTGTGTGTATGTGTGTGTGTGTGTGTGTGTGTGTGACACACACACACGTACATATGTACTTTTAGCAGTGTGTTAAGTTTATACAAAAATACATTTTTTTATACAAATTTGTGATTTGTACAAAATTACACAGCAATTCTAATGATTTATGAATTTGTTATAGTTGGTTGTATCCCCATGCTTTTACTATTCTTTTCTTAAATTAATAGATCATTGTAGGGACTCCAGCAAGATGCAGACAAGCAAAACTTAGCCTCTTTTGCAATAGGTGAAGACATGGCATCAAATATCTACACTGGAACAGTGACTGCTCCCTTTTGAGAATAAATGTGTTCCATACTTGGCTACAGTTGTCATCATTACTTCTTGCTATTCTCTGACCCTGAGCCTGTGTGTCAATGATGTTTATTATCACACTAGCGCTATTGTTTTGCTTCCAGTCAGTTCCATATATTGATTTTCATTCCTTACTTGGCCCTGTAGACATTTTAGCTTATGACTCATGGATAAAACCAATTTCTATTTTTCCTATCTGAATTTGAATTTTTATAGGTATTTCTTCTAAGTATTCTAAGACAAGCTAAAAAGCAGCATTAATTATCCTAAGTTCTGAAAACCTAAGGTCAGGCCAACTCTTGGTTATAACACATGTATACCACCTTTCTTGGCCTGGCTGATTTTGTGTATTCATTGAGACAGGGTATCTGCCAGGAGTTGTTTCCGATCTGATGGCAAGCCAACAGATGATGTCAAATCATGCCAACATGTGCCAAGTTGTCACCTCTGCATCCCTGTTTATCAGGGATTTCATTGTACAAGTCCCCTGTCTACTATTATGTCATATTTTCTTGCTCAGATAAAAGTCTATGCCCAGATGAAAAAATTCTTAAGAAGTTGCTATTTTTACCCAATTCCCTAAACCACATATGAGTGACAAATATTTCCATAGGATTAATGAATAGGTGTTTCAGCCTCCTCCGCCCTTATTAAATACTAGCTTTTTCTTTCATACTTGGAACTATGTTGAATTTGTGGATGAGAAACATTTTCCATATGTAATGAATCCAAGGACTTTTTAACCTATTAGATTTCGTTGCATATATTGGTCACTCTTTTAAGGAATTGTTTCTAATCCAGCCAAGAATGAAATAACCTGAGAATCTGGTACGCCTTCATTTAGAATATTTTCATATTTTTGAGTAATAAACATAGGGAATATTTCTTGATAAGATCAAGAATTGGCCAAGGGAATCATGTAGCTTTAGCCATCCTTATTTTTATCATTTGCCAAAAAATTTCCTTAGCTTCATAGAAACCACATAGAAACCAAATGACTTGGTTTTCTTTCCACTTCTCTAGGCAACAAACCAATTTTTTAGTTTCCATGGACACCCAGTTGAGCAACAGTAGTTAGATCTGTAAAAACTGCTATCTGAATTGGAGTCTGATGGTGACCTACCCAACAGCACTGGGATGGCAATTCAGGCTTGACCCTCTAAGGGACCAATATGTATGAGGTTGCACGTGAGCATCTGGGACAGTGCCAATATTTTCCCTAGTTATTTTCCAGTTTCTTAATTTGTGGAGGTTCACAAATTATTATAGACCTTGTCGTGATATCTAGGTAGTTAGGGAGCTCCAAAATAAGGCAATGGGAATAGTGATAAAACAGGTCTGCTTGAAAGAGATTTACTTTATACTTGGTTAAGCAAGAGGCCTCACATACTGATGGCTATGTTAACTCAGTTGAGAAATAATACATATTTGGAAACCCTTGTGGAAAGCCCAAAATACACTTGAAATGAGAGAAGTCATAGACTCATGTTTTAGTGCATACGAAGGATAGCTTTGAATCTAAGCAGTCACCACAAAGTCTGACTATTTGGGCTCAGCAGAAATATAAGAAACAATTGAATTAAATTGTCTTGTATCATGTACTAATTCTCCAAGGTTCTGCTCCCTCCCAGCCTGGTATAGAATGAGTGATTATTTGAAAAGATTAATCTGGTTTCCTGTTTTGAATATTCTGTTCTTTACTTTCACTTGCATTGTGTAAAATTCTCCATTTCTCAGTTGCTCCAAAACGAACAATTTAACAACTGACTCTTGCAGACCATTAATCAGTATTGGAAATGTTGGAAAAGAAAGGCATTGAAAAATAGTGAAAATGATATTTTAATTCGCATTATGGGACACAACTCTGCCATAAATATGTCAGACCTTTATAGGTATGCTATTTCTCTCTTCTCAGTCTCTGTCTCTTCATCCATAGAGGGAGGGAGATGGTTGCTAAAATTCCTTGTAGCACTAATGTTCTACTACTTAGTGAAAAATCAATTTTAATTCCACATACAACAGAGACCATGTCATGATCTTGAGACATCTAGCTCCTCACAGGAATAAAATCTTCAGGCTCATGGTCACAGGGAATTGAATGAAAGAATTTATTTTGTATTTTCCGAAAAGCCTCTAATCACTTCTATTTCTCTTGTGCTATAGAAGCTTTCCATGAATACCATAGCAAATGGATTCCTGGGGTAGGGGGGAGTGGGTATTTATCAGACTTTTATTTTTGGTTTGCTGGTAGGAATTTGAGATGGACAAATAGAAATGGAATTTAAAAACAATTTTTAAAAAGAAGAGATAGTAATGAATGGTACTTAGCTAGAAATCAGCCAGAATTTTGTGGATGTGTAATGAATTGATGATTGAGGTGATACATTTTGTAAATCAGGCATAGGAGAAAGATTTAGGAGAAATGTTGCAGAGGAACTTTTGGCTTTACAAACCCAAGGACACATTTACATGCCTTAGTTCTTTGACAGGACTTTGACAGTTCCTTAATTGTGTGCAGTTTCCCATCACACTAAAGTAACCTGGGCAAATAGGGAGGGAAATGCCTCCCAGGTGGAAGTAACACCGTGAACAGAGTTTGAAAAGTATGAGAAAGTATGGTGTGTGAGTCAGTGCAAAGAGTTTGTTTAGTCCTCTTGGAGGATAAAGTATAGAAGGAGGCTGGATCATTCAGAGTTCAGGTGCAGATAACAGAAACCCCTTCAGCAATTTTAGCAATTTCCTATTTGTTGAATATTAAATGAATTCTGTAGTGCTAAATAAAAAAAAGCAAGATACAAAAAAATGCGTATATAATTTAACATGATCCCAGTTGTGGTAACTCTCTTTCTCGTCTCTCAGGCTGAAAGGAAATACCTTAAAATGTTAACATTAGTTGTCTCTGGGAGGTGGAATAGCATATGATTTTTATTTTCCTTATGCTTCTGGGGCTTTTCTAAAGTTGAGCTTCCATTACTTTCGCAAGCAGACTAAAACCTAATAAATCCTCTTTTAAAGGATTCTTTTCCACACAGGGAACTCATTGGTACAAACATTTTTAGAAAATATCACTCTGAGGCATATAGCATCTTCTCTTGCACTTCTGGCAGAGAAACATGATGCTAAATGCTGAAGGGTTTTAGTTGGGATGGTGGATGTGCTGGAAAGAAAGGTGGTTATAGCAGCTTCAGCCAGCAGCCAGCCTATGATACACAGCCTAGAAATGCCTCCTTATAATGAAGCAGCAGAACGGGAAATTAAGGAATCAATCCCATTTACAACTGCACCAAAAACCATAAGATACCTAGGAATAAACCCAACCAAGGAGGTAAAAGATCTGTACTCTGAAAACTGTAAAATATCATTCAAAGAAATTGAAGATGACACAAAGAAATGGAAAGACATTCCATGTTCATGGATTGAAAGAACATTGTTAAAATGTCTATACTACCTAAAGCAATCTACACATTTAATGCAATCCCTATCAAAATACCAACAGCATTTTTTACAGAGTTAGTACAAATTTGTATGGAACCATAAAAGACCCTGAATGGCCAAAGCAACTTTGAAAAAGCAAAGCAAAGCTGAGGCACCGCAGTTCAAGTTATATTACAAGTTATATGACTTCAAGTTATATTATAAAGCTGTAATGATCAAGACAGTATGGTACTGGCACAAAAATAGACACATAGATCTATGGAACAGAATAGAAAACCCAGAAATGAATCCACAACTTTATGGTCAATTAATCTTCAATAAAGCAGGAAAGAACTTCCTTATAAATACGTTTTATGAAGCTTCAGGAGTTCGCTTACCTTTATCATTTGACCACTAGCAGTCTCGTGATAAAACAAGGCCAAAGACAAGAAAAATTCCCCAGGCAGCTCCCAGCACTGCTCTGTCAAGAAATGATCACCAAAGATGCCCTGATGAGAAAAGGAAAGCAGTCATATGTGAGTGTTCTTGTCAAATGTAGGTAATTCCTCAGTCACTGGTGAGCCTTAAATACATTTGACTTCTTTCCTCCTTGAATCAGAAAGAAAACCAGGGTAGAGGTGGGCCTTCAGAGTGAGGGCAGAGAAAGGAAGGCCTGTGAAAATGAGGGTCAAAGGTGTCTGAAGAATTGGGAGAGCTCTCTGGACAAAGATGTGACTTTATTACTGTCCCCAAAATATGAGGGGCATTTGTCCTGAGAGCCTTCCATTCTGCTTTTCTGCCTTTGTGGAGAAAGGCAGTGACCGGATGTTGTGTGCAGTGATGTGTGATGTGGCAGGAGGAGTAGGGCCGAGGCCAGAGGAGAAATGGGGAGACCCAAGGTAGCCCTCATAGCTCACTTTGCCAGGACATTAGGATTGCATCTTACAGCCTAAAACATGAAAATTAAAAATAAAATGTCCACGGGTGCCTGGGTAGCTCAATCAGTTAAGTGTCAGACTCTTGGTTTCAGCTCAGGTCATGATCTCCCAGTTCATGAGTTCAGGCCCCATGATGGGCTCTGCCTTGGCAGCATTGAGCCTACTTGAAATTCTCTCTCTCCCTCTTTCTTTCTGCCCCTCCCCTGCTTGTGCACTCTGCCTCTCAAGATAAATAAATAAACATTAAAAAAATAAAGTGTCCAGTAACATGAAAATTAAAAAAAAAAATGGAACTTGAACTTCAATGGGTTGGAGAAATGAAACATCTGGGGACATCTTGGAGAAGGTGGATAATAGCTTTCCAGGTTTGTAATAAAAAACGCTCTCTGAGAGGAGCGCCTGGGTGGCTCAGTTGGTTGAGCATCGGACTTTGGATCAGGTCATGATCTCACTGTTTGTGGGTTCAAGCCCTGCGTCAGGCTCTGTGCTGACAGCTCAGAGCCAGGAGCCTGCTTCGGATTCTGTGTCTTCCTCTCTCTCTACCCCTCCCCCACTTGCACTCTGCCTCTCTCGCTCAAAAATAAATAAACATTAAAAAAAAAAAAGGCCTCTGACAAAACTACATTGCAAAGGAAAGAACCTGAATGGAAAGGGTAAAAAAGTCAGAGGCAGAGCCTAAAGAATTTGTGGTGGAAAGAGCACATGACTGATGCATAGTGACTGGGAAAGCAGAGGAGTACTTCCTGAAGTGGAAGGTAATACACATGCTGACAATATTGGCAACCTGAAGAAAAATTATGTTGTCTGGAGTGTAAGAACAGAAATATTTCTTAATTCTCAAAGAGCTGGCAAAGAAAAAGATGGTACAAAAAGGAAATCTTTATCTGTCAGTGAATCTGATAGCAAATCAAAGGAAAGAGCTACTGCTGGCAAACCAAGAGGTTTTGCCAGAGGTCTAGATCTCACATGAATAATCGGTGCTGCAGACAGTGGTGGAGAATTAATACTTCTCAAGAAATGGAAAGATTCAGATGGGGCAGACTTGGTACTGGCAAAAGAGGCAAAAATATGAAGTGTTGTCAGACTGCAATCCTTTTTTATGAAAGGAGACTAATTTGGCATTCTTGTACAGAAAATGAAGCTCAATAATTGTTTGCAACTATATATGCAATTATATTATAGAATTATATATATACATATATATGCACACATATATATAAAATCTGTGTCTGGGTTTTTGATTTATTAGTGTGAAGAAATAACCACATTCTAATGAGAATCAAATTTGATATGTTTGTTTTGAAGTAGTATTGAGGAAGTTGGGGTTTTATCTACAGCACTGGTAGCTTTGAACAAATAAATAAGGCTTTCTTAGTTGCTTCCTTTATCAGGAAAGAACATTTGATATCATGGTATACTATTTCCTTTGCATTAGAGAACAGCTTTTCTAAAAGTTGGGGGAAGATCTCCATAGTCATTACTCAATCAGAATTTCTGGTTAATTCATAAATGTCTAATGACCAGTCTGAGATTTTTTTGTTTGTTTTCTCGTGTGCATACACATAAAATACCTACATAAATGGTTTTCTTTTTTTAACTTTCACCAAAAGAAAAACAAAAACACCATTTCACAACCATGGATAAACCTGTGTTTCTGGAAGGCCATCATTCTCAGCAACCCATGAAATAAACCACTTAATATTTTAAATTAAATATTTTAATTTAATTAAAATAATATTTTAATATTTTGAACTATATTTTTATAGTTTAGATTAATATTTTAATATTAAATTATTTAAAATTTACATTATATTAAATTATTTAAATTAAATTAGGATTAATTTAAATATTTTAATTTAACATTTTAAATTAAATAGATGATTCTGTCATTAATTGAACAATTTAAATGTATTGTAAACAACTTAGACAATTCCAATTGGACAATTTCAAAACAGCCATATCAGAATCCATATGTGTATCTATTGTCATTTAATGCCATTTGCAAAACTCCTAACAGGAAAATTTTTATCAGTATCAACCATCTCCCCACCTAGATGAGAAAACTAGACAAATCCTGGTGTGTATTCATTAGCCAAGCAGGACTTAGTTAAATGGACATCTAAAGGTTTCCTCTAGCAAAGCTTTCCTTTACAGGCAGTTGGAAAAATCTGTACTCTATTGACTAAAAGGTTAATGTGTAAGACTTTGTTCATGGAAACCTAATCAGATGGTTAGAGATGTTGGCAATTTAGGACCTGCTGGAGTAAATGGGTAAACAGACTTTGGTAATCTAAACTATCAATTTGCATGTTTTTCTTTACACACAACTCATTCTTTACATGTAAGGCTCAATCTTTTCAGTGTTTGGGTGACTGGTTCAAAGGAAGCCTGGAAAAACATAACTTTGTCATGACTAAAATGCTATCCAACTATATATTGTTTATTGTAAATAGTGGTGAACAGTGGTTAATAATTTTATATTTTAAAAAATGAATATGTGGGTTGCTGACGGGGAGGTGGATGGGAGACGGGTTAGATGAGTGATGGACCTTAGGGAGGAGCACTGGGTGTTAAATGTAAGTGATGAATCACTGAATTTTAATCCTGAAGCCAACACTATATGTTACAATATATGTTAACTAACTTGAATTTAAATAAAATCTTGGAAGAAAAAAATTAAAACGAAAAGAAAGCTGAAAAATAACACCTGAAACATATTCTCTTACAATTTTTGAAAAAATAAAGAATAACTTTCACCATCTTAAAAAAAAATATTTGAACTTCTACATCTGAAAATCAGCAGTATGTTATAAAATTTTTGCTTTTAATGTCTTCCTTTGTTAATTAAAGAGTTATAACCAAACACTTGAAAATGTATTTCTTCAAATGTTCCTGGGACCCACTGTAATTCTTTTGCTATGTGAATAATTTCACCCTTTAATTTATCAGCTTGCAAATTTATCTTTAGGTAGTTAAGTGTTCTGTGTGTGTCCCCCACCCAAACCTCCCTAGAATTTTTAGGAAGACTTCTGGTCACTCCATCATAGCTTTTCAGCCTCCAGGAGTTTACCCTTAGCCTCTCTATCTCCTCAACTGGACCATCAGATCACAGAGGCTACTATCATTGGGTAAAACTATGGGAATGCAGTCCTTATTGCCTGCTTTGGGTCAGGGGTAGCAAGTATAACAGGGAATAAGAAAGGTCTTCTATCTATGAACAAAGTTTTAGTCATTGCAGACAAAACTTATATATGCTTTTTTCCTTGGAAACGTCATACATGTAATTAAGTTCTAGAATGCTATGGTGATGATGTTTAACCACTGTTTGTGGTTAAGTGAGTTTTAGTGGCTCACCTGGGCACTGAACTTTGAAAGTTGTTATATACATGTGCATATATATGTTATATATGTATTATGTATCTAGTTATATGCTATATTTTTGTATAAAATTTTTGTTGAACCAACCATTTAACCTGAACATTTGATTAAGAACAATGTATTGCCAATTACCCTGGATAATAGGATTTGCCACATTTAAAATTGAATGAATGAAGTGATGTAGGAGTTACATGTTCATAGATACAATGTTTTTAAAAATCATGTCTCTAAGAGTATAAAATGTGATCATTGGTCTGAATTCTCTCATTTTATAAATTGTCCTTAACATTTAGTTGAACAATAACTCATAGTTACTGAATCATTCGATTTTGTGTGGGCAAAAGTGGCTTCATAAATAATTTAAGTCTTTCAGTAGTTTTAAAAACTGTTTTTTGTACCCCAAGGGAATTCCACATGTTAGTGAATAATTAGTGAAATTCTAAATGGACTGTTGATTAAAATATGTTTTTAAGACATTCTTGAAAATTTTAAGAATCTTGATTTATATCAGTATTCAAAGGTGAGATGTCCATAATTATTTTGAGGAGATTTTTCTAAAGTCTGAAATAAAAGAATTTAGGAACTTTGAAATAAAACCTGGGCAATTTAGTTCTTAGAAATGAATTTTAGAATATATTTAAAATGACATTTTCAACACTTAAACCCTATGATTTATTTCCAACAACAGTTTATTAAGGTATGTTTGTCAATAGATCATTGTTCTTTCTGTAAAATTTATTTTAGAGAGAGTGTGTGCACAAGTGGGGGAGAGGGACAGGGGGGAAGAGAGAGAGAGAGAATCTTAAGTAGACTCCACACCCAGCATGAAGCCCAACATGGGGCTCAATCCCATGACCCTGGAATCATGACGTGAACCAAAATCAAGAGTTGGACAATCAACTGACTAAGCCACCCAGGCACCCCAATCATTGTTCTTTTTAAACATAGTTTTAACCCAGATGAGAAGTTGATTGTTGCATTAGTTTTTGAGTTCTGAGGATTATAGACAGGTACCATTTATACTCTTTTCCACACACAGAGAAAAAAAAAGTCATTTTGAAACAGAAAACTGCTTCATTCCATAAGCATGCCATTAATGCATGATCCAAGATGTCATTGTTTGGATGAGATAATCAAATTCCTACATGAATCAACTGAAAGCAGCTGCTTAGTTTAGGAATGATTTGAAGATATGTAAATTGAAGACAGTTGATTGAAAGAGAGGAAGAAAATGAGTAAGTGTAAGGCTATTACTGAAAATGCAAAATGATTAAAAACCATCATTATGACTACTGGACCAATTAAAATATTTTATGCTCATTTGTTTTTCAAGGAACTGCCTCTAAGTGAAAGCACAGCTCTAGGTCTTCTATTAACAAGTACATGTTTGATATTGACAGATGTACATGCCATCATTTTTGAGACTATGAGTTTAAAACCTTTGGGAATCGTCAAAGAATGAATGAACTAACATTCTTTAAAAATACCAGGGCAAGAAAGTTTGTTCACAATAATAATTCATGTTTATAAGGTGCCTTTCATTCAACTCTTAAGACTCTGTTTATAGATGTGTTTAAATATGCATGGTCATATATCACTGTCTTCATACATCATAGCCCAAATGTTTCAATTCCTTGGACATAAAGCAACTCTTTATTTCGTATGTGAAAACACAATCTCTACGCTTGCCACACAAACTCTCTACAAATAGCACCTTCTTATTTATGCTCCTATATTGCTTGTGCTGAAGGATTGTTAATGCAATCTTTTCTTACAGCAATTTTTAAAAACTTCTTTAAAAACAAAACACCTGTGTTTTCTGGCAGGACAACAATGTATCAGCAAAAATAGCTTTATTTAATGACTGACTGTGGTTAGCTAGCGCCCCATAATTCATTTCATAATTGGAAAAAAATGTAACATTTGCTGACATCATCTGAGTGCTGATCTGGACCCATTGAACAGGGAGTATTCCAACAAAAATGATTTAATTTTCCACTTCACAATTCAGGAAGAATTTAGGATTAGGGCATTCATGGAGTCTAGAAATGGTTTTTGTTTGCAGGATTTTAGCTCAAAATTGGACAGGAAGGAAGACTGGAACATAGTTTAATTTCCAAAGCAAAATTTCATCTGTAAAATTTCACTTCCTCTTATGCATACCAATATCAGTCTGAGATCAAACATATTAACCTCTGAGGGAAAAAATAGTGTTAGAAATGAAAAATCTAATGGGTTAGGAGAGATAGAATTACCCTAAGTTCTATTCTGAAAGACTTCCTTAAACAAACATGTACTCACTTGACTCTTGTCTACATGGATCTCCAGTTTATTAGGAAGTTTACGGTACAAAATACACATGAATTGCATCAATGATTATTTAAAAGCAATGCACTACCAGTTGTAGTGTCATTATTTGATACTGATATAGCAGTGCGTTCGAAATTTTATTTTATTTTTTATTTTTAATTTTTTAATATGAAATTTATTGTCAAATTGGTTTCCACACAACACGCAGTGCTCATCCCAACAGGTGCCCTCCTCAATGCCCATCACCCACTTTCCCCTCCCCCGACCCTTATCAACCCTCAGTTTATTCTCAGTATTTAAGAGTCTCTTATGGTTTGCCTCCTTCCTTCTCTGTAACTTTTTTTTTCCCCCTTCTCCTCCCCACTGGTCTTCTGTTGAGTTTCTCAGGATCCACATATGAATAAAAAGGGTTCGAAATTTTATATACTGCACTGCAAACATGGGTAAAGAATATCTAGCCTAATCTTTCTTAAGGAAGCTCATCTTCATATCAGAGAGGAGGCAGAAGGACTTTATTTCTAAAGTTGTCATCATCAATATTATTTGTCTCATCTTACCTAAACATTGTCTTATGAATACCCTTAATTTTCTGTATTCTCTTGGCAGGACTTGCCTCCAAAGTCATGACCTGGGTTAAACCCATCTGTCTAGTGACACTGTGCCGGCATCTGAGCAGCTGAAATGTCTTGGGAAAAAAAAAAACAAAAAACAAAAAACCACAACTGTGTGTCTGGTCTCTCTTTAAGTTCCATAGCCACAAATCTCAGCTGGGCACTCATCATGTCCAGAATCTTACTCAACTTTAATAATATTTTCACCATCTTACATTCTGGCTCAGGCTGCCATAAAAAAATAACATAGACTGGGTGGCTTAAACA